>NC_136420.1:138052580-139252580 GCF_052625555.1 Lactuca saligna
AAAAATTCCGTAGCTAATCCGTAGCTAATTAGCTACGGAGTAGCTAAGGATTTTTCTTATTTTTTATTTTTCGGGCATTAAACATCGTTTTTTTTTGTCTTCGTTTTTTTTTCACCTCTATTATACATGATTATCTTTATTTTCAACAACTTATAGTTATTAATAATGTTCATAAAGCCGTTTGCACATTCGAGATCCTTTACTCATTTAATGGTTTAATATTGTATCCGTAGCTATTCCGTAGCCATTCTGTTGCTAATTAGCTACGGAATAGCTACGGGTTAACATCCGTAACTATTCCGTAGCTATTTCGTAGTTAATTAGCTACGGAATAACTACAGATTAGCATTCGTAGTTATTCCATAACTATTTCGTAGCTAATTAGCTACAGAATAACTACGGAATAGCATCCGTAGCTATTTTGTAGCTATTCCGTTACTAAATTAGGGCGTCCCATTCGGTAGCTGATCCGTAGCCATTTCGTAGCTAATTAGCTACGGAAATTTTCCATAGCTATTATCCGTAGGAAAACACCCTTTTTTCTAGTAGTGATTTGGGACTACCTAATTATTACAACATAATAGAAAACTTGAATCATTTTGGTAATTAAAATCCGTGAGTTACATACTCAGAAAGTAATAACCTGTGATTGATATTTGATTACTTTTGTTCCTTTCACAAGTCTGATAAACCCTATATATTTTGATACTTTTATTATCATGAGCTAATATATATCAGTTACAAATGATCTTTAAAGAATTATTGTCACATAACAAATGTGTGTTTAATTCAACATCTAAGATTTGGATCAAGCTAAGTTCCATTCTCCAAAGTAAGAGATACGATTCCTGACAAATTTTCTGTTTTGGCGTCCTGAAGAGTTACCAAACAATCACTTAAACCCATGACCACTTCCTTCATGGTTGGTCGTCTGTTGGGCATGTCATCAACACAAGTCATTGCCAATTCTACTGCCTTCCTTGCTGAGTGGATATCAAATTCTCCTTGTAACCTAGGATCAACCAGGCTTTTTACATTCCCATCTAAGAGCTCTAAATTAACCCATCGACTTATGTGTTTGTTGTCATTATCATATCTGGCTATAGCTCGTCGTCCTGTAATTATCACCAGAAGCACAACCCCAAAACTATAAACGTCACTTTTCTCAGTCAATCTGTATGACGACTGATACCTGAAAGCCAGATTCATTGATATTGCATTTAAGCAAAAGATCCAAGGAAATTAAACATAAAACTTGAGGAAACCAATACTACACCAGTCACACAATTAAGTTATATTTAAAAAAAAAAAATCGGGGCTTGTTCTCTCGCCAAATGCAATAAGTACCTTGAAGATGTGAGTTATGATGGGTTCAAGGCGTCCCTTTTTTAATTTTTTTTTTTTTGAATTTCAACATAAATATGATTTATTATAGATAAGATTCGGAAAAATTACTTACTCAGGGTCAAGGTACCCAGGAGTGCCAGCAACTAATGTTGAAATATGTGTAGCAGCTTCTGTTGGAAAAGCTCTGGATAACCCGAAGTCTGCTAGTTTAGCTTGAAACTTTTCGTTCAATAAGATGTTTGTACACTTAACATCTCTATGGACTATAGGTGGTGTGCAACCATGATGAAGATACTCTAGACCTAATAGAACCCATGTGGTTAATAATGATTGTGATTATAGATGCCAAAATTAAATGCAATTAAGTAGCTTCTAAGGATTTGCTTACTGACCACATGCAACATCACATGCTATTCGTAGTCTTTTTTCCCAAGTTAAGACACTTAAACTTGTATCTGCTCAAGCCATATTTCAAATATTAATATGTGTACATATAAATTAAAGATGAAATGTCATTAATAACAAATACCGAATATATGATTTTCTAAGTTCCCATTAGCTATGTAATCGTAGATAATTCCCTTGTGGTTGCCTTCATTGCAATACCCAACCAGCGTAGTTAAGTTTTTATGATGAACACTCATGAGAAGATTGGCCTGTACATATAGAGAATTTTTTAAATTTCCATGTAATATTCACTGCACGAATTTTGTTGGTGTTGATTTTTCATTTTAAGCATATGATGTGTGTTTGTGTATGTGTTGTTGTTGATATGATTAACAAAGAGTATGATTCAAGGGAGCCTGTAGCAAAGTTATTCAAGATTAGAAAAATCAAGGAGAAGACGCATGAAAGTTCAAGGAGTTGCTTGTTATGACTAAAAACAAGTTCTAAAAACAAGTTGTTGGTTGGAACACTATGGATGATACTCTCCAGAGTGATTCTTGGATTGATGAATTTTCTGAAAAGATCTTGGAAAAGTTGAAATTTGATGTTGATATCGGTGATTGTTGGGTCTTAAGTCCGAATATTATGGACAACGATTTTGATGATTTGAATGATACTATCATGAAACCTGATGAATAATGTAATATTGATAAAGAAATAGGGGAGATTGTGAAGAACAATTAAATGTTAGAATAAAACGAACTTATAACAAGTGTTTACGGGAAGAGGCAATAAACTGTTGCTCTAATAGTGCAAATTCCTGGACAATTATAATCTTAGGCGATACATGAACAACCACCTATTTCACATCAATCTTTGAGAAGGAGTTTGCAACCTCTTTGAGAACTTTACATTGGCATGATTATATAATATAATCGAGTAAATTACACGAATGTTCCCAATGGTTTAAGATAATTTGCACGTTTGGTTCCTAACATATTTTTTTTATTTTTAACTCAGAAGGTTCCTACTTTTTATTTTAATTTATTGTTAAAGTCTAGCTTATGGGGGGTGTTGCAAGTTAAGCAAGGCATAGGAATTATAAGGCTAATTTGGTAACTCATGAATGGTAGTTATTAGTGGCAGTTATAGGTGGTTAATCACCAACCATTTTGATGGTTGCTATAAAATGCCACGTGTGAAATGTGTTGTAAAGTTTGTTATTGCTATGATTAACAAAATGTATAGAAGCAATGTTTTCCATGTTTGTGTTCTTTAATTTGATAGAACCATATATATATATATGTGTGTGTGGTCCCCACTTCACGAAGGGAACATTACCTCGGCTTGAAACTCTTTGTCCCCTTGTTGAGATGATGCAGAAAGCATCTTCACAGCAACTTGAGCATCACCTATATGTCCATGATAAACTTTTCCAAATCCTCCTTTCCCAATAACGACTTTGAAGTTGTCAGTAATGCTCTGTACCTCTGAGTACGTGAACTTTTGTCTTTTTATCTCCAACCCATCGCTGCTTGTTTTGCTTTTGTTCGTATGCAAATTACTTTGACGAATTGAACCTGTCCGTATTTTGTGCACGTGTGCATGTTTTTTAATTAACAATATAGATTATTAAATGAAATTGAAGTTTTTTCTCGATCATAATTCATACCATGACCTTTTTGTTTATTAATTATCCATATGGTGGTGATTGCACCCAGGATCACAAAGAGGGAAGCAACCGTTGCTATTACTGGAACAATGAATTTTTTATTCTTCTTGTTTTTGCAACGATTCATAACACAAGAACTTGCGTCTTCATCTGTACTCTGACCATCGAATCTGATTTTAAGGTAGAATTAATGTTAAATTATGAAACAATGATTAATAGTATAAAATTTCCGATCACAAATACGTGTCAAGAAATTAGTAACAAACCTTATTGACAATGATCCGTTGTTTGATTTTGCTAGAAGCTCCTCTGGAATCGGCCCAATGAAATTGTTTCCTCTTAGATTCCTATAATAAAACGTTAACTTACATTAATTTATTATTCCAAACAACAAGATTTCCAATGCATGCTAATTCGAGGGGTAGATAACTTACAGGACTTTCAAGAATTTCATTCCAGAGAGAAAATCAGGCACAGTTCCTGTCAAGTTATTGTTCGACAAATCCCTGAAACAGGAATCAAGAAAATGACACACATACTGTTTTAGGAACTAACTTTTGTCAATATTTTAGTTTAATACAAGTGTTTGACTTACAAGGTTTCTATCATTGCTAGATAAGAGAATCCATGATCTATTTTTCCTTTAATTCCACTTGTAGACAAGTTCCTGATTCAGATTATTAAACGGTATATAAATAATTTCAAGAAAGGAAAGTAAAACCATAACATTCAAGGGTCATGAAATTGTATGCATACAAGAACGTGATCCTAGACATCTCCGTATCGTTGTAGCTGCATCTAACACCATCCCAAACAAATTCCTGTGGTGCACATGGATCTCCTTGCCAATTTCTAGTTACTCTGTAATAAGATTTAATGCTCCCTATTGCAGCAACTAATAGTAATATCGATTGTAATCAAAAAAAGAAACGAACATGAGTTGCGTCAATTAATATATATTGATCATAATAGCTAGGAAAGATTGTAGACATACCATCATGGTGATCTGTTTGCCTTTGTGTGAGCTGCTTTAATACATAGAGCTCAAGAGCGTTGATAATGGGTGGAAGGGTTGAATTTTCTGTTTTATTTATTATGAGGGTATATCTTGGTGCTATCGTTTCATGCACTGTGCTATAAATACTGGCTGCGTTCAGATATATCGGAGAGAAAGGTCCATACGAGAGGTTCCCATTCAGATAAATGTTGAATTCTCTGGTCTGGTTTCTTTTCAGTAATTCAACTTCAGTAAAGTGCATGTAAATGAAAAATTTATCGTTGGTGTTAAAAGGATTCCACTCTATTTTAAATGGATCATTAGGGTTTGTTGGCGTCGCAGCAGAACTCATAACCTCTGATGGTGGGTCAAAGACGTTCGATAACCCTACAGACACTTGTTCCCGAGTGTATAAAGTTTTACTATCAGGCCAATTAATTGGAGTCCATACTCGATCATACTTGTCATTGTTATACCTAAGCCGAGAAACAAGAAAAACAAAGTTACAACTTGAATATTCGTAAAAATTAGAGTAAATTACAGGAATAGTCTCTATGGGTTGAGAAAATTTGCATTTTGGTACCTAATTTATTTTTTTAATTCCGAAAGTTTCTATTATTTGTTTTTATTAGGCGATTGGTTCATGTCTTACTTAAAAAGAGTAGTATGTCATTATTTAAATAATTAAAATAGTATTTTTAGGTAAGATAAAGTAAGATGAGGTGGGGTTAAGAGCGTGTTTGTTTAAATAAATTAAAAAGAAAAATCAAGGGTAAAAAAGTCTTTTTAGATAAGACAGGAAACAAACGCGATACAAAGGCTATGTTTGGCGGATTAGCTGAAAAGATAGTTGTTAACTGAAAAGTTAGCTGATAGCTAAAAAGGTGGCTGTTAAATAAAAAGCTATCTGATAACTAAAAAGCTAGCTGATAAAAAATAACGTTTGGTAAAACTAGCTGAAATATATAAAATTACATAAAAGGATATGTAAAAATATGTGTTTCTATAATTAATTAAGGAGTGTATTTGGAAAATTTTAAAAAAGCTCCTTAAAAGGTAGTCTAAGTAGCTTTTCAAAAAGCTAGCTTATCAGCTACTTTTTGGTTTACCAAACACAACAACATAAAAAAGCTCGAAAAATAAGCTAGCTTATCAGCTAGCTGTGGCGCGCCAAACACAGCCAAAAACAAACAACAGGGAACTTCCAAGTTTAAAAAAAATAAGTTAGGAACGAAACGTACAAATTACAAAAAAGATAGCAACTTTTCGTTTAATTTAGTCTAAAATTTAGTTTTTATTAGAAAAAAAAAACACATTGTATAAATTTGACCTGACTATTCCATGTGTGGTTCCAAAATTTGCCCGTGCAGAAAGGTACAATGATCCAAAATCGGTTTCTTTATACATGTCGCCAGCTACAAGACGTAGTTCTATCGCTGATATGAAAGGAGTCCCACGACCTATATTTACTAGACAAAGATGAATGTAATCTGTTGATGAGACATGTATGATCTCCATTGTTTCTGGTTGAGATGACGAATTGAATTTCATGGTATCCCAGTAATCAGGTCCAAGATAGACATCGAATTCTGGAAGTTGGCCCTTCAAGTCATAATTCCCATACATGAAGCTTGTCCTTATGAGATACCTGTTACCCTTTCCTTGGTTTGGTTTTAGGGTGTAGCAGTTTCTTGCGTTTTGTGGAAAACTTGTGAGGGTGGTAGCATGTTTATAAATGTCTAACGAGTTATATGCGGGCATTATGCTATGGATTTCGCCAGTGTCTCTGAATTCAGCATCGGATATGTAGTTTATGCCTGTTACTTGATCGGTGTATGTTGACCCTTTGGGAATCCCACAGTCTATGCTGATGAAGTCTGCGATGGGAGGGGAAAAGAAGTTGATCAAGAGGTTATATAATTAATTAATTAGTATTTAGAGAAATAATTAATGCTTTCGTACCTGATTGATCATTCTGGGCATCAACCGATACTCCAAGAAGAACTAATATTGTAACAAGAGATTGGAAATTCATTTCTATACCAAGACACTACTTTGAAGTTATGGTAACCCGTTAATTATACATGCATGATGCCAATTGACTTCTGAGGCGTTTGGGTGTGCAAATTGACTTTTGAGACTTTTGAGGTTTAGTTTTTGGTCGATTGAACTATTTCTAATCATTTTACTATTACGGTGTCGTATAATCAATTTAAAAGTACCAGATTCAAAAAACATAACCCTACTAAGTCAAAATTAACTATAGATTATATAACTTACTAAATTCATATCTATATTTGGACTGAATTTTATTTACATGACATTAAAAGGCTTTTGCTCTAATTAACAGCGTTTCCAACTTTTATTTTCCAGCCCTTAACTTTATACAAATATCATTTTTATTCTTTCAACTTTAGACTTTTAAAAAAATTCCTTTTCATCCCCGCTATTTTTTAAAGTTTTGTGTTTAATCTCGTAGTATATAAAGTTACTATCACTAAACTTTATAAAATATTACTTTAATCCTTTCGGCTTTGAACTTTGTAAGATGTCAGTTTCACACTTTTAACTTTCTAAACTTTCATATTTATTTGAACCATCGAGAGTTTGGTCTATGGTATCGACCATGTATGATATTTATCTACCCATAAATATAACCACTACAAGAGTAATCCTTTTTAGTAACCAATTTTTCAATGACGACTATAAATCTGGTCACTAAAAGCATTATTTAGTCACCATATATTAAGTGGTCACTGAATTTTGGTAGTTGCACACATTTAGTGACCCAATCGGAGATGGTTGCCACTAAATGGTCACTAAAAGTTATTATTATTATTTAATTAAATAATAAATATTAATGATTAAAATTAGTGGTCACTGATTTGACATTTAATGACCAAAAATAGTTGTCACTATGTTGAAAACTTAATGAACAAAATAGTGGTCATTAATTCATATTCATTTTTCAAACCAACACATTCACCGCATGGAAAAAAAAAAACTAATGACCTCAAAATAATGGTCACACTATTGACCAGAAAATAGTGGTCACAAGTATTAATTTTTTTTATATGATATTTACCATTCTATCCTCTCAAGCTTGGAGTTTTTTTTTTTTAACTAAAGAAAACAATTGCTCTTTTTATTATTATTATAATTCTGGTTTTTTACTCTTATCTCGCCCAAACCGAACCCTAGTTGCTTACTCTGTTGGTTTATCAATCAAACACCTGAAACCTTACAAGAAATCGAACCTAGCCAATCGTTCCTATCTTCTCTCACCGGAAATATCAACAGAAAACTCTTCGGTTTCCTCTTTGTCATGTTCTTCTCTTTTTTCATTAGAACCCTAGTAGTCAATGCAGCTACTTAACGAAGCATCACACAGGGAACATTCAAAGTCGCGATTCACCTCCTCTTATTGCCTCTCGTATGCGCCACTCTTGTGAACGAATAGAAGCAATGTGCCCTCCATCATTCTCGTTAAATGCATTCTACATTCTAGGATTCGAATTACCCTCTCTTTGTCATGTGATTTTACCAGAGATTGAATCCTGCCCTAAAAACTTTAATTAAGGTGTGATTATGGCTCAAAACCCCACTTGGAGTTAATATCTTGCATTTGATGTTAATATATTGCATTTGATGTCTTGTTCATCATTACTAAACGTCGAAGGTAATGTTATCCTTTCCTCAATCTCTCTTCCCTTCTTCCTCATTGATTGCTCTGGGAAGACATCCTCCTTTACATACTTTTCTGGTTCTCGACTCCATTCTGATGCTTGTTCACAATCACACACTTACACAAGCATGTATGAACACACACATTCGAAAACACATAGAAATATTCAATTACTTATGAATGGAGTCTATTTTTCGTCATTTTTAGCTCAATTGTATTGTACGTTTCCAATTGAGGGATGCGGTGGTGGTGTTTGTTCCCCGCCGATTAGTTTTGTAGTTTTATGATCGATTTGTGTGTGTGTCTCTAAGGAATGCCAGAATTTTTTTTTGATTTTGTCACACCCCAAAACCAAGAACGGCGGAAACGTTCTGGGGCGGAGGACGTCATGTAAAGTATCACAACACAGTAAATGTAAATAAGCAAACAACATCATCCATTGCATTAAATATATAATTTTAATACAAGCGTGTTCTGTACAGTATAGACACCAAAAATAATGTATATCAAAATTATAAGATGAGTCTTGAATGCGCTCCATCTTCTCAAAAGCTGGCCTCGGTACCTGTCTACTGATGACCTGAGAATACAAGTTATTTTGAAAGAGTTTATCAGCAATAAGCTGGTGAGTTCATAAGTATTTTAGTGTCGGTATTTGTCATCCAAAAACGTTTGAACATGTATCAAGTGTAAGTTTGTAAAATGTACGTAAATGTTTGTAAGTGTTTGTAAAAGTTTGAATCTCTTAGAAAAACCTATATTTTCTATTAAAGTAGCCTTCTACCAAGGCTTAACTGTTTTGTATGCTCGTTTGTTGTAAAAGTGTGTGATTTACTCAAGTGTAACTATCATTTCCAAAACATAGTTTGTACATAATTGTTTAAGTGAAAAGATCACTAATGATGTAAAGAGTAAATTAATGTAGTACTGTAGTGTTGTATTATAGGAACTACTGCTGTACTAACTACCTTAAACCGGATTTATATTAAGGTATCATGTGATAAATTGCACCATACTATCGACTGGTAACAACGACATACGAATGGTCGTAATAACGGAATGACATTTGGCACCCGCAGACCTGCAGGTCCGGTTGTAGCTAGCAGCAAGGTGTAGAATAGTCAATCCAGTATAGATCTATACGCAAACTCACGCTATCCCTCCAAGAGAATTCTGGCTACAACTCGGGCCATGACAATTAAGGCATGCTCCGATACAGTGGATCACAATTGTTAACGTATTCTTGTATATGTAATGAAATGAACTGTTCTAGTATAGTTGTATATGTTCTTCCTCTAGAATGGTTGTATATGTTCTTCCTCTAGTATAGTTGTATATGTTCTCTTTCTAGTATATTTGTATAAGTACTCGTAATAATAAGTATTAACTCATGAATGAACGGACTCATTTATCTAGAAATTGTAGTAGTATGATCCTATGTTACCCCGATGGTAATTTACTGATGATGTACTGATAAGTATGAATATGGAAGTACTTTTATGTCTATACATGTATATTTGATATATAATTAATATTGAAACGACCTTCGGACGGTTACCCAGAATCCCACTAGACCACATCTCAATGCGCGAAAAGGAAATAGGGTGGATAGCCTTCCTAAGCCCTTTAAACATTTCTTATATATCTATACATATATGGGCATGCAATTTATAAGAAGTAAAACAAAGTTTAATAAAAGCATTTGATAAGTAAAAGAGTTTGTAAAACATTTTAAAGTGAAACAGTTTGATAAACAGTTTAAACACTGATAAAATCATTGGTTTTCTAGTTATTAATCACATGTGATTAATGTAATCACATGTGATTGATGTAATAACTGTAAGTGTTTAACTTGTATCCCCCCCCCCCCCAATAAAGTATTTAAAACATTTAAAAGCATTTCAAAGGTTAATTTAAGGGGTATGAACTCACTTGTGGTGAGTGGATTGGATTGAAGTATCGGGTACCGTGCTAGGTGGCAAACGGAGACTTGTTCACACGCACAAGCCTAGTTATCATATAATGAGCATATATATAACTAATTAGCCAATTACTAACTTAATGAAATAAGTTGGGACGTTTAGGAACATGTAAACACTTTGTATAAGTGTTATAGGTCCTAAGGGTTGCTTCTATGTTGCTATTGGACAAGGCAAAAGGTTTTAATGCTTCCAAGGGCCTTGTATAAGAGTTTACTACTCAATAAACTCCACACAATGAGTTTATGGTCGTAAACCCTTGAGTTTACGGCCGTGAACTCTTGTCTTGGTTGTTTTGGGTGTTTAAATGTGCTAAATGAATTCTAGAATAAGCCTAGCATTGGTAGATTAATCCTTGAAGTAGTTTAAGGCCCTAGAATGCTCCTTTGAGGAGTTTACGGCCTAAAGAACATATCCCCTAGAGTTTACGGTCGTAAACTCCTATGGGGTGTTTGTTTTAATTCTTTTAAGCCTCTTGCACACAAAGGATAGCTTCTAGGTTTTTGTTTAAGGCTAAAGGGGACTTTAGGCACACTTTTGTGCCTTCACTTGGAGTTTACGGCCCAAGAGTATTTCTTGGCCGTAAACTCCCTTTTAGGGATGATTTTGATGTGTTTTGGTCTCCAAATTAGCTACAAGCATTAGAGGTTAATTGTCTTAAAGCCTTAGGAGTGTTTAGGGCACATTATCCCTTGAATTTTGGAGTTTACGGCCTAACGCTTTCTTGGGCCGTGAACTCCTTAAACTATGTGTTCTTGATTGTGTTCTAGCCTCAAATGATCATACATAATGTCCTTAACTTGTTGCCTAACAAGGAAATGGGACTAGATAGCCTTTAGGCTTCGTTTTGGAGTTTACTCCCCAAGAACGTTCTTGGGCGGTAAACTCTCGGATCTTACAAATTTGTCATATAAACAATGTTATAAAGCTTATAACAAGCATTAAAACACATTTAGGAAAGTAGACTCACGATTTGGGATGAAAACCCGAAGATCCGTGACAGAGAAAAGGGCTTTTCTCTAGTTGGAAATGTGAATAATGAATGAATTTAGTTCATAAATCTATTTATAGTCCTGAAATATTTTAACAGAAAATATTTTTATTCCGGAAATGATTTCTAATATATCCGAGTGTTGGAATAACAGTGTTGCACAAAACCGTAGTGCATCCACTCTCCTGATGTTTACTGAAGTGTAAACCCTAAATTACTCCAACTTATACGGAAAGTCTGAAAATCGACTATGACTGTTATAACTTCTATTGAAGTGATACTGTTTGTATAGAATGGAAATTTCGGGTTGTCACAGATTTCTGTTATCTTCATTGTTTTGTTTATATTTTTCTATAAAAACTATTTATATGTTCATCTGCATTAATAGAGCTACCCGAGTGGCTAGACAAATACAACTTAGACACAGAAAACAGACATGGAAGCAAAAGATGGTCTTCATAATCTCACCTCCCTTCAGACCCTAAACCCTTATACAGAGCTTCATCATACCCTACAACACAACACTAACTCTTCACAGAACATATACTCACACCAACCTCATCTTTACCTTCATTTTCTCTCGGGGCCCACAACAGACTACCTTGGCCACATCATCATTCCCAAATGCCCTTTTCAGACCTTAAGCTCTCCCCTTTATCAAACATATATAGATTGTCTATTATTTCATCCAAAGAAAGGCATTATAATCTATTTAATTTTGGTTATCTGATGCCTCCATTTCTATTGTGAATCTCATCTTGCAATTAGCTTCTTACTTAAAGAAGGCCCTGTATTTTCCATTGCCACTTTAGCTACAGTTATTGTAAGAACCTATCACCTACCCCTTGCTGAAATCATCCTGTCTTCTTTTTTTTTTTCCAGGAAATTTACTGAAAAATCCCTTATATTTTGGGCACTATTGCAGTTTAACTACTTATACTATATTTTTCTTATATATCATGCTTAAAAACTTTAAATATTTACTATAAATAATAAACATCTAATATAATTATTATTACATCTCGCAAGGAAGTCTAATAGTTGGAAGATAAGACAGTTGGATGTTCTGCTGTCCTTTAAGTTAAACAAGTACTTTAAAAATATTTGGTTTTTGTGATGCATCCTTGTGACTATCAATAGACATGGAAGCGATTGTAGTTGTTTTTCTCATACTCTCTTCATCTTATGTTCCCTTTAAACTCTTATCAACTATCTCAAATACACCAGTTTGCAAATAATCTAAAGTCCTTTATGTTTTCTTTGGTCTTGTAACTAATTCATTAATGTGACTGATATCTCTGGAAGAGAAACCATGGTTTGCATTACAGGTATCATAATCAATAACACTAAAAAGTTCAAGTTTTTTATATTCATTAATAAATTGTGGAATTCGGTTTCCTTTTAAGCTCTCCATTAAGTCAAATACTTTCTTATTAATGATTTATTTATTTATATTTTTTTGCATTCCAGGTGAGATGAAGGTGAAGCTGACAGTGATGAATCTTCTCCTTATGCAGCCATGCTTGTTGCACAAGATGTCTCCCAAGATGCAAGGTTTTAATATAGTTTTTTCTTTGATTTATTTATAAAAAATGAAGTATGTAACGGGTTCCATATTTTTCATATAAAACCCAACATAACTGATGAAGAAGCAATTAAAAAAAGATGGCTTGGAATTAGAGGTGGGTGACAATGCTAATGTTGATACTATCTCACACAAACATGGAGTGGTGCATAAAATTTCTATTGATTATAATGATTTTGTTTTATATTTATATTTATTTTATTTACTTTTTTGAATTTTATGTTTTAATTTTAAGAGAAAGTTTCCCTTTAGTTCCATCACAGTTTGGTCAACTGAGAGTTGTATGCTTTCAAGAAGTAATTAATAGAGCTATACCTAGAAAAAAACCAAACCAAAATAGGCCACGCCTTAAAAAACTGAACCAACAAGTTTTAGATGATGAAACTCGTGCTCTTGAGGTATTTGCAAACTACATATTTAGTCCTTATTCTTATCAAAATTATGGATTTTGTCCCTAACTTGAGAACTTTTTAATCCTTTTTTTTCACCATATTTGTGTATGTTGTTAAACTATGCAAAATGACCATACTACCCTTATACGTGGAGTTATCGAGTCTTCTTGATGCTACACGTGACATTGGAACAAAGAAGGTAGAGATGTTACTGAATCATCTAATGTCAACACATGTCTTGCAACAAGCTCAACAAGTTGAGTGTCTGTATGATCATACAGGTCAAAAATAGCAACATACTTTACTCTTTGTATAAATATAGGCAATATATTATGTTTTTTTACTTATTTACCATAATAAACAACTTACTTACATTTATTTACCTATAATTAATAGCATTATGTGATGAATAAAGTAGAATGCTATATCTGGTAGTATTTGATTAAGTGGTTTTATTTATTTATTTGTTTGTTTGTTTATTATTATAGGCGGTTGAAGCAACAAAGAATGTTGAGATTGGTAATAAAGAACAAACTCAAGCCCATGCAGAGGAACACAAATAGCAGAATTTTGCTCTTACTTTTCATTGTTGTTTTTACTTTTGCTATTCATTTTCTTGACTTGTATAATTAATTTATAGTTAAATCAATGGACTAATCATTTACCTTACGAAATATGTTTTTTTGTTTGCACTTTCAAAGGCGAAAAACGTAAACAGTCCCCATTGTAGATTACTTTAGGCTTGAGGATGCAAAAAATACGAACATACTTCTATTGATTTGTTTACTCTATGATTACATTTGAACTTAGTGATGACTATTTATGGTCATTAAATAGATAAAACAATGACAGCTTTTAACGGTCACTAGATGTGTAAAACAATGACGACCTTTTATGGTTACTAAATGCATAAAATAATGATAACTTTCATTGATTAGTGACAACATTTAGTGACGAAATGGGTCGTCACATACTTAGTGACCAATATATTTTAGTCACTACTTAGTGACCATTTATATATTTGGTCACTAAATCAGTTTAGTGACGGACCTATAGTGACGAAAAGTAACGACCAGATATTTGGTCACTAAACCATTTAGTGACGAATTCTTCTATTGTTAGTGACGATTTCACTTTCGTCACTAATTGACATTTTTTTGTAGTGAACGCTACCTAACTTTTATCAATATAATTTTTAAAATTCAATTTAAAAAACCGATCGGATTGGTGCTGCAACGCACGGTGGGCAAATTACTAGTTCCTTTTAAAACTCATTGATAAATAATATGTAAAAGGTATATTATAATCGATAGAAAATAAATTTGTATATCTTAAATTTAAAATATAAACGATATAATGATATATTGGAATGTCTTTTGTGGTTATCTTATTTATTATGTATTATTATTTTTTATAATCAAAAGTTATCACATATAATAATATTTGATAGCCTGATCATTATAACTTTAAATAATTTTGAAATTTAAGTAATTCAACGTGCCTTGATTTATTAAATCTTTATATATGTCAAAATTTTACGCAACTAAAAAACATCACTAAATAATATCTTCTACAACTTATCAATTAATTTCTATTATTTATATCATATACCATAAGTTAGATTTTCTAGTTTTGTTAGCAAGTGGGTGGGGCAGTTTTCCTTCTCAATCCTTCTTGTACGCTACACGGTTGTCCTGACTGGCTTGCCGTGGCTGAAACTGAGCTTGCGTCAACGATGGTTTTAATTTTTTTTTCCAATGGGGTGAAGTTGCTCAAGTCAAGTTTCTTATAGTGGTTGACCATCATTATCTTAAGTATTTTCAACCATGCTATTTGATTAATAAAACTTTGGAATAGTGCGTTACAATTTGGAGTGTAACAGGGTGTAATTTCTAGATGATATGACATGGTATATGGGTTTTAGTCAAACATGGTGTAAATAGAGCTTAAGTTGTCTCGCATCCATGGGCGGACCAGGATTCCATAATAGGTGTGACATAAATTAATTCCTTATAATGGTCATAGTTCTATAAATACGTTTAAATGAAAAGAAAGATTTTAAACACATTTTTAATGTATAAAAATATATAAATATGTTTTTCATATGTATTTATTAAATTTATATGTATTTTTTTACGTATAAATATGTTTTTATATATATAAATATATATTTAAAATATGTTTAAATATGCATTTATTTAATAATATCAATAATAAAAAATTTTTAAAAATAATATAGTTATTTGAGATTTTAATAAAAAATAAAAATAAAAATAATGGTTTTTGCAAAAAAAAATCTTAGTATTTTTGGTCTATTTATAAAATAGTTACAAACTAATTTGTTACCTGAACGAGAAAAAAATTAGTCAGAATGGAACCTTTAACCGTTTTTTAAAAATTCTTTATGAATTTCCTTAAAATCAAATAATGATGTTTAATTATATTTTCATTTGAACTCTGACAAACAATAATAAAACTAATTAGGGTACTTAGATAGCCGCTATTTATTGTACAGTAATGAAATATTGACTTTTGTAATCAAGTTCTTAATTTTTTTAAATTGAAACTTTATGTATTTTACATATGAAGTAACTTGACACCAACTATTTATAGGTCTTAATATTTGAATTTATAAATTGTGGATACTAAATAAATAAATATGCTACCCAAGGGTTTATTGTCCATCTTTAAACCTTTTTTTTCAAAAAAAAAAAAAAAAACCAACAAGATTAAAAAATCTCAAACGAACAAGATTGAAACATATGTAATGCATGTACATATACGTGGATAATGTGCATGGAAGAAACTACATAAAGAGACTAGTAACAAATGGTACAATAAAATGAAAACTAAATGTAAAGAGTTGAACACGACACCAACTTAAACAGGTAAACTTTACCTTGCAACTTAGACCAACTCATGCTTGTTAACTTTTGAATAAATTTATGATCTGTAATAATAATATATTCGTTTTTCTATAGTGCACACTAAAATATATATATATATATATATATATATATATATATATATATATATATATATATATATATACACACACACACACACACATTAATAGGAAAAGATCATGTAGTTGTCGGTGCAACCCCGTGCACCACTATAGATCCACCCTTGCTTCCGTCACACGTTTGGGTAGTTAAGCGTCACCTATCAATGATTTTCAATTTTCTTGGAGTTCGTCAAGAGGATCCATTATCACTGTTGTGTTGATTTTGACAGTAATTGTCAAAATATTGCTATAAAACAAGCGATTGGCATCAATATCTTGTTGGGTTGTGATGATTACTAAAGCACAGAGCAAAAAAAGCATATCATCTATAAAAAAAACTTGGTCTTCATATTCCATCATTGATCATGTTCTAGTGACCTTTAAGTAAAAGAGAGTTATAGATTAAATATCATTGTAGCCTTTGATTAAAAGACATGTTGGTGTACTTTAGATCATTTAGAATCTAAAGTAGAGTTGCTCTAATGAAGTGGTACCCCAAGACAATGATCTAGCAATGCTTGACAAAACTGTTGTTTTGAATGCCAAAATTGTGAGCCCTAAGTGGAGGAGAAGGATTGTCGACTTGCATCATAAAGCCTTGGAAACGATGTAAAACAAATAGATAGAGATCAAAGGAAGGATTAAACCTTAAGGGAGAGGAGAGATCAACCTTATATAGGGGATGACCACCACTATGATTTTATCTCTTTACTTAGTTTCTGAATAATTCACCCTAACTTTGTTGAAATAATAAAATAACTCCTTTATCTTACTCTTTTGTCAAATTAGCTTAGATCGTATCATGTGTGTAACTCAGAAGGGCACTTCTAATTATAGAAGGTTACAAACATTATATGACCATTACCATATTTCTTAAAAGTCTCTCACTTACGCATGTGACAACAACTTCATAGTCCTTCTTTCATTACCCTAAGAAGGTGCCCATCATCCAAGACTACAACTATACTCATAACCTACATCTATAAATAGCCCTTACTAAGCGATCAAATATTAATTTGTTCTATGATATTCATATGAACGTAAGACATGGACGTTTATCAATCAAACTGTAACATCTAAAATTTCAATCTAAAATTTTCATTTTTAAAGTAAGATTAAATATCCAAAATCCAACCTTTAAATACATAACATTATAACCATTTGTTTCAAAACCAGAAATCTTAATGTTAAAACTTTGTTAAATTGTAAGAAACTAGAGGATCTAAAAGAACATTAAACACCGATGTGAATGTCCAGTTATGTCGCACCCTTCCTTTCCATGACTAAACAACCTGAAAACATTAAACTAAACAATGTAAGCATAAAACTTATTGAGTTGCCCAGTGTACCACATATTCCACTACACATATAAATCATACCATATAATGCCTTACAACCTTGGTTCATTATTCCAGACTCACAGTCCCATACTATTTCGTCAACACCTAAAGACTCAGAGTGTCATACTAATCCTTCAGACCTAAAGTCTCACACTAGTCCGTCAACATACCATACAGGTCATAAGAACGAATCACGCAACGAGGAAAATAAAAAATAAAGTGTATGATAGTCTAATCACACATTTGTACTCTAATAATACTCTCAACCATCATACACACTGTACCAAAGTTTAAGCTATTATTAATGAGTCACCTTATATGAACGCATAGTCATACGTAGTCGACAATAAGATAGAGAGTCTAACAGATGATCTTAGCCTAAGGTAACATATCAGACAAGAACCACACCACAAGGCCAAATTAAGAGTTCCAAGACTATTTGATTTTAAATACGTTCAAATCCTAAGGAATACGCTTATCGACTAGCAATATTAACACAATACTATTCTAGTCTATTAGATAATTATATACTAACAGCACACATACATCCTACTATAGACTGAGCATAAACTATTACACATAATATAATGAGAAAACTCAAATAAATCCAACAACCACAATCTCAACATTAGTCCCCTAAGATAAAACAACTAACATAAACCACCTAATACCAACTAGAGGCCAAACCTTAGTCTAATACTAAAATCCATCAAAGTTTGACTAAAGGAAAAACGTGTTAAAAC
This sequence comes from Lactuca saligna, assembly GCF_052625555.1. NCBI lineage: Eukaryota > Viridiplantae > Streptophyta > Magnoliopsida > Asterales > Asteraceae > Lactuca > Lactuca saligna. Next base: position 138,070,706 of record NC_136420.1, read on the forward strand.
TCAAAGGTTAACGTTTAAGGTAAAATTCAAAATCAACACCACTTCCACTACACGACAAGATATTAGTGACTAAACTCCATAGACACACCGCGTCTCATAACATGTGCATCGTATCCAAGGCCAAAACAACCTCTTTGGCTAAGCTTTTAATCCTTTAAACGAAATGCTTGAATCTTCCATAAACTTTTAAAAGAACTCTTAATGGATAAAGTTTTCAGATTTCTCCATATCTATACCTCTAATAAGTCCATTATAAAAACCTAGATCTATGGCTTAAATGGATACAAGTATGCATTCTACTTGTCACAAAAGGTCCAGAAAACAAATTCCAATAACATTTTGGCATAGAATTTTTCAAACTCCAAAGAAACATGACAAATGGACCAAACAATGCAAAAAATGGTAGATCTATAATCAAGGGACCATAAATATTAGAACTTTAACACATACAAATGTATGAAATGAAAATGAGAAGGATGGATCTGTTAGATTTTGTGTACTATAACACTCCTATGGTGCACATACAACCCTAATGCTTTGGATCTTGGTTTTCTCTAGTTATACATGCAACAAAAAATTCCAAAGCATGAAGCCTAATTAGCATACAAATTTGGTACATGAATCATAAAAACTAGTTAGAAGAATACCTCTTATTTTTAACTTGTAGTTGTTGGCCTCTCGAGAGCTTAGAACCTCAAGTGTGATGCCTCAAATGGTTCACAAGACACCATAATGGAAGATAATGAGAGAGAGAGAGAGAGAGAGAGAGGCTATGAACCACCAAAATTAGCTAGCATCTTCTTAGAATGCATACGTGCCAATTTTATGGTTTTAGGGGTTATACTGTGACATCCCCAAAATCTCGGCCAGAAAAGACCGATTTTCATTTATGCTTTTAAATATTTTCAGAGTAAATCATTTTGATTTGAAAGAGTTGCGGAATTTGTTCCCAAAAACAAAACATGATAAAACAATGTTTACCAAAACATTTCATAAAAGAAATGTATTTTCATTATAATCAAAACTCGGGGTGTCATGTTCCGATACAGACCAATAAGCATAAACGAATACATTACAAGTCATATAACAAATATAAACATATGTAGACTTGTAAACAAAACAACTTGATGGTTCATCCATCTTACGCCCTTGCGCCACTTCCTGTAATACAAATAAAACTGAGTGGGTCAGGCTTGGGAGCCTGGTGAGCATATAGGGTTTTCAACCCACAATAAATAATTAAATTAATTATTATCAACCAACAATATCCCAGTTACCCATTCCCGTTATTCTCACTTTACGTCCCTAAAATAACTAACACAAGGGACCTAATCTAAGAATATTTTCATCGGGGTGACAAAACATGTTGCGGGGTTTCCTCAGCAATATAAGTCAAATAATGCAACCATGAGGGGGATGGAATACAGCGAATGAACACCCAAGTTCATTAACACCTACAGGTTATGAGCCTGCTAGCATTCCACATGACTATCTAGAAAAGTCCGTGGTCGTCATCTAAATTCCGCTAGATGACTGGATCAAACAACAACGAGGCCTCTCATCTGTTTATTACACACCAACTATCTACCCATGTTCTACCCAACATATTAGTAGATAAAAACATACATTTTATACATATTTTCAAAACCTGTATAACATGCTTGATCAAAACATTTTCCATATAACAGATGAGACACACGCACATAACACGTATTTCATATAGAAATAATCATATCTGTAAGATAGAAGAAAGTGAATATACATTCACACACATAACAACAAAATATACACATAACACGTATCTCGTATAAAATACTTCATAGTTATACGTTATGAGAAAGTAACAACGCATTCACACATATAAACAACAATAAACTTAATACGCTCGAACCATACTTGTATTATTATTGCGTTTATGAAAGGTAGTATACACTCACCTGATCAGAAGATGATCGGACAGCACTACGACTTGCAGAAGTAGTAATCCTCTGCAGATCTGGAAGATCTCTACGAAAATCGAACTTCTCGCGGGCAGAGCTTCGCTCGGAAACCGCACTTCTCGGGATCTTCGGGATCTCGGGACTCGCTTCGGGACTCGGGAATATTACCGGGACTTCGGGATATTTCTGGCACGCAAAACGATGCAAAACGGGAGAGAGAAGAGAAGAAATGAACAAAACTTTTGGCTGCCCTCGCAAGCCTTTTATAGGGGCTGGATCTGCGATTTACGCGGGGCGTAATTTATGTACGCGGGGCGTAACGGGGATAAGGCCGGTGACTCCCCCCCCCCCCCCCCCCCCATGGATAATATCAACGAATTTTTATTTAAATTAAATACTGAATTTATTAAATAAACTTCAAAATTTCATATCTTCCTCATACGAACTCCGTTTTCGATGCTCTTTATATCCACGCGTAGGCGAGACTACAATCTACAACTTTCGTTTAGACTCCGTCGGCTAATTTTGACTTTATTTTTTATTATTTATTTTTAGTAGGCCGGGACAGGAAAACTCCGTTATAAAATCATAACTTCTTCATCCGACGTCCGTTTTCGCCTATCTTTTTATCGTTTTACTAAAATTAATGAGATCTTCAATTCTCCTTTAGATTGTTTCGGCTAAAAACTGCTCGGGCTCAAATCGAGCATTTGAGCTGCATACTGCTAAGTCGAAACTTCAAAAAATCATAACTTTCTCATACAAAGTCAGATTTGGGCGTTCTTTTTATGCACGCTCATGGTTTGACGTACTCTACGACTTTGATTTAGATTGCTAAGGCTAAATACCGCTCTAACGTAAATTCACTTTTTACGTCGCGTTGTGTCGTGCCGGTTCTGTCGCGAAACTTCGACAGGTCATAACTTCCTCGTTATAACTCGGATTTCGACATTCTTTATATCTTCGGAAACCTTGTTTCAACTACTACAACATTATATAAAGATATCAAGTTTATTTTACACTTAAATTTTGACGCTTATTTTTATTCTTAATTAATCAAACCACATAATTAAGCAATTAAGCACAAAACACATAATACTCAAATAATACAATCTTATTATTTCAAAACGGGTTACAAAGGTTAACCTAGACCATTACATTGCTAAAAATGGCAAGCCTGGAAACACAGGCGTTACAATTCTCTCCACCTTAGAATGATTCCGTCCCCGGAATCACACATCAACAAACAAATGCGGATAGCGACTCCTCATGTCACTCTCCGTCTCCCAGGTGAGATTCGGCCCATTCGTGTGTTTCCATCGGACAAGCACTAACTCGACCATCTTGTGTCGCAACTTTTTAGTCTTTCGGTCAACAATTGCCTCTGGTTCTTCAATCAACCTTTTGTTCTCATCGATTCTCAATTCAGAAATTGGAATTATATCGGCAACTTCTCCCGTGAACTTTCTCAAATAACACACATGAAATGTGTTGTGAATTCCATTCAGTTCTTCAGGTAATTCGAGCTTGTAAGCTTGGTTCCCAATCCTCTGAAGAACTTTAAACGGTCCAATAAACCTTGGACTCAACTTTCCCCTTTTACCAAATCTTATAAGTCCCTTCCACGGCGAGACTTTAAGCAAAACCGAATCCCCAACTTCAAAAGTCATCGGTCTTCGCTTCTTGTCAGCATAGCTCTTTTGACGATCCTGAGCTGCTAACATTCTTTCCCTAATTATTTTCAACTTTTCAGCAGTTTGATGAACCATCTCCGGTCCCATAAACTGCTTTTCCCCAGCCTCAAGCCAACAAGACGGCGTACGACACTTTTGTCCATACAAAGCTTGGTAAGGTGCCATCTTAATGCTCGAGTGAAAACTATTGTTATATGAAAATTCTACCAAAGGTAAATGTTCATCCCAATTACCTAGGAATTCCAAGGTACATGCTCTCAGCATATCTTCAAGTGTTTGTATCGTTCTTTCACTCTGACCATCAGTCTGCGGATGGTAAGCTGTACTTAAACATAACTTGGTACCCATTTCCTCTTGTAGACTTTTCCAAAACCTTGAGGTGAAACGGCTATCACGATCCGAGACAATCGTTAACGGAACACCGTGAAGTCTCACAATTTCCTTCACATAAGAATTCGCAAGCTTTTCCATAGACCATTTCTCCCTGGCTGCTATGAAATGCGCACTCTTAGTGAATCGATCAACGACCACCCAAATCATGTCGTGACCATTCTTTGTTCTGGGTAGTTTAGTGACAAAATCCATAGCAATGTCTTCCCACTTACCCATAGGCACAGGTAAAGGTTCTAAACTCCCATACGGTTTCTGATGTTGTGTCTTGACTCTCGCACAAGTCACACACTCGGCCACATACTTTGCAACATCAAGCTTCATCGTCGGCCACCAGTAGTAGGGTTTCAGGTCCCTATACATTTTAGTGCTACCGGGATGAATCGAATACATGGTCTTGTGAGCTTCTTCCATCAGAAGATCTCTAATTCCTCCTGACTTAGGTACCCAAATACGATCTTGGAATACCTTCAGTCCATGACCGTTTGTAGCAAACACCAACGTTTTACCCAAACGTTCCTCCTTTCGGTCATTTTTCTCAGAAGCTTCCTCTTTAGGTTTCTTTATACTTTCCACAATGGTCGAGACAACTTCAATTCTCAACGCTCTTGGCCTTTTCCTTTCAAGATTGACTTTCCGACTGAGAGCATCAGCAACAACATTAGCCTTACCGGGGTGGTAAAGTATCTCGCAGTCGTAGTCCTTGAGTAATTCCAGCCAGCGTTGTTGCCTCATATTCAATTCCTTCTGATTAAAGAGATATTGGAGACTCTTATGATTAGTGAAAAGTTTGCACTTTGTGCCATAGAGGTAATGCCTCCATATTTTCAGAGCAAAAACTACCGCCGCCAACTCCAAATCATGAGTCGGGTAATTCTTTTCATGCTCCTTCAGCTGTCGAGACGCATATTCTATCACCTCTTCTCTTTGGTTTAAAACACAACCCAATCCAACCCCAGACGCATCGTTATAAACAGCAAAGTCTTCGACTCCATCGGGTAGAGAAAGTATCGGTGCCTCACATAGCTTCTTCTTTAGCTTCTCGAATGCTTCTTTATGCTTCTCACTCCAAGCATAAATAGCTCCTTTGTGGGTCAAAGCTGTCAACGGACTAGCGATCGAAGAAAAACCTTGGATAAACCTTCGGTAATATCCGGCTAATCCTAAAAAGCTTCGGATCTCAGTGGGACTTTTCGGTTGTTCCCACTTCATTACAGCTTCAATCTTTGCTGGATCAACCATTATCCCTTCTTGGTTGACCACGTGACCCAAGAATTGGACTTCACGAATCCAACAATCACATTTGGAGAACTTAGCATACAGCTTCTCCTTCTTCAAGACTTCTAACACTTCTCGCAAGTGTCTGCCATGCTCCCCCTGGCTTTTCGAGTAAATCAGAATGTCGTCGATGAACACTATCACAGATTTATCAAGGAACGGACTACAAACCCTATTCATTAAATCCATGAATGCTGCCGGAGCATTGGTTAGTCCAAACGACATAACCAAGAACTCGTAGTGTCCATATCTAGTTCTGAACGCAGTCTTCTCTATATCCTGCTCTCTTACTTTCAGCTGATGATATCCTGACCTAAGATCGATCTTCGAGAAATAGCTCGAACCTTGCAATTGATCAAATAGGTCATCAATCCTTGGCAACGGATATCTATTCTTTATTGTTGCCTTGTTCAGCTCTCTGTAATCAATGCAAATTCTCATACTTCCATCTTTCTTCTTCACGAATAACACCGGAGCTCCCCAGGGCGATGAACTAGGTCTAATGAAACCTTTGTCCAACAACTCTTGAAGTTGCATCATCAGCTCCTTCATCTCCGTTGGTGCTAATCGATAAGGTGCTTTTGCTATTGGCGTGGTTCCTGGTAACAAGTCAATACGGAATTCCACTTGTCGATCAGGTGGTAATCCAGGAAGATCTTCGGGAAATACTTCCGGATAATCACACACCACAGGAATACTCTGCATCACCTTCTTCTCCTTCTTAGCATCAATTACGAATGCTAAATATGATGTACATCCCCTGGTCAAACACTTTCTGGCTTTCATTAGGGAAATGATTCCAGAATTCACTCGGCGTTTGTCCCCATACACCATAAATGATTCCTTCCCAGGCGGGTTTACTTTAACAATCTTCTTCTTGCATAAAATTCCGGCATCATTGGCGCTGAGCCAATCCATTCCCAACACGATGTCGAAACCGTTAAGTTCGATAGGCAATAATTCCTCACGGAACTTATTCCCATTCAAGTCGATTAAGATGTTTTTCATATGATGGCTAACAGGTACAAACTTGCCACTAGCAACTTCGACTAATAAAGCATTGTCTAGTCTATCAACAGGCAAAGCTAGTTTTCTACCAAATTCATGCGATATAAAGGAGTAGTTGGCTCCAGAATCAAATAAAATTTGGGCAGGCAAATTGTTAATGAGAAAGGTACCTGAAGCGGCATCAGCTTCATCCTTAGCAGCTTCCAGTGTCATCTGGAATGCTCTTGCCTTTTGTGGAATGTTGGGCTTAGCTGCCTCCTTCTTCTTCGGACAGTCTTTCAAAATGTGCCCCTCTTCATTACAGCCAAAACACATCCTTTTGTTGTTCGGACATTCATTGGCAAAATGTCCAACCTTTCCACACTTGTAGCAGGTCACATCCTCGCTACATTTCCCAAAGTGCTTTTTCTTACACTTATCACACCACTTCGCTTCTCCCCCTTTTCCCCCACCAAACCTTTTCGAATCAGATTTCGAAAATTTACTTTTCTTACCGGAACCAGATGTTCCCTCAGACTTCCTCTTCTCACCAACCTCAACCTTGTTGGTGGTTCTCCCCTTGATCATGTTCTCAACAGACTTGGCAGCCCAGATAGCTGCCTCTAAAGTATGTGCCTGACGTACTGGCACCTCATACTCCCATGGGAGTCCCTTCGCATACCGGTCCACCTTCGTCAGCTCGTCTGGAACGATACGCAAGGCAAACTCCATTTTATTGGTGAAGTTATTGGTGTATTCATCAACTGACATGTTGCCCTTAGTCAATGTCAGGAACTTGTTCTCCAACTCCAACAGATTTTGAGCCGAGCAGAACTTGCGCTTAAACTGCACCAAGAACTCTGCCCATGACAATTGCAGTGGCTCATTAGGGCTCAAAGTCTTCCCAAGAGTGTTCCACCAACAAACGGCTCCACCTCGGAATTGACGCACGGCATAGATAGTTTGCAACTTACCTCTGCAGCCACACGTTATGAAGGCTAGCTCCATTTCGGAGATCCAATCCATAACCCCAATCGGATCCTCCTTTCCATTGAAGGTCGATGGTTTGCAAGTCAAAAAGTCCTTGTACTTGCATCCCATTCCATCATTCCTTCCATCGCGGTTATCTTGCCTAACTATCGGTGGGTTGGCTTGACAAACTGATCCACTGAAGTTTCCACCTTCCGAGTGCCCTTCGTTCAGTTCAGGCTCTTCCACACGAATCGACATTTCTTCACGATTTTGTTGAAGCAACCGTCTAGTTTCATCCATCTGACGATCCAACATCGTCTGAATCATCAATTGCACACCAGCCATGGTTATTGGCTCAGGTGCTGCTGCTACAACAGGTCTTTGTTCAATCACTGGTGGTTGATTCCTGTTTTCATCAGCATTTCCAACTCCACTTCTTGTTCTCACCATTTTGATCTACACACCGAATAAGGTGAAATTAGATCCTTATTCACGATAGATATTCAAATCATCCTTATCACTCCGAAACGTTTACATGCTAGTTCTAATATCGTAGACGTACGCTTAGAATCCTACACATATAAAGTTTCTAGATCCGGTCGGCAACAGACCATAGATCCGAACAAATAATATCATATATGGCAACATATAACATTTAGCACATAAAAGCATTTTAGGCAACATTCCTAAAATAAACTAGTGCTCGTGTCTAAAACATAACAGACACACATCTCAAAATTCCACTTAGCATTCTAAGTTTAAGTCTAGAAATCCTACAAATTCCTAGTTCGCTTAAACTAATGCTTTGATACCAACTGTGACATCCCCAAAATCTCGGCCAGAAAAGACCGATTTTCATTTATGCTTTTAAATATTTTCAGAGTAAATCATTTTGATTTGAAAGAGTTGCGGAATTTGTTCCCAAAAACAAAACATGATAAAACAATGTTTACCAAAGCATTTCATAAAAGAAATGTATTTTCATTATAATCAAAACTCGGGGTGTCATGTTCCGATACAGACCAATAAGCATAAACGAATACATTACAAGTCATATAACAAATATAAACATATGTAGACTTGTAAACAAAACAACTTGATGGTTCATCCATCTTACGCCCTTGCGGCACTTCCTGTAATACAAATAAAACTGAGTGGGTCAGGCTTGGGAGCCTGGTGAGCATATAGGGTTTTCAAATCACAATAAATAATTAAATTAATTATTATCAACCAACAATAACCCAGTTACCCATTCCCGTTATTCTCACTTTACGTCCCTAAAATAACTAACACAAGGGACCTAATTTAAGAATATTTTCATCGGGGTGACAACACATGCTGCGGGGTTTCCTTAGCAATATAAGTCAAATAAGGCAACCATGAGGGGGATGGAATACAGCGAATGAACACCCAAGTTCATTAACACCTACAGGTTATGAGCCTACTAGCGTTCCACATGACTATCTAGAAAAGTCCGTGGTCGTCATCTAAATTCCGCTAGATGATTGGATCAAACAACAACGAGGCCTCTCATCTGTTTATTACACACCAACTATCTACCCATGTTCTACCCAACATATTAGTAGATAAAAACATACATTTTATACATATTTTCAAAACCTGTATAGCATGCTTGATCAAAACATTTTCCATATAACAGATGAGACACACGCACATAACACGTATTTCATATAGAAATAATCATATCTGTAAGATAGAAGAAAGTGAATATACATTCACACACATAACAACAAAATATACACATAACACGTATCTCGTATAAAATACTTCATAGTTATACGTTATGAGAAAGTAACAACGCATTCACACGTATAAACGACAATAAAATTAATACCCTCGAACCATACATGTATTATTATTGCGTTTCTGAAAGGTAGTACACACTCACCTGATCAGAAGATGATCGGACAGCACTACGATTTGCAGAAGTAGTAATCCTCCGCAGATCTGGAAGATCTCTACGAAAATCGAACTTCTCGCGGGAAGAGCTTCGGCTTGGAAACCGCACTTCTCAGGATCTTCGGGATCTCGGGACTCGCTTCGGGACTCGGGAATATTATCGGGACTTCGGGATATTTCTGGCACGCAAAACAATGCAAAACGGGAGAGAGAAGAGAAGAAATGAACAAAACTTTCGGCTGCCCTCGCAAGCCTTTTATAGGGGCTGGATCTGCGATTTACGCGGGGTGTAATTTATGTATGCGGGGCGTAATGGGGATAAGGCCGGTGACTCCCCCCCATGGATAATATCAGCGAATTTTTATTTAAATTAAATACCGAATTTATTAAATAAACTTCAAAAATTCATATCTTCCTCATACGAACTCCGTTTTCGACGCTCTTTATATCCACGCGTAGGTAAGACTACGATCTACAACTTTCGTTTAGACTCCGTCGGCTAATTTTGAATTTATTTTTTATTATTTATTTTTAGTAGGCCGGGACAGGAAAACTCCGTTATAAAATCGTAACTTCTTCATCCGACGTCCGTTTTCGCCTATCTTTTTATCGTTTTACTAAAATTAATGAGATCTTCAATTCTCATTTAGATTGTTTCGGCTAGAAACCGCTCGGTCTCAAATCGAGCATTCGGGCTGCATACTGCTAAGTCGAAACTTCGAAAAATCATAACTTCCTCATACAAAGTCAGATTTGGGCGTTCTTTTTATGCACGCTCATGGTTTGACGTACTCTACGACTTTCATTTAGATTGCTAAGGCTAAATATCGGTCTAACATAAATTCACTTTTTACATCGCGCTGTGTCGTGCCGGTTCTGTCGCGAAACTTCGACAGGTCATAACTTCCTCATTATAACTCGGATTTCGACATTCTTTATATCTTCGGAAACCTTGTTTCAACTACTATAACATTATCTAAAGATATCAAGTTTATTTTACACTTAAATTTTGACGCTTATTTTTATTCTTAATTAATCAAACCACATAATTAAACAATTAAGCACAAAACACATAATACTCAAATAATACAATCTTATTATTTCAAAACGGGTTACAAAGGTTAACCTAGACCATTACATTGCTAAAAATGGCAAGCCTGGAAACACAGGCGTTACATATACTTATAGTGTAGAATTCCAAGAGTTTCAACTTGTGTACCCTAATCCACAAAGATTTAGTCCACATAATCAATATGGATCATTAGCCCAATCTATGAGTATCACTGATTTACCTAATCACTCCATATTAATTTAATTAGTCTCTTTTGATCACTAAATTAACTGCAAATTAATTCTTGATCAATACTAGTTAAATAATGTGATTTCATAATTAATATATTATACTTTATAATATATTAATAAATCACAAATAACCTCTTTCTCAAATATCCATCTTATTAAATTGCTTTGATGAATGCAACCCAAATGGACAATGCTACTCTCAGGTCAAGTACATACCAATTATAGTTATGGGCTTAGACACCTAATCCAACAGTCTCCCACTTGGATAAGTCTAATAACTATTATTGCAAGCATGTCTCCAAAATCCTGACTAGCAATCATAACTCTTAAAAGCCGGTGTCGAACTCTGACCTAGTCAATGACACATCCATTAGATAAGGGACCATATATTCCTCTATTTTAGATATCGTATAAACTGAGACATGGATTATAATCATTCTCTTTATTCATGTGTTGTTTCCTGATTTCCGAGATATGTCGAGTGACTAATTGAACAAATTAAACCAATTTACGATTGGCCAAGCGCTTAGGGTTGTCATCACTAAATCATCGAGGGGCCCACTGATATCGCTTTTACCCCTCTAAGGGTAAAATGAACGTATAGAATTCGACTCATTTGCTTGCTCTATTTACTCATCAAATCACACATAATAATATGTTTTATAACACCAAGTTACTGGTGCGTTTGCATATTATCAATGTCTTCGTTTCAAAAATATAAGATATTATCGTCTCACCAATCCTCGTGATAAAATCCATGAAGTGATTCAAATGACTATGGGTTTAATCCAATACTCAAATCTTATTACAGGAGTACTCATGAACATCACAACAAACTTGTGCTATGTCTAAAACACTTAGACAATCTACAGTCAGATTCATGACAGTCTTACCTCAACGCCTACTTTTAAAGTATGATCGACTGTGGATAGTTTGAATAATATTATTATTCAGGAAGTCAAAACATGCAAAGTGAAACACAAGAATAATCGAATTCAATATGGTCTCAAAACTTTTGAATCTAAATAAAACACATTTTATTTAATCTCCATATTGATTACACATTATTCATTGTATAATATTTCAATTAATCAACTTAATACTTGAATTAAAAACAGTAGTTATCCCATGCTCCAAGCATGCACACTGTGTTTATCTATAGCCCTTTCTTTGTGAAATAGATCAACTAAACATATTTTCAATGATTCTCATTTCACAAATCCAAATCCTTATTGCAAGTGTAAGAATACCACATTCTTGTCACTGCTAGAATGTGTTTGATTCTAAACTATCATGCAATGTACCTTTTTTAATGTCAACGTACCAAAGTCACAAAGACATTGCCAACGATATTACAAAGTATTCCTTTCGAGATTGTCACAATAATAATTCCACGGAAGTGAAGTCTCAAATTAAAAGTACATTCATTTGAACATCCTTCTTGCACAAAAGTTTTTCTAACCTTATTAATATCCAACTCCCATTATGGAAATATTTCCATATTCACTATATGACGATTCATTATAAATAGAATCATGTATGTTCATAATAATAACAATATGGTCCATCCATTACTATACTTTCAATTGCCGACAAGTGACCAATCAATAGCAAACCTTGGATCATCCTTGACAATTGTTTAATAACATTAGTCATATTTGGTTCCAGTCCTCTTAATGCCCTAGGCATTTAGAAAATTAGAACACATGAATATTATAGTGCATGTAATCGATCTTATACCCAAAGCATATAGTATACGATTCATAATGTCTTACATAAAGACATGATACTTAACCAGTCTTCTTGCTACAATATTCCCACATATATAATTTCCTTATGTTGAATCATTTCAACATAACATTTACTTATGTCCATGACTAAATTAAAATTTCAATATAAGCTTTTAGATTTAAAATGAAGTATAAGTATCATCTCCCTTATTATAGCAAATCAACTTTTCAAACTTTGCAACTTTGCAAAATAGAACTTTGTTTCCTATAAATAGCATTACCGACTTGCAATACTTAGTATAACAATTACACAGAGTTTCCTATAAATAGCATTACCGACTTCCAATACTTAGTATAACAATTACGCTCCCACTAGCATAATAATTACATACATATTAGCATAACACTTATGCTCCTACAAGCTTTGACATGTACCCAGAAATCAGTTGGACTTCTAGAAATCAATACTTATTGACTTTCTTACCAAAGTTCAGATTTCTGATACGAGATGCTTCGATAAGCCTTTATCTAAGCTCATACACATTTTATTAGAAAGATCATATGTGTGTCTAAACTATTTCAGAACTTACGGCAGTAAGTCTCGAATGTTCAAACTATTTTCCATTTCTCAGAATTCGAACTATGAAGAGGGATGTTGTAATCATAATCGAATTTGAGAATGCAATTAACACAAATGCTATCTTCTCAAAATCTACTTAGTGAAAGTATTTCCTCACAATCATTTTCATGAATTGGGGACAAACCTTACGCCACTTAGATGTTATGGTGTATGTGTTCATATCCATGTGAAAATGTCATTTCCAACCATTATCATAAGACAAGGTATATGAAAAAATCAAACTCATATGGACTGAACTTACAAAATCTTACTTTCTTGCCACTTGCCAGCACAAGGGCCTATCATGTCCTCCATGTTGTCAAGCAGATCACTCGTATTGATCAATGAACTATCACTGATCAAGGTGCTTTGCCTTATGCAAACAATGAAAACTCAAAGAACTCACATGCATGGTCAACTTTAACTGGAATGAGAACGAAAACAAGAATGTGTCATCACGATAGGTTAGAAACCTCAAGTCGTCTGCTAGTGATAAACAATAGGTTTATTCTTGATTAGTTCTTGAAGCTTTTCAAGCTCTTTAAGACTCCCACTGAACTCTTGGCATATAAGATTCTATTGTCAAGAACCATTCCTGATAAACAAATATCCAAGAGTTAGTGCGAATTCTTATCAAGAATGACACTTCATATAATTGGTCTTAGTTGGTCTTTGTCTTATCTAAAACATCACAACTACCAATTTCAAATGTGTTATAAACCTAATTAAGATATATCACTCAAGGCACAATCTTGGAGTATGACTCTAAGACTCCATTTTGGAACGAAGTATGATTCACCTTCTTGATTTCACCATTTCAACATTTCCCGATTCCTCTTCTTAGCCATACAAGTGAACTAAGGTTTCCTTATAGGATCAATTGTGATATGGTTTTCATAATCATTAAGATGATCATAAAACACGATACTAAAGTACTCTCCTTTCCATTCAGATTGGAGAAACTTTTCTCTTTCTGCCTAATTGATTCTTCCAATTCATTCTGCTATACATTGAAACCTTTTCAATGATTCAGAATTACACTTAATCTTGTAAGCATGATCATATTCACTAAGTTTTTAGTAAACCTTATCATTCTTTGTGGTGGACCCGACTAGCGCTAAACATTTTGTACTAGATCCCCTAGTCCTTCACTTGACTCACATCTATATGTGAACAAGGAATTAGTCTTAATTTTCCAAAAATGAAAGTTCTCATTCATCGTACAATACAAGTTGCATTATTCAAAGTTTTTGTCCAAATGAAACTTTGGTGATGAGAATCTTTCCTTATTTAGTAAAGTTAGATACTACCACAAATGAAAGAATCAAATCCATATTGATAACAATGGAAACATACAAACATCAATTTTCACAAATGTCATTGCAATGAAATATAAAATAAGATAAATTTCTAAAATTTTCTTTATTTATAAAAATTGCAAAAAATCTTGTCCTTACAATGCAATTACAAATGAAAACTATGTTTCTAAATATTTCTAAGCAATCTATCATAACTCCTAAGTAGCAGCTCAAAACTATGATCATCGAATCATGCGATTAAAATCAGATTCAACTTACTCTTCCTTTAAGCTTCCTTTCTTTTCTTCGATCCTACAAAACATTAAAATTTAATTACATTACATCATGTATTAAGAATCTCCAAATAAGAACTTAATACAGTTAGATGGTGGACTTACCTGAAGCAGAGTCAAACATTTCAACTTTACCATCCTTGTGGTCCTTCAGGTAGATATGACAGCTTCGCATCTAATGCCCCTTCTCTTGGAAGTAGAAGCAAACAGACTCTTTTGGAATGGCACACGTGACAATATCAAACTTAGTCTTTCTCTTTACCATTAGGTCAAATGGTTTGACCATGATCGGTCCCTTTCTATTAGGAATAGAAGATTTTTCTGGACTTCCAATGTTTCCATTATCAATTTCCATGGAAGTTTGGGAGGTAGATCTTCTAATCAAGTTTACATGACCAGTGCGCCAAATCATTTATGATTCAACAGCGATTAGCAAATAGGTAAGATCAATAAGGGTCACGTTGCAGTCTATCATATAGTAGTCTTTAACAAACTAACTATACGACTCGGGAAGTGACTGAAGAACCAAGTCAACAACCAACTTCCTCAACACAAGGACTCCTAACATTCCTAGCCTATCAATGTGTAACTTCATCTCTAAGACATGTGTACACACAGACCTTCCATCTTGGTGTTTGCTAGCCATTAGGGTTTAAGTGACCTTGAACTTTTCAAGTCTTCGAACATGTGGGTTAGGGAGAACTATTTTAGGAGGCGGAAGAAGTGAACCATCATTTCCATGATCCAATCGTAGGACGTCATCTTCATGTGGAAAGCTTTTTCCATAAGATCCGGGAAGACCATAGTTGTCAAAACTAGACATCTACAAGGGAGAAATTCAAGTTAAGTTGATTTAAGTTCTTGATGTAACACCCAAATGAAATATTAAGGCTAGGACCGAACACAATAATTTACAATTTGGAAGAGGGATGTCGTAATCCAATTGCAAACAATTTTTTGGTACGTTAACGCCGATTTACCAATTCCACCACGAAAACGAAATTTTAAACGAATTTAGTTTTAAATGAAACTCATAAATCTTTTTAGATTCATTGAACTTTTCAATGGCATGTTTAATCTCGATTATTCCCTTCAAGTTGGTGACTGGGATACCAAAGATCACAAACAAGGTGTGAGTAACCATGCAAATTGTAACACCCCTTTTATTTATTTAGTAAACAAATAAATTTATTTAATAAATGTAATTCCCGGACTGAATTGTGAAGAATTTTGACAATTAAGGGTTGTTTAGTAAATTGTGGAGTTGTTTGAGAAGAATCTTAGAAGCGGGGGGGGGGGGGGGGGGGGTTAATTGGTATTTTCGAGACTTATTATGAAAAGAATTAGGGAAGAAAGGATTAAAAGATAATTTTTGGATTTGTTTTGAAGAGCTATGAGAAGGAGGGACTGGAAGTGTCAATTCCGTTTGAAGTTTGAATGAGCACGGGATTTGAACCCGGTGGATTATCATTGTCATCTTAAGGTCATCACCCCCAAACCCTAAACCTACAAAAATGTTCCAGTCGTCATGTGAGATCTTCAGCCGCCACCCTCCTTTTATTTGTAAGCCTCCGTTCACCGCCAGCTTGTACCTCCACTCTCTCTCCGTCATAGTGACTTAGCAGTCTGTGACGTTGTGGACTTCAATAGTTGAGAATAGGGGATGGATTTTAGGCCGCCATCGGTGTTAAGCAGTTGTTGTTGCCGCCCTTCTTTGGGTGTTGTTGCATGCCGCCGCCATTAGCATCTCAGCCACCTTGAGTCACTAGGTGGGTGGCTGAAGTGTTGTATGCAGTCTAACATTTTTATGTGCGTGTTTGTCAAGCCAGAAGGCCAAGAACCGTCAGTGCCACCACCGTGAGGTGGTGGCTGCCGCCAAGCGCCACCTCCGGCCAACATGACCAGGATGTGTGCGTGTATAGTTAGTGTGTGTGTTAGTGAGTGTGTGTGTGTGTGTGTGTTATTTTGGATAAACGCCTTGTAATTGTAATTAGCATTGATTAATGAACATAATAATAATAACCACCACCGTAAGGTGGCCGCCGCCGCCGTGAGCCGCCATTGACCATAACTACTCGAGGTGGTAGTTGGTGGTGCCCCACAAGCAAAACCTTAATGGACCTAACAAAACCCTAATGGGCTTAAGGACTAGTTTTGGGCCTATTAGGCCAAATTTTAAAGAAAACTCTAATTAGGGTTTAGAAAACCCTAATTGTGAGTATTTGGGTCTTAGACTTATTGGATCCATATTTGGGCCATTGAGATTGGATTGTGTATTAAGCCCAATTTCACCATATCATTTATCTAGTAGATTAAAGGACTTAATGGACTAAGTCCTTAATGGGTTAAGTAAGAAACACTTAACCCTAATCGTCATTTTTTGTGAAACTCTAATTTCACTCGGGCCTTGAGTTGGGCCTTTCCATTAGGCTTTAGTAATTGGGTTATTAATGGGTCATTCAAGAATAATTAAATGGACTAGAGTAATTAGTTGGGCTTTAGGGTAAGGCCCATATGAAGGATTGGGCTCAATCTAGAAAATTAGGCCATGGATGGGCCATAGTTTGGGCCTTGATGGTTACATGATATTGGGCCAGTAGAATTCCAAATGTTGGATTGGACTAAATAGTTGGACCTTGGTCCATTATTAGACTTTTGGGCATTTGGATTGGGCCTTGGGCTTAAGTCAAGCTAAGATAGGGGTAAAGTAGTCTTTTACCCCAAGTATGGACTTATGGTTATGAGTTGGAACCCAATTATTAATTGGGTGATATTTTGATAATGACAGATTCGGGAATCTATCATCCAGCAACTAGGATTTTGTCAGCAGGACTTCAGCAGTGTGAGGTGAGTTTCCTTCCAGTAGGAGCGGGTCTACGGCTACAATACTATCCCATTTAAATGATAGTAGTTCCGGACTGTGGTCTAATGTCGGGGTAGTCTCGAGAAGTAGTTTTGTATGGTTGATGTCTTTATGATTCATGCATGTATTATGATCATGTTTATGCTATGTTCAGTTTATTTTGGACATCGGATCGATGGAGCGGGCAATGCCCTGGCTATTCCAAACTTCAATCTGATGCAGTGGGTGAGGCCCAAATTAGTCCGGACTTCGGTCCGATGAAGCGGGCAAGGCCCTAGTTATTCCGAACTTTGGTCCGATGTAGTGGGCGAGGCCCCTAGTTATTCCGGACTTCGGTCCGATGCAGTGGGCGAGGCCCTAGTTATTCCGAACTTCGGTCCGATGTAGTGGGAAAGGCCTAGTAATTGCTTTATATGTTATTGTATGGTATATGGTAGTTTGGAGGAGCTCACTAAGCTTCGTGCTTACAGTTTCAGTTTTGTTTTCAGGTACTCAGTTTTCAAAAGAGGAACTCGAGAAGATTGTAGTGCATACACCATCTATTCAGCCTGGGATGTTTATACTCTGATATTTTGACAATTGTTACGATATTTTGAGATACACTGTTTATGATTTTTATACAATGTTCGATGACTATTGTTTTATTATTAAACTAAAACGAAAATTTTAGACTGTGTTTTTGGTATGTTACACAAATTAGCTTGGTACTCACGTAGTCATTTATCACCTAGCCAATGTGTCGGTTAACCAGACGCACTCTATTGATATATAACAAACTACGAGCTACCCTTAGCCACTTTACCGGTCCAAGTTATTGTGGCGGTTAACCACACACGCTTCACTAACGACTTGGCAAGGTGAAAAGTGCAATTTTATGGGTTAGCATCAAATTCACATTTTTCCTAAGTAACTAAGATTTGGAATTTATAAAACATTTAGTTACTTGGTATTTTCATGATACTTTTAATGGAAGTTTGTGTCCTATCCTACCCGTTCGGCTAACAACCCTCCGCTAGTGAAGAGTGCAGTGGGTAAGAGTGGATACCCATTCAATCGCCATTTTATATGCAATTTTCATAAACATCCCTTATAGACCAGCTTCATGAATGAGGCCTACTAATGGTAAGACTGGCGTTTTACTTATACATATATAATATATTAAACTTTTAATTTTATATAGTATAAGGGTTTATTTTACACATTTAAAATACTAGATGGTTTAATCTATTAATAAATTATACTCCTAATTTAATTAATCTTAAACCATGTGATTACGGATTTAATAATACTCTCTTACTTAAACATTTAATTAACTTAATAAAATCCATAAGAGTGTAATTGAACCATTCAAAAACATCAATGTTCTAAATATAAAATTCAAAATTTTAAAAACATTTAATTAGTTTTAAAGTTATGAACCCAGGAGTTGCACCTTTTGAAACCTTTCAATCACTAGAGTTAATGTTACATAAAAGACTTTTTAAGTTCCAAAACTTGAGGGCAAGTTTTGTAACTTTTGAAAACTTTTGGATTCCAAAACTTGATGACAAGTTTTGTAACTCCTTAAAAAAACTTTTGAGTTCCAAAACTTGTTGACAGGTTTTGTAACCTCTCAAAAACATTTAGATCAAATTTAAACCAATAAAATAATCATATTATTTATCTTTTACCATTTTGATCTAATGCAACTCTTGTAGCAAGATAATTTCAAATTAAAAATTACTATAATTAGCTTTATCATATAAACTTATAATCATCTTAAACTTTTGACAATTATCTTTTAATTGGATGGAGACAATCATCACCATATAAGAAAAAACGGATTTAATGATATAAACTGTTTCTGGTAAAAATCATAATCCAATTCAGGCCAAAAAAAAAACCCGAAACACTACTAGAAAAATACCCTTTAATGACGCGCAAAGCATGACACTCGTTGTTTTACAATACGGAAAAGTGTGTGCCCTAAAAATAATGTCAGCTTTCCCAAAATGTGAAGGATTTAGGATGCTCATTTTTCCGTGCCCTAAAATTAGTGTCACAACATAAAAAAATAAAAACATGGAGGGCACCTATCATAAAAAGCATGTCGTGAAATCATGTCGTTTTATATTTTTTTTGATGAAGCGCGCTCTTCATCTTTAGTAGCAGTGGGAAAAAGAATTCCAAAAAATATTAGAAAAGTTGAAAACCTTGCCATGGCGATATAGGGTTGGTTTCGTCTCCATCTCTCGTTCACTTCTATCTCCTCTTTCCCTTCCATCTACAATCTCTCTTCCCGGCGATGAAGGTTTCTCGTGATTTCACAAATCATTCAACACGAGCTCCACACAAATGCTTCTCAAAGTTGGTGACCATAGGCTCATATGCGCCTCTTCTTCTCTTCATATGTGTTCTATCATATCTCCCGCTTCAAATACATCCTCCCTAATTCTTGGGCTTTTTGTTCAAGACCTCACAAAAGGAAAACAAACCAGGGCATGGGTGGACGATTCACCTTCGTTTTTCGGCTTCTCCACCATCATCAATATACTAGGGTTGGTCATCCTTCGATTTCTGATTTCTCTCTAAATATGATCGTAGTAGTGTGCGTTCTCATCTCCCTTGTTTCCACCAGTGCTCAGCCTCTCGTCTCTACCTAACCCTCACTGGTGCGCTGTCATCCCGTCGCACACCATAGGTAGGCAACTCCCTTCTTGATTTTCTGAAATCAATCAACTAGGGTTCATGTATTTTGCTAATCCGTTCTTCCATACAGATCAAGGGTTTGTGGCATTCAAGCTTCTGCTTTTGAAGATAGGTTCATCCAGGTTTTTCTTTTCTCCAACCACATTCACGTCCCTTAACTGATCAAAATCTTGAAAATCTATTCCATTAACAGATGAGGGCTTCAACTAAAGAAATATCAAAAAAATGAATCATGGATTCCAGTTTCTGTTCTCGAGAGAAAAAAATCTTTATACACAATTTCACACTTGCCTTTAGCATTCCGTTCAGTTATGGTCACAACAATGGATTAGACAACGCAATGAAGACGGGTATTTCTGTCTTTTTATTTCATTTTTTTTGTTAACTTATAATGGATCCATACCATATGATGCAAATTATTAGGTTACTTTGAGCAAATTGGAAGCGAAATTGGTCAAAATGTATTAAATAAAGAAAAATCATCTTTTCAAAATAGGTATCTTGTTGATGATCTAGAAGAAAGTTTATCTGATCCTTTTCCTGGAAGTATTACACATCCACATCAAAAGTTGCTGATGGTGTTGAGTAACCTAGGATTTTGCAAAGATGAACTTTCTTGTGAAATCCATGATAAATACAAACACATTTGGATGCAATCCAGGTATGTTTAATTTTGTTTGATGTGGTCTCATAAGTCATATATTTAATTGCAAGTTTGCCAAAAATAGCAACATGCCTTACTCTGGCTACCAGTATATACATAATTTGCTTTATTTTTTTTTTTATAATAAATTGTTTTTGTTTCTTTACTGATAATAAAAAAAACTATATGTAACCCAAAACATGTGTTAATAAAAAGAAGAATATGAGAAATGAATGCAAGTATTTAACCCTGTTTAAAGATGATAACTTGTTTGACTTTATTTTTTTAGCATTAAACACCTTTACCTTTTGAACTCAATAGGTTGTATAGAATAAGGAAAACAGTGATGAAGATGTAAGGATAGGAGGTTCACATGTAGGAAAGGATTTTAATCAAATGAGAATCCCTTCACAACAACAACCAGAAAGGGGATTGAATTGGATTCCTGAAAAAGTAGTGGGACCAACTGCCACGTCATCCTTTCTTCCTGCTCATATGACCTCAGCCACTCAGCCTCCACGACCTACATCAGTAAATTCTTTTTTTTCTTTTTTCTTAACTTGTTATTTATTTATTTGCGTGTGTGCAGTTAAGTCCAGATATGGAGATGGCATTACATCAACAAGTAATGAGTCTGACCCCATATCAATTTAATCAGCTACCACCTGATCAAAGAACCAAGTGCTTTAACTTCAGCAGATGTTGCGTCAGTAACATATATACCTTAGGTAAAATTACTTATATACCCTTCAAATTGTAACCCCATCAAACCTAACTTCAAGAAATTATAGCTTGAGATTCTAATTTTGATATAACAAACATATGCATATAATTACTTTCAAACACCCCCGTAGCTTGTAAAAATGTCTTGAGTCGAGTGTTGATTAAATGACTAAAATGCCCTTTCATTCATGGTTTTGTTTGCTCACTACCTTTCAGGTACTATAGAGATGGATTACAGAGTTGAGGAGTTGTTTTGATGTCTATGTTTGTATTACGTTTTGGTTTGATGATGTTAAGATTAGTTGTTTTAGAATTAAAGTTTTTCTGATTCTGGAAGTATTTTTTTTCTTAATATTTTATGCAGTCTCTTTTCTGAAATCGGATCCGTTGTTGGTTTTCATGTTTTGTTTTCGGATTATCTGATTTTGTGGGGTTTTGCAACTTTGTAGTTGAATTCATGGTAAAGCTGTTTTAATGTAACCAATTGTCTAAAATTTTAATTTTTAGTTTTTTTCAAGTAATAAAAACCAAACAGATCAAAGGTAGAATATAGTAAATAAAAACTTTTAAGTTAGTCTCTTCCCCTCCTAATTCGCCCAAGAGTGGGCAGATGAACTTGTGCCTGATTTTTTATTTGATTTCATAATGCATCACCATGTCTTTAGTTCTTATCTGGTTGGCTTGGTGTATAGATGCTTCATGGAGGATTATGCATTTGTATGACTAGCTAGTATGATCTTTCCCTTCAATGTTGAAGGAAACCTTCAAGGAAATAACAAAGAAGTCTTCAATATCCAGGTGCTTTTTGTATAGACCCTTCATTGAACTTTTTTTATAACTCATTTGAAATCTTCTATATCCACGTGGTGTTGGTGGCAACAGTAGGGGCCAAGATGTCATTACCCCATTCTTAAAGTTAATTTTGTTATTTTTGGCTTGTTTTTACATATGGGATTTGTTGGTTTATATGAATCTAATGGTTACATTATTCAAAATTGTAGGTCTTGTTGATGTTCATAGTGTCAAGCAAAGTAGCTCGGATGTTGTGAAGGTGGCCAACGAGTTCTTTTAGTTCAAGTATTATTTGTTGATGACTTTCATCTCTTTCACATTTGATGTATTACATTTATCTACTATTGGAATGATTATTTGTACGACATTAACTTTTGTGCAATGGATTGTATTTTTTGTATATGGTATTTTATTTTCTATTATGAGACATGAAATGCAAATTTAATTTGAAAATTAGTAAATCTATAAATAACTTTTTTTTAAAAAATTTAAAATTACGATACGCAAAAACGTGTGTCATCTTCATTTATGACATGGCCTTTCTTGACAGCGGCTTTAATGATACACATTGCGTGTCATAAATGCGCGTCATTTATAGACGACGCGCAAAAGCGTGTCGTCTCTCATTATGACAGGGCCTTTCTTGACTCGCATTTGCGCGCCGTCTGAGTGTTTTATGACACGCATTGCGCATCGTAAAGGCTATTTTTCTAGTAGTGAAAATCTGCAATGGACTCGTCGAGTTGGCCCAACTCATCGAGTCCCTTTATGGACTCGTTGAGTTCATCATCCGGAGAGCAATTTTCAATTTGTTTCAACTCTGAACAATTAGCCATGTGTCAATATAATAGAAAACAACCCATGTCTCAGATACCATTGTTGAGTTTTATGTACTATAACACTCCTACGGTGCACACACAACTCTAATGCATTGGATATAAGTTTTCTCTAGTTATACATGCAAGAAAAGATATTCCAAAACATGAAGCCTAACTAGCATACAAATTTGGCACAAGAATCATAAAAACTAATTAGAAGAATACCTCTTATTTGTAGCTTGTAGTTGTTGGCCTCTCAAGAGCTTAGCACCTCAAGTGTGATGTCTCAAATGGTTCACAAGACACCATAAGAAAATGGAAGATAATGAGAGAGAGAGAGAGAGAGAGAGGCTAAGAACCACCAAAATTGTCTAGCTTCTTCTTGGAATGCACAAGTGCCAATTTTAGGGTTTTAGGAGTTATACTTATAGTGTAGAATTCCAAGAGTTTCAACTTGTAAACCCTAATCTACTTCCTTGGGCCTTTAATCCAATAATCCATATGATAAGCCGTTTGAACTAAATCTTCATGAAATTCACAAAGATTTAGTCCAGATAATCAATATGGATCATTAGCCCAAACTATAAGTAGCAATGATTTACCCAATCAATCCCCGTTAATTTAACTAGTCTCTTTTGATCACTAAATTAATTCCTAATTAATTCTTAATCAATACTAATTAAATATTATGATTTCACAATTAATATATTATAATTTATAATACATTAATAAATCACAAAAACCTCTTTTTCAAATATCCATCCTATCAAATTGCTTTGATGAATGCAACCCAAATGGACCATGCTACTCTCGGGTCAAGTACATACCAACTATAGTTATTAATGCAACCTAAATGGACCCCTAATCCAACAGGATCTTCACTGGAATAAGTTGCAATGCACCCAAACTAATTCCTTCCTCTTTAGGAAACACACGAAATTCATAAAAAGATCCAAAACACAAATAGGGGCTATGGTTTCACTCTAGGGTTCTATGGACACGGATGTAACGTCCCGAAAACGGTAATAAATATTTTCATTTAAAAGTCTATCAAACCATTCATTATTTGTTGAAAACCAAAATCAAGTAATAATATTCAAAACATCCTAATATAATTATTTCAAATGCGAAAATCATGATGGGAGGATGTTGTGCCATCACGTTGGGTCCTTCCCATTTGAACCATAAGTACTTGAAACCATAAACATGAGTTGTGAGCACAAATCTTAGTGAATTCCTCAAAATACCACATACCAAAAACACATAGGTGCCATGGGCTACCCCATGGTATTTCTTTGCAAGACTGAGGGCCAAATCCAAGTCTTAAATGGTCAGGGCATGAGCACGTGTAAAAACACCCCTCGATATCGGAGATCCACCTCATCGCAGCAATCGAATCTGCATCCCATCAAACTCTGGTGGCTTCGTGTTGCTGAACTCTTGGAACAACAACGAGTCACCTCCCTGAGGCCTAGTAGTGGCGATGGCTGCAATGGCCGTTACAGTAGCAGCCTCAGCGATAGCAGTGTATCGCTCATCGAATGTTTGTATCAAGGTGGTCTTGATAGACCCAAACATCTCTGGAATCTCTGCTCAGATAGTTGCAACCACCTCCTCGTGGATCCTCCTATGTACCTCCTCATCACTACTCCCACTGGCTCCAGGTTTGTGAGGTGTACCCATTATGAAATCTCTGAAACACAACACAGAATTATCAGAGACTCGCTCGAGCATACCCACACTCGATCACTCGCCCTTACATGTTCCTTAGCATCTTTAGGATTCTTACTTGGACCGCTCATTGATCCGGTGTTTCCAGTAGTACGGGCCCAATACTACCTTCCACACCGCATTAGTGTTCATCCCAAGTCCTCCTCCTCGGATCCCATTAACAAGTACTATATGCCTCCCAAGCTACTCTCACAGTAGTCCTCTCAATGGCTCGCTCCTTCTAAATACTCATACTCAAAGCAATTCACTGAAAACAGAAATCCCTCAGCTAAGGCCTCACAAATCAGGCCGCCTTAGTCCTAATATATGATTTACCTAGCCTATTCTCTAGCATACAATATATCTCATAAAATATCTCGTAACACAAAATGAAGGTATTTTGGGAAATCACCGCTCGGGCTCTAGCTAATTGTACACACTACTCCGGCTCGTCTTCTCTTAAACTCTTTCTCATTTTTAGAAAAAGTTATCTATTTTAAAAATCTTTCTCAAATCCTTAGTTTGAGTTCAAACATACCCGAGGGTGCATCCAAATCCCTCAAACCAAGGCTCTGATACCAACTTGTAACAATGTAAATTTTCAAACAAAATTTTCATTTTCAACCACAATAAAACTCGTTTCATAATTCTCAAAATCACATAAGTCCTCAAATGTCAACAAATAAAACACAATCCCAGAATCATAAACACAATCTCCTGCCAGTGTGTACAATCATGCCAGTTCTTTGTCGCGATCCTCGGAACTACCTGAATCACATAACACATAACACGGTAAGCATAAAGCTTAATGAGTTCCCCAAAATACCACACACAACACATTAGCCACTCAAGGATATAACTTAATAAGACCCTCCAGTCAATCTGTCTCAATGGGACCCTCCGGTCCCACAACTCACATGGACCCTCCGATCCCTTAACTCAACAGGTCAATATAATACACAGTAAGCATATCAGAAAACAAATAGTAGGATATCTCCAAACACAACTCATTTAGATAAGACCCTTTGGTCACACACAAAGTTACCACACAAGGTAAGTATAATGAGAAGACTTACCTCGTAAGCTTGCAAATGAAACCTCGAACTCGAAAATCTCGAACTCTACCCACCGAACTAGCCTTCGCCTAACACATAATAATTATCTCTAATGAATATCGGCTACCAAAATCTAGAATAACCCTTTTACACTCACAGAAAGGTGAAAATACCATTTTACCCTTCCATAGGCTTGATAGTCCATAATTTGACCCAAACCCTAAAAGTCAACAAAAGTCAACGGCAGGGAATACCCTATGCGTACTCGATCTCTACGCCTAGTGTACGCCCCAGTTTCATACTCCTCTCATTTTTGGTCTTAATAAATCAAGACACAATCTCATAACTCAGATTTGGACTCCGTAACGTCTCTTAGTCCATTAAGTCAGTGACTTTAAGCCTTTGCATGGCTGATTAGGTCACCAACACTCAAAACACCCATTCCCTTTCCTTACGAAGCTCAAAACTCATGTATGGCTCACTCCTAACGCCCAAGATTGGATTTTTATGACTATACTACACACAATACACTGAAAAGGGGAAGATCAAGGTCTATGGAGTTCATTATCTCATAAAGTCTCCATCTTTTGGGACAAAACCCTAATATACTCAAACAACATGCTCATGACAAAGGAAAGGCAAAGTATGAAGCTTTATACCTCAATAAGAAGCTTCCCACTCAGATTTGCTTGGATCTAGAAGCTTGGGCTCCAAATCCTTCTTCTTCAAGACCTTCTCTTCTCTTCAAAATCACCCAAACACTCTCAAGGCTCAATCACACACACACACACATAAGCTTTACAACGAGGGTTAGGACACTCTTAGGGTTTTCTATCTGGGAATGGTGGCTAGAAATAAGGTCACCATATCTATTAAATAGGATACTCACCCCAAATTAGGGTTGCACTATGGGCCTAATATGCCCAGCGTACTAGGTGATCTCTGCGTGACATGCACACTGACGAATACGCTAAGCGTACACCTCAGGTATGCCCAATGTACTTGTTTTTTACTCTTTTTATAATAAGGGCTAAAATAGACAATAGCTCAAAAGATCAAGGTTCTCGAAGTATACCTGGACTTGGGATGTTACAATATAACTTTTCGAAAGTTAACTTTACGTTTCCCCTAAATCCAGAATCTACGCTAGCGTTTGATTCTTTTACTAGGGTTACATGCGGACATTTGATCGTCGATTTTGAACCAATCTTCCAAATTCATCGCAAATTTCCCTCTCGGTCAGGCCCAAATCAAGTCGACATCCTAAAGCGAACTGCAACTGGCTTCATCATTTTTAGTGTTACTCTCAGTCGGTCACGAAGAACCACCATTGGTGATGTTACTCTCGCAATCGTTGTCCATCGATAAGGTTTGGTGCCCTCCACCATCGACAAGTCGATCATTGTCTGAATCCATTGTGAAGAAGACCTCTGTCTGCCTCCATCATCAATCCAATAACCGCGATCTTAGGTAAGCTCTGTTTTCGCTTCCAATTTTATTGTAATACAAGACTACGTTGTGTTATATTGATTTCCAAACAATTATCATTGAATCAATCTACGTATGTATAATACTATTCAAAGTGTGTTTGAGTTCAAGTCTAGCTTCCTAAATATGTGTGTCTGATTTCAATTGTTGCTGGATGGATACACTTTACTGGAAATTAGGCTCAAGTGTTTCAAGAGATCGGTCAATCTACCCTAAACTCTTTGATTTACTAACATAAGTTTATTGAGGTTCTTTCTTTCTCTACTCACACAAACTTTAGCAGTTTATATGGTTATTTAAACAAATCATGTCTTTACTGGAACATCCAAAATGAAAAACTATTTATATTTAACAACAGATAAAATTGAGGTGTATTTGTTGTTATTTAAACAAATCATTGTCAAAGAAAGATACTCTCAAAGCACGTGCACAATATGCAAAGTTAGTTTGTTTTCATTCCTTTTTTTAATAACATTTAGATTTTGCTATAACTTGTTGGATTTAAGTTTTTTTTTTTGTATAGAATTGAAACAAAAGTAAGTGAAGGCTAGGGTTGTGAATACAAGCAGTTCCCTTTCAGCATTTAAGAAGATGGATGAAAAAAGTGAATGCCTTTCTCACTTTTTTTTTACATCTTGTTAGTTATGACCATGGAGTCTCAAGCAGAAGCCCTTAATTAGCTAACAGCTGATGATCTTGAAGGAAAAAGCAAGAAAGTAGAAAAAAGAAATGGGAGGTGACTGTGTTTCTGTTGAACATCTTGTTTTGGCATTCCCTTTGGATAAGAGGTATGAAAAGCAATTGTTCAATAACTTGCAGTTAAGTGAGAAGTCATTAAAGGATGTTGTGCAACCTGTTCGTGGAAGTCAGAAAGTAACTGATCAAAGTACAAACATTTACCTTCTTAGTTTCACTTTCACTGGTTAATTCTTATTTCCTTCCTCAAACTTGTTATTTTGTAAAGTCTGTTGTTTTTATACAGACCCTAAAGGGAAATATAAGGCACTATAAAAATATGCGAATGATTTGATTGAAATTGCTAGAAGGTGTAAGTTGGATCCAGTGATAGGTCGGGATGATAAATAATAATCTATCTACCTTTTTCTTTTTACAAAAATAAAAAATAAACTATACCTTATACCTTGGTTTAAAGTTGCATGTCACAACCATATTTTAGAAATGACCTTGTAAAATGGATAATGTTTCATAGTTTTTACTTTTTGTGCATAACATAGGGTCCATAGGTGCATTCCAAGTCACCTAGACTAGACCAGACATAGGGTCCATATGTCCATTCCAAGTCACCTAGACGTATAAATCTCCTTATCACTCTGAAACGTTTATATGCTAGTTCAAATATCGTAATCGTACGCTTAGAATCCTATCCAGATCCGGTCGACAACAGACCATAAATCCGAACAAATAACATCATATATTGCAAACATATAACATTTAGCACATAAAAGCATTTTAGACAACTTTCCTAAAATATACTAGTGCTTGTGTCAACTTAGGTGTACTACCTAACATATTTTAGACACACTCCTCACGATCATTACTTAACATTCTAAGTTTAAGTCTAGAAATTTCCTACGAATTCCTAATTTGCTTAAACTAATGCTCTGATACCAACTGTGACATCCCCAATTTCACGCCCAGAAAAGACCGATTTGTTTATGCTTTGTTTTAAAATCAGAGTAATATTTTAAAGAAAACAGTTGTGGAATTTGTTACCAAAACAAAATATGATAAGAATTTATCAAAGCATTTCTTTAAAGAAATGTATTTTCATTAAATAACAAAAACTCGGGATGTTATGTTCCGATACAGACCAAAAGCATAAACAGTATAAAATAGACATTACAACAGTTATTTATAACTACTGATCTATAATCCAAAATCTCTCGTGAAGTCTACCAACTTATACTCTTGTGCCATTACCTGTAATGCAAAGAAAACTGAGTGGGTCAGGCTTGGGAGCCTAGTGAGCATATAGGATTTTCAACCCACAATAATATATTTATTATATTCAATCATCAAACAATCAACCTAATTACCTATCCCCATTATCTTTTTTATTTCTTAAGGTTTTACCCTAAGAATCGACTATCCTTCCTTCCTTCATTCCTAAGGATTTACCTAAGGAATTGGCATGAAGTCCATTGCTGCCAAAGTTTATCTATCATGTACTAAATCCATAGCTACCAGGCGCTAACTCCATAGTCACCAAGGTTTATGTAATAGGCGTTAACTCCATAGTCACCAAGGTTTATGTAACATGCGCTAACTCCATAGTCAGCAAGGTTCACTTAACCGACGCTAACTCCATAGTTGTCGAGGTTTATTTCGTTTATTAACAGTATTATTTCCGAGACATCCTCTAGCAATACATATCAATGGATTTTTAGAGTACACCGGTGAGCATCAAGTCCACAACACCTACAAGTTGCGAGTTTGCTAGTGTTCCACAGGACTGTCTAGAATAGTCCGTGGTTATCATCCCTACTCTGCTGAATGACGGGGATCATCGTTTGGATAAAGGTTTCACTCATTTTTCACCTGTCACCCTTATCTCATGATCTATATCATCTTTCGTCTCATCCTGAAACTAATCTTTCCTCACACACCAACTATTTTTCATCTACCCATGTACTATCCAACATATTTGTAGATATAAATTACATATATAGTTTAAATCATTAAAAAATATGTATAAAACATTCATTCAACAACCATATACTTAATACATTAAAACAATACTTGTAGTAAAATCGTGTTTATGAAAGGGACTATACACTCACTTGATCAGAAGATGATCGGACAGCACTACGGCTTGTAAAAGTAGTATTCTTCGGTAGATCTGGAAGATCGGGCTTCTCGCAGGCAGAGCTTCGGCTCGGAAACTCTTTTCTTCTCGGGATCTTCGGGCTTTGGGACTTGCTTCGGGTCACGGGATGTTACCAGGGCTTTGAGGGGGTTAAAATAGGGCTTAGACGGGGTATCGGGAGTGGGAGAGAAGAGATTGAGCAACCAAACTCGGCCGCCCCTTGAATTCTATTTATAGGGTCATTTTTTTGGATTCACATCGTGATCTTAAATATTCACGTCATGAGTTCAATGGCCATCAAGTGCGTCATCGCAGCTTGTGTCTGCCAGGCTCCTGAAGTCATAAATACTGAGTTCACGTCGTCAACACTATATTTACATCGTGAACTTTGACAGTTTTGGGGTTTCGCACCCTGAACTTCAGAAATTCATAACTTTCGCATACGAACTCCGTTTTCGACGTTATTTATATCGATGCGTAGGTAAAAACAAGATCTACAACTTTCATTTAGATTTCGTCGGATAATTTTGACTTTATTTTTATTATATTATTTATATATTATTTTTAGTACGCCGGATAGGAAAACTCTGTTATAAACTCATAACTTCTTCATCCGACGTCCGTTTTTGTCTGTCTTTTTACCATTGAACTACTATCGATGAGATCTTCGATTATCATTTAGATTGTTTTGTCCAGAAATCACTCGATCTCATATTCGAACTTCGGGCTGTATACTGTTAATGCTGAAACTTCGAAAAATCATAACTTCCTCATACGAAGTCAGATTTGGACCTTCTTTTTATGCACGCTCTCGGTTTAACGTATTCTAGGAATTTCATGTAGATTGCTAAATCCAAATATCGATCTATCATAAATTCACTATTTATGTCGCGTTGTGTCGTGCCGGTTTTGTTGCGAAACTTCAACATGTCATAACTTCTTCGTTATAACTCGGATTTCGGCGTTCTTTATATGTTCGAAATCCTTGTAACATATACTACAACTTATTTAAGGTTACTCCTTCTAAATAATCTTCCATCATTATTATTATTATTATTATTATTATTATTATTATTATTATTATTATTATTGGTGTTGTTGTTGTTGTTGTTGTTATAACTATTATTGTATTTAATATATTGTTTATAATTGGGTTTAATATACATTATAATAAAAAAAATGATGGATAATCATGATTATTGATTAATGAAAAAACATCATAAATGGTCCCTGTGGTTACCCAAAATCTGAAGTTTAGTTCCCGTGGCTTAAAAATCTCACAAATTGTCCATATGCTTTCAAAACTTTTGACGATTGGTCCTTATTGCTAATTCCGTTAAATTTTGTCCGTTAACTGAAGAGCATTTTCATCATTTCACTACCACAGGGACCATATATGATGTTTTCACTTATTTTTTTTTAAAAGAAAAAAATGGAATAATATGCAGATGGGTTCCTCTCTCTCTCTCTCTCTCTCTCTAAAACCAATGTAATGTAATATAACGAAATTTAAGTTTCGTTTGCTGTCTAACACAAAGTAAACCCAAATCTTTGACTCGGCTTTTTCAACGAATTTATTTGTTGGCCAATAAATGTTTACTTGGAAGTTGAACTATCCAAACTATTGGCAAGATAAATCGGTATTATTGTTGCCATTAAAGTTGCTAGTTTCCATGAATCAGTCTCAAGGTTTTCAATGAAATGGAGAAGCATACCAATTAGATACAAATTGAATCAGACATAGCAAGAAGTTTGGCAGATGATCGTTAGGATTGTTGACGAACTATAGCTCTACCTGTTCATTCTCTACTTTTAAGGAAATATGCAGTCGATCATTTGAGTCTTTGATTGCACCACAACCACAAAAAAGAGCTTAACCTCTCATTCTTTTGTTTTGGGTTCTAAACAAAAGTTGAGCTCATCGACAACATCACTCGTCTGCCCTCCTATATACTTGTTTCTTTTGTTTACTAAATTGAATATTTGAAGACAATGATGGATCTAACACATGTGCATAAAACAGATAAAAGAAGGGAAACGAGTCTTGCACAACATAAGATAAAAGAAAGGAAACGAGTCTTGCACAACATATGTTCGATGAAATGCCTGAAAGAAAAATCTCATCCAAATCATACCCTCAAACATCACCTAATGTACAAAAGATCATGTGATATCTTATCATAACTTGGATTTGAATTCAATCACTGCAATACCTAAAAAACAAGAAATCGAGTACATCAAGACTAATTAGTTAGCAGGGGAGATCTATGTCTCATTTTCAAACCAGAAATAGATGAAGATGGTGATAATAATATAGAAAAGACATATAAATACAAACTTGCGTATATGTGTCTCCTGATCATCGACTCAACTCTCCAAATCTGCTCAAATCATCTCAAATCAGCTTAAATCATGGTCTAATATCCTTTCTTCCTCCATGTCGCCTGACCCACCTTCTTCATCCTGTTCGTCATTTCTTGGAGACGAGGGAGAAAGACAAAGGTGGGTGGGTTGGTTTACGAGAGAGAGAGAGAGAGAGAGAGAGAGAGAGAGAGAGAGAGAGAGGATCATCTACATATTATTCTCTTTTTTTTTTTTTTTTAAAAGTGAAAACATCTTAAATTGTCCCTGTGGTAGTGAAATGACGAAAATGCCTTTCAGTTAACGGACAAAATAACGGAGTTAGCAATAAGGATCAATCGTCAAAAGTTTTGAAAGTACAGGGACCATTTATGAGGTTTTTAAACAACAGGGACTAAACTTCAGATTTTTGGTAACCACTGACCATTTATGATGGTTTTTCTTGATTAATTATCATCTAGTCCAGCACTACAAAGAACTCTATATGTTAAGCTAGTCAACCCTATATTATATGAGTTTATAAGGTTTGACAACAGACTTTTAGAGCAAGCTATCATGCTGGCAGGTTTCAGTCAGATACTACCCAGAATCCTACAGTATGAGTTTAAGCCTGCCTATATATATAATTTAATTGTATATTCAAGCATAAGAGAGAAACTAAATTTACTGTATGCATGTAACTCTTTATTCAATGGTGTTGTGTCGCTGTCACACCAGTAAATCCATATAAAATGCTCCACAATTTTCACACAAGTAGACGTACAAATTCATCAGGATGAACAGACCGGAGTATTGCACTTAGGACATATTAAGAGCAATAAAATTGGGTAAAGATGTAAAACCAATCTATTTGAGGTTTTAAACACCCACGTCACCATATACAAAAAGTCAAAAACCACAATAAGTGCTAATAAATAATGAAATACGAAATAAATGAAGTTTTTTAAGCATGTATAAGATGCTTCCACGTTTAGAGACTTGAAACAAAGGACATGGTAGAGCAATACATATGCTCCAAGTCTTTCTTCCTATTTTTGTTCTACTTGATATAGCACTTAAATCAGTATCGGTTCAAGCCCAGGATAATCAATCAGGTATATATACTGAACTAAACTTTTTTTAGATACAAACACTAAGCATTAAGCACATGTATCAAATCAATTGAACAACCTCTCTTCACAATCCCATTATACATATATTGCAGGCTTTATAAGCATAGACTGTGGGATTGAGGAAGGCTCACCATACACCGATAAGGTAACAGGCATAAACTATGTATCCGATGCTGACTTCATAGACAGTGGCGAGATCCATAACATATATTACCCATATACAACTCGTTCGATGTGGATACTCAGCTTACCACCCTCACAAGTTTTCCACAAAACGCAAGAAACTGCTACACCCTAAAACCAACAAAAGGAAAGGGGAATAGGTATTTGATAAGGGCAAGGTTTATGTATGGGAATTATGACTTTAAGGGCCAACTTCCAGAATTCGATATCTTTCTTGGACCTGATTACTGGGATACAGTAACATTTAACTCATCATCTAATCCAGTAAACATGGAGATCATATATGTATCATCATCAGATTACATATATGTTTGTCTAGTAAATACAGGTCGTGGAACAGGAACACCTTTTGTATCAGTGATAGAACTACGCGATATGTATAAAGAAACTGATTTTCGATCACTATACCTTTTTGCTTGCTTAAAATTTGGAAGTGTGTTTGGAACCATCAGGTCAACCTTTAACATTTTCTTACAACTAACTTAATTAATTAACCTTTTCTGGCATCACTTGAATAGTTATCTTTTCTTTATTATTAACTTAGGTATAAAGATGACACACATGATCGACTATGGAGTTCAATTAATTGGCCAAATAATACTTTATTATACACTTTGGATGAAGTTTCTTCGTTTCTTTTCACAACCATTGATCCACCATCAGCGGTTATGACTACTGCCATCATGCCAAGCTACCCAAAGAACTCAATTAACATAAACTGGAATCCTGATAATATCACTGATCAGTTTTTCATGTACATGCATTTTGCCGAAATTGAAATACTGAAAAGAAACCTCTCATATGCAAAACCTTTCTCTCCGCTAAATCATACAACCGTCACTATTTATAGCACAGAACCTGAGACCCCAGCACCCACGTATATATAGTCTCAATATAACCAAAACTAAAAATTCAACCCCATCAATGCCCTCGAGCTTTATGTATTAAAGCAGATGCCCCAAAGGCAGACAGATGATCCAGATGGTTAGTGTACAAGTGTCTTTTCATTTATGACAAAGCTAAGAAGGCTTAAATACTTAGCATCCCTTAACTTCTTTATGCTGTCTCTATAATGGATATTAGCTGCTGCAATGTGGAGTATTAAGTTAACTTACAGAATAACAAGACACTGGTAAGGAGATCCATGTTCTCCACAGGAATTTGTGTGGGAAGGCCTCGGATGCAGCTACAATGATACCAATGATACCGACTCTCCTAGGATCACATTCCTGTATGTACACTTTCAAGACGTAAGTTCAAATTTCTCTTATGATTGCAAGAATTTATTCACAGTTGATGTGAATCAGGAACTTGTCTATGAACAACTGAATGGAGGAATAGATCAAGGCTTTGCGAAACTCACAATGTTGGAGACCTTGTAAGTCAACACTATTAATTAGGAAGATATACAAAAAAAAGAACTGAACATATACAAAACTTATAACTCCGATAACAGTAAGTGCTATTCTCTCCATTCAAATTTCAGGGATTTGTCCAATAATAACTTAACAGGAACTGTGCCTGATTTTCTCTCTGGACTGAACTTTCTCAACGTCCTGTAAGTTATCTCCATTCCAATTTCAGATATTTACGTACACAGAGAATAATTGGATCTTACTATTATTTATAGCAATTTAAAAGGAAACAATTTAGTTGGGCCAATCCCAGAACAGCTGTTATCAAAGTCAAACAAGGGATTATTGTCATTGAGGTTTGCTACTTTCTTTCTGGAATATTTGAAAAAAAATATGATACAATTCGTTGCTTCAGTAATTAACACTTAATACCCCACAATTAGTTTTGATGGAGAGAGTACAGGCGACAATGTAAGTTCTTGTGACGCAAATCGTTGTAAAAACTCTAAGGATAACAAAATCATTGTTCCAGTAACAGCAACTGTTGCTTCAATCTTTGTGATCTTGACAGCAATCACGGCCATATGGGTGATTACAAAACGAAGAGAACATGGTATGAGAATCAGTAATCTTTGATTTATTAAGTATTAACCATGTATGGAACACTTTAGTCAGGACACAGACATGCACGAAAATATCAATAACCGGAAGATTGCATGCAGACAAAAGGAAAAAAGGAAAGGGTCTAGAAATAAGAAAACAACAGTACACATACTCAGAGGTGCAGAGCATCACTGACAACTTCAATGTTGTTATTGGTAAAGGGGGATTTGGAACTGTTTACCATCGGCATATCGATGATACAGAAGTTGCTGTGAAGATGCTTTCAGAATCATCGCTCCAAGGGGACAAAGAATTCCAGGCTGAGATAACTTCAAAACTAAAACATTTGAAAACAAGCGTATAATAAGAAGGAAGAACCATATAAAAAAAATGTATTCAATAGAAATTGCATGAAAAGCTGAAAAATATCTTATGTCCAGGCCTATCTTCACCTGAGTGTTCATCATAAAAACTTAATTTCACTCGTTGGGTACTGCAATGAAGGAAACCATAAGGGAATCATTTTCGAGTACATGGCTAATGGAAATTTAGAGAGGCATCTATTTGGTATTTGTCTTCACTAATATTTTGTTCTTTAAGTTAGACATGTCTATATATTTCTCTATACACTACTTTATACCTTTGACATGGATTAAAAGCTAATCTATACTTCTGATTTCTATGTGAAGTAAGATATTACGTACAAACATGTATGACTAAGTATTAATATTTCAAATCACTTGAGCAAATACGAGTTCAAGTGTCTTGAATTGGGAAGAAAGATTACAAATAGGATGAGATGCAGCACATGGTTCGTAATACTATTTCAAATTCAACTTGCTTATAGTTTTGTCTTCTATAATAACAAAGATTTTTAACGATATGGAGTTCTCATTTCAGGACTGGATTACCTGCATCATGGTTGCAAGCGACTGATAGTCCATAGAGATGTCAAGTGTAGCAACATCTTGCTCAATGGAAATTTTCAAGCAAAAATAGCTGACTTTGGATTGTCCAAAGTTTTTCCAACGGAAGTTGGTACGCATATTTCAACAGCTGTTGCTGGAACTCCTGGATACCTGGACCCTGAGTGAGTTTTTCAGATAACATATATTTAACCAATAAGACACAATCAGATGTGACAGTGACAACCACTTTTTAATTCTAGATACTTCAAGTAGCATAAATTTATGCAAACCTTTTGATGTGAAAACATTGAAATTTCCTCTGTGTATGTGCTATTCATCGATATTTTGGTATACGTAAAATATATGAATTATTGAATGCAGGTATTACACGTCCAACAGGTTGACGGAGAAAAGTGATGTTTATAGCTTTGGAATGGTGCTTCTAGTGATAATCACAGGACAACCAGCAATAACAATATATGACAACAACATAAACATAAGTCGATGGGTCAATCTAAAGCTTGCAGGTGGGGACATGAAAAACATTGTTGATCCTAAGCTACTTGGAAAGAGCTCGTCAGGAGACAAAACCAAGGCAATTAACTAGACTCGGTTCTCTTAATGTGGAATGTATATATGACCCGAACCCAAGATAGTGAATTCAAAATATATTTTCAGTTTATATTTCTCTGTGCTTTATCTGCTTGTCGAGGTTGTTGGTTTTAAATGATTTTCCTTCTAAAATGAGATATAAGAGTGCACAACCTTAGCTCCTTTGCGCTTAAGTTGCGTGTAATAAGTGTATTAAAACTATTGTACACCTTGAAATCTTTCTCTTCTTGTTTTTGGTCTGTATTTTCCTTAAAAATTTCATAAATAGGGATGTAAAGATTTCACAATATGAAAGTTGTCCAACGCATTGTGTGGTTTAAGGATCTTTGCATATTCACTCAAAAATAGTGTAGAGTTTGGTATCGACTAATGGAGTTCTGGTGGTTCATATGCGTGTATGTATGTGTGGAATGTATATTTGTTGGTAATGTTGTTGATTCAGTGTCACAAATGTAATTAGAATTAATGAGTGCCAAAACGGATAATTAACTGATTCTAATATAAGTTACATGGCGCATAAGTCACAATTATTTAAGATGGGTTCGATACCGGAGCAACCAAAGAAGGTGGTGAAACTGATAATTTCGTCAATTTTGGAAATTGAATCAAATTGTATCGGGAAAATATGATTTAATATATGGGCACCTTAGGCCATATGGTATACTAACCACGAGGTTGTTCGTGGTTGAGTTGGCCACAAACAACGGTCGTGCAAACCGCCTCGTTGGTTCGTGGTAGCTCGTGTTTGTGGTCTTTGGTGTTCCACACAACGGACGTAAACGGCCAATGAAATCGAAGCCCCCATTTGACCATTTTTACTAGCCGTAGAACGGCTACTATGGTTTAAAAAAAAATTGCCCACTTTATTTACCTATAAATACAACACCTTAACTTCTTAAGTTTTACACTAATCTTTTCTTTCTCTATACACAAACTACACACTACATCTTCACAACCAAAAACCATGGATTCCAACCAAAACACCCCTCCAAACTACAGAAATCGCAAGTCCGATAACGCTTTTGCGTTAGATACGACACCTCACCAATTCCCGACTATGGAGTCACTTGAAGGCGGTTTTATCAATCTAATTCAAAGTGGTTCCCCTATCCAACAAACACCACTTTTCCAACAACAATATCAAACTTTTCTGGCTTTCGAACAACAACAAATGCAACAACAATTTCAACAATTTCAACAACTATAACAACTCCAACAACAATTGTCACAACAACAACAACCACCAAGCTCACAACCACCACTTTCACCGGATTTTTTTTTTCGGAAATGCAACCTTCACCACCACCTCAACCAAAAAAGAAAAAAGGAAAAAAAAAAACGGCCCGACCCATTACCACCCAAGAAAGGGTCCTATGGATAAAAGAAGAAGAAGAAAGTTAGTGGAGGCATGGGTGGCGGCTTTCGAAAATCCAATTGTAGGAGATAGTCAGCCTTACAGAAGTTTTTGTGAAAAAGTCCGAGCCATTTTTTACGAGTTAATGGAAAATGAAACTCGAAATGCCGATCAAATTACGTCGAAATGGCGATATATTCGACTAAAATGCACCGAGTTTGGAGGAATCTATAACAACCTCCTAAACATACGCAAAAGCAGCTCGAACGATTTTGATGCTTTCAAGGCGGCCATTGACCAATTTGAAAAAACAATGCCAACACGCAAAGCTTTTCCGTATATGAAACCCTAGCTAAAGTTGAAAGACGCCCCAAAATGGAAAGAGCAAACGGAAGGAACTTCCCAATCTTCCGGTTCAAAGCGTTCGAGAAACCCCGATGGAACTTCTCAGCAATCGGATGGTCGAACACACATCGACATCAACGACGATCCGATAGATCTTGAAAACAACCAACCTCTTCGTCGGCCCATTGGAAGAAATAAAGAAAAAAACGACGTCAACATCTTCGAATTCTAGTGTTATGGATATGTTTGGCGATATAATTGATCGATATGTGCAACTTCAAAAAACGAAGGCCGAGGTGATGACTCGGATGGAACAAAAAAAGATCAAAGCACAATCATCATTTCAAGAGGCACAAGAGACACTCCAAACAAAAACTAATATGGAAATCTTGAAAATGAAAGCGGATGACCTTGAGGGCGAAGACTTAGAACTTTTCCAACCGATGAAAGAGTCGATTCGAACCCGACGTAGGCGTAGGGGGTAGTTTATTTTACTTATGGTTGCAATTTTTAGTTTTTTTTAATGTTTTTTTAATTTAATTGATTTGATTTTTATTTTTGTTGTTATTTTTATTTTATTTTTAAATTTCAATTACTGTAGTTTTTATTTAATGTAATTTGGTATTTTAATTTAATGGAAAACTAGTATTGAAAAAATTATTTTAATGTATTACAGAATTAAATTTAAATAAAAAAAATGAGATGGAGTGGTGTGTTTAGTGGTAAGTATCCAATAGTTAGTGGTAGAGAATCTGGTGTTGATGTGACACCCACCACATATGTGGTATGCGGTGGGTATAACGGATGGTCTTATGGTAAACTAGTGGTTTCGCCTTTTCTGAAAACCATTGAGTGACCGCGTTTTAAACCATTAAATGATTAGAATTAAATCTCTCTCTCTCTCTCTCTCTCACACTCTCTCTCTCTCTGATATAGTTTTCTTTAGTAATTTGCTTTTTGTTTTTGTGCCGAGAATCAAAGGTGTCGTTGTGGATTATCTTACATTGCATTTCGTGATACTTGGAATATGGTCGAAATACCAATTCGGAAAGTGATCTTAGACAATCCAAAAGCAATCTGGATTCAAAATACCTATTCGGAAAATGATCTTACACAATCCAAAAAGCAATATCGATTTACATACCACCATTACCCCGCTCGCTTGTGTTTACCTTTTCTAACAATTGATATTTGCTATCGGTGGTCACGGCTTTGAGATATGACTATGAAGATCTACAAAAATCGAGAAATTTGAAGGGAATGAATTCAAGCATTGCACAAGAAGATGCACTTCCAGTTGTCTACATTGAAGCTGGTATATTTGTTGAGTACCCCCCCCCCCCCCTTCTTATATATCGCAATTGGTTGAAGACGAGAAAGTGGAGAAAACCAGAAGGAGAAGTAAGTGGGAGAATAATGACTATATTTCCAGAGGTCATATTTTGAACAGTATGTGTGATTCTCTATTCGTTATCCACCAAACTATTGAAAGTGTGAAAGCATTATAGGAGACGCTTGAATCAAAATACGGCGTTAAAATTGTTCTTGCAAGACGTTTTTAATTAGAGATTTTAATAATTATAAGATGGCTGATTTAAGATCTAGCATGGAACAACATGGATAATGAATCCATTGTGTGATTAATAAATTACCCCATCCTAGAAAGATTTCAAACATAACCAAACATATCAACAGGAAGGAATGTCATTGGTTCAACTCAGTATTAATTTTCGCATTGAAGAATATTTTCAGCCACAACAAATAATAAAAATAAAGGTGAAGGTGAATATGGACATATAGTTAGGCCTTTAATTAACACACACACATACACACACATATACATATATATATATATATATATATATATATATATATATACACACACACTTTTACGATCTAACTGCTTCCAACAAATTTACAACCCAATATTATTCTTAAATTCACTATAATATTAGTTAATCCAAATATTGGCACATTAGTTTATACTTCAATACTTAATGTGTAACTTCCATAAAATTCATGAAAATTTAAAAAAATTTCGAACATTCAAAAATCATTATTTATTACAAAATTTTTTCAAATTAATATCATATCAAAGTATCCTAGAAATCAAAATCATAAAATGCGAGAAGGTGCACGATCAAGCCTTCGACTTCCCACGATCA
Organism: Lactuca saligna; assembly: GCF_052625555.1. Classification (NCBI taxonomy): domain Eukaryota; kingdom Viridiplantae; phylum Streptophyta; class Magnoliopsida; order Asterales; family Asteraceae; genus Lactuca; species Lactuca saligna. The sequence continues at coordinate 138,111,734 of NC_136420.1, forward strand.
TCCGAAGTACTTGAAACAAAATCCAAAATTGTAATCCCAAAGCTTAGTGAGTTCCCCCAAAATACCAACGCCATACAAATCATAACCATATCAAAGCAAATAAACATCATGCATATAGAGCCTATAGTATGACTGAACCGCGCTCACCGGGCTTGGAATCTATATGGCCTACTCTCAGAACCTTTAACATGTTTGGTCCGCCTACCCGGGCCTTCAACCTGTCTAGACCGTTTCCCGGGCCTTCGACCTAACTAATATGCCCTAATGGGTCCACAGTCTAACCGGTCCGCCCTAGGTTTGTTGTCTTTTAGTACAAAGCAGGTCCTGCCTCAACCCAACCCCATTTATACAATCAACACATAAATATCATAAGCTAGCAAGCATGTACAAACATTCAGACCAATCTAACAGATCACTAATCATAACATTGTTGGATTAGATGTCTAAGCTCATAACTATTATTGGTATATACTTGACTTGAGAGTAGCATGGTCCATTTAGGTTACATATCATCATGACAATTTGTTAGGATGGACTCTGGAGAGAAGGTTATATATGATTTATTAATATATTATAAGTACTTATATATTAATATGAAATCATATGGTTTTAATTAGTATCGATCAAGAATTAATTTAGAATTGATTTAGTGATCAAAAAGAGACTAATTAAATCTATGGGGACTAATTATGTTAATTAGTTATATTTATGTGTATTGGGCTTATGATCCATGTTGGACCAAGTTTATGTATGGATACATAAATATTTGAGCCACATGAACCATGGATCATAAGACCATGAGTATGGATTTGGGTTATATCCATGACCCTAAAAATCCCACATATACATACATACTTCATTGCCCAAAATGTTGTGTATTTCTTGCAGTTCATGGTGGTTTTGGGTGCATGGAGATTCTCTATCAAAGTTCCTCCTTTGTCCATGATGTGTCGTGATTCCACTTGAGGCTTCCACACTATTGGGGCTAAGCTCTTAAGGCTAGATACATCAAGACTTCAATCACCACCATAAGGTATATTATCCTAACTAGATTCTAGTGTGGTATATGACAATTATATGCAAGTTATAGGTTTAATACCTTGGAAACTCCATTGCATGTATAATTAGTGAAAACACAGATCGAAGGTATTTAGGGTTACATGAACACCTTAGGAGTGTTAGAATGATCATTTCCCCAATAGTGGTATCAGAGCGTAGGCTTGTTTTCAATTATATTTGCTGAAAATTGAAGTTTTGTTGTTCTGGGCTGGGGACTTGACGATTCCATGTGTAAAATCATCCAACTCGTCGAGTTGGTTCATACACTCGACGAGTTGGACCCCCAAATAGCATATCTTCGAGTTTTAAGGCTAGAATTGGTCTAGAATCATTACCTTCAACTGTTTTGGACTTATAAAACCTATTTTTGATGTGGTAATGATTATGGTAAACAAATTTCAAGGTTATCAAAATCTCAAGTTTTATGTGTGTTTATGTAAGTCTTAAAATTGTTGATATGATTGTTCATACACTTACGAGTTTTGGTAGATCATAAGAATTATATGCAAATTGTTTGTTTGTGTGATTTTTGATCTCAATGACATTGGATGGACTCCATAACTAGTCCTCAAGTTATGGAACACCAAAAAGGTTTGTGTTACCTTGTTTTATGAGTTAATTTAGATTAATGAAAAAGTTATGTGTTAGTTGTTTTCAATCTAAATTGATCTAGAAGTAGTTCATAAAATGTGTTTTTGTAACTTGTCATCAAGATTATATGAAAAGTCACATTTATAACTCTTAAAACTCATAAAATTGTCATAGGTTCCAAAATGAAGAGTTGTTTTGTCATAAATAGTTTTATGAACTCCATAACTTGTCCTCAAGTTATGGATGTTCAAGAGTCTCTTCATTAAAGATTTTCAAAAACCCTAATTAAACTCATAAGTTACGAAAATCTAAGAGTTTTGAAAAGTTTCAAAACTTTCCCTCAAGCTTTGGAATTTGCAAAGTTACCTCCCCATGTATACCTTAATTCCAAATTAAACCTTAGAATTTTAAAAGTTTAAAATTCAACCTTATACTAGTATAATATTAAAAGTTAATGGTTATATATATATATATATATATATATATATATATATATATATATATATATATATAAGATTAAGTCAATCTTACCGTTAGTAGGCCTCATTCACGAAGCTGGTCTCTAAGGGGGGGGGGGGGGGGGGTATAAGGTTACTACCATAGCGGGTCCTAAAAGCGATCTTCTGAACATCATCATCTCTGACCCGGATATGGTGATATGCGGACCACAAATCAATCTTGGAAAACCAACATGCTCCCTAAAGCTGGTCGAACAAGTCATCTATCCTCGGAAGTGGGTAACGGTTCTTCACTGTTACCTTATTTAGCTCCTAATAATCTATGCACATACGGTGTGACCCATCCTTCTTCTTCACAAACAGGTTCAGGGCTCCCCATGGAGAACTACTCGGCCTGATAAAACCCTTGTCTATCAGTTCTTGCAACTACGTAGACAACTCCTGCATCTCGGGAGGAACCGGCCGATATGGTGCCCTAGCTATTGGAGCCGCACCAGGGACCAAGTTGATCTGGAACTCAACCTGTGTCTGCGGAGGTATCCCAGGAAAATCCTCTGGAAATACATCTGGATACTCACATACCACCGTTACATCATCGACTGTCGCCCTACCCTCATCCCGGGTATCCATGACATACGTGACATATCCCGCACAACCCTGCTGAAAATGACGTCTCGCTCTCACTGCAGAATAGAAAACTGGTCCGCACTATGGCCTCTCACCCTGAATCACTAACTCTCCCCCACTGGGAGTGAGAACTCTAACTAGCTGTTGCTCACAATCTATCACTGCCCTATTGGGGCTCAACCAGTCCATACCTACTATAACCGTATTCCCTCACATGGGAATAAGAATCAAATCTACTGAGAACTTCTCATCAAATAACCTCAATATACATCCTCTATGAACTCTCGTGACCCTGACGGTCCTGTCATCAGCTATCTCAATGTCGAGTGGGCAATCTATCCCCCCTAGAACTCTGCTAAATCGCTTGCTGAGTATGAGCGACACAAATGATCGGGTAGCCCCCGATTCAAACATGACTACAGCTGAAATGCCATTCACTAGGAACAATCCTATAAATAAACACATAATCATGAGCAATATCCAATAATAATAAAGAGATGATGGAGAAGATACATACTCGTGGCCACATCAGGAGTCGCTCGTGCCTCCTCAGTTGTCAACTGGAACACTCTTCTCTTCGCCTCTGGCACCTCGTCCCAACCCTGTCGGCCATCTGTAATCCTCAGGGTAGCAAGAGCGGGCGCCACCACCTGTCCCGCTGATGCTAAATTTGGAAACTGGGACTTCTTATGTCCCCTCTGATTGCAATGAAAGCAAATAAGATCAGATGTTGTCGTGGATAGAGTGGTGGTAGTTGTACAATCCTTACTCATATGCCTGGTCCAACCGCACTTGAAGCAGCTGGAACTCCCCGCCTTGCACACCCCTTCGTGCAACTTGCCACACCGACTGTGGCTCTACTGTCCCCTAGACTTGTGATCAGACATCTTAGGCTTTTTCCACGAACTCGTTGCGCCAGACGTCTCCTCCGGCTTCCTTTTTCTCTCCATCTCCAGATCAATCTCCCTCTCACGAGCCCTCACTATCATATCCTCCAGCGTCTTGAAGATGGATCAGCTCACAAACTAGCGGATGTCACTCCGTAACATGTCATGATATCGGCCCTTTTTCATCTCCTTGTCTGCCACATACTGCGAAACAAGAAGGGCCCTTTCCCTAGACTTGGTGGTAATCTCTGCTACACTCTCTGTCGTCTGCTGGAGATCCTGAAACTCCCTAACAAGCTGTTGCACCTCAATGACAGGTGCATACTCGGCCCTAAACCTAGTCATGAAATCACCCCAGGTCATCGCATCCAAATATGTTTCATCTCCAATGGCTATCCCCATCTCCTCCCACTAGTCACATGAAATGTCCTTCAGAAGACAGGATGCAAGTCTAACCTTGTCCCCCTCGGGACTTCTGCTGGTGCGGAATGCGTTGGCGAAATCTGTTGGGTTTTGAGCATTCTAACACTTCCTAAGTGTACATGCAACCCTAATAACCTTGAATCTATGTTTTCTCTATATACATGCAAATTTCTTTTTCAAGTTTATTTCCTAACTAGCATGGCATGGGGATTACATAAAACATAAAGAACTAGTAGAAATACATACCTTGTTGTCGCTTGGATTCCTTCAAGACTTTGTGAGCCTAGCACCCCAAATGTTGTGCCTCAAATGCTTCACACAACACTACAACCTTGGAATAACTAAAGAGAATATTTCTACACTCCAAAATCGGCTATGCCCTCACAAGAATACTCTAGTGCCAATTTTACATGCTATAGGGTTTCTTTTATAGTGTGTCATAATTAGGAGTTACAAATGTAAACCCTAATTGTCATGACTCTTCATTTCTCATGAACCATGGGTTTGTAACTCCCATGGACTATCCATGGAGATCCATATGGTTATAACCAAACCCATAAACCATGGATCATTAATCCACCATAAAAGAATTGATGATTGTCATAATCAACCCTATATATTTAATTAGTCTCACTTTGATCACCAAATTAATTCTAGATTAATACTTGATCAAATACTAATTAAATAATACTATTATTAATATATTAGAACTTTTAATATATTAATAATCATAAGTGCCTTATTCTCTCATTTAGTCTATCCAAGTATTGCAATGCCATGCAACCCAAATGGACCATGCCGGGTTGGGTCAAGTTCATACCAAATAAAGTTATGGACTTAGACACTATATCCAACAGTCTCCCACTTGGATAAGTCTAATAACTATATTTGCAAATACGACTTCAAAATCCGACTAGCAATCGTAGCTCTTTCAAAGTCTCTCGGAACTGAGATGATGATGATACGCCATTTAAGATAAGTGATCATATAATCCTCTGTTCTCATGATATCAGCCGGACAAACACATGGAACATGGTCTTACTTATTGTCCAGCATTTGTTTCTCGATCTTCGATTTGTTTCGACATAGAACTAAATTGAACACATCAATTAGGTTCTGACCTGGCCTGGTACATAGGTCAAAACCAAATCATCGAGGGGCCCAGATATCGCTTCTATTTCTAGAAGGAACAGATAAACTTCGACTGATATGCTTGTACTAACTACTTGTTGAATTATTCACAAAGGCACGTTTTATAACATCGAGTTACCAATGCATTTTCGTACAATCAATGAATAACCAACTCATAGTCAACAACTCATATCTCTAGGTTTGAAGATTTATATGATATTACCATCTCACGATCACTCGAGATAAATTCCATGAAGTGATGCAAGTGAGCGTGGGTTGAATCCAATACTCAACCCTTATGAGTACTCATGAATGTTATAGCAACCATTGCATTGTCTAAAGCACTTTAGACAAATCATACAAGCCAAATTCATGACAGTCTTGATTCATATCTACTTCCAACATATGACTGACTGTGGATGGTTTGAATAATATGATATATTCCATAACATATTTATTCTGGAAGTCAAAACATGCAAAGTGAAACACAAGAATAATACTTAATCCTATATGGCCCCAACACTTGGGTGTAAATAAAACAACTTTTATCTAAGCACCATATTGATTACTCATTATTTATGTTTCGATTAATCAACTTTATGCTTGAATTAAAACATTAGTTGTCCCATGCTCCAAGCACGTACACTATGTTTTTCCAAACAACAATTATGCCATACTCCAAGTATGCATACTATGTTTACATATGGTCCTCTCTTTGTGAAATAGATCAATTGTCAATATTCCAAAGATGCTCATTTCACAATTCCAATCCTTTTTGTAAATGCAAGAATACCAAACTCTTGCCATTTACTGTAATCTGTTAGATTCTAAACTTATATGCAATGATCCCCTTGTAACGACTATGCACAGAAGTCATAGAGACTTGGCAACATACATTACAAAGTATTCCAATGGGAAACAATTTCATGGAAATGAAGTCTCAAATTCAAAGTACATTCCTTTGAACATCCTTCTTAGCATTAAGTTCTTTAATGTTACACAGATTCAAAGAATAACTTCCAGCTATGGAAACAATTCCATATTACCATTTTGACTATCACTTCTGAACAAGAGTTGCCTCTTTACAAAATATGTCAATATGGTCCTTACTCTATACTTCTAATTGTCCATGAGCAACTAATCTTTGGTAAACCTCAGATTATCCTTGACAATTTTGCTTAATCATTTTAGTCATTTCCAGTTCTATTCCTTTTTCCATCTTAATGCCCTAGGCATTTGGAAAATTTAGAATGGATGAATATTATAGCATATTCAATCGATCCTATATCCGAAGCATATGGGACACGATTCATGCTATAAAATTTTTATTTGCGATGTTCTCACAATTCGAACTATGAAGAGGTATGCCGTAATCATAATCGATTTTTGAGATCGCAACATATATAGAATTTCCTTATGTTGAACCATTCCAGCATAACATTCATATATATTCTTGACTAAAGTAGATTAATATATCAATCTAAGCTTGTAGAATTGGAGTGAAGTATAAAATCCTCTCCCTTAATTATAGCAAAGCAACTTTTCAAAGCAAATTGAAACTTTTGTTTTCTATAATTAATATTGCTAACTTGCAACACTTAACATAATCACCATGCTCCCACTAGCATAATGATTACCAGCATAACACTTTATGCTCCCACTAGCTTTGACATGTACTCAGAAATCAGCTGGACTTCAAGAAATCAATACTTTATTGACTTTCTTACCAAAGTTCATATTTCTGATACTAGATTGCTTTGATAAGACTTTATCAAAAACATACACCTTTCCTTAGATAGCTCACATGTTTGTCTAGACCTTTTGCAATTCTCACTAGCTAGTGTGCCGGTTAACCACGCACGCTCCACTAACTATATGAGAATGCAAATATCACAACCGCTATCTACTTAAAAACTTCTTAGTGGAAGCGTTTCCTTACCATCATTTTCATGAATCGAAGAGAAACCTTATGACACTTAGATTTTATGGTGTATGTGTTCTTTTCCATGTGAATTTTGTCATAACCATAATCACATGACTAGGTTAGTGACACTTCCAAATTCATATGGACTGAACTTGTGCAATCTTAATTTCTTGCCACCTGGTAGCACAATGCCCACCATTGCTTCCGGGTTGTTATGCAAAAAATTGAGAACTCATAGAACTCACAAGCATAATCAACTTTCAACTGGAATAGACATAGAAATAAGAACACGATAGGTTACAAACCTCAAGTCGTGGGCTAGTGATTAACAAAACTCTTGATTAGTTCTTGAAACTATTTCAGAATCTTTTAGACTCCCACTGTCCTCTTGACATATAAGACTTATCTTTTTCAAGAACCATTCCTTGACAATACAAATATTCAAGAGCTAGTGCGGATTCTTATCAAGTTAAACACTTCCCATAATTGGACTTAGTTGGTCTTTGCTTTATCCAAAACATCACAACTAACCAACCTCAAATGTACAAGAGTATGACACATCTTACTCTACATTTGATAAGTGTTATAAACTTTCTAAAGATTATGTCACTCAATGGCTCAATCTTGGAGTATGACTCTAAGATTTGATTTTGATGTATGATTTATCTTTTGATTTAACCATTTCAACAATTCATGATTCCTCCCCTTAGCCAAACAAATGAACTAAGGTGTCATTAGAGGATCAATTGTGATCTGGTTTCATAATCACTAAGATAATAATAAAACAAAATACACAAGTACTCTCCCATCTCTTCAGATTGGAGAAACTTTTATCTTTCTGCCTTATTTGATTCTTCTTATTCATTCTACCATACATTGAAACTTTTCCAATGTTTCAGAATTACACTTAAACTTGTAAGCATAACCATATTTACTAAACTTTAGTAAATCATAATGAATAATCTTATCTACCTTTGTGGTGGACCTAACTAGTGCACAACTTAATGTACCCGATCCTTTAGTCCTTTGCTTGACTCACATGCGAATGTGAACAAGGAATTAGTCTTACTTTACCAAAGATGAAAATTCTCATTCATCACACAATACAACTTGCATGATTCCAAGTTTCTATCCAACTGAAACTTAGGTGATGAGAATCTTTCCTTATTTGGTAAATTATGACACTACCACAAATGAAAGAATCAAATCCATTTTCAAATATTGCTATTAATGGAAAACATATAATCAACAATTTTTCACAAATGTAATTGTAAGGATACTTAAAATAAATAAAATCAAAACTTTTTCTTTATTTTAAAACTTTGCGGAAAACTTATCCTTACAACCCATATGAAAACCTTATTGTTATCTATTCCTAAGCAATATGTCTCAACTCTTAAGTAATAGCTCAAAATTCTAATCACCGAACCATGCAATCGAAATCCATCTTCACGATCAGAATCAGCATATACTTCCTTTAAGTTTCTTCACTCTTATTTGATTCTTAAACATCAATATGTGACCCAGTCACAACATGCAATAAGAATCTCATAATAGAAACTTAATAGAGTTAGACAATGGACTTTACCTGAAGTAGAGTCAAACATTTGACTTTACTATCCTTATGGATTTTTAGGTAAATTTGGCAGCTTCGAAACCAATGCCCTTCCTTTGGCAACAGAAACATATGGACTCTTTGGAAATGGTACACGGGACTATCACAGAATTAGCCTTTCTCTTTACCATTTGGTCAACCGAGTTGACTATGGCCAATCCCTTTCAATTGGGAAGAGAAAGGTTTTCTGGACTTCCTATGTTACCATTGTCAATGTCCATGGAAGTTTGGGAAGTTGATCTTCCAATCAAATTTTTCTTTACCAATGCTCCAAACCATTGTCGATTCAGCATCATCAAGCGAATAGGTAAGATCATTAAGGGTCATGTCGTGATCTATCATCAGGGAGTGACCAAGTCAATAGCCAGCTACCTTGAGACTTCGACACCCGACTCTCCCGGCTTGTCAATATGTGACTTAATCTCCAAGACCTAAGCACATATAGACTTTGTTTGCCAATAGGGATTGAGTGACTTAGAACTTATCAGGTCTTGAAACTTGTGGGATAGGGAGATTTATTGGATTAGGTGAAGGAAGTGAAGTATGATTTTCAGTCCCACTAATGCACAACAAAGGGATTGATCTTTCACCTTGATTGCCATTCGGGATATCATCTTCATTAGGAAGCTTCTTCCTAAGATTTGGGAAGACCATAGCTGTCTAAACTAGACATCTATAATGGGAGAAATTCAAGTTAGTTGATTTAAAGTCCTTAATATAACACCCAATATGAAATATTAAGGCTAGGACCCAATAACCTATTTATAACTGGAAGAGGGATGCCGTAATCCAAGTTATAAAATAGTTAAAGGTAGGTAAATGACGATTTACCAACTTCCACCATGAAAAAACAAAATATAATTAAGTTTTAATTGGATTTGAAACTCCTAGATCCTTTGAGATACATTGAACTTTTCAATGGCATGTTTGAATCTCAAATGTGCCCTCTCAAGTTTGTGACTGGGATGCCGAGGATCACAAACAAGGTGTGAATAACCATACAAATTGACTTGGTACCCTTAACAATATTACCTAATCGATGTGCCGGTTAACCACACACGCTCCACCGATCTATAATAAAGTCAAGTTACCCTTTGCCACTCTTACTAGTCCATGTTAGTGTGCCGGTTAACCACACACGCTCCACTAACGACTTGGTAAGGTACAAAGTGTAATTTTATGGGCTAGCACCAATTTCACATTTTCCTAAAGTAACTAAGATTGGGAATTTATAATGTATAGTTACTTTATAATTCATTATACTTTTAATGAGTATTTAAAGTCGTATCCTACCCGTTCGGCTAACGACCCTCCACCGATCAAGGAAGCGGTGGGTGAGAGTAGACACCCATTAAGTCACCATTTTATAGGCAACAACCTTATACCCCCCTTATAGACCGGCTTCGTGAATGAGGCCTACTAACGGTAAAAACGACATATTCTTATACATATCTATATAATTAAAATTATAATAATAGTATAAGGGTGTATTTTAAACATTTAAAATACTTGGTGGTTTAATCTATTAACTAAACTATACTCTTAATTTAATTAAACTTAAACCATGTCTTTATGGAATTATTAACTCTTTTAATTAAACACTTTAATTAATTTAATGAATTCCATAAAGTTTGAAACCTTTTTTTTTAACTTAAAAAAAAAAAAACAATTTGGAATTAAAGTGTAAGACTTTACAACTTCCAAAACTTGAGGGCAAGTATTGAAACTATTTCAAGACTCTTCAAATTTGTAACTTATGAGTTTTAATGGTTCATAAAGTTGAAGACTCTTCATTTTATGAAACCTACTATTCTTTAATGACAACTTTTAAAGAAGTGACTTTTGGTTATCCATAACTTGAGGACAAGTTATGGACACCATTATTACCATTAAGATCATGAATTAAACACACATGGAGGTTACACATAATTCCTATGATCTTCTAAAAACTCATAAGAACACAAATTTATGCCAAACAATTTTCAAGAAATCATATAAACATATACAATACTTGAAAAATAATAAAATTCATGTCAAATGGGTTAACATAATCATTATCATTTTGAAAAAACAGGTTTTACAAGTCCAAAACAAATTGGGATAATGATTTTAATCCATTTCCAGCAACAAAACACGAAAAGACTGCCCAGCACGCACCTACTCGTCGAGTGCATTATCCTACTATTATTAATATATTAGAACTTTTAATATATTAATAATCATAAGTGCCTTATTCTCTCATTTAGTCTATCCAAGTATTGCAATGCCATGCAACCCAAATGGACCATGCCGGGTCGGGTCAAGTTCATACCAAATAAAGTTATGGACTTAGACACTATATCCAACAAAATCTGCCAACCATCTAGTACTAGAAATAGGGTCTCAAGCCCCATGGTAATCGGGAGCTCCACATGTCCTGAACTCCCTGAAGGTGAGCGTGCGCGACCCCATCATGACCTCCACCTCAGTGTGGATCGTACTCAATCTCTCATCCATAAGCTCCAGAATACCCTCTTTGATCGAACCAAAGATCACAAGAGTCTGCTCAAGTATGCTACGCGTGATTTCTGAGGAGATAAACTCCCTAGTCTGCTCATCTAGATGCTCGATTCTAGAGCCTGAACCTGATCCCTTTCCGGCACCTGAACTGCCAACTGCTGGTCTAGGGCGTAAAACCTCCATTCTAAAAACACATAGTGAAAAATGTCAGAATACTATTATAACTCGGGGATCATATATACTACAAGATCCCTGGTCTTATCTCAACCTTCCTTGATTCGAGTACGAATCCTCTGTTTTCAGTAGTACGCGTCCATACTACCTTCCACATTTATCCGTACTTTCCTCAAGAACTGTCTCGACTCCACCAAGTCTCTTCTACTGCTACTGCTCTCTGCTATTCTCATCCTAGGATTGCCCTAGGGTAATCACCATCTCACTCTCCGCCATCAGCTGCATAAGAACTCCCTACTTTCTTCCCCTAACTAGCTTGCGGATACTATTACATATTACTCAGACTAGATAATTCTTCGAGTGAGAGATCCTACCCTACAACGATTGGACTCAAACAAGAGTTGTGAAATAGAGCTAGACCTAACCTTCTGGAATTATTTAGTCCTTGTAATATGTAACTTAACATATTTGTTTACTAGTTAGTGAAATACAAGTAGAACTCCTAAAAGCACAAAGCAAACAACATTCGGACGTTGAGTACACATAATCAAGCATATACTACTCAGGCTATCATCCTGACTAATCTGTACTAGCATGCAGTTCTCACAAAGCTAAATTACATATAACAGGCACATTAGGCATCATTCCTAAATCCTTAGTCCTAATCTAGCATACTGTTCTAATAAAGTTGATAATCATAACATAGCATAAGTTTGTATGGGTAATTTGGGAGTACATACTTGAGCTCGGTTGATTGCATGTACCACACCCTCTTCGCTTTTCAAAATTCTTATACTTTTCTAAAAATTGTTTTCATTGCTCAAAATCCTTTTATAAACATGGTTTTTCCTATGAAAACTTTATACCACTTCCTTAGTTTTAGTTCATACACACCCGAAAGTGTGATCGAATCCCTCAAACCAAGGCTCTGATACCAACTTGAAACATGCAAAAAAACGTGATCCAAAAAATTTCGTTTTGAAATAATATAAAAAGCATAATCATCCATAATCAATAAGAAAACTAGGTGTCATGCATCTCAAAATCTCACATCAAATATTGTATCAAAACAAATGAGAAAAGATATATTAGAGTCTTAATAAATCCCACGCTAGAAGTTGTGGTGTGTGCCATGCGATCATCCCGAGCCTCTCCTTTTTCTAGAAGAAGTACCTGAAGCCAAAACTGAAAATTGTAAGCACGAAGCTTAGTGAGAACCCTCAAACTACCACATACCATAAAATAGCACATATAACAAGTACTGGGCCTTGCCCACTGCATCGGGCCCCGCCCGACATCAGACCGAAGTCCAGAATAACTTGGGCCCCGCCTACTGCATCTGGCCCTTCCCGGCATCGGACCGAAGTAAGGAATAACTTGGGCCCCGCCCATTGCATCGGGCCCCGCCTAGCATTGGACCGAAGTCTGGAATAAAGTGAAAATAACATGAATGCAAACATATAACATATTCACATAAACTGCATCGAGCTTGCCTGGCATCGGACCAGAGTCCGGAACATATAATACATAACATAAACACACATAACTACTTATCGGGACCACCCCGGTATCAGACCGAAGTCCGGAAACATGTATACTGCTTCGGGCTAACCCCACCATACTACAAATATATAAATGGACTGACATTGGTGCCTTAGACCCGTCCCTAATGGAGAAAACTCACCTCGAGAGACTGACTGCTACAACTCTAGGTGAGAAATCTCTGTCTGCTGCTTCGGCGACACTCCGACTATAAATTTCCATAAAGGTACTTAGTCAAAAACTGATAACTAATCTTAAGGTAAAATGACTATTTTTCCCCTGGCTAAAGTTAACATCCTGGTCGAATTCAACATCCGGTTGACTTGACTCGTCGAGTTGGTCCGCTAACTTGTCGAGTCCCTATTCCTTTATCTATCCCCAACCTGACTCTACTCGTCGAGTCTAGCAAGAACTCAAGTTCTCCTTCAATCAACGTCGGGACAATCTCCAACTGACTCGCCGAGTTCCTCATTGAACTCGTCGAGTTCATCTTCATCATATGAGTGTGTCTAGTCTGTGACTCATTGAGTTATATGAACAACTCGTCGAGTCCGTCTTCATGGGTTAGGAGATTGCCTTGGACTCACCGAGTATGTTCATCCACTCGCTAAGTCCCATGGTTTCCAGGTCCATATATGTCTCTATTTGTTGAGTCCCCCTTCTGGACTCGTCTAGATCCCTTCTAGACTCAACTAGATCCCTTCGAATCAGAAAAGTTTGGGGAATCAAACCCCTGACTCGCTGAGTCCCATGAGTGACTCGTCGGGTTGACTTATGTCCAAGTCCATAACTCGATTTCTATTGTGCAAATCTCATCTAAAAGGTGATATGGGCTCCTAAGGCCGTTATAACATGTAAAGTCATAAACTTTACGTCTATGCATGGGACTTTTAAGCTTAAAGGACCGAAAATGGAGATTTATTAGATGCATGGGGTTCTCATGGCCATAAAGATGGCACCTTTATGCCATGAGGACCCTTCAAGGTTCCTAATCTGAAGGTGTATCAACTTGGGACGTCCAAGTCGCATGAATCAAGCTTCTTGGCCCAAAACTCCATAAAATAACCACAAGGAGATCTAAGAAACCACAAGTCAAGTATGAAGATTGATTACCAAAAACTGAAGAGAAGATGATGTTGTTCCTGGATCTCCAACCTTCTCTTAAAGCCTTCCTTCTCCCTCTTCTTCACACAAGCTTCAAATTACACAAGATTACTCTAAATGGTACTAAATAGCTTAAAGAGGCTCATAACTGCTTAGGGTTTCGAGGATAGGTCTTGGGGGTGATGGAGGCTAAGGTAGAAGCCTCATAAGTTGTTTAAATAGGGTGCAAACCCTCCAATTTAGGATTTCACTCAGATAGCTCCTACTCGCCGAGTCGGCTTTCCGACTCGTCGAGTAGGTCACTTAATCCCCTGACTCGGAGTCGATCCTACTCGACGAGTTGATCCCCCAAAGGATCGAGTCCAAGAGTAAAATATGAAGTTTGACTTAAATTTAAATGCGTACCTAAGACCGGGCGTTACAATAAGTCAGATTCATATTGCGAATTCTAAAAACTATATTACATACAGTTCAGATTCACAATGTATATAAATCTATTTGTTCATTTTACAAAACTAATTTATTACTAATCAAAACATTAAAATATTTTAAAATTACATGAAAATATATTTCAATTTCATATGTAAATTTCATTAAATTAATTTGTCAATGATCAAAAAGTTGAAATTATAAGTCAGATTTACATTGTAATGTTAAAGTTAAAATATTTATATATCAGATTCACAACGTGAATCTGAACATATTGAGATTTTTTACTTGATTTTAATGTTAATTAATAGATGATAAAAAAAAAATTAAAATTTTTGGTATAATTATTTTTTTTGGATAAAAATAAACTTTAATATTGAAAAAAAAACAGAACGGAGTAGTTTTTTTTTTTGAAAAAAAAATAATTATATTATATATATCAACATCGATCTCTATGAAAAGATGACGAAAATTCTTGAACAACGGTATATCCGGTTTTTTTTTTTTTTTGATAAAAAACATGAATTACAAAAAAATAACAAAAAAAAGGTGACTTTCATCGTAATATTTGGTATATGTGTGTTCAACGTACAAACGTACATCTATGCTCTTGACCGTTTAAATTTTGACACTTAAAATTGGTTTTATGGTTCATTGTTAATAATGGTTGTTTATTGAATTTTACCATATATATATATATATATATATATATAGTTAGGTTCATGTGAGATAACCTAGTTTTGTGAAACTGTGAAACGCAATGCTAGCCACTCATTTACTAGATAAAAAAGCATATTTTTAAAATGAAAAATAAATGAAAACTTTTAGAAAAAAAAAATTCACATATTATTTTTGGAATTTTTATTTTCCAATAAAAATACATTTTCTTTTACATATTTTAGTAGAATATTAGAATATTCTACATATCTGACAAATATAATAGAATATTCTAATATTCTAAAAGTCACATTAGAATACAGTATAATATTATATAAAAATATTTCACGCATTTTAAAAAAAACGGTAATTTTTTTTTAGGTAATTAAAGTTCTAAAAATAGTAATTAATTTTTTTTTTGGATTTTCCATTTATTTTGCATTTTAAACAAATTTAGAATGATCTTAGATTAACCTGAACCAATATATATATATATATATATATATATATATATATATATATATATATATATATATATATATATATATATATATATATATTCAGGCTCATTTGAGACCATGCTAATTTTATGAGACCGTGAAATTAAATCTAAAAACAATTTTATAATGCAAAATAAAAGGAAAAATTCAAAAATTCTTTTTTTATTTATTATTTTCGAAACTTTATTTAACTAAAAAAATTACCATTTTTTTTAAATACATGAAATATTTTAATAGAATATTACACTGTAGATATTCTTATATGATTTTCAGAATGTTTAGAATATGCTACTAGATTTGTCAGGTATGTAGAATATTCTAAATATTCTACTAAAATATGTAAAAAAAAATGTATTTTTTTGTATTTATGTATTTATGGTATTTTTTAATTGTTTTTTGGAAAATATATATTTCGAAAATAATATTAGATAAAATAAATTCGAAAATTTTTAATTATTTTGAATTTTAAAAGTATTTTTATTTTGTCTAATAAATGAGTGGCTAGGATTACGTCTCACGGTCTCATAAAATTAGATCGTCTCTCAGATGAACCTAACCATATATATATATATATATATATATATATATATATATATATATATGTGGGTTCAATTGTGAAAATAAAAAAGGTTGAGAATAGGGGAATCATTCTCAATCACTCAGTTAATCTAAGCATAAAAAGACACGGTGGCAAACTTGTAAATATGTTAATAACCTTCAATCTCAAATATGTATCGATAACAGTTCGTTCATCATCAAAAATTTTACTCCAACCTTCAATAATCATCCAGATTTCTTCAACTAAACCGGAATTGCTTAGTTGTTCATGAAATTGGAATCGGAGTTCTGGACTCGCAGTCACAGTCGACATTGAAGGACTCAGAATCGGTACTCACAGGTTCCCAATTGGATTTTCAGAAATCAAAATCAAAATGAGAAATCGATCAGACATAGGATGTCGCATCTGAAGTCGAAATCGGAAGTATATGATGATTTGGAGTTGATAACTTGGTGTTTTTAACATTTTTAAAATAGTTAACTTATACGCACTCTAACTGTTTGATTAAATGAATAAACTAAATTACCACGTTATATTCACGTATTAATATGTTTTCTCACCTGAATCAGTATATGATTATTAAAAACACAAAACAAATACGCAACTCTGTATGTTATTCATATGTGAATAACATATAAAAATTATATATATTTTTCAAAATATCTTCAAATATTCATAAGTGAATATATTCACAAGTGAATATACCATGTAATATTCATATGTGAATATACTGTGTAATATTCATAAGTGAATATATCATCTAATATTCACAACTGAATATGATATATAATATTCACATTTGATATACCATGGAATACTATGTAATATTCACATATGAAATATTATTCAATACTCATAAGTGAATATATCATATAATATTCACAAGTGAATATACTATGTTAATATTTACAAGTGAATGCATCGTCCAATATTAAAATATGAATATACTATGTTTATTATATCCTATATTCATATATGAATTATAGTTAAAAAAAAAAAAAAAAAAAAAAAAAAAAAAAAAAAAAAAAAAAAAAAAATCATACTTTTTATTCATAAGTGAATAAGGAATGTACTGTAATAAAACTTTATGTATTTTTATTCACTTATGAATAACGATAGCTGAAAATATATAAAAAAAAATTATTTTATCTTAAAACTATATTAATATGGATGTCTATTTGTAGAGAAAAAAAAATAATGAATTTTGGTATAGTTAAAAATCTTTTTTTTTTCTGATAAAAATAGCTTCTAAAAATAAAATAAAATAACAAAAAAACTATGTTTTTGTATATATTAAAGTAATGATTAGCATAGTTTAAGGAAATATGTTTTGTTGGGAAACACATATGTATTTTTTTCCTATTTTCGCCGGTACGTTGGACGTTTTTTCGGTAAAAATAAATGATTGGTTGAGAATGATTCCCCAATTCTCATTTCTTAATTTTTTTTTTCTCAATTGAACCCTTCTATATATATATATATATATATATATATATATATATATATATATATATATATATATATATATATATATATATATATATATATATATATATATAATGTCCTATTATTTTAATGTAAAAACAATATGATAATTGATATGTGCTCAGCCTAATAAATACAAAGTAACAACTCACCATCATGAGTCAATCACACGTCATGGTGGTCCAGCTGCCACCTTAAACTGCGTGACCAACATATATATTTTTTAAAATCATACGAATTGTAAGTTTACTACTATATTATAAGAATATTTTTTAAACAAATTATAATCTAACTTAGAATCATGGCATATAAATTTATATTTTGATGTTAAAAATATAAAAGGTATAATTTATATGTCATAATTCTAAAGTTGATTGTAATTTATGTAAAAAATATTTTATAATATAATAGAATAATTTATCAAGATCCGATCGTCTCAAATCCGGATTACCCAAAATCCAGATGAAATTATTCTTTAAGCCTAAACCAAAAACAGATTTTGTATATTGTTCTATCAGTTCTGATTGTGGTCCGTTTTGCCGCTTTTAAATCTTATCTTATTATGAATAGCGTTTTGTATTGCTTTCTCGGCCTTGAATTATCACATTGGGTTTTCTTTTTTAGTGAACTCCATAATATATGTGCTTTTTTCGGATGGCTATACTATATATAGTATATAAGTAACTGTTTTGTTGTTCTTAATTTTTTAATCCTTCTATAGTTAACAAAATGGTTATAAAATATTATTACTATCATATAATTTGATTCGTCTGTGAAAGATTTCCTCATCATCACAAATCTTTCGACTTTACATTTATTATATAACCAGGGAAAAATCTCCTTTTTACAGGAGTGGACTTTAATATCATACATATCTACACATTATATCAAATGGTATTATTTATTTATAATAACACAATGGCATTCTCGAGTGTAAATACTTACATGATTATCTATATTATTTATCTGTAAAGATGAAAAGAAGAGAACCTTAATACACTCCAAAAACATAATAGGAGATTTGGGTGGAAAAAAAACAATATAAGTTAATTATATGTGTATCTTCATCATATCAGAACAACACAAAAAGTATAGATTAGAAAAAACTACCAAAGTTTCAAAAATAACAGTAATCAATATGAATAGAATTGAAATTTGAATTATAAATTAAGAAACAAATTCCAAAAATGATTTGAAAAAAAAATTGTACACGTTAACTCTTAAATGAAAGTACATATCATTTTAAAATGTAGTTCTGTTCCATTATGGTACACAGGTTGGTATAACCCTCCATCCCTTATACCTAGCTTCCGGTAGGTTTTTACTATTTTCACCTGAGGGGTAAAAAGGGAAAGAAATCAGCATCATGTGATGACCAATAATTGCAAGTATCTTTTCATTCAGTCAATAATGCTATATGCACCTGATCATCAGAAGAAATATAGCCTTTCAAGAGTACCGTTCTAGACCTCAATATATTGATTTTTGGCCCTTCTGCTTCGCGTTTATATTGATTTCTTTTTTCTCTGTTTGTTGAAAGTAGTGAAGGTTTTAGCTTTACAACCCCAATTTTAACCTTCTCTGTTTGTTGAAGTATAACCACTAATCAAACATGTGCACATATATATCACATAATCACATAACAGTCTATAGACAGGCAAACCGATCTAACGGATCATAACAACATAATAACATCCTATCTACAAGGATACCGATCTAACAGATCATAATAGCATAATATCATCCTATCTACCTGGATACTAATCTAATAGATCATAACAACATGATAACATCCTATCTACTAGGATACTGAGCTAACAGATCAAATGATACTCGAGCATAAAACATATCGGAATAACAATCCAAAAGGGTCGGCTTTTGTGCCTTCGACACTTGAGTATAGTGAGGAAAACTCACCTCATAAGTAGCTCGGGATGAGAATGTCAAACTCCTCCAAATATAGCTCCAACTCAAACACCTACATCCATCAATGATCCACTTCCATATATTCCAAAATTACTAAAATACCCCTAGAAGTCAAACTAGTCAATCCTTGGTCAAAGTCCAAGTCAACGATCAAGGTCAACAGTCCATGTTGACCCAACTCGTCAAGTGCAGCTAACTGACTCGTCGAGTCCTTCCAGAACTCGAGGAATTATGAAAATCCTAGTTGACTCGCTGAGTTTCCAAACAACTCGTCGAGTCCATATGGTGTCCAAATGTCGGGAAAACCCTAACCGACTCGTCAAGTCATCTCACTGACTCGCCAAGTCCATGTAGAAACCAACAACGACCAATCTTCATATGACTCGTCGAGTTGACCACGAAACTCGTTGAATCCCTTCAGTCCATTTCTCATTCAGACATTTTTAAGCTACCCTAAAGCTCCAAATTGTAGATCTAACCTCCTAGGGCATGATTTCCACGTAAAGTCGTAAACTTTACATACATGCAAGGTCCTAAATTCCAATACTCGAAATAACTCACAACCAACTAGAAAATGGCCCTAAACCTTTGTATGAGGAAATCTAGCTAGAAAGAAGTCAAGGTAACGACTTGTTACCTTCAATATGATGCCAAGATGAAGTAGAAATCATATCCACAAGCTTCTCCTTGCTCCAAGCTCCTTAGACTTCAAGATTTCTTCACAGAATCCACCTTCCAAGCTTCTTAACACACAAAAATGGAGAGTAGGCGTGATTAGGGTTTTCTAGGCTCAATAGGGACGGTAAGGGATGTAGAGGGAGGCTAATGACCCTTTAAATAGGGTGTAAAACCATGTATATTAGGGTTTCATTTTCCAACTCCTACTCGTCGAGTTGGGGTCCTCTAACTCGTCGAGTAGACCCCTTCAATTCACGTGGTGTGAATCATTTTTACACGACGAGTTGGGGCATCCAACTTGTCGAGTAGGTCTAAGAACATGACTATAAGCTTTAAATTTTTATACCTAGGAGTCGGTATGTTAGAAATCTCCCCCCCACTTGAACTAGACTTTGTCCTCGAAGTCTGTTGCGGTAAATAACTCGGGGTAATGCTCCCGCATCTCTGCCTCCGGCTCCCGAGTCCACTCGAATCCCCTACGGTGTTGCCACTGTAGTTTTACCAAAGGTACCTCCTTGTTCCGTAGAACCTTCACTTTCCTCTCAAGAATGGCCACTGGCCTCTTCACGTAATTCAGGCACTCGTTGACCTGTATATCGTCCAATGATACCACTGGCTCCTCATCTTGTATGCACTTTCGCAACTATGACACATGGAAAGTGTTGTGGACCTGTCTAAGCTCCTCCAGGGGATCCATTCTATACGCCACCTTGCCAACCTTGGTAATGATCCTGAATGGCCCAATGAATCGGGTACCCAATTTCCCCCTCTTTCTGAAGTGAATCACACACTTCCAGGGTGAGACCTTCAGTAATATCATGTCTCCCAACTAGAACTCCAGCTCAGATCGGTGTCTTTCGGCGTAACTCTTCTGTCAACTCTGAGCGGTCTGCAGCTGCTGTCTAATCTGCTGAATCCACTCGGTAGTCGGAAGAACTACCTCCGTTCGTCCCATTACCCTGTGACCAATCTAACCCCTAACAGACTGGTGTGCGACATCTCCATCCATACAACAGCTCATATGGTGGCGCACCAATACTAGAATGAAAGTTGTTATTATAGGAGAACTCTACAAAGGGCAGGTATGAGTCCCAACTCCCACCAAAGTCAATAACGCAAGCTTTCAGCATATCCTCGAGATTCTGTATGGTCGACTCACTCTGGTCATCTGTCTTCAAATGATAGGTTGTACTAAAGTGTAGCCGTGTGCCTAGTTCCTCGTGGAAATTCTGACAGAAATGGGAGGTGAAACGAACATCGCAGTCTGATACAATAGAGACCGCTACCCTATGGTGAGCAACGATCTCGCAGATATACAAGTTGGCCAGCTTCTCGGCCGATGAAATATCCCATATCGCTAAAAAGTGGGTGATCTTGCTCAATTGATCCACGATGACCCAAATAGCATCGAAGCCCTTCATCGTCCTTAGTAGCTAGGTGATAAAATCCACCGTGATATGTTCCTACTTCCACATGGGAATCTCCAGGGGATGCAACTGGTCGTGTAGCCTCTGATGCTTATCCTTCACCATCCGGCAGGTCAAGCACCTCTCAATGTACCATGCAATCTCCCTCTTCATGCATGGCCACCGACTAACTCAATCGCAAATCCCGATACATCTTGGTGGCCCCCATGTGAATAAAGAAGAAAGACTTATGAGCCTCCTCTAGAAAAATTTGTTTGAACCCACTAGACATCGGAACCCAGACTCGATCGTAGCGGGTTAGTAATCCCCAACTATCCTGTACAAACCGGGTGTTCTCACGCATAATCTTCTCAAGCTTCTAATTCTCCTGTAGCATACCCTCAACCCGAGCTTCCATGATCAAGCTCACAAGTGGAGAATCTATTGATATCCTCATACATGTCGCCAGAGTAGAAGATCCAGCTGACTTGCGGCACAGAGAATCCACAACCGCATTCACTTTACCCATATGGTAAAGGATCTCACAGTCATAATCCTTGACCACGTTAAACCATCTTTGTTGTCTCATGTTCAGGTTCGGTTGATCCATGATGTGTCTCAAACTCTTTTGGTACGTGTAAATGGTATAGCGGACCCAATAGAAATAATGTCTCCAAATCTTGATAGTGAATACAATTACTTCCAACTCTAGATCATGGGTAGGATATGTCATCTCGTGCGGCTTCAACTTCTGCGACGCGTAGGCTATCACCCTTCCTCTATGCATGAGGATCGTCCGAGTCCTGTGATGGATACATGATAGAACACTACAAAATCCTCAACTCCCTCCGGGAGTGTCAAGACTAGAGGCTTACAAAGTTGTTGTTTGAGGGTCTCAAACACCCTCTGCTGCTCGGGGCCACACCAGAAATCTACCCTTTTTCTCGTCAGACGAATGAGGGGTACTGCAATCTTGTATGAATCTCCATTAGTACCCTGCCAATCCTAAGAGGTTCATGATATCTGAAGGAGACTTCGGAAACTCCCACTGCAAAACTGCCTCCATTTTGGCCAGATAAACCAAAATCCCCTCCTAGTTAATGAGATGTCCAGCGAACTGAACCTCTCGTAACTAAAACACGCACCTCAAGAACTTGGCATAAAGTCGTTCTCGCCTCAAAACTCCCAATAGACCCCGAAGATGCTCTTCCTACTGCTCTTGGGTCTTGGAGTACAGCAAGATATCGTGTATGAACACAATGACCGAGCGATCGAGCATCAGTCTGTAGACCCGATTCATCTGGTCCATAAACACCGTTGGCGCATTGGTGAGCCTAAACGGCATCTCCACGAACTCGTAATTCCATAACAAGTCCGGAACGCGGTCTTCTCCATGTCCTCCTCCGTAACCCTAACCTGATGGTACCCGGACCTCAGGTCTATCTTGGAGAACCAAGATGCCCTCTGCAACTGATCGAAAAAAATCATCTATCCTTGGTAGTGGATAACGGTTCTTCACCGTCAACTTGTTCAACTCCCGGTAGTCAACGCACATCCGGTGTGAACCATCCTTCTTCCTGATGAAGAGGATCGGCGCTCCCCACGAACTGCTCGAACGAATGAACTGCTTGCCTAGCAGTTCCTGTAGTTGTGATAACAGCTCCTGCATCTCTGGTGGTGCCAACCGGTACGGTGCCTTGGCGATAGGGGCCACACCTGGCACTAGGTTGATCCTAAACTCGACATGCCACTCCGGAGGCACTCCGGGTAACTCCTCCGGAAACACGTCAGCGAACTCCCTAACTACTGGAACCTCTGAAACCATGGTCTGATCCCTGACCCGTGTATCCACCACGTACGCTAGATAACCCGCACACCTGTACTGAATGTATTGTCGAGCCCTGGCAGCTGAACAAAACCACGATCCCAATCTGGTGCCCTCTATGAAGATAATCAACTCTCCCTCTCTTGGGGTTCGAACTACCACCCGTTGACCCTCACAATCAATCATGGAACTGAAGCGACTAAGTCAGTCCATAACCCTGATCACACACACATATCTCATAGGAATCGAATCAAGTC
Organism: Lactuca saligna; assembly: GCF_052625555.1. Lineage (NCBI taxonomy): Eukaryota > Viridiplantae > Streptophyta > Magnoliopsida > Asterales > Asteraceae > Lactuca > Lactuca saligna. The sequence continues at coordinate 138,135,490 of NC_136420.1, forward strand.
TATCGGGAAAGATACCTCGAACATCTCCAACATGCAACCCCGATAGACTGAAGAAGCGGAAACCCCATGTTCATTGGCAATAAAGAATTGCAACGGACACTCTAGCTCTCCTACTGGAAAACCGAATTCCCTACTGAATGACTGAGAGACAAACGACCAACTCGCCCCTGAGTCGAATAATACCAAAGCAGGTAAGGAGTTCACTAAGAATGTACCTAACATGGTACAACACGCATAAGAATAACAAAAATATAATAGTAATATAAGGGATAGAAACATACCAGCAACCATGTCTAGTGCTGCCCTGGCCTCCTCTGCAGTAAGCTGGAAGGCACGTCCCTGAGCCCTCGGGGGTGTTACTTTACCTTGAATCTCGTCATTAATCCCCAATGTAGCCAGCATGGGAGCTTGCGATGGCTTGGAGGCTAGTAGGGTACACTAGGCCTTCATATGTCCCACCTACTCACAATGGTAACAAATTCTAACCCCGTAATCTAGGTTCTGCTGCCTACAATCCCAAGCAAGATGACCTTGTTTTCCACCCTTGTGGAACCTGCTCCCAGATCGGCAAAACCTGGAATGATCCTTCATGTACTTCCCACAAGTGTAGCCCAACTGACCTCCAGTCCTAGAACCAGCGGTCTTGGATCACTTTGCCGCCGGATGTGACTGCATTGAGGCCTGCCTCTGCTCCCATAACTGTAACTCAATTTCCAGCTTACGTCGCCTAGCGACCTCCTCTAACTCCAGCAGTGTATCACAATGTTCGTGTAACGCTTGTGTTTCTGGGCTTGCCATTTTTAGCAACGTAATAGTCTAGGTTAACCTTTGTAACCCGTTTTGAAATAATAGAAGTGTATTATTTGAGTATTATGTGTTTTGTGCTTAATTGCTTAATTATGTGGTTTGATTAATTAAGAATAAAAACAAGCGTCAAAATTTAAGTGTAAAATAAACTTGATATCTTTAGATAATGTTGTAGTAGTTGAAACAAGGTTTCCGAAGATATAAAGAATGCCGAAATCCGAGTTATAACGAAGAAGTTATGACCTGTCGAAGTTTCGCGACAAAACCGGCACCGCTGAATGACGTAAAAAGTGAAATTTACGTTAGAGCGATACTTAGCCTTAGTGATCTAAACGAGAATCGAAGATCTCGTTGTTAGTATCAAAGCAATAAAAATTTAGGCGACAACGGACGTCAAACGAAGAAGTTATGAATATATAACGAAATTTTCTCTCCCGGCCTATTAAAAATAAATAATAAAAATAAAATCAAAATTAGCCAACGGGGTCTAATAGAAAGTTGTAGAGCGTAGTCTCACCTTCGCGTGGATATAAAGAACGTCGAAAACGGAGTTCGTATGAAGGAGATATGAATTTTCGAAGTTTATTAATTAATTAATAATTAAATTTAATTATTAAATCCGGCCTTATCCGAAGACGAGTCACCGGACTCATCCGGAGTACGCCCCGCGTACAGCAAGAAATGTCGAAACTTCGGAAGACGCATGCAGTGACGACTTCGGAGGCATGTACGCCCCGAGTACTGGGAGGTTCCAGCCTCCTATAAATAGGATGCAAGGGGTCCGGGCATAATTGCTCATTTCTCCTCCGTTTTGTGCCGAAGCTCTGCGTTTTTACCCCCGAAGCCACCCCGAAGCCCCGGTATCATTCCCGAGTCCCGAAGCAAGTCCCGAGATCCTGAAGATCCCGAGAAGTGCGGTTTCCAAGCCGAAGCTCTGCCCGCGAGAAGTTCGATTTTTGTAGAGATCTTGCAGATCTACTGAGGATTACTACTTCTACAAGCCGTAGTGCTGTCCGATCATCTTCTGGTCAAGTGAGTGTGTAGTTAATTTCTTCTAAACGCATAATTATGAAGTATTTTATACGAAATACGTGTTATGTGTATAATTTTGTTGTTATGTGCATGAATGTATATTCACTCTCTTTAATCTCATAGATCTGATTTGTTTTCTATGAAATACGTGTTATGTGGGTATGCCTCATCTGTTATGTGAAATATGTATTGAATGAAAATGCTATACAGGTTTTAAACTATGTATAAAAATATATATTTTTATCTACTAATATGTTGGGTAGAACATGGGTAGATAGTCAGTGAGTAATAAACAGATGAGAGGCCTCGATGTTGTTGTTGTTGTTGACCTAGTTATTCAACGGAGTATGGATAACGACCACAGACTCCTTCTAGACAGTCTCGTGGAACGCTAGCAGGTTCATAACCTGTAGGTATTGTGAATGATGTGTTCACCGGTGTACTCTATCCCCCTCATGGTTGCCTTAAGGATATCTATTGTTGAGGAAACCCCTTAGCAGTAATGTCCGTCCCGATGAAAACCCTAGATTAGGTCCCTTGAGATAGATGTTGTTTTAGGGGCGTAAAGTGAGGATAACGGGAATGGGTAATCGGGATAGTGATTGGTTGGTGAAATTAAATATAATTTATTTATTGTGGGTTGAAAACCCTATATGCTCACCAGGTTCCCAACCCTAACCCACTCAGTTTTATTTGTATTATAGGAAGTGGCACAAGGGCGTAAGATGAATGAACCATCAAGATTGTTTTGCTTGCAAGTCTGTATATGTATATATTTGTTGAATGACTTGTAATGTTATCGTTTATGCTTATTGGTCTGTATCGGAACATGACACCCCGAGTTTTGATTATATAATGAAAAATACATTTCTTTTATGAAATGCTTTGGTAAACATTGTTTTATCATGTTTTGTTTTTGGGATCAAATTCCGCAACTCTTTCAAATCAAAAGGATTTACTCTGAAATTATTTTAATAGCATAAATGAAAATCGGTCTTTTCTGGCTGTGATTTTGGGGATGTCACGGTTCGCTAGTAACAAACTAACGGATATCAGTCTTGAGCATGCTCACATAACATGTCATCTGAGCATGCTCAGAAGCAAACTTCGAGAAAAACATTGCCCTCTCAGTGAAGATCCGGGTGATCTCCGTCACCGACTCTGTACCCTGTTTCAGATCCAAAAACTCATGTGACAGTCGCTCACGCTCGACCCTTGAAATGTAGCGAGCGCATAACATCTCCTCGATCTACTCCCAAGTAGCCGGAACTCTATGATAATCCATATACGACCCAGTCGTCGACCTCCAATAGTCCTTTGCCCCGTACCTCAGCAAGTTTAAGGTACATCTGACCTTCTGGTCAGCAGGACATGAACACGTGAAGAAACATCCCTCCAAGTCAGATAGCCACCTCATGGCTATGATCAGATCCTCAGTACCATCAAATGTCGGGGGGCTTCACGTTATCGAACTCCTAGTACTAAAAAGCCCGACTGGCTCCTCCTCCTGCCGTTGTTACAGCTGATGTAGCTGTTGCGGTAGCCGTCATAGCGAGGCTTGTATGGTATTATGAGTTCTACTTACTGGCTCTAGCTGATCGTACATAATGCATCCTCCTTTAATTAATTTGAAAACCTTTTGAAAAACATTTTGAAAATCTTTTCCTTAGTTTGAGACGAGATTCGCACGAGTGTTCCACCATGTCATTCAAACTAAGGCTCTGATACCAACTTTTAACATCGATAAAAATCAAGCCAATTTAAAACTTTTTGAACCATTCAAATTCTTTACGTTATTAAAAATTGTTTTCAAAATAGTTTAGAGATCAGAGTATCCCATAAATCAAGATCATAAAAATGAGAAGAGGTGCACGATCACGCCTTCACCTTCCCGCAATCATCTAAAGTACCTGAAACAAAATCCAAAACGGTAAGCCTGAAGCTTAGTGAGTTCCCCCAATATACATGCACAACAAGTAACACACATATAATAACAACATACTATGAGCTCAATCAACCATCGGGTTGGAATGCCTACATACTATGGTTCCAGTCATCATTAGGATGGTATACCCTCAGCCTAAAACCATCAGGATGGAATACCCATATACTACGAGTCCAATCATCCTCGAGATGGAATACTCACGGCGCACAACCATCAGGTTGGAATGCCCGGGTCTATTGGCTCTCACACAAAGCAGATAAGCCTCAACCACTAATCAAACATTTGTACATATATCAGATAATCACATAACAATCTATAGATAGGCAAACTGATCTAACAGATCATAACATCATAATAACATCATAACTACGAGGATACCGATCTAACAGATCATAATAGAATAATATCATCCTATCTACCTGGATACTGATCTAACAGATCATAACAACATAATAACATCCTATCTACCACGATATTGACCTAACAGATCATACGATACTCAAGCATAAAACATATCAGAATAACAATCCAAAAGCGCCAGCCTTGGTGCCTTCGATACTAGAGTATAATGAGGAAAACTCACCTCACAAGTAGCTCGGGATGAGAATGTCAAACTCCTCTAAATATAACTCCAACTCAAACACCTACATCCATCAATGTTGCACTTCCATAAATTCCAAAATTACTAAAATACCCCCAGAAGTCTAACTGGTCAACCCTTGGTCAAACTCAAAGTCAATGGTCAACGTCAACAGTCCATGTTGACCCAACTCGAGTGCAGCTCACTGACTCGTCGAGTCCTTCCAGAACTCGAGGAATCGTGAAAACCCTAGTTGACTCACTGAGTTTCCAGATAACTCTTTGAGTCCATGCAGTGTCTAGATGTTGGGAAAACGCTAACTGACTCGTCATGTCGTCTCACTGACTCGTCGGGTCCATGCAAAAACCAACAACGACCGATCTTCATCTGACTCGTCGAGTTGAACATGCAACTTATCGAGTCCCTTCTGTCCATTTCTCATTAAAACGTTGTTAAGCCACCCCAAAGCTCCAAATTGCAGATCTAACCTCCTAAGGCATGGTTTCCACGTAAAGTTGCAAACTTTAAGTACATGGAAGGTCCTAAATGCCAAAACCAAGCTAAAGGGGAAGCTTTAGGTAAGGGAAAGGCCATAACTTTCCAAAGACTAGAACTTTATGACTATAAGGGCTTAGAGGAGTCCATATCTGAAGTTACAACTTCAGATCATGCCCAATAACCGAAATAACCCACAACCAACTAGAAAATGGCCCTAAATCTTTGTATGAAGAGATCTAGCTAGAGAGAAGTCAAAGTAACGACTTTTTTCCTTCAAGATGATGCCAAGATGAAGTAGAAATCAGATCCACAAGCTTTTCCTTGCTCCAATCTTCTTAGACTTCAAGCTTTCTTCACAAAATGCACCTTCCATGCTGTTTAACACATAAAAATGTAGAATAGGAGCGATTAGGTTTTTCTGAGCTCAAGAGGGACAGTAAGGGAGGCAAAGGGAGGTTATTAACCCTTTAAATAGGGTGTAAAACCTTGGAAATTAGGGTTTCATTTTCCATCTCCTACTCGTCTAGTTGGGGTCCTCCAACTCGTCAAGTAGACCCCTTAAATTCACGCAGCCTGAATCGGTTTCTACACGACGAGGTTGGGCATCCAACTCGTCGAGTAGGTCTAAGAACATGACTATAAGCTTTAAATTTTTATACATGGGAGTTGGGATGTCACAGAGATCATCCTAAAAGGCAAGTAATCGGTGAAGTATCTTCAGGAGTTCTGACGAGAAAACAACAGAAGCCGAAGCAAACTTCACTTTTCTCTAAAGTGGAATTTTGCATGTTTAATTCCTTTATATCAAAGATTGAACCCAAAAATGTTAAGAGTCCGCTTGATCATTCTGATTGGGTGCAAGTAAAGCAGAAGGAGCTCAATGAGTTTGAACGCAACAATCTGGAGACTTATTCCAACTCCGACGGATGTATCTGTTGTAGGCTTAAAATGGATGTTCCGTAATAAGCTTGACAAAGAGGGGAATCTGATACGAAACAAGGTTCGGACAATAGTAAAAGGGTATTGCCAAGAAGAAGGGATTGACTACGAGGAAACTTTCACACAAGTAGCATCTTTCTAGTATATGCAACAAACAAGAACTTTGAAGTCTATCAAATGGACGTCAACTATGCCTTTCTGAACAAGGAATTAGAAGAAATAATGTATGTGGAACAACCACCAGGGTCCGTAAATGAAAAATATCTTAACCACTATTACATTCTAGACAAAGCATTCTATAGTCTGAAGCAAGCTCCATGAGCCTAGTATGAAACTCTTAATAGATTCTTAAAACAATCTAAAATTTATACAAGGCTCAGTCGACCCAAACTTTTTTCGTAAGAAATATGTGACCATCTGATGATCGTCGAAATCTATGTTGATGATATCATCTTCAGATCTAATAATCCTAGATTAACTGCTGAGTTATGAAGATCGATGGAAACTAAGTTTGGGATGCGCTCAATGGGTCCGATTAAGTTTTTCCTTGGTTTGAATATAAGACAGATTCAGCAGTGAATCTTTATCAACCAGGAGGTTTATACGAAGACCTTACTTTCAGAGTTTGGAATGGTGGGAGATTCAAAGGTGAAGGTTCCAATGGCATTCGAAACAAAACTAACTCAGTCGTTGGACAAACCAGCTGTTGATATGACTCTCTATCATCAAGTGATAGGTTCATTGAGGGATCAAATTGCTAGTCGTCCAAGACATTATGTTTTTTATTAGCTATTGTGCTAGGTTTAAGCAAACCCTCAGGAACCTCACATGACTAATGTTAAGAATATCTTCAGATATCTAAAACGAAGAACCTCAATCAAAATCTGGTACCCATCTAGTTCGGCGTTCCTTTTGCAAGCATTATCTGATACTGATCTCGTAGGTTGCATCTTGATCGCAAAATTACAACTAGAGGATGTCATTTTCTTGATGGCAAACTCGTCAGTTGGCAATCAAAGAAACAGACCCACATCTCCCTATTATTTGTTTTATATATATATATATATATATATATATATATATATATATATATATATATATATAGTAGCTGCCTCCTGTACCTCGTAGGTGATATGGATTCAAAGTCAGTTAAGGGACTATAAAATTAACATGAAAAGAATACCCTTATACTACTATTCCGAAAGTGAAATTCGCATCTGCCACAACCCAGTGCAGCATTCGAAGACCAAACATATCGCACTGACGTATCACTTTATTAAAGATCATATAGAAGATGGCAATGTTGAAATTTACTTTGTGAGACCTGCTCATCAACTAGCTTATATCTTTACAAAGGCCTTACTAGAACAAACCTTTAATAGATTACTTCTAGGCTTAGGAATGATTAAAGCTGAATAAGTTCTGAAACAACCTTCGTACTCGTAATTTATTGGATGAACTGCGAATTGATCCGCACGCTCGGAGTGATTTAGAGTATGCTTTCACACTGCGAATTTGTCCGACTGGTCAGATTGACTCGCAGTCCACTGTTCATTTGGAGGTTCGGATTTCTATTTTATTTGGTTTTCAGAAAAACCAATATATGTGTGTATATATATATATATATATATATATATATATATATATATATATATATATATATATATGTATATATATATATATATATATATATATATCTTTATTTATGTTTTTATTTCTTTTTACTAGAAAAATCAAAAATCCAAAATATTTTCTGTTTTTATTTCTTTTTATGAAAATATCAAAAATACCAAAAATGATAGACAATTGAGCATGATCGAAGGAACACATCATGACACTCTCAATTACGAATGATGGGAAGGTATTTAACTATAAATCTTTGCACTAATTAAGTGTCCTTAGAAGCAGGATGTTGCATGTTGTCCGAAGCCTCTAAGACTTTGTGTTCGAAGCTTTAACGATTCGATAATACCAATCATTTCTTCCCAATCGAGATGATAATTCACATAAGTCATTGAGCTACCTTACTCTTCTCATATTGAGTTAAAAGTTGACTGCTTGGTTATTCTTTCATTTAGAAGACATACATTTATTTCTTCGGAACTACCTTTAACACTTCTCCATATCACATTTGCTTTCACATTCGTAACCCTTGAGACTCTCAGAGTTTCCCAATGAGGTTTATGGTTACACAATTTATGTGTTTATGATCTTACATTCATTGTCACCACGAATTGAGTGAAACCCAACATCCAATACCAATTTCAAAATTGACGGTGAACAATGAAAATGTTCTAGATTTATCACCATGGAATTAACAAAACTCTACATTCGTGGCTTGTACCATGAAATCTCATTATTTTACTTTTGCGAGATCTTAACAAAATGTTATAGACCTAAGACATTTTTTACCATAAGATCCAACTTTTTTGAGATTTCTAAATTATACAGCTACTCAGAATAATCCAAAGCATACTTGTCCTTATGGCTACACTGGTCAAACAAGTACTTCTTCCAAACGTTCGGACTTATATTGAGTTTCGGAGTTTGGTTGAAGGTTAAGATACCCATTAAGCCTTATGAGAAGAATCTTTTCACTACTTCTCAACCAACAGATGATCGTAATTCAACGGGACACAACACAGCCACTTATGAGTCTCTCTTGACTTTGAAGGAAGAGATCGTTGCGCGGGATCTAACCGTTTTATGTCTTATAGACATCAATAGAATCCATTAGAAATTTTGCTTTATTTATTTATCTTTGGCACACTCTTGCACGAAGATCCTAGTGATTTTGAAACAGTCTGGCAATCAGATACGACTGGGCAGATCAGAAAAGGCGGTCTTTAAGGAATATGACGGTGAATCTTAAGGGATGAGATTGCGATGATGGTGCGTGATCTTCTTCAGTCGATGAAAAAATGGCTCAATCAACATTGCTAGGTATGAAGGCTAACCAGAATCTTATTTCAGACCTTGATCCATCCATGTCTGATGCTTTTCTTCAACCATTGATCGACTGCCTCAGATACTCTCCCTTGGCAAGTGCCCTTTCTAAAATAGAGAACGTGCCTTTAGCTCTTCTATCCAGGGCTTACTCTTCTGCTCGTTACGAAGAAGGTGATTCTGCCATCTATTTTGAGCTTGATAATAAGAAAACTTCCATCACCAAATCACGATTCAATCGTTTACTGGGCCTTACCTTAACTAGGGATTTGATCGCACCAAAATCCATCTCTGGTTCTGCCAAGCTTGCAATGTTCTACCAGATGGTTTATAGGGAGTATCTTGATATTATTTCCAACTTTAAAAAGCCTAATCTTCCTCCAGTGTGGAATGGGTTATTTACCTTAATTTTTAAGAGCTTTTGGGAGAGGACCACCGGCTCAGACAGCACCAGTAAGCTCTTTTTTAATATCCTATCTGGTATTTATTCTGGAATCAACTTAGATTATGGCTATATCCTTTGGGCACAATTGGTATAAAGTACTCTTTCTGTCACTTGTCACTCCGAGATTTCTTGTGTTCAGTTTAGGCTATTATTGTTAAAAGAGCTATAGATCGCCACGAAATTCCAATGGTAGAAGGTTCAGTGATTACTGCGATTCCGATATTTCATACTTCAGATGTCATAGTCTCTGATAGCTCAAAGGAGATGTTTCACAACTTTCCAGCTGATAGTGAAGTTATTGTTTCCTATCACAGTCAACCTTCATTTGGTCTCGCCCCTTGCGCACTACAGTACAAAAAGTTTTGGGAGAGGTAGATAACCCCAAGAAAGGGGGTAAACGAAAAACAAAGGGTGAATCCTCCAAACTCACATAGACTCCGAAGAAGAAAAAGCAAGCGGTTCGCAAACCAAGGACCCCTACAACATGTGATGAGGAGGTTTCAAAGTCTCATACTATCTTTGATGTTCGTAGACCTAAGCAAGACCAACACGAAACTGATGATACATTTGTGTCTTTGCAACCAATGGTTTCAGAGTCCAAAACTACAAATCATGAGCTATCCTTTTCTATTGTAACTTCATTTCTAGTTACAGATGATTTCTTTAAGATTTTACTCCACCTTCACCCACTGCTAAAACAACACCGATCTCGATTGCTCCTTGCTCAAACGTTTTTGTGGGTGTTTCGCAACCTCAAGATTTTTATCTCGTTATCTACTCCTCTATTCACAGACTCAACATTAATCATAACAACAACCACTAATTCGCTACCAGTCACTGCCAACGTATCTGATACAAGGTCAATGACTTTGGGTTTTTCTGTTGGGATAGAGTTCACTCTCATCTCACCACTATGTCAAGATGATCCAGATACTGCATTTGGTGATGATCCGGACATTTTTGAGGATTTTCAATATAGTCCTTTTAATATCCGACCAGATAGTGACAAAGATGATGCTCCCATCACCATAAAGCAGTTCAAGGTAATAAATTCCAAGTTGGATTATTTACTTGAGTCCACCAAAGCCTTGTCTAACAATGAATACTCTCAGCATTCTATCAAAGATTTCCTTGAAACACTTATGAAGGAGCATGCTACAAATCTCAACCTTACAAACAAAACAGTTGCTGATTCAGAACAGACATGTAAGGAGACAGCCAAAAAAGTCAATAAACTACTTTATGATGTTAAAGGCTTTATGGAGGATTTTCGCACTTCATTCGAATTCAATACTACATCTGCGAACTCAGCTGTCAATAGTCTTGTTTCCACTCTCCAATCGGAAAAGACAGCTCTTACAAAGGTCCGCACTGAACTTAAAACTAACCATTCGGAGTTCCAAACTTCCATCTCCTCAAAGATTGAAAATCGTCAGGAATATTTGGCTCTTGAAAAAAAGATTATGGATGAGCATGCAGTTAAAATTGAGAAGGTGAAGGTCCTCTCAGTAAAGTTATCTTCTGCAAATAAGCAAATTGACAAACTCAAAATGAGAAGGCAGTTATCAAAATTTGTGTTGCTAATGTGAATGCAAATTTGCACAGTCTAATCGAGACTTGTGATTCCCTCTGCACCGTCTCGGTTCGTCAACATTTGGAAGAGAAATTGAAGCCTATTTTCTCTATGCTCGACATAATTAAAGGTGTTTCGGAATCTTCTATTCCAAAACAAGGGGAGCACCTGCGAAGAATTCTAGTGCCGGTAAAACAACTGAAGGTGAGGATGACCATGAACAAAAACACAAGTCCAAAGATACGAAGGGTAATGTATCTTCGGGATCAAAAGGAAAAGAGAAACTGATTGATGAATATGATTAGGAAGAGGAAGAAGAGAATTAACTTGATGAAAACTTGTGATTCGCTAAAGAAGCTAAAGAAAAAGAGAAGGCTGCTCGTGAAGCAGAGGAAACCTTTAAAACTCATAAAACCTTATTTCCTCTGTGGAAACTGGAATTAATTTTGAATGAAGTCGTCGAAAATCCAAACAATTACTGGCTAGAGCCTGTTGGATCATTCGAATTGGAGAACTCTTCGGATTCAAAACTTGATCTGCCTATTACGCTCAAGGCTTTTCTATTTTGTAGTTTTTGATAAAATTGTGAATGTTTCTCCTGCTGACAATGGTGTTGATCATGTGTTCTTTCCATTTTATCTAAAGCACATGAGGCCACAATATGAAATGTGGAGCTCAAAGAAGATCACATCAGTTAAGGAGTTCGGACCAATTGAGATGAGAGCTTCATTAATGCTTGTTTCAAGGTTGATCGTGGGTCTGTGAGTTCAACGCAAAAATTTACTCTTGCAGATATGCCCTGCCTCAACCCATTCGATTGGATTTCTATGTTACTTCTACTACTGCAGGATCAATAGCAATTCAAGCCTATCACTCCCCATCTAACACGATTGTTAGTCTGTTACATCCAAGAGGTTGGAAAGATGGACATCGAGACTGCCTATGTTCTGAATAAGAAACCTACACTTCTCCCCAAGTAGCCTCCGAAGGATCTAGATACGATGAAGTTGGGGAGGATAAAAAAGAAGGATTGGAGTGTTGTTTTTCAGATTAGAGAAAAACCATATGCGAACTTTCACAGAGTCTACTTCTATTTTCTAGACAAACATCTATACTCCTCCTCTTGTCTAGAATACATTGTGGATTTTGTGAGTCTGAATAAAGTGAACTATGTTGTGGAACAAGATGTGTTTTTCTAACATGATTAATTGGTACGTCCTAGTTTGCAAGAATCTACTGCAGATTATGCCGAAGCTTTTTAAAGTTCAAAAGCGACAACAACAATGAAGGATCTACCTTCCTTATTCACACAAAGGGTAGATTGTTGGGGTTATATTGTGTTGGGTCAATTTTTGTATTGTATTGTTATATTCCATTTGTAATGGATTAGGCCTGTCCACCAGGTTCTTTATTGTGCTAGGGTTAGAGTATAAATAGTGCATGCATGCACCGTGTTTTAGATCGAGCATCTTGTAACCCTACACTACCTTTACACTAGCAGTTCTTTGTCGAGCTCTTCTAAGGTAGTGCTTATCAATGATTCATCATAAATTTGATCTCCATTCTTTGTGTTTGATTCTTTTACCTATTCTAAATCAATCGATCTTATGGTCTTAATCTTATCAGCAATGCATGTGGTTAGATGTGGTAATGGATTATGACTGCAAGACCATCCGGGTAAAGCAAATGTGGTAGCAGAAGCCTTGACCTACAAGTCAGCTAGACCTTCAGTGAGAGAGATGTGTATGAGGATATCATTTGATTCTCCACTTTTGGATTTTATCATAGAGGCACAGGCAGAGTGAGTTAGGAAGGAGAACTAGAAGAAGGAGAGGATCAGGGGCGAGATCGGTAGATTTGTCACCGATAGTCGGGGGTTGTTAACCTAGTGTGGTCGAGTTTAGCTTCCAGTTTCTGGTAGGATTAGGCAGATAGTTTGGAAGATGCTCATAAGTCTTGCTTTTCTATACACCCAAGAGCCACCAATATGAATCAATATTTGAGATTAAGTTATTGGTCTCCGTGTATCAAGATGGAGATAGCCTGGTATGCTGAGATGTACTTGACTTGTAGGATGGTCAAGGTCAAGTATTAGAGGCCACATGGAAAGCTGCAACCTTTCGAGGTTCCTCTGTGGATGTGGGAACAAATAACCATGTATTTTATCACCAAGTTGCTAATAACTTGTGACAACTAGAAAGTTTTGGGTTAAACCAAGTCTAAGGGAGTCTCATGCATAAGGGTATCCACAATGTATGATGTAACCCGATTGCAATAAACATTTGAAAGCAATAAGGGCATTAATTAATAATCTATCATATATATATATATATATATATATATATATATATATATATATATATATATATATATATATATATATATACGTCTTGAGGAACCATGTTGTAATTAGCATTGACAAGTCAACAAGAAAGCATACATTAAACAATTTCCAAGGATTTACAACATAACACTCCACTATGCCGAAAACACCTTATGGGGACAAGTTAGGACCGAAATCAAACACAAAACAAGGTGCCTAGGACCGAAATCACCTCAATAGGACACACCTTGGCTGAAAACCACCTTATTGGATCAATGTTTGGCCGAAATCAACAAGTGTGATCATGCACTAAGTATTTCGGTTAAATATAGACTGAAACCACCTTCTTTATGGCCACAAACTAAAGTGAATCACCCAAGAATACTTCTAGTAGATAAGGTTGACCATAATATGTGATATCTCACCTATTTCCCATGCAAGTTCACAGTTTCCTACACATTACCCAACATGTATCCATGAATTAACCCACAAATAATCAAGATTAATATCCTCCCTTATAGTCCATGTGAAAACCCTAATATCATTCCATCTCTTTATTCACGACAGTAGCACCACCAACAACCCCACTCTTATTCCACTTAGCCAACATTCTTCAAGTATCATCCCTAAATCTTGGTAAGTATTTTCGAGATTGCTAGTGATTCTACATATTATTATGTTGATTTCATCGTATTTACACATAATATTATGTGTTAACATCCTTAGGGTACCATAAGCTTTAAAGAGTTCATCAAACTCTTAAAGTGTTTTAGGCTTGAAATCTTCACTCCATCACTTCAAATCAACCGACACAAAACCACTCAATGTGAGCTTCAGACCCCCATTTTTGAGTTTTTACATGCTTTTAGGGGGGAGGGGGAATACAAGTCAAAATATGGTTGTCCTTTGATAATTTGATTGTCTCATCCTTATTACTTGAATATGATGTTATATTTGTATAAGAATATAAATATCTCCACTCCTTTTTACACAAATTTTGTTTCATTTGAAGTTGACATGAAAAAGTAATACAAACATAACACATTTTGTGTTACAAATATTAACCTAAAAGATGAGTTTTATAAACTACAAATGTTTGGTAATTTTTACTAAAAAAATAGTTTTTCTCGTAGATATGGTTGTATTTTGTAGTTATCACTGTTTTGATAGTTTAAAAACCAAGTAAATTATGTTTTAACAACATACATAAACACTAATCAAGATTATAACTGGATATTTATGTAATGTTTATATAAATAGTCTACACAAGAACATACAAGGAAAACCGTAATGGTTATAGTTTGGAAGTCACGAAAACATACTTTATAACAATTTAGTGATATGATGATTTCATTATACAAGAAAAAGGAGTCATAGTTCACGTAAATCTATTAATGCTCTAGTGAGACATTCTCTTCACCATACCTACCTAGCATACACTTTATGTCCTACATTATAACCAGAGTCTCCAAGAGGGAGAGCGAGATAGTTGTGTATAGATCTATACGGGATTGACAACCCCACAGCTGAGTTGTTCGCTACAGATAGACGGGCCAGTATAGGGTGACAAGTATCTACAAATTCTAATGCCTGAAGAACGCCGTACATGCATATCAGTCACATCAAGCATGGTTATAATAACTCACATAGGGATTAACGACACTATCTTGGTTTACGGGAAGCTTACACTTCATCAGTTTTATAAAAATATAAACCTACATATTACTTTTCAGTACATTATTTATTACATTTCTGGTCTTAGGGTTGAAGACCACAGTCCACATGTAAGAAAATATCTGATTTACTGGAAACATACATACTTATTTACTCCACAGGGATCAAGATACAAAGGATATTCATACATTTTTTCTCTTCGTTATTAGAAAAACAATTTATTTATTAGAAAATATTGAATTTTCTGGAAGCATATAAAAACATTTATAAGCAAGGCAGTTACGAACCTTTTTCATACAAAAATGCTTTTGAACTCACCAACATTCATTGTTGACGTTTTCAAAATCACTTGTATTCTCAGGGAACCAGTAAACAGGTACCCGATTCATTTTGAAAGCACGAGATGCTGCAACATGTTCACCATCTATCAGTTATTCGTAATTTGATTTTGAACAAACAATGGTCGTAAACGATATTAAATTTGTAATCTTAATGTATGATGTTTTGGGTTGCTATGTTTAATTTATATTCAACTGTTATGATACTATACAATGACGTCATCCGCCCCCGGACATTTCTGCCATCCTGGTTCGGGGGTGTGACAGATTGGTATCATAGCATTGTTTATAGTGAACTAGTATATCAAAACATACAAGATATACAACTATAAATACAATGGGACTAAAACACTCAGACAAAAATTGTACTTTAAGATGTATAAGTATTTTAAAAGGTATACCTATATGCATGCACATTAGGAATAGTGTCATAACAAGAAACATATAAAAAGATTTTAGAAGAGTTGGACATTGCTATTAAACCTAGATAGTTATGTAATCATATATGGGATAACTATAGTCTAGTCAACTATATTTATTCAAGATATGACCAACATGTGTTTAGGAGTGGTCGAGGTGGACAACAAAATTAAAAGTTACCATCCTTATATCAAAAAGACTTAAGAAAAAAACATAAAATAATTAAAATACTATAGGAGTATTTTATCACATTATAAACTTTTCACATACTTCTCATACTTATATTCTCGTAAAGACACGATGGTAGGTTTCAACGCTCCTGGAGATCCCTACTTCCCCAACCAGGGGAATGGGGGATGGATAGAGGAGGATCCTGAGGAGGATCCCCAGGAGATCCTAAAGGAAAATCCAGAGGAAGAGTTCAAGGAGGAAGTAAAGGAAAAGGAGGAGGATGAGGATGAGTCAGATGCGGAGTCCGAAGTTGTCGATCCTCCCTACATGGCTAGAGTACCTACACATTGTTGGGGCTATAATGGCCCTACGCCCCGCTGGGCAAATAACCTCGAGAGGTGGAGCCGACATTAGATACAACACCCATATTATGGTATGGAGTGAGGTTTTTACGACCTCTGCCATGGAGGACCCGCTGACCGATCCCTTCCCATCATGATTCGATAGATTTCATACATTGGTGATAAGACGCATGCAACAGCCAACCGATTTTTGGAAATGAGAGTTGTTATAGAGGTCACAGATGCACACACATGGGATCTCGAGAGGGATTACTACCCTATGGACCGACTCATCGAGGACCTTACTACCTCATGAGAGGAGGTAAGGGAATATCAACAAATGCATGCAACACTCGATGAGAGAGTGCTCGCTTCCAAGCGTCGATTAATTGAGCTGCAGGGTGCCTCCACTTCATCCCAAGGACCACAGTGGACTACTCATCGAGAGTAGGACTCATTATACTCGCCACTTGTCATAGACTAGGTTCATGTGTATGTATTGGTGTTAGCCTTTTCTATATTATGTAGGAGCGACGCTACGTCTAAGTGATTACATTATTCGGAGGGTCGTTATGTTGATGTACTGTAGACCTTATAAAGGTCAATTTTCCAAAAGTTATGTACCACTACCTTATCATTAATGAAACAAACATGTGTTTTGTTTATGAATGTTGTTATCTGCTATGTCTTATCTGTTCATTTTTATTTGTTATAACAAGATTTAAATTATATGTACAAAATAATACTCAATAAACACTAGCCTTGACATATATATATGCAAGGTTTCATTACAATAGTGTCCAAAATATAACTCTTATCAAAGACTTATCATTCATTCAACCTGTGGTAGTAAAATGCTGCCCTGAAGATACAACAGGTGCAAGAACACCATATTAGTACCACCACCACCACCGCCTCAACCGCAAGTGGATTCGGCTATGTTTAAAGCGGTAGTAACAGCCACAATGACTGTGGCTAAGGTGTAAATAAGCAATAACGACGCCAATGGAAATGGAAGTAGGAACGGAACGGGTAGCTCCAACCAAGGAGACAACCAAGGGGACCCAAGGGAGAGCACTTATAAGGAATTTAGGAACTGCAAGCACAAGCCCTTAAATGGAATCGAGGGTGTAATCACTCTAACGTGGTGGTTTGAGAAGATTGAATTGGTGTTTGAAATATATGCTTGCCTTGAGGAGAGCAAGGTAAAATTTGCAGCTTTCACTTTTGATGATAGGGCCCTTACATGGTGGAATGGTCATGTCAAAGCCTTAACTCTCCCAGTGGTGAAATTAATGAGTTGGGAGGACCTCAAGATTTTGATGATCGAAGAGTACTGCCCAAGGGGTGAGGTCCAAAAGTTAGAGCAAGAGCTTTGGAAACTCACTATGGAAGGGTCCGACATTGAAGCCTACATTGCCAGATTTAGAGACATGGAGATTCTATGTCCTGGGATGATCGCTTCTAAAATCAAGAAGGTAGAATGTTTCATTTTGGGACTATCTCCCTTGATTCACGGGAATGTGATTGCTATAAACCCAAAAACGTTCGTCAGCGCCAAGCGCCTTGCTCAAAAGCTTATTGACCATGGGGTAGAGAAGGGAATAATGACTCCCGTCACGGAACAAAAAAAGGTAAATGATAATAAGAGGAAGTTTGGAACCAAAGAGAAGATCCAACCAACCGAGGAACCCTCCAAAAAGCAATAGATAGTGGCGGTTCACACTGCAACTACTCCTGCCACATCAGCACCCACAAAGTAATATGTCGGTAATCTACCAAAGTGTGAAAAATGCCCCTTCCACCATCATGGAGCCTACCAAAGTTGGGGTGAGTCAATCATGTTATGGGTATGGAGAAACCGATCACTACAAAATAAATTGTCTAAAGGCCAACAATAGGAACACATGGGGAACGGGAAGAGTCCTAACAGTTGGACATGAGGAGGAAATAAAGGATCCTGCAGTTGTCACTGGTACGTTCCTCCTCAATAAAATTTATGCATGCATACTGTTTGATAGCGGGGTGGAAAGAAACTTTGTGAGTCATAAGTTTAAACATCTACTCAAACAAAACCCTCAAACACTAAACGATACATTTTCTGTGCAAATGGCAAATGGAAAAACTGAAACAACAAATAATATATTCATAGGGTGCACGCTAACTTTAAATAACCACTTCTTTCAAATCGACTTAATGTCGGTTACCATAAGGAGTTTTGATGTGATCATCGGCATGGAATGGTTAAGCCCTCACCGTTTCGATATTATGTGCTATGAGAAGGTCGTTCGCCTTCACCTACCCAACGACGAAACCCTGATTATATACAACGACAAACCCAATACAAACCTTAACCTCATTTCGTGTATCAAGGCACAAAAGTGTTTACACAAGAAGAATTATGACTTCTTATCCCACATAGTTGACAAAAAGAAAGAAGAAAAGAGCATTAAAGACATCTCGGAGGTATGCGATTTCCCCGACGTGTTTCTCGAAGACCTACCGGGTGTACCTCCTTAACGACAAGTTGAATTTCGAATTTACTTGATACTCGGAGCCACACCAATCGCTAAATCATCGTACAAATTAGCTCTTACTGAAATGCAAGAACTCTCCAGGAAATTGAGTGTATTTCTAGACAAGGGGTCTATAAGGCCAAGTTTCTCACCCTGGGGAGCTTCGGTCTTATATGTAAAGAAGAAGCATGGTTCGTTTCGCATGTCCATCAATTACCGAGAACTAAACAAACTTGCCATTAAAAACTAATACCCTCTTCCCCGGATCGATGATTTGTTCAATCAACTACAAGGAACAAGCTACTTATCAAAGATAGATTTAAGATTAGGGTACCACCAACTACGAGTCCGAGAAGAAGATATTCCCAAGACCGCCTTCCGAACTCACTATGAACATTATGAATTCATAGTGATACCCTTCAGTCTAACAACAGCACCCGTGACATTTATGGACCTAATGAACCGAGTCTGTCGACCCTATCTTGACAACTTCATGATTTTATTTATCAATGATATACTCGTCTATTCACGAAGTAAGGAAGAACACAGTAAACATCTACGGCAGGTTATAGAAACACTAAGGGTAGAGAAGTTGTATGAAAAGTTCTCCAAATGCGAGTTTTGGATTCAAAGGGTGGATTTTCTGGGTCATGTGGTCAGCAAGGATGGAATACATGTGGACCCTTCGAAAGTCAAAGCAATCGAAGGCTAGGCAACCCCAAGAACCCAACGGAGATTAGACAATTTTGAGGCCTTGCTGGATACTATAGGAGGTTCATACATAATTTCTCCAAAATCACTAAAAAACTCACCACCCTAACAAAGAAAGGTGTAACCTTCATTTGGGAGAGGAAGTAAGAAGCTGCTTTCCAAACCATGAAACAACCTCTATGCAACACCCCTGTCTCGTCTCTCATAGAAGGGACAGAAGACTTTGTGGTCTATTGTGACGCATCCAATCAAGGGTTAGGATGTGTACTCATGCAGCGAGAAAAAGCCATAGCCTACGCGTCAAGGCAACTAAAGAACCATGAGGTGAACTACACCACACATGATCTTGAGTTGGGGGAAGTCGTGTTTGCACTAAAAATTTAGAGGCACTACCTCTACGGTACAAAGTGCACCATTTTCACGAATGAAAAAAAGCCTCCAACACATACTAAAGCATAGAGAGCTTAACATGATGCAACGGCGGTGGGTAGAGCTACTGAACGACTATGAGTGCGAGATCTAATACCATCCAGGAAAAGCCAACATGGTAATCGATGCCGTGAGCAGGAAAGAATACTCAGGATGCCGAGTAAGAACACTAACAATGACCATCTACTCCCACCTATCTTTACAAATCAAAGAGGCCCAACTGGAAGCCTTGAAACCGAAAAACATCACAAATGAAGCCTTATGAGGGATGTACAAGAATCTTACGGTCAAGGACGATGTAGCCTACTACCTCATCGACCGAATCTGGACACTGAAGTTCGGTGGGTTCAGAGAGGTGGTCATGAACGAGGACAACAAAAAAAAGTACTCCGTCCACCTAGGTTCAGACAAAATGTACCTGGATATCAACAAACGTTATTGGTAACTGGATATGAAAGTTGAAATCTCTACCTACATGAGCAAGTGCCTGACTTGCGCCAAAGTTAAGGTAGAGTATCAGAAGCCCATTGGTCTACTAAAACAACCATGCATACTCGAGTAGAAGTGGGAACAGATAATTATGCACTTGTTAACCAAGTTGCCCAAGATAGCGGGCAGACTTGACACTATTTGGGTAATTGTTTACCGGTGGACTAAATCCGCCCACTTCCTGCCAATAAAGGAAACTAATAAAATGGAGAAGTTAACCAAGACCTATATAAAGTAGATTTACCTCTCGTTTTTAGCAGTCACTTCAGAGGTCATTGGGAACTCAGCTCGATATGACTACTGCTTACAATCCCCAAACAGATGGATAGAGTGAGAGGACCATCTAGACATAAGAGGATATGATTAGTTCCTATGTGATAGACTTTTTCAAGGCGTGGGTACCCACTTACCACTGGTTGAATTCTCATACAACAACATCTACCACACAAGCATCAAGGTTGCTCCCTATGAGCCCTTATATGGACATAAATGCAAGTTACCTCTCTGTTGGGCTAAGGTGGGAGATACACAACTGGAAAAGAGAAAGTACCAAACAACACTCTCACTAGGCCCGAGATTATTGGGGAAACAACCGAGAAGATCGTTCAGATTAGGGAAAAACTAAAGGTGTCCAAAGACCGACAAAAGAGCTAACCGAATAAACGATGGAGGTCCTTGGAATTTCAAGTCGGTGACCACGTGTTGCTAAAGGTCTCTACTTGGAAAGGGATGATACGCTTTGGAATGTGGAGAAAATTGAATCCAAGATACATCAGACCGTTCGAGATCCTTGCCATGATCTTTCCCGTGGCTTACAAGCTACAATTACCACCAGAGCTCAACAATTTACATCCTGTCTTTCATGTGTCCAACCTGAAGAAATGTCCATCTGACGAAACACTCGTTGTCTCACTTGATGAGATTGAGGTAAATGAGAACCTCCATTTCTTAAAGGAACTAGTAGAATAAATGGACAAAGAGGTGAAACGAATGAAACAGAGTTGCATCCCCATTGTAGAGGTCCGATGGAGCGCCAAACGACGACCTAAGTTCACCTGGGAACACGAAGACTAGATGAAGCAAAAGTATCCACATCTCTTCCCTAGTTCTTAAGGGCCTGCTCTAGAACTAATTTCAGGATGAAATTCCCTCTAACGGGGAGATGATGTGACAACTAGAAAATTTTGGGTCAAACCAAGTCTAAGGGAGTCTCGTGTATAAGGGTATACACAATGTATGATGTAACCCTATTTCAATAAAAACATTTGAAATCCATAAGGGCATTGATTTATAAGCTATCATATATATATATATATATATATATATATATATATATATATATATATATATATATATATATATATATATATATATATATATATATATAAGTCTTGAGGAACCATGTTGTAATTAGCATTGACAAGTCAACAAGAAAGCACACATTAAACAATTTCTTAGGATTTATAGCATAACACTCCACTATGGCTGAACACACCCTGTGGGGACAAGTTAGGACCGAAATCAAACCCAAAACAACGTACCTAGGACCGAAATCACCTCAATGGGACACACCTTGGCCGAATACTACATTAATGGATCATTCCTTAGCCGAAAACTACCTTACTAGATCAATGTTTGGCTGGAATCAACAAGTGGGATCATGCACCAAGGGATTTCAGTCAAGCCTAGACCGAAACGACCTTTGTTATGGCCGAAAACTAAAGTGAATCACCCAAGAATGCTTCCAGTAAATAAGGTTCACCTTAAGATGTGATATCCCACCTATTCCCCATGTAAGTTCACAGTTTCCTACGTATTATCCAACATGTATCCATTAATTAACCCACGAATAACCAAGATTATTATCCTCCCATATAGTCCAAGTGAACACCGTAATATCATTCCATCCCTTTTATTCACGATAGTAGCACCTCCAACAACCCCACTCTCATTCTACTTAGCTAACAATTCAAACTCTCTCAAGAAAAAACCTTGGATATTTCAAGACCGACATTCTTCAAATATCATCCTGAAATCTTGGTAATTATTTTTGAGATTGCTAGTGATTCTACACATTATTATGTTGACTTCATCCTATTTACACATAGTATTATGTGTTAACATCCTTATGGTATCATAAGCTTCAAAGAGTTCATAAAACTCTTCAAGTGTTTTAGTCTTGAAATCTTCACTCCATGACTTCAGATCAACCTACACAAAATAACTCAAGGTGAGCTTCATACCCCCAATTTTGCGTTTATACATTCTTTTAGGGGAGGGGGAAGGAATACAAGTCAAAATATGGTTGTGCTTTATTAATTTGAATGTCTCATCCTTATTACTTGAATATGATGTTATATTTGTATAAGAATATAAAGATCTCCATTCCTTTTTACACAAAATTTATTTCATATGAAGTTGACATGTAAAAGTAATTAAAAAAACATAACATATTTTGTGTTACAAATATTAACCTAAAAGACGAGTTTTATAAACTACAAATGTTTGGTAATTTTTACTAAAAAATAGTTTTTCTCGTAGATATGGTTGTATTTTTAGTCATCACTATTTTGATAGTTCAAAAACCAAGTATATTATGTTTTAACAACATGCATAAACACTAATCAAGATTACAACTGGATATTTATGTAATGTTTATATAAATATTCTACATAAGAACATACAAGGAAAACCGTAATGGGTATATTTTGGAAGTCACAAAAACATACTTTATAATAATTCAATAATATGATGATTTCATTATAAAGAAAAAGGGAGTCGAAGTTCATGTAAATCTGTTAATGCTCTAGTAAGACATTCTCTTTACCTTACCTACCTAGCGTACACTTTAACTCTTGCATTATAACCAGAGTCTCCTAGATGGAGAGCGAGATAGTTTTGTATAGATCTATACGGGATTGACAACCCCACACTTGAGTTGTTCGCTACAGCTAGAGAGGCCAGTCTAGGGTTACAAGTATCTACCAATTCCAATGCCTGAAGAACGTCGTACAGGCATATCAGTCACATCAAGCATGGTTATAATAATTCACATAGGGATTAATGACACTATCTCGGTTTACGGGAAGCTTACACTTCACCGGTTTTATTAAAATATAAAACAACATACTACTCTTCAATACACTATTTATTATATTTCTGGTCTTAGGGTTGAAGACCACAGTCGACATGTAAGAAAATATTTAATTTTCTAGAGACATACATACTTATTTACTCCACAGGGATCAAGATACAAAGGGAATTCATACATTTTTAGTCTTGGTTATTCGGCTAACAATTTATTTATTAGAAAATATTGGATTTTCTGGAAGCATACAAAAACATTTTTAAGTAAGGTATTTACAAACCTTTTTCATACAAAAATGCTTATGAACTCACCAACATTCCTTGTTGATGTTTTCAAAATCATTTTTATTCTCAGGTAACCAGTAAACATGTACCCGATTCGTTTTGAAAGCAGGAGATGCTGCAACATGTTTACCTTCTATTAGTTATTCGTAATTTGGTTTTGAACAAACAATGGTTGTAAACAATATTAAAAATCTTAATGTATAATGTTTTGGGTTGCTATGTTTCATTTATATTGAACTGTTATGATACTATAGAAGATGTCATCCACCCCCGGATGTTTCCCCCAGACACTGGAACATGTATGCTCGGGAGATTGTTGCTTGTCATGGAGTTCCTGTCTCCATTGTATCAAATCGAGATGTTCAGTTCACTTCCCTATTTTAGTAGAAGTTCCACGAGGAACTGGGCATGAGGTTACATTTCAGCATTGCTTATCATCTACAGCCGACGGACAGAGTGACCGAACTATACAAACAGTTGAGGATGCGTTGTTGACTTATGTTATAGATTTTGATAGGAGTAGCGATTCATACCTACCTCTTGCTAATTTCTCCTACAATAATAGTTATCACTTTAGCATTGGTTCCCCACCTTTTGAGCTCTTGCATGGTCGGAGGTGGTGAATCCTAGTTTATTTCGGGGGGGGGGGGGGGGGGAGGTTTTTGACAAATTCATGGGAAGGACTGAGTTAGTGCTTCAAACTATGGAGGTTATTCAGCAGATAGGGTAGAGATTGCAGACAACTCAGAGTCGATAGAAGAGTTATAACGACTAGCGCTGATCAGATTTAGAATTTCAGGTCAGTGATATGGGGCTACTGAAGGTTTCACCCTGGAAGGGTATGATACACTTCAAAAAGAGGGGGAAATTGGGTCCCCAATATATTGGACCATTCTGAGTGATCAACGGGGTAGGCAGGGTGACCTACCGATTGGATTTGACTAGTGAACTCAGCAAAATCCACAACACTTTCTGTGTTTCGTAGTTGCAGAAGTGTGTCCTGGACGATGAGGCAACAGTCCTCTTGGATGATATCTAGATCGATGAGCGCATGTATTATGTTGAGAGGCTGATGGTGATGGTGGAAAAGAAGATAAATATTACATGTAACAAGTAGATATCTTTGGTAAATGTTCAGTGACAGCTTAGGAAAGGCTCCGAGTGGACCTGGGAGCCGGAAGCGAAGATCCAAGAGCATTATCCTGAGTTATTCGTGGTGGCCGAATTCGAGGATGAAATCTAGTTCATGTGGGGGAGAATTTTAGCATCCCGATGTTGAGGTATTTTTAATTGTAACCCTATGTATGATTAAATATTGCATTTTGGTCCCTGAGTATAAGAAAGAGTACAAATTGGCCCAAAGTGGCAATTTGGTAATTTTGGGCATTGGAGTAGTACGGTGGGAGTATGATGCGTACGTTGAGTGTACTAGGGCATACCCTTGTACGTTAGGCATACACCTTGTATGCTAGGCGTATGTTCAGAAACTCCAAACCCATTATTTTAGGGTTAGGTCAATATATAATTCAACGTCCGCAGATTCGTACTAGTCAATTTAGACACGAGAAACATCAAAAATTACTTTTTTTATATAGGATTATTTAGAATAAGTAATCTTCAATAATTTTTAGTATATGTCACAAGGTTTCCGTACATATAAAGAACACCAACATCTGAGTTATAACGAAGAAGTTATGACCTATCGAAGTTCCTTGACAAAACTGGCATGACACCGGGAATCGTAAAAACTGAGTTTACCATAAATTACTTTTTAGCCTTATGGGTCTAAATGAAATTTTTAGAGTATATCTCCACCTACGCGTGGATATAAAGAACGTCATAAACGGAGCTCGTATGCAAAAGTTATGGCCTTCCGAAGATGTAGCTGTCTGAGAGCATAACACGTACCGGACACCCTAATCTGACTGGACTCACGACGTGAGAATGATTTTGCATGACGTGAGGACTCAAAATGCCACTTTTCAAGGCTAAAATGCAGATGGAAAGTCTACATTTAAGGCTCTCGATGAGAGCATGATTTCTCACAACGTGAGGAGTCAAACAAATACTAATTGAGGCTAAAAAACACCTGGGAAGGCTACGGGATGACTCATGGAAGCTCACAATGTGAGAGATAGAAAATCAACCTATAAGTAGCAAATTCAATCATTTCATTCCTTACACCTTTCTTTCTATCTCTACTCTTTAGCCACCTTAAACCACCTCGAAGCCTATGGAACCTCCCTAACACTAGAAGAAAGCCCCGAAGCACTCTAAGGCTCCAAGAAAAAGAGTTTTTCGGTTCAGAACTCTGCCCGCACAAAACCCGGTTTTCAAGCAAACCTCCCGGTTTCATCAAAGATGATTATTTTAAGAAGCAAAGTGATGTCCGAATCACCACCTTATTAGGTGAGTGCATAGTTACTTTCATCTTACGCATAGATATGAAGTATTTAATATAAATTACGTCTTATGTGTGCATATTATATGTGTCCCTTGTATATATGTTAGATGAATGGTTTATACATGTTTACACGATTTAAACTGTATACATATTTTTATACTTATAAATATATATTGGGTAACAATGGGTGATGAGAGATAGGTGATGATAGAAATGTGATGCTAATTAGGTGATGAGAGATATGTGATGATAGAAAGGTGATGATAATTAGGTGATGAGAGATACGTGATGATAGAAATGTGATGATAATTAGGTGATGACATATAGGTGATGACAAATAGGTGATGTGAGATGAGAGGAGATACCATAACCTTGACAGGCGATGTGGCAATGTAGTCATCTAGTAGAGTATAGATGTTGACCACAGACTATTCTAAACAGTCATGTGGAAACACCAGTAGGCTCATAACCTGTAGGTGATGAATAAAAGTTCAGGTGATGTTGTAACTACGTATTCATGCGATGATACTCTAGCCCTTACTATGAATTACAAGTTCAGGCGATGTTGTAACTATGTATTCATGCAATTATCTCTAACCCTTACTATGAATTACGAGTTCAGACGATGTTGTAACTACGTATTCATGCGATGATACTATAACCCTTACTGTGAATTATGAGTTCAGGCGATGTTGTAACTACGTATTCATGCGATGATACCCAAACCCTTACTTTACACATATTGATGGAGTAATCCCTGAATCAGTACTGTCTATGTGATGTAGGCAATGATCCTTTTGAAAAGTCCTTAGGAACAAACATATAAGGAAATGCAATGTAAGGAGATGAGAGTTAAATATGATATAGGAGATGACCCTTACGATAAATCCTTAGGGAAGATTAGATGAAGATAATGGGGATGCGAAATTGGGTTAATTGTTTGATAATTAAACATAATAGTTATATTAATGTGGGTTGAAAACCCAATGTACTCACCAGGTTTCCCAACCTGACCCGCTCTGTCTATTTGTATCACATGTATCGACACAAAGCTACTTTACACTGAGAGATTAAAGGAGATGTAGATCACTAGTGTAAATAAATGTAAGGTCTGTCAATGCTTATGTTTCAGTATTGATGACGACATCCAAAAGTTTTAATATGAACAAAATACATTTCTTCGGAAATGCTTTGATACTATATTTATCATGTTTTTCTGGGAACAAATTCCAAAATACATTTATTTAAAAATATACTCTGATTTTCAAATAAATCATAAACAAATCGGTCTTTTCTGGACGTGAAACTGGAAATGTCACATATAAACATCATTATAGCCTCAATTATCATTCTCTAATCAGTCCCCATCTGAGATTTTTACCCTCTAACAAACCCTAAGTGAGAAAGAGTGTTTTGAGCTCTTCTGTGTGCCTTTTTGGTATTCATTAAGAAGGAGAAGTTGGTGCAAGAACCTTGAATCTTGGAACAACTTAGATCTAGGATTCCATATTTGCTAGCAACATCTTAGAGGTAAAAGTTCACAACTTGATCACTCTATCGTGTAGATATACCCATTTCTTCCTTTAGGGCACTTTTTAGTCCCAAATATGGTGATTCTTGAGCATGGCATGTTCTTGATCAAATAAGTCATCCTTCCTTTAAGGAACTTTTTACTCCATGCATGCTATATAAAGTATTAATGAATTAAGATGTTGAGATTTTAGTTATTAAATGCTTAATGAGCATGCAAAGTCATAAAGTTGGAAACTTTATGAACCATGATGGTATTTTAGCCTTGGATCTGCAATTGGACGTGTTAAGTTAAAGAGTTAAGCTCTTAATAGGTTAAGAGAGGGGAATAATATTTACATTGGGCGTACTGGAGGGTATGTTGTAAATAAGCATATCTAGTCTTGATGCCTCGGACATGCTTGTACGCCCCGCGTACCTCCGGAGTACCCCCCGCGTACGAAGCATGAGTCAACTCGACTGTGTTAACTCGGTTGACTTGTTGACTTTGACCAGTTTTGATCAATGGTATTTGTGGGGAAATGTTATTAATTTAGAATGAAATGTTTTGACATTTAGGATTTAGGTTGAGCCGGTATTTTGGAGCAGAGTATTGATCAGATATTCGTTAGACTGGTAGGTGAGTTTTACTCACTGTACTTATGGGTCTAAAGCATCAAGGACGGCCCATTGGATTGATATACTGGTTATCGTATGATATTATGTTGTTATGATCCGTTAGGTCCATATGATTATCCATATTTACCGAATTTATGTTCATGTTTGTTTGCTGCATTTGTAAACATGTTGGTTTGGGTTGAGATGGTCTTTATTTATGTTGTAGAACAAGACACCTGAGGATGACCAGATAGGCTGTAGGCCCTGCGAGATGGTCCAGTCAGGCTGACAGTCCATAGACCGGTTCAGATAGGTTGTAGGCCCTGCAAGGCGGTCCAGTCAGGTCGGCTACTCGTTTAGCGGTCCAGATAGGCTGTAGGCTCTACGAGGCGGTCCAGTTAGGCTAGTTGTGCATGTTTTCTTGCTTGTTTGTTATGTTTATGTGGTGGTTCTTTGGGGGAACTCACTAAGCATTGGCTTACAGTTTTAGTTTTGTTTCAGGTACTTCAAAGGACTGTGGCAAGGCGGAGGCGTTGACCATACACATCCTTGGTTTTATGATTGACTGGATCTTGGGAGACTCTATTTTTTAATAATGTTTTGCAAAAAATTATTATGGAAAAGCTTCTTCTCAGTAAATTGGTTGTTTTAAAAAGTTTAAACATTTTGTGATTTTTGAGATGTTACACCTTCATGTAGTGGGAGGTTTCGAAGTCTCCCACGGAGATCAGGAGTTTCTTATGATTGGAAGAGTATTATTGGAAATTTATTTAGGACTTCTCCAAGATTGCAATACCCCTCACTCATATAATGAGGAAGGGTATGGATTTCTGTTAGGGTCCTGATCAGCAGGGCTCATTCGAGACTCTGAGACAGAAATTGTGTGAGGCCCCAATGTTGACCCTCCCCGAGGACGTAGAGAAATTTTTGGTATTTATTGACGCATCGATAATTAACTAAGGAGTTGTTATTATGCAGCAAGGGAGGGTTATTGCTTATGCTTCTCGTAAGATGAAGTCGCACGAGGTTCGATATCCAACACATGATTTGGAGTCGAGAGCAATGTTGTTCCCTCTCAAGATTTGGCGACATCATCTTTATGGGGTCTGGTGTACCATCTATAAGGATCAAAAGAGTCTGAGATATCTCATGGATAATTCGCATCCAAATATATGAGGCAACACCAGTGGCCGAACATAGTTAAGGATTACGAATGCTAGATTATGTATCATCCTTGGAATGCCAAGGTGGTGGATGATGCGGTGAGCTGCAAGACAGCTAGTACTGCTATTAGGGGATTTCATATGAGGATTTTGATTGTTTCATCGTTGTTGGATTCGATTAGGAAGGATCAAATTGAGGTAGTCAAGAAGAAAAATTGGAAACGAGAGAGACTCGGGGGTGAGATTGGCAGGTTTGCTGCAGACAAACGTGGATCAATGTCCTGGTATGGACGGTTTTGGGTGCCAGAATTTGTTGGGAGTAGACATACTATGCTGGAGGAGGCACACAAGTCCAGGTTTTCGATACACCCTTGAGCCACCAAGATGTATCGGGATTTGCAGCTTAGCTATTGGTGACCGTGCATGAAGAGAAAGATAGTCCGATATGTTGAGAGGTGTTTCACCTATCGGATGGTCAAGGCCGAGCACCAGAGACTACATGGCAAGCTTCAGCCTTTGGAGGTTCTAATGTGGAAATGGGAATAAATCACCATGGATTTAATCACCAAGTTACTGCGACTACTAAGGGTTTCGATGCCATTTAGATAATTATGGATTGGTTGACCAAGAGTGCCCACTTCTTAGCCATTCGTGAGAGCTCGTCGGCCGAGAAATTGGCCTATATATGTGCGTGAGATCATTGCTTGGCATGGTATTCCAGTATCCATTGTATCTGATCGAGATGTTCGGTTCACGTCTTGTTTTTAACAGAAGTTTCATGAGGAACTGGGTATGAGGTTGCAATTTAGCACTGTTTATCATCCACAGATAGACGGTTAGAGTGAGCAAACCATTCAGACACTTAAGGACATGTTGAGAGCTTGTGTCATAGATTTTGGTGGGAGTTGGGACTCTTACCTTCCCTTAGCAAATTTTTCGTACAACAACAACTATCACTCCAGTATCAGTGCACCGCCTTTCGAGCTTCTCTATGGGAGGAAGTGTCCTACCCTAGTTTGTTGGGGAGAGGTTGGTCATAAAGTAATAGGAAGATTAGGCATAGACTTCAAGCAGCTCAGAGGTGGCATAAGAGTTATGTAGACAAATGTTGATCCGAGTTGGAGTTCTCGATTGGGGATATGGTCTTGCTGAAGGTATCACACTGGAAGGGCATAATACACTTCAAGAGGAGGTGCATGTTGGGGACCCAATATATTAGGCTATTTTGGATTATAGTCAGGGTTAGAAATGTAATGTACATATTGGATTTTCCTGAGGAGCTTAGCCAAATCCCCAATGTCTTTCATGTCTCGCAACTTTGGAAGTTTATGGCTGATGATTGAGCGGTTGTTCCTTTGGAGGATATTCAGGTTGATGCTCGCCTAAATTATGTGGAGAGACCAGTGGTGACCTTGGATCAGAAGTCGAAGGCCTTGCTCAACAAGGTGGTGTTTTTGGTTAAGGTGCAATGGCAGCACCGGAAAGGTTCTGAGTGGACGTGGGAACCTGAGTCTGAGATGCGGGAACATTATCCTGATTTGTTCATAGGAGTAGGCTTCGAGGATGAAGTCAAGTTCAACTGGGGTAGAATTGTAACATCCTTATGTTGAGGTAATTCCAAAATTTAACCCTAAGTATGAATATTATTGCATTTTACCCCTTGTGTGTGAGAAATGTTGCAAAATGGCCTATAATGGATTTTTTTGTAAATAATGGTGTGGGGTATGTATGTTGGGCGTACGTGGTAGGATCCCAAACCCTAATTTTTAGGATTTGGACCCTATTTAAACATCCTTACGACCTCCAAACCTCTTCTCTCATCAGCATCCATCACATTATTCAACCTTAGCAAACATTAGTCCCTTGTTTGAGCATTCTTGACCTTTGGTGTGTATTTTGGTGACCTTAAAGGAGAAGGAAGGAAGTAGAATCACTTTAGAATCTTAAAGAAGATTTGGATATGGAATCCTCATCTACCTAATGACCTCCAAGAAGATTTGGATATAGAATCACTTTAGATCTTGATTCATGAACTATTTTGGTCTCAAGTCTTGACCTTTATGAGTATGACATGCTCTAGCCCATATAAGTTGTCGTTTTAGACGTTCAGAGATGTCTAGAAGCATAAAAATATGATCTTGGTCCTTAGTTCTTCCCCATGCATGTGCTAGGATGTCCTAATGGATTAAGAAGTTAAGGTATGTTGGTATTAAGCGCTTTTAGCCATGAAAAGTCATAAAGTTGGAAACTTTATGACTTATAATGATATTTTGGGTGTATCTGGATTTGGACGAAAGGACATGATGGATTAAGCTCTTAATAAGAAGTTGGGGTGGCCAGGGGCATACGTTGTGCATACCAAATTGTACGTCGCGTGTACGCGGTCAATGCCCCGACTTCTTGGTCAAGCTGAATATGCTTCGACTATAGCTGAGTATGTCCAACATACTCAGATGAGTTCACTCGACTGTTTTTTGACTTTTGAACTTGAACAGGGTTTGAATAATTTTTACCAAAGGGTATTTTGGGTATTTTGATATTAAGTTAAGTTAGGATGTGGTTTAATTAACAGGTGACAAGTAGAGCCGGCATTCAGAGAAAGGATTTATTCAGCTATCGTTCAGACTGAGAGGTGAGTTTTCCTAACAGTACCCGTGGGTCGAAGTCACCAATAATGGCCAACCAGATTAAGTATCCTGAATATAGGATAGTGATAGACTAGTATATGGCTGATTAGTAGATCTGTGTAAGTATCTATATTTGTTGGATATGTGTTTATGTTTATCGGTTACATATGTCAACATATTTTGTTTGGGATGAGGCAGTCCTGCTGTGTGCTAAAGGGCAAGACACTCAGGGCATGTTGTGTGGTGGTACTTTGGGGAATTTACTAAGCTTTGGCTTACAGTTTTATCTCATTGCTTTCAGGTACTTCAGATGATCGTGGCAAAGAGAATGCATGATCATGCCCATCTTCCAATTTTATGACATTGAATCTTAGGAAACTCTAATTTTGAATAATATTTTTGAAACAATAGTTTTGTAAACACTTTTATGGATGAAACGGGTTGTTTTTTTTTTTTTTTATGATTTTTGGATAGTTACAATGCATAGTGCTTTGGTGTTTTGTAATACACTGTGGAATGAGATCATTATGATATTAAGATGATTGAGATTATGATTTTATTTCATAGCTCTCCTTTTAGAGTGCACGCACATCGAAAGGACGTTGATATAAATAATGATGGTATTTTGAACGTTCGATTAAAGGTGATGGTTTTATGAGTAAGACAAATCATCCTCAGACTACTCAATTAAAATCATATGGAAGAGGGGATTTGTTTGTTTGATTTAAGTGGGTGGAATTCTTTGGACGCTTCTCATTCTATTTGTACAATCATTTAATATATGGACTTCTCAATCTTCACTAGTTTTCCTTGTAGGTACTGGAAATGTATGCAATGTTATTCTTTTTTTGAATTTCCTTTTATATTTTGGTATATGGACTAGTCAATCTTATGCCCATCTTTTATGAATGGGAAAGTTTATTTATATCTAGAGAACCCTTGAATTATATCAATTGTAAATAATTGTTTATAAAATCCTAACACTCTAAATATGCTTAAAAAATAAATCATATATTGAAAACCCATGTCTTTGGGAAGAAGTCACTAAAATCTGAGTTAGGTCGATGGATTAACCTAAAAACCTTATTCTGTGTGTTGAAACCCGAACGTCGGTTTACCAAAAGACATTAATTTTAGCATTTCGCTTTAATAATCACACATTGTGTTGGAGAAAACCATAATTTTAGTCTACCCAGTAAAGAATAATTGAAACAACATTCATAAAAAATAGTTGAAATTGTTTATTACTTGGTCTTGAATCAACAAAATCATCATCTGATCAATCTAGGGGTTCAACGTGAAGAGTCACAACCATGGTGGATGATTCGACAATAGTGAATGAAGCCATGATTCTAATTGCAGATTAGGGTGAGAGTGGTCCGACGCCGATCTAGCGAATAAGGGTTTCCAGCCTTACGGGTTATAGATTGAATGTTGATACCATGTTTATTAAATATTTATAGCTCACAAACATTACATATTATGATTAAATTAAAATAAAAATAACTAATTTGTATATTAATTTGCCATAATACCCTTATCTTGATTTTAAATTTTTTTTGTCAAATAATAAGTTACGCATTAACATCATACTTTTTTGTTATATATATATATATATATATATATATATATATATATATATATATATATATATATATATATATATATATATATATATATATATATGTTCAGGTTCATTTGAGACCATTCTAATTTTGTGAGACCGTGAGATCAAATCTAAAAATAATTTTAAAATGCAAAATAAATAGAAAAATCCAAAAATTCTTTTTTTAAATATTATTTTTGGAACTTGAATTAACTAAAAAAAATATAAAAAAATAAAAAAATAAAAGAAATAAAAAAATTCCGTTTTTTTTTTTTTTGAAAAATACGTGAAATATTCTAAATAGAATATTACACTGACATATTCTAAAAAATAATTTTAAAATGCAAAATAAATGGAAAAATCTAAAAATTCTTTTTTTAAATATTATTTTCGGAACTTGAATTAACTAAAAAAAATAAAAATAAAATAAAAAAAATTCTATTTTTTTTAAAAATACGTGAAATATTCTGAATAGAATATTACACTGTACATATTCTAAAAATAATTTTAAAATGCAAAATAAATGGAAAAATCAAAAAATTCTTTTTTTAAATATTATTTTCGGAACATGAATTAACTAAAAAAATAAAAAAAAATAAAAAAAATGCGTCTCACGGTCTCACAAAATATAGGTGGTCTCAAATGAACCTAACCCTATATATATATATATATATATATATATATATATATATATATATATATATATATATATATATATATATATATATATATAAGCTTAAAATAATCTGATGAGTCAAACCTATGTTACTCTTACTTATTCATCCATGGCATAAGTCGCTGACAAGACTTCACAACAACATGACATATTACTTTTGTTTTAAGTTACAAATATTTCCTCTTAGTGATAGGATCTTCTTTTATATAGTATATATCTCTTATGAATGGTAGTTATGTTAGTATTCTTATCCCTGATATGCATGGATTTAATTTGAGAATAGTCATTAACCTAGTATATAAGTTACACTAGGTTGTGATGTAAATCACCGCTTTATGCATTCTTTCTTTGTGAGAGATTATTAATCAAAATTGTTTTTTGATTATTCATTTCTTTTTGTTCTTATTTCTTGATATTATTTTTTTTTTATTTACAAACCTTTAATTGGTATTAGAGAAGGTCTCTTGAGATCCAATAATGTCTATGGCATCTTCTTCTATATGCAAAATTCCTCCTTTTGATGAAAAGAACTTTGCAATGTGGAAAAGCAATGTCATGGTTGTTCTCAAATCCAAGGATCACAACATAATGGACATCATCGATAAAGGCCCACATATTCTAACTTATGACGAGACAAAATATGGTGTTAAAACTAGTGTTATAAAGAAAATTCATAAACATCAATTCAATGAAGAAGACAAGATGTTCAATCTTGATGTTTGTGCACGTGCTGCCATAGGCAACTCTCTTCCGTATGATATCTATCAACTTGTTCAGATTTGTGTTTTAGCAAAAGGAATTATTGATACGCTGACTATGACGTATGAAGGAAACAAGGAAGTAAAGCCAAATAAGGAGAACAGGTCTCAACAGGAAGTATGAACACTTCTTTGCTCAAAAGCATGAATTACTTACTCAAACACTTACACGCTTTAATTTTTTGATTAATGAAGTGAGAAGATTTGATATTTCTATACATTAATCTCCTTGATGATAAATGGAAACATCATGTCGATATTCTAAAAAACAGCAAGAAAATTCATACCATAGACTTTCATAGTGTCACACCCCGGCCGTCGGCAGAAGCACCGGGCGTTGTAACGTCATTTCTCATATCATAGTTATCAACATCCTGAAAACACATGCATTTAAAAATACGTCAACATAAAGTTGATGAGTTCACAGGTTTTGACTCCATATAAAATAGTACATTTTTACACATTCAAAAGTATAGTTTTGAAACTATCATTTTGACTCTCAAACATTTAGTCTATATATCCTAGGTATAATGGTTTACTTACCAAATAACTATATACCTATAAGTCTCATATATTATAAATATAAATGTTTGTAATTCCATACAAACTAAGTTCCTACATATAAATTTTATTTCAATTCTATATGAGTAAGTAGGATAGGTATAGTGGTCTACTTATTATACAAGTAATATACCTACTAGATTCTTATACTTAGAGTATAAGTCTTTGGGAAACTTATACTTAACATTCATACTTGTGTATCGACAAAGTATAATGCTTCTAAAGTTATGCTACCATGAGTCCATAGTTGCGACTGTATGACTTAGTTTTATACCTCTTATTATTATTACAAGGATCACACCTTGCGGTAGTACAAGGATTACACATTGCGGTAGTACAAGGATTACACCTTGTGGTAGTACAAGGATTACACCTAGCAGTAGTATAAGGATTAGACCTTGCGGTAGTACAAGGATTACACCTTCCAGTAGCACAAGGATCACACCTTGCAGTAGTTTCCACACGTTTCATCGATGCCGGAACAATAACAAATAAAAGGATAATTCATCACTCGCTTTTGGTTGACTACAGCTAACAGTCACAAGTGGGGTTGTCAACCCGTATACTAATTATACACGACTTCCTCGCTCACACGGGATTAACGAATACAGGTCAGAGGACTATCACTAAGATCCCCAATCATAGATGAAGAATACGGTAGCTCAGGCCGACTTTGATGATGTTGTATAGTTCTAAAAACAAAAGCATTTTCGTGTCTAAAACCCTAAGTTACTAGACTTTGCTTTTGAACATTACTCCTAACTTCATAACATTTAGGCAGTATAACAGCTATATCTTGAAGTAAAACCAGGTTTTATCTTGACATAAAACCAATAATAACAACATATAATGCTTCTAGTTTTATCTTGACATAAAACTATCAATAACAATACCAAGTTTTCTCTTGCCTTAAAACTAACATTATATAACATATCCAGTTTTATCTTGACATAAAACTATTAATAACAACATACTATATAACTTA
Source organism: Lactuca saligna (assembly GCF_052625555.1). Taxonomy (NCBI): domain Eukaryota; kingdom Viridiplantae; phylum Streptophyta; class Magnoliopsida; order Asterales; family Asteraceae; genus Lactuca; species Lactuca saligna. Next base: position 138,171,946 of record NC_136420.1, read on the forward strand.
ACATTTAGAACTTTCGAATATTACTTCGCTATTATATCGCACACAACATATATGTAGAATCCTAAGTATAACTTAAGATCTACATTAATATATTTCTATAACAATAGCATGCTAACAAGTTGACAATAGTTGTATATTTTCAAAATATTATATTGTGGAACAACTATATCCCGGTTATTATAACTATCTACGTTGATACTGATATACTATCATATAGATATAATAATAACGTATATATAATATTTAGCATGCGTTTCCCCCTGAAAATATTAGAAAGTGGGGCCGTGAAACTCACCTTAGTAGCGTGATTATAGAATCTAAATGGTCATAGGCTTGTCCTAGTCAACCTCGGGAAGGGAAAACGGCCTTCGGAAATGAGAGAGAATGAAAGAAGAAGGTGTAAGGATTGAATAAGCTTTGATAGCTATTTATGGGGTGTTTTGGGGCCATTCACGTCGTGAACATGATAGGTTCACGTCGTGAACATCCATGAGTCATCCCATAGTCTTAACGCGTGTTTTCTAGCTCCGATTAGTGTCTGTTGACTCCGCACATCGAGAATTTTTGATGCTCATGTCGTGAGTCAAATTAGGGTTCTGACAGCTGCATCTTCGGAAGGCCATAACGTTTGCATACGAACTCTGTTTTTGATGTTCTTTATATCCACGCATAGGTATTTACGAGAAATACAACTATCTTTTAGACTCCAATAGCTAATTCTAAGACTATTTTAAATTCCTTATGTTATATAGATTTTATAGTGTTCGGTTTATCATAACTTCTTCATGCAAAGTCAGATTTAGATGTTCTCTATATTTTGGAATCGTATGGACGTATACTTTGATTTATACCATAAATTATGTATGAAAGTTCATATTTATATTAGAATTATCATGAAATACATATTGAGTTTACTACATTACTAGTTTAACAAAATCACATTACATGACTGATATAATCATGTGTGATTGTTATTGACCTATTTTGACGGGTGTTACACATAGTTTGTATGGTAATCTGAAAATTTTGAAGAAACAAAATTCTTGAGGAAGGAGATAATGAAAGACAACTTTAAGGAGAAATGATTTACACTTCTCTCAAGGAAGTCAAGTTTTGTCCTTGAAATTAATAGTGACAAGTCAAAAAAATGTTGATTTAGAAGAAGAGTATCATGTTGATCTTTATTCAAGTGTTGCAGTGATTGTGGAGCACTATGAGAAGTCTAATAATAAATAGTTTGGTGGACCAAGAAAGTTTCAGAAAAGTTATAGCTCATCAGTGTCTAAAAAGACTAAATCTAGGAATCTCAAGAAAGATGAAGGCAAATGTTTCAATTGTGGAGGCATTGATCACTTTGCTTGTGATTGCAAAGTAAAGAAGAATAAGTGAGAATCATATGATACAAAGTACAAGTGATTAGTGGCCTCCCTATAAAAGAAAATTTTGGAGTCCAAAGTCCTTGTGCTGAAGGTGAAGAATGGGTTGATGTAGAAGAGTCGTCCAATGAGGAATTTAAAAAGGATGTTTTTATGGAAGGTATTAGTGAGTTAATTACTAATGAAGCAAGAAGTAACTCAAGTACCTTTGAAGATAATATTTCTAAAGTTGCTAGTGACACTAGGGCTTAGAATTAGGATTCTTTCTTGTTTTATCAGGTTAAAAGTTTTTTAACTTCTTCTAAAAATGAAAAAACTATAATGTTTGAGTATCTACATCTTGATATTTCAAAATAAAATCAAGATATATGTAATCTAAGAAGAAAAATTAAATCCATAAATACTAAACTATCTAACATCGATAAGTTTCTTTCACTAATGAGCTTACAATTTCGTAATGTCTCTCTTACAAATTATGAACTCAACAATGAGAAAGACTCGATCCTTCAAGTTTCTCGGAAGTGTTATAGTATTACTAAAAATTAGGCTTATTCTCATTTTTAAATATCTAAGATTATACATGATTAAATTGCTCACGAGTGTGAAAAATTTATTAGAGAAAATCTTGATGAAGCTGTTGATATTTTAAAAAAAATTGAAATTGAAACAAATTTTCCATCTAAATCAGAACATATTCATGAATACAAAATCAAATTTTTAAGTGGTGGCATTATAAATCTTTAAGACCTCATAGACAAACATTATGTTATTAACTCTAATGGTCTTGCCTCGTGTGTTACCCTCTAACTGCTATAGACCCATTTATCAAACCCCCTGACCATGTATATGAGTGTCCTAATGTTGCCACCATAATTAAGATTCCTATCTCAAATGGTCATATTCATACTGTTAAGGATATTTTTTGTGAGTTCCATTGAAATTGCATCTTGTAGCACCGTTGCTTCTCATTTTTATAGAACCAAATAAATAGTTTTCAAATTAAATGAATATATTTATACTCCATGGAAACTTAAATCCTATTTTTAGAAGAAAAAGTGTTTTATAATCATAAAGTGTTATAGATGTGCTGATCCATTTCATAAAGTGGAAGATTGTACATTTGAGGAAAACATAAAGAGAGCTTACAACATTTTCATTCAAAACAAAAAGTGGTTAAAAAAAGATAATTCCTTTAATTGTCTTCCTGCTGAGTGTTACAATATTTTTAGCTCTGATAAGTCTTCCATTGTTAAACCCATTGCAAAATGGATCATAAAGTGCTATAATTTTTTTATGAGTGGTGCATGGTCAACAACATATATGGTATCTTGACAGTGCATGCTATCAACATATAATAGGATATAAGTCTCTCATGTAGGATCATGTTAACAAGGATTGCCCTATGGTCACTTATGGAGACAATGGCAAAGGATAAAGAAATTTTTTTGGAACAATCAAGTGCAAGTTTCTTTAGTTCTTAAATGTTTTATATGTGAAAGGTTTAAAGCACAACCTCATTACAATTAGTGAGTTGTGTGATGCTGAATATGAGGTTCATTTCAATAGGAATGAACGGAAATGTATTTACTCAAACAATGTCACTATTCTATCAACGAGTTGTCACAATGACATCTACATCTTAGACATGTTCTCAACAGATAACTCTCTTAGGAGTTGTTTCTTCTCTCATTCACAATACCATCTGAATTGGTTGTGGCACAAGAGTCTCTCTCACCTTAAATTTCAATCTATATCAAAAATTTTAAATGATTAGCTTGTGAGAGGGTTACCTAAGATGAGATTTATAAAGGATAATGTTTGACCAACATGTAAAAAAGGAAAACAAACCGAGTCTTCCTTCAAACCACATCAGTGTTCTTCTATCACTGATCTACTTCATTTTCTTCATATAGATTTATTTGGTACTGTTCCCATTAAATCTCGTGTTGGTAAAAGATACTCATTAGTCATTGTTGATGAGTTTTCAAGATTCATAAGGGTGACTTTTATGCATAATAAAGTTGAAGCAACTTATGAGATCACCTACCCAATCAAACAAAGTGAACTATTATATGATTGTAAATTTATGCAACTCATAAGTGACATGGAACTGAGTTTCATAATATCATTCTTGAAAGTTTTTGTGATGAAAAGGAAATTGCTTAAAAAATTGATGTTGTACGAACTCCTGAGTAAAATGGTGTCGTTGAATGAAGGAACGAGACTCTTATCGAAGTAGCTCGGACTATGGTGGTTGATGATGGTCTCTTTCTCTCTCTCTCTCTCTCTCATATTGGGATGAAGTTGTTAATAATACTTGCAACCCTCAGAATCGATCTATAATTGTTAAGCATCTTGGAAAAACATCTTACGAATTGATTAAACGTAGAAAACCTTAAATCTCTTATTTTTCATGTTTTTGGTTTTATGTAATTTATTTTAAATCAGAAGGACCAACTCTCCAAATTTCAAGATAAAGTTGATGAATAAATCTTCTTAGGTTATTCATTAGTGTCTAAGGCATTTAAGGTATTTAATTTAAGAAAACAAGTTGTTGAAGAATCCATTCATGTGAAGCTTGACGAAGACTCCTACTTTAAAGATTACATTGATCATTCAGAGTCAAATTTGGATAATCTCGTCACTTTCTCATCCCCTTAATTTAATGACTCTAAATTCCTAGTAAGTCATGTGTCATTTGTTTCTATGAATCTTGATTAAGATTGTCACTCTTCTCTATGTCCTAATTCTTAAGTTTTAGTTATTGACAATTCTTCTCACCCCAAAACTGATCTCTCCACTGATGAAAACTCTAAAGCGTGTAATCAATTTAATCTTCATTATGTTCGTGATCAACCTATCTATCTCCTTCTCTCAATTCATTGGAGATCCTACAGCTGGGTTTCACACTCATCATCAAGTATCTTTAAACTTCTACACGTTTGTTAACTTTGTATCTCTCATTGAAGCTAAGAAAGTAAATCATGCACTAAATGATGCTAGCTTGATTAGTGTAATGCAAGGTGAATTTCATGAATTTAAAAGGAATAATGTGTTAAATCTTGTTCCCCATCCTCAGGGTAAAATAATTATTGGTACATGTTTGATTTTTCGAAAAAATATGGATGAAGAAGATATCATTACAAGAAGCAAGGCTAGACTTGTTGCTCAGGGTTTTACTCAACTAGAGGGATTAGATTATGATGAAACTTTTGCTTCTATTTCTAGACTTGAAGCAACTAGACTTTTTCTTGGTTATGCTTATTTCATGACCTTTAGAGTTTTTCAATATGTTAACACTACATTTTTGCATGGAGATCTCGTGTAACATCTTGTTTCAAGAATTTTCTTATTTCGGGATTGTGGGAAATAATGGGATCAAGTAAAAGGATTAGGCTTCAATGGAATAAGGTATAGACACTATTAGATGTTGATAATATTGGTTATGCAATCCAAACCCTTAGTTGAGTTTTGGAGTCAAAGGGTAAAAGGGAAAAATGATGTTTCAGACTGACTTTATGAATTTAGGAGTTAATTTCAGAAGGGTTTAAGGTAAAGTGGGGTTGATAGGATTGTATAGCTTCTCATTACCTTTATGTGGATATAAAGAACGTCGAAATCAGAGTTATAAGGAAGAAGTTGTGACCGTTTGAAGTTACTAGTATTTTGGGATAAGCCGAGTACATTGGGCGTACAAGGCTCATGTTTCATCATGGAAGGCAACCACGTACGTTCGCTATAAGTGGCATACGCTGGACGTATGGATATCAGGGGACAAACCCTAATTTTTAGGGTTTAGACCTTATTTAGACACTTTATCTTTCTCTTGGACCTTCTTATCATTAGCCTCCTTGCCTCTAAAGACTCCCCATGAAAACCTAGATGTTCTTGTGTGTTTTTGACCCTTGGTGGTATTCTTTTGGCATTTTGGTATTTTTTGATGAAGGAAGATAGTGGTGAATCGTTGGTTAGATTGGAGCTTAAGGATCCAACGTTTTCATCAACTTTGCTAACATTTGAAGGTATAAAGATCTTATCTTGATTACTCTAACTGTTAGATCTAGTTTAAGGATTGTTATGAGCTTAATATGGTCCCTTGAGTCATCCTTGTGAGTATAAGCTACCCTTAGAAGATTAGATTGTTAGATCTTAGTATGTCTGATGTTGTTAGGGCATAAAAATGTCATCTTGAAGGGTTATGATAAACCATGAAAGAGTTGGTATCCATATTATGGACATAGGTGGATAAAGATGTGTATTGGGTCCCATTAAGACAAGCATAGGAGTAAAGTTACCAACTTTATGTATTAAAATTTTATTTAGTGGTAGAGATGAGGTTTGGGCGTTCTATGCTTAATGGATTAAGTCATTTGGATTGAGAAGTGGGTATTGACCAGTACACTATGCATACTGGGCTAAATATACGTACATCGGTTATAAGTTTGAGTATGCTGGGCGTACTCAACAACTGTTGACTTTAATTGACTTTGGTGGTTTGGGCCTTATCTGGACTATTAGAGTTTTGGGCTTAGTTTGGCCACTAGCCTTTTTGTCTTTAGGCGATATAGGCCCATATAAGACTTTGGGTGTCCTTTATGAACTAGGCCACTACTAGGCTTTTAGTGCCATTGATTTTCAGCCTCGGTTATTGGGCCAAGTGAGGGTAGGGTAAAACGGTCTTTTACCTTGGTTGTTGGACGAATGAACTAGATACCTGGTTATGGTTTATATCCCAATTATTAATTGGCGTTTTAAGTGAATGGTTAATGTGGGGATTCTCCGGTTTAGCCACCCGAGCATCTATTTGGTTAATAGTGGACTGAGGTGAGTTTCCTCCACTGTACTTGTGGGTCGAAGGCACCAATGCTAGCCTACTAGATTATCTTAATAGAGTGATAGTTGTCTTCGTGATAATTCCATGTTATGTCTATTTATGTTTGTTGTCCTTTTAAAATTGTATGCTTAGTTGTAGGGGTGAAATAGGCCTAGTACCGGTTTAAAGATACATAATGGGGTGAAATAGACCTAGTACCGATTAAAAGATACCAAAGAGGGTGAAATAGACCCAATACCCGTTGAAAGATATCAAAGTGGTGAAATAGACCTAATTATGATTTGACTATTATGTTGGTATGGTATGAAATATTTTGGGAGAGCTCACTAAAATTTGTGCTTATAGTTTTCAATTCATGATTCACCTACTTCCAGTTTGTAAGGGAAGGGCCCGACTTGATCACACCTCATCCGCTCATGTTTTCATCATTATGTGATTTTGGGATTTGTACTTTGATATTATTTCATTAAGATACACTTTTGGTTGTTTTGAAATAATTACTGGGTGTTTTGGAATGAATTAAAAATGAAATTTTTGTCTGAATTTTTCGGGATAATACAAGTTGGTGTTAGAGCATTGGTTTGAGGGATCCGGGCATACTCTTGGGGGTGTCTGAACTCAAACTGGGGGTTTGGTAGATTTTTCATAAAAATAAATGTTTTATAAAAGGACTTTGTAATAAAAGAATGGGGGTGATGCATGCAATCAACTGAGCTCAAGTAAGTAATTCTCATAATACCCATACATGTTTGTTATGTTATATGTTATGAGAATTGCAGGCTAGATTACGGCTAGGGGTCTGCTCAGTATTTTATGCTAGGAGAGATTCCATTATATGCCTGATTGGTTGAGCTTTTGAGTTTCATGCTTGTGTGGAGTTTAGATGATTGTATGGATTGGCCTGATATGTAATGCCCTATAGCCTATGAAGAATTGAATGATGTTTTAGATTCAAAATCTTTATTGGTAGTAAGTGAGCTTGAGATGTATTATGTTTGTCTTGTGTTTTGGAGTGTCATTGCTCGAATTTTACTAGCGTTGTGCCTTGTAGGACTCTTGATGATGTGAATTAACTATTAAGTGAATATGTTAAGTGTGACAACTGCCAATTCAGGTCATTCTTGGACTCATGCATCTTTATAATAACCATTCATGCACAACATGTCATGACCTAGTAGTATAAATTAGGTCAAAAATCTTGCATAAACTAGGATCCAACTAAGGTCTAGGACTAATATACTTGATACTTACAATTCTAGTAAGTTGCTTAGCTACAATAGGAAATGCCAATACTATAATTAGAATAAAGCTTCAAGCTTTGTTATAATTGAAATAGGGTATAAAACTCTAAAAATAAATTAAAACATTCTAATTATACTTCAACATGTTGTTGAATATCAAACAATATTCCAAAAACCCTAAAGAGCCAAAAATCCAAAGTTATAAATTATAAAGCTTAAAAACTTTATAAAATTTGGCTATAAACTTCCTAATATCAAATTTTATTAATCAAATTATGGATTATACCAATGAACTAAGTATTAATCATAAATTATTTGTTGAAAACAAGATTTTTAAATAAATCAAATTGCTTAATAAACATTTTATAAAAATGAATGTTTTTATATAAAATATAGGAGGGACGTTTATAAAGTTTAAAATTTAGGAGAGAGGAGGCCAAAATGCATGCAAAAACCGGCCATCACCTCTCCCCATGCCCTCTCTCTTCCCCAAAATACAATCATTAAGCTTAAACCCTTACTCCACCTCTTCCCTCTTCACTCTCTCACTTCACTCTCTTCACACACTTCACTCTCTTCTTCCCTCTCTCTAAAACCACGAAAATCCTCTCATTTCTCTGCAAAATTTCGAGATTGTGAAGCCCTTGAAGTGTTCTTACTTCTCTCAAGGTCAAAACCAAGGTAAACAACAACATCTTCTTCCATAGTTTCATGGTTAAACCTCTTTTTCTTCTTAGTCTTCTCTACTTTTCGGATTCTATGCCTTTCCATGGCTAGAAATCTTTATTCTCCCCTTGTGGTTTGTAGATTCTCACCATAACACAATGAATGTGTTAGAGATGGTGAAAATCCGGGATCAAACCCATGCAAGGAGTGGAAAAGATGCACATATGATCATGTGACATCAAAACCTAATATTTCATGTTCTTCTCCATTTCTTTTATGTTCATGCATGAACAAAAGCATTTAAACCATTTCTAGTACATCTTGGATGCTCATTCATTCCATGCATGTGTTAGAAATCGGGCCTTACCAAAGACATGCATGATGTTCTTGTTGAAATACCCTAATAATGCACACAAGCAAACATGCAATCTGCCAGATTACTTTGTTCGACTTTGAACAGTCATAACTCAGTCATTTCTTAACCAAATCATGATATTCTTTTTGTATTGGTTAGTTCCACGAGTTAACTTTCAAACCCAACTGGTCTCACTATAAAATATTAAATATCCGATTTTTAGCAGATTTTACAAAAAGGTTGCGCATACAGCTCTTTTTCTGTGATCACTATTTTTATCTTGCTTAAACAATGGCCTTAAACCCAACCATAAATCTGAGGAAAAATACCTTAGAAACTTAACATATCTAGTGAATTATGGTTGAAATTTCGTGGCTTAAAACCTCACTGAATGGGTTACACAAATTCATGAACTTCAGCCACATTTACACTTCATGCATTATTGCATGCAACTTTTCTTAAATTGTTTGGAATCATTACCCTCATTTCTCTTCTGAATACATTTTTTTTACATTTTTCCTTTTGAAAGCCCTTGCATGCATGAGATAATCTGGAAAATTTCAAGAGCTTTTGTTATTTCTTTGATTTATTAGAATTATTGCTAAAACCAAGGGCATAAATCATATAAAATACTTCTAGAGGTCAATAAATCCTAAATAAATTCATGGATGATCCTTATGGGGAATAATGACCCCTCACCAAATTTCAGCAATTTTTGTTACTGTTTCATATGATTTCTAATTTTCTTTTATTTAGGACATGATAAATTACAAAACCACTTTATAGGATGTGAAAATTGTATCTAACAATTTTTCGCATACCTTACCTGTAATGGGTGACTCCAGAAAATAATTTCAAGATTTTCAATCATGTTTTACTATTTTTCCCAATTTTTGGTAATTATAATGGTCTAAAAATGGGAGAAATAGTTTTGATTATCCAAAATTCATGAAAATTTACCAGGATATAATTATAGAGTAGGAGGTTACATAAAAATTTTGAATATTTTTCTCTACTGTAAACTATTTTTCTCTTATTTTCTAAAGTTAATTGCACTAAAATACACTTAAATATACATAAATACCCAAAACCAGTTTATACATTATGAAAACCACTTTTGATATTTTTCCCAGGATATTTATACTGTAAATGATGTTACAAAAATTTATGGTGATTTATTTTAACTGTTTAATATTATTTCTTTAATTAATGACTATTTAAAGGAATAAAGCAAGGAAAAATAGAAATACCCACTGAAAAATATCTTTTATATTTTTCCTAGCCTATTTATGTATAATAACAATTAAATAAAAAGTTTGGGTAATTTTGGAAACTGTTTTCTATTTATTTCAATTTTTATTGAAATAAATGCTCAAAAATCATAAAATATAATTAAACAGCTTGGAAATCCATTTTTATAATTTTCCCAGCTTAGTATTGTGTAATAACAGTTAAATAAAAAGTTTGAGAATTTTTATCCCTCGAATGCTATTTTCGTGAATTTATGTTGTAATAAGGACTTAAAAATTTGGAAAGTTTATATTCCAAGGTTGTAATTAATCGCCCGATATATAGAATTTCATTACTTCAGAAAAAGTGTAACTAATTGATATAAAATCCAATACTAAAACATAAATTGGCATTTCCCTATATGTAGAGTTTAGTATATTAGCATTAGATATCGACATGGAAACTCACTAGTGCGTGTGTTTGATGTCATAGGATCCCGGTAGTAAGACGTTGGTGCATCCCGAAGTACCGCTTGTGTCTACACAAAACATCGTGAGTATTCACGCACTCCCCTATTTTCGGTTTTTATGTTTTGGGGTGGAAAATCATGTCCAGAAAAACTACTGTTTGCATGTTGTATTTAAATTGAATTGTATCAAACATGATTGCTATTGTATTGCTATGTTTCTTTATGTATGTCTATGCAACACGGAACATGAGAACTTATCGTACTAAGGCCCTTCCCTTATCTCTAACCATTAACTCTTTGAGCCAATGGTCGTTATGGATAGCGCTATTAGGAATTGACAACTCCTCACTCGCCCGAATCGCTGGAGTGCATGATACCATATTCATCTATGGAACGATAAGCATAGATCTCGATAGGGCTTCAGTCATAGGTTTGGTTGAGACTCATTGTTTGCTCATACACATACAAACTCGTTTCTCGTTATAGCAATAAACTTGTATTCATTAATAGCAATCAACTTGTTTATCATTGAAGCAATGTACTTGTATTTACGAAAGGCCTTATTGTACGCTCGATTTTTATAAACTTGTGATACTCACCAACTATTTTCATAGTTGACGCTCGTTTTACATGCTTTTTCAGGAAGTAATAAGTAAGTGGATGTAAAGATTCATCATCATAGAGCATGCTGCATCGTGTTGAAGCTATTATGAAGCTATATTTTGAACAATGTTATTTTGAAAAACTTGTATTTTGTTTCTTTTGAAGCTATGGGTTGTAAACTTTTAAATACTGCTATGGTGATGTATCTTTATCTTTTGCATTGAAACCGTTATCGCTGTCATACCTTGCGTTTCCGCTTTAGCGGGGTGTGACATTAAGTCGCTTATTACATAGGTTAAATAATCCTAGACTGATTGATTAGACCCCATTACATAACTCTTGTCTAAGTCCAGCCGTTATAGGGATGAGTGTTTTACTCGAAGAATTATATATGCTTTGTTGTATGTGAATTTATTCATGAAGTAGTTAATTGACATTATTTGGAGTTCTTCAGCAGCTAATGGTAGGGTAAGGTTGGGAACCTAGGAAGTGCTTTAGTGGGTTGGTTGCACTACTTAGCGAGTATCTAGAGTATCAGTTTGAGAATGTGACTTGGAGGATTCGGGATGATTCTTGAGGAAGGTATGGATAAGTGTGGAAGATTGTATTGAGCCCGTACTATTGAAAGCATAGGATCCATACTCAATTTGAGGAGAGTCGCGGAGAATCTAGAAATCCGATGGGATGAGGATAATTTGTGTATGTTTTGATCATGTGTATGATTGCTTTTCAGAATGGTGATTAGCACGCATGGAGAAGGTTTGGGTTTTGGTTCAGGCCCAAGTGTAGGCTCTGGTGATGAGCCAATTGGTGAGGAGATGTATGAGTTCTTCACGTCATCTGTTGACATAGTTGTATATCAGTCCCCTATGGATTGTGGGAAGACCACCAGGGTTTTGACTTCACATTAGATTGAGGAGATGGAGGGTGTCTTCCACACTAATCCCTATCCCGTAGGAGCAAAGGTTCAACTTGCCTTGGATCTCTTGCATCATGCGGCAAGGAGTAGTTGGGAATTGATTGCACAATCTATTACGCTTACTGAGTTGGAGGTTATGTCTTAAGAAGATTTTTTGACCCGATTTAGGGTGGAGGTTGTGCCAGCTATCATAATGCAACCATTGACAAGGTATTTTGTGAGCATATCAGGGTGCAAGACCCTGAATGGTGTGATTGCTAGAACCTATGAGCGGGAGATTGATTTGGAGCACCTTGGGAAGTGGAAGGCAGAATAGATTCAAATTGTAGTGAGCCAGGCAAAGTGGCCCAGGACTCAGGATTCGTGTTTGGGAGGCCAGCAAGCTCAGGGTCATTCTGCCAAGTGTGGGAGCATCCATATGGGAGGCTGTCGAGAGACAGGGAAAGGATGTTTCAATTTCAGACACATGGTTCATTCACTAGGGATTTCCCGCAAGAGTCAGTTTTGATATGTTTTCACCACAACCAAGTGGGTCATGATAAGACTGACTGTCTGGAATTGATAAGGGGAGTGTAACGCCCATAGATCCGAGCTAGTCAATTTAGAGGCAATAGGGGTCGAAATGACTTTTCGACAAAAGATTATTAATAATAAATAATCTCAACCAAGTTTTAGTATATATTATGTAACGCCCGTAGATCCGGGCTAGTCAATTAAGAGGCAATAGGGGTCGAAAATGAATTTTTGACAAAATATTATTAAGAATAAATCATCTCAACCAAGTTTTAGTACTTGTTACAAGGTTTCCGTACATATAAAGAGCGTCGAAATCCGAGTTATAACGAAGAAGTTATGGCCCATCAAAGTTTTACGGCAAAACCGGCACGACACCGGGAGACGTAAATAGTGAATTTATGATAGAGCTTCTTTTAGCCTTAGTAATCTAAATGAAAGTCGTAGAATATTTTAACCTGAGAGCATCGATAAAAAGGACGCCCAAATCTGACTTCTTATGAGGAAGTTATGATTTTTCGATGTTTTGGCTTAGCAGTGTACAGCCCGAAGTTCGAGTATTAGATTGAGCGGTTTTTAGCCGACACAACCTAAATGAGAATCGAAGATCTCGTTATTAGTAGCGTAACGATAAAAAGACAGATGAAAATGGACATCGGATAAAGAAGTTATGAGATTTTGACGGACCAATCCTGTCCCGGCCTGTTAAAAATATAACTTTAAAAATAAAGTCAAAATTAGCCGACGGAGTCTAAACAAAAGTTGTAGAGTACGTCTCCACCTACACGTGGATATAAATAACGTCAAAAACGGAGTTCGTATGAACGAATTACAAATTATAATAGCATATTTATGTATTAAAATAAAGTATAAATCATATATACGTACACACACACACACACACACACATATATATATATATATATATATATATATACATATGTATATATCATTATAAAGGTATCGATGATGCGGTCATTATAAGACTAATGTTGAGTTCTTTCGACATTAGTTTAGTGCAAATATCGTTAACTCTATTTAAAATAGTATTATGAAGGGATGTTTAGTTGTTTATATAACTATAAGGTCATTAAGTAATTATGGAAGGTAGTTTTTGTAAATTCAATTACTATAAATAAGAGGTTTGGGCTCTCATATTTCTTGCACCATTCTCTTGATTCAATAGTCTTTCTCTCCTTATCCCCCGACCATTTCGGTCCCTCGTGATTCGACTTCTCTTTCTGTAGTTTTAGTATAGTAAGGTGAGCACTGAAGTGTTGCACGAATCTTTCTTAGAAAGATACGGCGAAGAAGTTCTGCCCCTGTAGAGCCGGACTCCTTGCTAAAATCCCTTTGTAAGTAAGTTATGCTTACCCTATTTTAAATATAGTTTATATTTAAAATTAGTATTGTTATTATAAATTTATAATAAATATTTGAGCTATTATTATGACGTATATAAGTGTCGTTATAATATCTTTTTAACTACTCGCGGTACGGGGAATCTGGTTTAAAGGGCCGCATAGGGTTGTTGGATTTCAGAAGTGCTATACGCCAAAATGGTCCTGCCCTCCGGTGTTTTATGTCTGGCCCCTGTCTGTACATAGTGGTTGGAAAGCATTGTTTAAACGCTTATGTAATAATAATAATAATAAGACTAATAATTAGTCACAGTAATATTAGACTAAAATCTAGTGGTGATAATACTAGGTTTCGTCGATGGAAATTATTTTAAAGTAAACAAAGCGTTGTCCGAGTACCGAGTCACCACCTTCTCAAGTGAGTGCATAGTTACTTTCAGCTTACACATAGATATGAAGTACTTTATATAAATTACCTGCTATGTGTGCATATTATCTGAATACTTGCTATTTATGTTGGATGAACGTTTTATACATGTTTTCAAAGATTTAAACTGTATATGTCTTTTATATCTACAAATTGTTTTGGGTAAAACATGGGTAGATGTAATAGTTGTTGTGTGACAAAATAAAATAATGAGAGGCCTCGTTATAGATGTTATTGATGATCTAGTCATCTAACGAAGTATAAATGACGACCACGGACTATTCTAGATAGTCCAGTGGAACACTAGCAGGCTCGCAACCTGTAGGTGTTTATTCGAACTGTGTGTTTATTTGAACTGTGTGCCCACCAGATGTACTCCATCCCCCACATGGTTGCCTTAAGGATATTTACGGCTGAGGAATCCCCTTAGCAATAGTATCCCTCCCGATGATAGTCCTTAGACTAGGTTCTTTGTGTTAGATGTCTTAGGGACGTAAAGTGAGGATAACGGGAATAGGTAATCGGGTTTATTTGGTTTGATAAATTTAATAAACTTATTTATTGTGGGTTGAAAACCCTATGTGCTCACCAGGCTCCGAAGCTTGACCCACTCACTTTCTTGTATTATAGGTAGTGGCGCATGAGCATAGATGTGATGTCTTAGGATAAGAGATTAATGGATTTTTGGCCTGTAAATACGGAATAATGTAGTAAGGCCTATGTTGTATTCTTTATACTTATGTACTTTATCGAACATGACATCCCGAGTCTTTTTAATGAAATACATTTCTATGGAAATGCTTTTGATAAATCTTTATCATAATATTGTTTTGGGACAAATTCTGCAACTCTTTTATTAAAAGCTTACTTTGATTTTGAAATAAACTATAAACAAAACCGGTCTTTTCTAGCCGTGGTTTTGGGGATGCCACAGTTGATATCAGAGCATTAGTGTAAGCGAACTAGGAATTTGTAGGATTTCTAGACTTAAACTTAGAATGCTAAGCGATGATTGTGAGGTGTGAGTACTAGCTTATTTTAGGAATTATGCCTAAAATGCTTTTATGTGCTAAATGCTTTGTGCCTGACATGCTATTATTTGTTCGGATCTATGGTCTGTTTCCGACCGGATTTGGAAACCTTATGTGTTTAGAATTTTAAGCGTTTAACTACGATATTATAACTAGCATATAAACGTTTCAGAGTGATAAGGATGATTTAAACATCAATCCTAAATAAAGATCTAGATTCACCTTATTCGGTGTATAGATCAAGATGGCAAGGACCCGTAGTGGAAACATGAATGCAAATGGGAACCGAGATCAACCCCCAGTGATACAGAAAATACCAGTCATAGTAGAAGTTGCACTCGAGCCAATCACGATGGCCGGAGTGCATGCATTGATCCAGATGATGTTGGATTGTCAAATGGAGGAAACAAGGCGTTTACTTCAACAAGATCGAGAGGAAATTACGATGCCTATTGAACAGCCCGAGCTGAATGACGGGCAGTCTGAGGAAGGGAACGACAGCAGGACCGTTGGTCAAGCTGATCCCCCGGTGATTAGGAGGAACAATCATGATGAAGGAATCGAGAGGAATGGATGCAAGTACAAAGATTTTCTAACTTGAAAGCCATCGACTTTCACTGGGAAGGAAGATCTGATCAGGGTCATGGATTAGATCTCAGAGATGGAATTAGCCTTCATGACATGTGGTTGCAAAAGCAAACTACAAACCACGTTTGCAGTACGTCAATTCAGAGGAGGCGTTGTTCGCTGGTGGAATACCCTAGGGAAGACTTTGAGCCCCAATGAGCCCCTGCAACTGGCATGGGCAGATTTTTTGGTGCAATTTAAACGAAAGTACTGCTCAGCTCAAAACTTACTCGAGCTAGAGAACCAGTTCCTGACCTTGAAGAAAGGAAGCATGTCAATTGATGAATACACCAACAACTTCATAGAGAAGATGGAGTTCGCCTTGCACCTTATTCCGGATGAGCTGACGAAATCGACAAGTACGCAAAGGGACTTCCATGGGAGTATGCGGTGCCAATGCGTCAGGCACCTACTCTGGAGGCAACTATCTGGGCTGCTAAGTCTGTGGAAGATATGATTAAGGGAAGAGCTGCCAATAAGATTGAGGTTGGCGAAAAGATGAAGTTTGAGGGGTCTACGAGGCCAAATAAGAAGATCAAGTCTGGTTCAAAGGAGTTTAGCGGAGGAGGAAACAAAGTGAAATGGTGCGAGAAGTTCAAGACGAATCACTTTGGGAAATGTAGCGAAGAAGTGACTTGCTACAAGTGTGGGAAGACCGGACATTATGCCAACGAGTGCACCGCCAGCAAAAAGGGTGTGTTATGAATGCCGTGAAGAAGGGGATGTTGCTAAGGATTGCCCGAAAAAGAAAGAGGCGGCAAGACCAAACATTCCGCCAAAACCAAAGGCAAGAGCATTCCATATGATCCTAGAAGAAGCAGCTGACGATGCAAGGAATCAGGAGTGAGGATGGATACATGGAGATCAAGTTATGAAGAAGCCATGTAGATAGTGTCATATGGTGTAGCCTATTAGAGGCATAATCTAAGGTGAACTTGAACACCCATGTAATCGTTTCAAGGAATAATATAAAACCTTCGTTTTGATATTTTATGTGTTAAGTTTCTATGTGATTTTCTTGTATGGTGACTTGGAAAAATACGGGACAATACTTGGGACGAGTATGAGTAGGTGTGAAAGGTAGTAGAGGCCTATACTACCGGAAGCACAGGACTCATACTTGGATCAGGGAAAGTCACAAGGTTACCAAGAAACTAGTAATTGATTTTGTTTTATTCAAGTATGTCATTACCATTGTTTCAGTAATGACTAAGAAGATTGTTGTTATCCCGACCCTAGTGGTCATCTCACATTGATTCCGACTACGATGAGTAGGTTATGTGGTTCAGAGAACCAAGTTTGATGTAGCGTCCGACTTAAGCCAAACGATTGAAATCAAAGAGATCAATAGAAGTATCACGCTCGTTGTTAAAGAAGTTGGTAGCTAGAAATGTTACATGTTAAAATGTGATTATATCACATTAGACGATGAAGGAAGGAATATTCCATTCCGGAATTTGACTCTAAGATACCTGAGTCTAAGCATTGCTACATACGCTGACATGTCATTAGAATATGACACATCGGTCAATTGTAGTAATCAAATTAACTTATCCTAAGTTTGTTAAGAAGAAGAAGGATTCTCTGATAAAGAATGAGATTGTGACACGAAGGTCATGATTGAAAGTCCAACGAGCAGGTGCAAGACCAAGCACCGCCTGCAGTCAAGGAGTCCAAGAGTTAGATACTCGTTCCAAGCGACATAGAAGTTACAATTATTACATAGGATGAAGAGATAACGTATGGAGTCATTATACAAACCTGTTTCGTTGATGATTCCGGGATGTAATCATCCTAAGGGGGAGATAATTGTAACGCCCGTAGATCCGGGCTAGTCAATTTAGAGGCAATAGGGGTCGAAAATGACTTTTTGACAAAAGATTATTAAGAATAAATAATCTCAACCAACTTTTAGTATATATTATAAGGTTTCCGTACATATAAAGAGCGTCGAAATCCGAGTTATAACGAAGAAGTTATGACCCGTCGAAGTTTTATGGCAAAACCGGTACGGCACCGGGAGATGTAAATAGTGAATTTATGATAGAGCTTCTTTTAGCCTTAGTAATCTAAATGAAAGTCATAGAATATGTTAACCTGATAGCGTCCATAAAAAGAACGCCCAAATCTGACTTCTTATGAGGAAGTTATGATTTTTCGAAGTTTCGGCTTAGCGGTGTACAGCTCGAAGTTCGAGTATTAGATCGAGCGGTTTTTAGCCGACACAACCTAAACGAGAATCGAAGATCTCGTTATTATTAGCGTAATGATAAAAAGACAGACAAAAATGGACATCGGATAAAGAAGTTATGAGATTTTAACAGACCAATCATGTCCCGACCTGTTAAAAATATAACTTTAAAAATAAAGTAAAAAATTAGCCAACGGAGTCTAAACGAAAGTTGTAGAGTACGTCTCCACCCACGTGTGGATATAAATAACATCAAAAAAGGAGTTCGTATGAACGAGATACAAATTATAATAGCATATTTACGTATTAAAATAAAGTATAAATCATATATACATACACACACACACACACACATATATATATATACATATGTATATATCATTAGAAAGGTATCGACGATGCGGTCACTATAAGACTAATGTTGAGTTCTTTCGACATTAGTTTAGTGCAAATATCGTTAAATCTATATAAAATAGTTTTATGAAGGGGTGTTTAGTTGTTTATATAACTATAAGGTCATTAAGTAATTATGGAGGGTAGTTTTTATAAATTCAATTACTATAAATAAGAGACTTGGGCTCTCATATTTCTTGCACCATTCTCTTGATGCAAGAGTCTTTCTCTCCTTATCCCCCGAGCATTTCGGTCCCTCGTGATTCGACTTCTCTTTCTGTAGCTTTAGTATAGTACGGTGAGCGCTGAAGTGTTGCACGAATCTTTCTTAGAAAGATTCAGCGACGAAGTTCTGCCCCTGTAGAGCCCGACTCCTAGCTAAAATCCCCTTGTAAGTAAGTTATGCTTACCCTATTTTAAATATAGTTTATATTTAAAATTAGTATTGTTATTATAAATTTATAGTAAATATTTGAGCTATTATTATGATGTATATAAGTGTCGTTATAATATCTTTTTAACTACTCGCGGTACGAGGAATCTGGTTTAAAGGGCCGCATAGGGTTGTTGGATTTCAGAAGTGCTATACGCCAAAATGGTCCTGCCCTCCGGTGTTTTATGTCTGGCCCCTGTCTGTACATAGTGGTTGCAAAGTATTAAACGCTTATATAATAATAATAATAATAATAATAATAATAATAATAATAATAATAATAATAATAATAATAAGACTAATAATTAGTCACGGTAATATTAGACTAAAATCTAGTGGTGACAATACTAGGTTTCGTCGAAGGAAATTATTTTAAAGTAAACGAAGCGCTTTCCGAGTACCGAGTCACCACCTTCTCAGGTGAGTGCATAGTTACTTTTAGCTTACACATAGATATGAATTATTTTATATAAGTTACCTGCTATGTGTGCATATTATCTGAATACTTGCTATTTATGCTGGATGAACGTTTTATACATGTTTTCAAAGATTTAAACTTTATATATATATATATATATATATATATATATATATATATATATATATATTATTTTCTACAAATTGTGTTGGATAAAACATGGGTAGATGTAATAGTTGCTGTGTGACAAAATAAAATAATGAGAGGCCTCTTTATAGATGTTATTGATGATCTAGTCATCTAGCGTAGTATAGATGATGACCATAGACTATTCTAGATAGTCCAGTGGAACACTATCTGGCTCGCAACATGTAGGTGTTTATTCGAACTATGTGTTTATTTGAACTGTGTGCTCACCAGATGTACTCCATCCCCTACATGGTTTCCTTAAGGACATTTACGGCTGAGGAATCCCCTTAGCAGTAGTGTCCATCCTGATGATAGTCCTTAGACTAGGTCCCTTGTGTTAGATGTCTTAGGGACGTAAAGTGAGGATAACGGGAATGGGTAATCAGGTTTATTTGGTTTGATAAAGTTAATAAACTTATTTATTGTTGGTTGAAAACTCTATGTGCTCACCAGGCTCCCAAGCCTGACCCACTCAGTTTCTTGTATTACAGGTAGTGGCACATGAGCATAAATGTGATGTCTTGGGATAAGAGATTAATGGATTTTAGGCCTGTAAATACGGAATAATGTAGTAAGGCCTATGTTGTATTGTTTATACTTATGTACTGTATCGAACATGACATCCCAAGTCTTTTTAATGAAATACATTTCTATGGAAATGCTTTTGATAAATCTTTATCATAATATTGTTTTGGGACAAATTCCGCAACTCTTTTATTAAAAGATTACTTTGATTTTGAAATAAACTATAAACAAAACCGGTCTTTTCTAGCCGTGATTTTGGGGATGTCATAGCGAGCAGTAAGGCCACTTGCTCCAGTCAATCTAATACATACTGATGGTTACGAGGTTAAAGTGGAGGATCATGTGGTGAGGAGTCGAGCATTACATTCCTAGGCCAAAAAGATCCGAGTTCCACCAGTTGACGTTGCATGTATGAACCGCATCCCTTCTTACATGCTCTTATCAAATGTGTTTATGATTAAATGTTGGTGAGTGAGATGCTATGTGCGGTCTATCTAAGTATCCACTAAGGAATTGAGTTTTCTTCATGATGGTCTTAAGAGTCTTCTTATCCCATTTTGCATACCGCGAGCCGTATTTAGAAAAGGATTTAGTATCCTGGTTAGGGGACCAATAGCCAGTCTAATCCTTATTGGTATCAGCAACAATTCAAGGACTCTGTAGGGTAGGAATATCAGGTATGAATGCAAGATATGTAAAGGTTCTTCATGGTTTTGATGCAATGAGGAATGGGTATGAGCGTGGGTGTAAGAACAATAGTTGTTAAGTTTTAGGAATATTAAAACTCGAGCTGGTAATATTCTGTCAAGATTGATAGGTATAAAGGATTGTTCAGAACAAAAGTGTCGGATGAGTATATTCCAACTCATGTTTTCAGGAAGGCAAGTGTGGTACTCACATTGGGAGCTTTTGGTAAAATATCTTGTGGAATATGGTTGTCCTCATCTTGGACAACAAAGTCAGGGTTCAGGAGTATTTGTGTCGCTCATGAAGGATTTGTCAGATTGTTTTATAGAATGATATCTATAGTCTAGATTGGGCTGATAGTGATCAATCAAATATTTTTAGAGTTTGGTAGATGTTCTTGGTTATTGGAAGTTCACATACTAAGGCAGTATTGTGGAGTTCTTTAGTTGTGGCTTGGGGATCTATGCATAATCCAATTTTTGCATGTCGAGTAAGTGTGGTTGGTATCTGGATTGACCCAACCATAGTTTGGCAGTATTTCTAATGGCTTTGGAAGTTTTATCGAGCTATTACATAAAGGTGGGATCTGTTCAGTTACAATCGAGGTGTGGGATCTTGTATCGATCGATCATGAGCATGTTTCTCTTAACGGTTGAGGTTAGTCATTTCGTTAAATCTATTGGTCCTTTTCCCTGTGGATAAGGTTGTGAGGATGAAAGCGTGCAATAGATATAGGGTTAGTTATGTGTCTCCCCATGGGGGTGTACATTGTGGTAGTGCCTCGATTATGGTCATGAGGGGTACAAGTGGACTGTTTAAGATAACATGAGACTGATTGGTTAGTATTATTGGCATGTTTATCATGTAATGCCCGTGTTTCTAGGCTAAGGACTAAAGATAATGTAATAGCTAGGTTAACCTTTGTAACTCATTTTGAAGTAATAAAGAGGAATTATGTGAATTATGTGTTTATTTTATTAATTATTATAATTTAATGAATTAAGATTAAAAAAATGAGCGTCGAAAATAAATATTAGATAAAGTCAATATCTATGTAGAAAGTTGTAGTGGTTGAAATAAGGATTCCGGTGATATAAAGAATACCAAAATCCAAGTTATAACGAAGAAGTTATGATCCGTCGAAATTTCGCGACGGAACCGAAATGGTACCGGGAAGCGTAAATAGTGAATTTACGATAGAGTGATATTTAGCCTTAACGATCTAAATGAATGTTGTAGATTTCGTTAAACCGAGAGCATGCATAAAAACAATGTTCAAATCTAACTTTGTATAAGGAAGTTATGATTTTTCTAAGTTTCAGCTTAGCAGTATGCAACCTGAAACTCGAATATGAGATCGAGTGATTTCTAGCCAAAACAATCTAAACGAGAATCGAAGATCTCTTTGATAGTAGTGCAATGGTGAAAAGACAGACGAAAACGGACGTCGAATGAAGAAGTTGTGATTTTATAACGGAGTTTTCCTGTCCCGGCCTACTAAAAATAATATAATAAAAATAAACTCAAAATTAGCCGACGGAGTCTAAATGAAAGTTGTAGAGCTTAGTCTCACCTAAGTGTGGATATAAAGAACGGCGAAAACGGAGCTCGTATGAGGAAGATATGAATTTCTGAATTTTTTAAAAATAATTAAAATATATAAATTTAATTATATATTCGGATAATAGCCGAATCCGTGAGTCAGCAGATCTGATCCGAAGGTTACGCCCAACGTACTTGGGTTCTTGGTCGCAGATGAGCCACGTCGCACCTCGAATGACTCCGGTCTGATCCACCTGGTATGCCCAGCGTACTAGGAGTACGCCCAACATAAATTTTGATTACGCCCAGCGTAACGCGTGGTTCAGCCCCTATAAATACGATGTAACCCCCAAACGGCCATGGTTGCTAATTTTTCATTCTCCACCCCTCTACTTTCTTCAGTATTGCAAGTTTCACCCCCCGAAAGCCCCGATATTAATCCCGAAGCCCCGAAGATCCCGAGAAAAGTAGTTTTCGAGCCAAAACTTTGCCCGCATGAAGCCCAGTTTTTGAGAAAACATCTCGGTTTTTATCAAAAACGGTCATTTTAAGAGACGAGGTGTTGTCCGATTTTCGTCTTAACAAGTGAGTGTGTGGTCACTTTCACCTTACACATAGATATGAAGTATTTTATATAAAATACGTGCTATGTGTAATTATATTGTTTGTTTATTTGAGATGGGTGTTGAATGAATGTTTTATACATGTTTTAAAATGATTTAAAAAGTATATATATTTTTATCTACAAATACGTTGGGTATAACATGGGTAGATGAAATAGTTGGTGTGTGTTAAAATGATGAGAGATCTCGATGTTGTTGCTGTTTCAGTCTTCTAGCGGAGTATGGATGACGACCACGGACTTTTCTAGACAGTCTAGTGGAACGCTAGCAGGCTCGCAACCTGTAGGTGTTTGTGAACTTAGTGTTCAGTGGTATACTCCATCCCCCACATGGTTGCCTTATTATTTGACATAAACTGCTGAGGAATCCCCTAAACCAGTGTTGTTACTCCGATGAAAATCCTTAGACTATGTCCCTTGTGATAGGTGTTCAGGGACGTAAAATGAGGATAATGAGAATGGGTAATCAGAGTTATTGTTGGTTGATAAAATTAATAAATTTATTTTGGATTGATAAATTTATTGTTGGGTGATGAAATTAATAAATTTATTTCTGGTTGATGAAAGTTTAATAAATTTATTATTTGTGGGTAGAAAACCCTATATGCTCACCAAGCTCCCAAGTCTGACTCACTCAGTTTTCTGTATTACAGGTAGTAGACTCTAAGCGTAGTCTGGAGGTTGAAGAGGGATTTTTGAATTATAAGCCAGTAGTTGTAAATATTTGTTGTAAGGCTTATAATTTACTATTTATGCTTTTGGTCTATTTCGGAAAATAACATCCCAAGGTTTTTGATATATAATGAAAATGTTTATTTCTTTATGAAATGTTTGGTTAAATTTTTGTTATGTTCTGTTTTGTGAATAAATTCCGCAACATCTTTTGGAAAATTACTCTGATTTTTTTTAAAAGCATAAACTAAATTGGTCTTTTCTGGCCGATAAAATTGGGGATGTCATTTATCACTTGGGTTATAGCATTCGATTTGGAACAAGAGTATGACTGTCTATCTGATTCATTAGTTGTGTGTGACCATGTTTTCATCTAGTTTTACGTTGGTATCAGCATGTGCTACGAAAGGAATTATGTGTAACAGAAGGGTATGACCCATGTTGTATTCGGTTAGCATTGTGAGGGATGTTGATTGGGTTCCTGCAAGTCGGTAGACTAATGGTTGGGTATCTTTATGGTGTTGGTTGCAAGTCCTCATGTTCGTATATTTTGAGTATTTCGTATGTATGGAAGAGTGGTATTCCTATTTAGAGACTAGTGACGGTATGATAAATGAATGATCAACAGTCCTAAGGAATAATTTTTGCAGTTTAAATTGATGGGTTCAAGTTTTCAGGAAGTTTCCTACTTTGAGCGGTTATTGCTTTGATATGAGGTCTTCCAGTTGGCAAGAGTATGGTAGTTGTTTTAGTTCCCAGGCAGAGCAATTGGGTTTCTTTCTTTGGATGAGGTGATAGTGTTAAAGTTCATTATTTCGGAGGAATAAGAGATTTCTACTAAGATAGGGTTTGGATGGTATGTTTGAGAGGCGTTCATCAGTATGGGATGAATCTTCAGTCTTAAACGGAATTCAAGAAGTTCGGGCAGGATCAACTACAATATTAAAGGAAGTACTAACGAATGATTTCGACGACGAAATCTAATTTAAGTGGGGGGAGAGTTGTAACATCTTGTTTCTAGAAGTTTCTTATTTCAAGATTGTGGTCAATAAATGGATTAAGTAAAGGTCTTGGGCTTTAATAAAATAATGTTTAGCCCTTGGTTATGTTTTGGAGTCAAAGGGTAAAACGGGAAAGTGATGTTTCATACTTCTTTTATGAATTTAGGATTTAATGTCGAAAGCTTTTAAGGAAAAGGAGAATTGATAGGATTGTAGAGCTTCTCATTAACTTTCTATAGATATAAAGAATGTCGAAATCGGAGTTAAAACGAAGGAGTGATGACCATTTGAAGTCACGAGGATATTCGGCTAACCCGAGTATGCTGAGCGTACAAGGCTCAAGTTTGATCTCGGAAGGCAACCATGTACGTTTGCTATATGTGGCGTACGTTGGGCGTATGAACATTTGGAGCAAACCCTAATTTTTAGGGTTTGGACACTATTTAAGCACTTTATCTTTCTCTTAGATTTTCTTATCATCAACCTCTTTGCCTCTAATGACTCCTCACGAAAGCCTAGATGTTGTTGTGTGTGTTTTGAGCCTTGTTGGTAGTTTTTTGGCATTTTTTACTCTTTCAGGAAGGAAGATATTGGTGGTGAAGTTTTGGTTGGACTTGAGCGTAAGGATCCAAAGTCTTCATCAGCTTTGCTAGAAATTGAAGGTATAAAGCTCTTATCTTGATGACTCTAACTGTTAGATCTAGTTTAGGGATTGTTTTGAGCTTAATATGGTCCTTTGAGTCATCCTTAGGAGTATGAGCTACTCTTGGAAACTTAGAATGTTATATCTTAGCATTTCTGATGTTGTTAGGGCATAAAAGTGTCATTCTTATGGGTTTTAATGAACCATGCAAGAGTTGGTATCCATATTATGAACTTAGATGGATACTGTGACATCCCCAAATTCACGACAAAAAAAGACTGATTTGTTTATGCTTTATTTGAAAATCAGAGTATCCTTTTACAGAAAAATGTTGCGGAATTTGTTCCCAAGAAAACATGACAAGTAAATTATCTAAGAAAGTAATCAATTAGTCAAAATAAATAATAACTTCAAACACACTTGAGTTTAAGCATATAATTGACAAATTCTTGTAAATCATGCAAATCCGACTTGAAATTAGAACAATAATCCGCCAATTTTTTTTTATAGAACTTCTTAAAACCCACTTGAAATCAAGCAAATAATTGGCCAGAATCGCTAACAACTTGCGAATCCCATTTGAAATTAAAGCATATAATTGAATATACTATGGAAGATGGGTAAAAACCCCTTCGTATTCAAGTGATATTGCAGAGAATATAACTTTATAAAATCGAGCAACATGGTGAATGGATTTAAGAGAATTGATACTTGTTGTATATTTGGTCTTCTTGGATCCATAATTCTAAAAAAAAATACTTTTAGAATTGTTATACTAAGAGCACAAATTATAAAACAAAATTTACCCTAAATACCAATTCCACCTATTACTTTGTAACAAAAAATTATAATCCTTCGATTAACAACCTTCATTCAATCAGAACACAAATAAAACTACATTTGAAAGAACGATTCTACAAGAATAAACTCAATTCCATAAGAATTATAAAATTTTGTTCCTTCTCGAATTATGAACTTGATATTCGACACATCATTCTTTTTGAATAATGTAACCCACTTGTTTGTAATTACTAATCTTTTTGTATCATCACAAATACAATATTGGTTGTTTATATTCTACTACGTTAATCAATGCTTTCTGATTGACCTTGATTCTTGGAAGATCCTTCTCGATTTGATGGTCCGAATAACTAGTTCTTTCTTATTTTGTGAGCGAGTTGAAAGAGAAAATGGGATCAATTAACCCAAAATATCTGAGGCTCCCTTATTTATTGTTGATGTAAAATTACATTCTTAGCCTATTGAATCTGTTTCTTTCAGTTACCAGCTAGTTTATTTTTATTTTAGCTTAATCATATAAATAACTCACTTTCTAATAATAATTAAAACTATTAGCTCACATTTAACCATACATCCACACAATATACATCATCCACATTATACCTTAACCCTATATATATATATATATATATATATATATATATATATATATATATATATATATATATATATATATATATATATATATATATATATGGAAAATTACAATAAAGTCCCTACATATTGGCTTTATAATCGATTTAGCCCTTATATTTTTTTTATTCAATTAAGTCCCAAATAACAGTAATCGTATTCAATTTAACCCTTTGGCCCGGTAAACAGGTCATCCAACTTTCAAAAATTACATTTTCGGCCCAGATTTCAAAATTTATTACAAATTTGGTCCAAATTTTACATTATTGGCCCAGATTTTAAATTTTTTTACAAATTTGATCCAAAATATATACTTTGTGCCCAAATTTTAGAATTTTATTATGAATTCATCCTAACTTTAGTCTTTTTTACAACTTTTTTTTTCTCAAAAGTTTGTTTCTAATATGTTTTTTCTTTAAACTTCATATTTATACAAAAAAATTACATATTTTCACATACAAATCTTATTTTTTCTATATAATTTTTTTTTATAAACTTTTTTGTATATGAAATATCTAATTATAAAAATAGGTTTGGATTATTTGTGTGATTTCTCTAAAAAATCAATTAACAAATTAAAAGTAACCCTAAATTATACTATTAAATTATAGTTTGTCGAAAACTAGTTACACTAGTTACCATAAATTAAAATTAACCCTAAATTATACTCTTAATACAGATATTTTAATATGTGTTCTACTTAGTGTGTATTCTTTTTTCTATGAGATTTTAATATAGTTATTTACATGTATTTTTCAATTTGTTGCATCTTCGTAAATTAAATCATACATTCGATCACACACACACACACACACACACACATATATATATATATATATATATATATATATATATGACAAAAGGTATGTAAAGTTGTTCTAATCTCATATATGATAATCCATATTGGTTTTAGTAGGAGTTGTAACTATCAACGTTTGTAATACTTTTTTACATTTGTTAAATGTCATTTTCTGCCAAAAACCTCTTTATCGACAAATGACAATTGCTCCATTCTAGATAGTTATTTTTTGTTATTACAATAAACAAAATTGACACATGAATCCGATTTTACAAAGAAGTTTAAATAAAGAAATCCAAAGTGATGATGAACTATATGTATGAACATGTATTTAGCGAGAAACAAAAAATATGAAGTTTTCAATATGTAACATCTTCTATTATTTAAACTTTTCCTATAATTGTGATTAAAGAACAAATAAATAGTATTAAAATGAGCGTAACTAGTTTTTGACAAACTATAACTTAATAGTATAATTTAGGGTTACTTTTAATTTCTTAATTGATTTTTTAAGACAAATCACACAAATAATCAAAAACCTATTTTTATAATTAGATATTTCATATACAAAAAAGTTTTTATATAGAAAAAATAAGATTTTTATGTGAAAATATGTTTTTTTTATAAATATGAGTTTTAAAGAAAAAACATATTAGAAACAAACTTTTGAGAAAAAAAAGTTGTAAAGAAAACTAAAGTTAGGATGAATTCATAATAAAAATCGTAAAATTTAGGCAAAAAACGTAAATTTTGGACAAAATTTATAAAAAAATTTAAAATATGGGCCAAAAGTGTAAATTTTGGACCAAATTTGTAATAAAATTTTAAATCTGGGCCAAAATTATAATTTTTGAAAGTTGGATGACCTGTTGACTGGGTTAAAGGATTAAATTGAATACGATTACCGGTATTTGGGACTTAATTGAATAAAAAAATTATATAAAAGCTAAATCGATTATGAGGCCAATATGTAGGGACTTTATTGCAGTTTTCCCTATATATATATATATATATATATATATATATATATATATATATATATATATATATATATATATATATATATATATATATATATAGGGTTAGGTTATTTTGTTTTTAATAACTACTGTGTGCCAGAATGCACAGATCTGGACCATTGGATGGAATATAATCAAATGTCATAATCTGAGGGTCTATGATAGTAGAATATGATAACATGTACCATATAATCACACAAATTTCAACATAAGGGCATTTTAGTCAATTAACCTATATTAAAAAAGGAAATTTTCGGATTTTTAGGAATGATTAATTTCTTTATTTTTTAAAAATCTGAATATTTAAAATTAATTCAAATTTAAAAATCCGATTTTATTCTGTCAGAATGATAGAATGCCAACCATAAACTAGTAAATATATTTTTCGATTTTATTCTGTCAGAATGACAGAATGCCAAACATAAATTAGTAAATACATTCTGAAAGAATACACAAATCAATTCCTGAACTAATAATATAACAAATAATTATATTGTATGATTATCATTAATTGAATAATAACAACATTCTGAAAGAAAAAAAAAACATCAAAATCTAAGAAAAACATTAATCTATTCTGAAAGAATATTATTTTTAATCAACACTTTATACATTGTAGCATAGCACATTCTGATATAATACACTCTCGTTCTATATGTTTTCTTCCTTCTTCACATCAATGTTAGCCTCTTCAAACCTAAATCCACAAAGAAAAGATAATCATTTTTCAAAAATTAAACAATTCAATGCATTATAATAAAATACAACAATAAATATTCTTACATAATAAACTATTCTTGCAGAATGATTTTGAATATTCTTAAAGAATTTGTAACATATTCTATCGGAAATGATATGATAGAGAATGATAACATATTCTACCGGAATGTTTTTTAATTTTCCTATCTAATAATGGTTTTTTACTTTCCCTATCTTGACAAATAAGAAGATTGAAATCAAATTGTCACAGAATAATAAACATTCTTAGATTTTTGACAGAATACATACTACATGGTCAGATTCTCTTTCAGGCATTTCCACAAACACCTTTTGTGCACACATATATAAATAATAGAGAATCAAAAGCTTAAAGTATAAAAAAACAAATATCCTCATTGTTCTTCTGATGCGAATTTAAGGGAGTGTACAACTCAGCAAAACTTAGCATCCATTAAAATAGGTTGCTTCATCAATTAGGGTTTAAGAAAAAAGGGTTAAAGTATAATCGTTGGTACCTGTATCGGATATCTCACTTGAGTAGATCCAAATGAAAATAGCTCAGGCATGGGATTTATGCTTCCGTATCGGAGCACAGTCTCTACAGCTGATTCACAAATGTGCCGGTTTCCTGTCCACAACAGTCCGACTGCTCTGTTCACTGGATTCACCGTCCGGCCAGAGGCTTCGAACAGTAAAGACTAAAATAAACCTGAACGTACACAATTAAACAGATAACCAATATCAACATATTAATCAACCAAAACCTCAAATAGTATAACTTGTAAGAAGGTATGAGATAAATAGATAGATTGAAGATGTTGTGATGATATTTACCAGGTCGTTGGTGCTCAGGGACGGAGGAGAGGAAGGACATAAGGCCGGCACAACCGAAAAATTTGGCAACAAACAAATTGGCGTTGGCTTGAGCTTGAGCACTTTCGATGGCACAGAGGCTTTGTCTGAGAATGCAGCCCTTTCGAAGAATTCTGCAGCCATTGCAACAACACCTTGAGTCTGTTTGTGTGCTAATTGTTGGAAGCGATGCTGAATAGGAATGGGGTTTGGAGTTGTGTTTATATATGTCGAACTAAGGAGAGGATAAGGGTTTTTGGATCTGTGAAGAGAGAACGATGATTTTTAGAAAATCAGGGGGAATCGTTGGTGGTGTTATATGAAGATGATAACCTAAATTAGTGGGATATTGATTGATTTTGTTTTCTTTTACCATAATTAATTATAGTGTATATTACTCTTATACCCTTTTATTATTTATTAATGATTTAATTATTTCTTGAATTCTCATTGGTGAATTTAGGCACACAATACTTGTTAAAAACATTTGAACCTAGCTCTCTCTCTCTCTCTCTCTCTCTATATATATATATATATATATATATATATATATATATATATATATATATATATATATATATATATATATCCTCTAATCTAATAAAATAAGTAGATTTTTGGTACGTGGCAATTGCTAAGCCCTCCCCAAGCTAATTTTCCCGCTCAAAATTGTCAAACTGAAATTCCACATTTGCCCTTAAAGTCAAACATATTATGACTAATCGATAGTATCCAAAAAATCGAGCAAGAAATTAGGAAATCTTCTATTGTTCAACCGTTATACTTTTGGAAACCAAATTAATTTGATTGAAATTTTAAAACACATCAAATCCCCAAACATTTCTCCAAGCCAAAAAAAATCAGTAATCATTGATTAGCAAAATAGGAACTAATTCCATGGCAATCCACTAATTCTAGCTCCTTATTCTCTTTTTGTAACACTTGATATAAAAAATCGGCTGCTACATGCCAAAAATATCTCTCTATACTTTTGTTTAGATTAAGCTTCTTTCGGTTTTGGCTCTCTTAATTTTGCTTTTCGATGCAGGTTTTTTATTTTCTAAAACATCATATGGAAGTATATATCGTTCTCAATATTTTGTGCTCAAGTGCTGAATTGCACACAATTGGGGTTCTCGGTACATTAGTTTTGATTGTGCATTTTCGTCTTCAACTTCACTAGTAATGAAACCTCATCTACAACTTGTATCTCTATTCATTACTTTTATTAAATTGTATCTAATGTACGGATTTGATTTTAATTTATCCAAGAAGGTGACCAAAGTGAGTATTCATGAGGATGGGGAACTTCCGAATATCATCCAAATATCATCCATTGTTACCACGGTCTCCCTGATTCCAGTAACATTCGTATTTTCAAAGTAAGTAATCCAAGTATCATCTGTCATCAGATAAATATTTTTCTTAAGTTGTTGTGTGTCTGATAATGATTTCTATGTTGATGTGTGGTTTATTTGTCTGTTGCTGTTGTGTATAGCAAAGACATCTTAAATCTGCACTAGCTTATAATTAATACTATTGTTATTTTTGCTCTTTTATATAGATTTCTATGTTGCTGCTATGTCGTTTATTTGTCTATTTTGTTTATCAAGTTTTCCTGATTAATTAATCTGGACTTTTTGGTTTTGGGTTTGCAGATCTTTTTGTGTTTTCATGTTATGGTGTTTCATAAGTATCTGTTTCTTATTTTTTTTTTTAGGTTCATGACCTTCTCATGTAGATCAAGTGTTATTAAATCTTTACGTAAATCTTTTCGCTTGGTAGTGTTCAGGTGAATCGCATAACTGAGAGTAAGCATATTTCTTTTTTACATTATGCTTTTTGAATTAAAAGAAATGATGATTGGGATGATGTAATTTATAGGGTATGACATTTTCATTAGTTGCGTACAAAAATGGTAGAATCATGGTACAACAATCTTACATTCTTAACTTTTTATATATTTTCAGGAGGGGAGAATCAACAGTTTAATCACCAAATAGGGTAATTTTATTACAATTTCGAACAGTTAAATGCATTTTTTATGTAAAGTTTGTTATGGGTTTGTGACGAATGAAGAGTTTAACCATAAGAGAATACGCATGTTGATATCCGATTCTGATTTTAGATCATTTTAATGTGGTCTAGGTAAGAGCTTGCCCAAAACTTGAACCGACCACTTTGATCCAACTTATGTAAGGATTCTTTTCAATGATTGCTTGATAGGTGACTAAGCGCTCGATAGTGTTCGAGGTCCAAATAAAAATAAAAATACAAATTTTTATGGGATTGATTAAATAAGATAAAGTTAAATTATATATAACATGGTTAATTTCCACAAATATCATTGTACTTTATCAAAATTAAGGATTTTGTGTCTTCTTTTGTATTTGAAGGACATGGTGTACATAAAATAATAAAGAAATTTGGGATAAATTATTAATTAACATAAATGTACGAAGGACATTAGTTTTTGTTTTGTACGAATTAATAGTTAACAAATATGTACATATAGGATATTTGTATTTTTTTATATTTTTTCAAAACAACTCAAATAAACATATTAAAGCAACAAGTTATTGTTTTTACATTAAAGGACATTAGCTATTTTAGGTTAAAGTATAAATGAATAAGAAAAAAATGAAATATGAAAAAATTAAAGAATTAAAACATCATTGTAAAGAATGTAAACCAAACTATTTGTTAACTACCTATCGTTATAACTATGTAATTTCCAAGTATACTTTGTTATTTTATGATTATATCCCGTAGCTATGTACTTTCGAAGCGTATTTTGTTATTTTAGGTTTATGTTTTGAAATATATCATTTTATTAAGTTCTTCAAAAAGTTCAAACTTAAAAAAAAAAAAAAAAAAGTAAGATGAACCATTGATGTCATTTATAACAACATACTTTCAAAATACATTTTTATTTTTGCTCTTTGTTTGTTATGAGCTCAGTGTATTACATAT
The DNA here is from genome assembly GCF_052625555.1 of Lactuca saligna. Taxonomy (NCBI): domain Eukaryota; kingdom Viridiplantae; phylum Streptophyta; class Magnoliopsida; order Asterales; family Asteraceae; genus Lactuca; species Lactuca saligna. The sequence goes on from NC_136420.1 coordinate 138,204,711, forward strand.
GTTTTAATCTATAAATGGATCTTAAATTTATATTATGTTTCTATAAGTCATAATAATATTAAATTTGTCTTCACATACATTATCGGATATGAAAATAAACGTATATATTAATTTTAAATAATCAATATAAAAGTTTAAATAAAACTTATATCTTATTAGTTTAATTTTTATAAATCTTTTACCCATAGTTTTCATAGGTTGTATTTTGAAAAATTACCAAATTATAACATGTCATCAAAATAGATTTGAATAATATTGTTGCTTTTTTTTATTGCAACTCACTTATTATTTATTAGTTTTGGTATTTTAATTTGTTAATCCGTGTATCATATGGGTTTTAACCTAATATATATATATATATATATATATATATATATATATATATATATATATATATATATATATATATATATATATATATATATATATATATATATATATATAAAGAGAAGAAATTTAATATCACAATAAAATATAAAAAGAACCGTCAATGTGGAAACTTCTCGAACCTTTTGAAATATTGCAAGTGGGTTGTTTCAAAAATGTTAAGTTTCAAAAACAACTTCATTCTTACAAACAATGTGAAGAGAATGTGTATTTATACGTATTTGCTCATAACTACAATATCATTAAAAAAATATGTAAATAAACGTTCACCACCCAATTTGCTAAACAATTTAAAAGTTCACGAACATATGCGTATTTTGTGTATATTTACTCTAACAATTACAGTGTTACCAAAAAGGTGTGGGAAAAACAAATAACAATTACAATGTTACTAGAAAAGTGTGGCAAAAACAAAAGTTACCTTCCATAAATGTTATTAATTTTATATATTAGTTTTTGTATAAATTGAACACTGCGTTTCCATTTTGTTATAATTATGACAATTTAACCGGTTAATCTGGATGACATAATAATGTGTCAGTTTTGATGATTTAATATGCTGTAGTTGGACGTGTTAAATTTGAAAAATAATTACACAAAATACACTATGTTTTCACATTTTTCAATTTTGAAATTAAGTTTTTATTTTTATTTTTTAATGATGACACTTACTTTTTTTTTTTAAATCGAATATCATTTTTTTTTTCAATTTTGTTGAATGTTAAATCATTTTTCATTTGAAACCATATAAATATTATTTTTTTTACATTTAAAACCGTATATATACATTTCTCATTTAAAAACCATATTTGTTTTGTATAAATACAATGTTTTTTTACATTCAAACCATAATATTATGAGAGGTTTTTTTTTACATTCATAATCGATTTCAATCTTATCAATGTTCTAATGGAAGGTTTAACTTCACTAGAAATACTAGTGTGGTCAACATAGTTTGGTGCTTGCTTTAGACAAAATTGTGTCGGATCATCGCCCAATTATTTTAAAGAGTGTTTTCTTTATTACGGGCCAACACCTTTTTGATTCTTTGATTCATGGTTAGACATGAACGCCTTTGATTAGTTGGCCAGGTGTTCTTGGGCGGAATTCCAATTAAGAATTTTTAAAACTTGTGTATTTATTTTAAATGTAAAGTAAAGTATCACAGAAACAAGATAAAGGATTGGAAGTTTAATGCCAATATTAATTATAGCTTCATATAAGAAGAATGAGGCTGAGAATCGAATTTCAAATATTGATAAGTTGTTCGAAGCTTATCAAGGCTCACTAAATCTTGTGGTGGGAAGTCATAAACTTACTTATCGGTTGTATGAATTGGAAAAAATTGAATGTCATGGTTTAGCTCAAAAATGTAAAATTAAATGGGCAATTGAAGAAGATGAAAAGCACAAAATTTTTCCACAGTGTTATGAAAAATAAAAGACGGCAAAAGCTTATCATGGTAGTACATGTGAAAGATGAATGGGTAACACAATTTATCGGAGTACATTTTTTTTTTTTTTTTTTGAAATTCTACAAGTCGAAATTTGAGAAGTTCAACGGGTCTCGGGACACTATTTGTACCCGAGGGCGGAGCAAAGATTTTTTGATAAATAGGGCTTAATCATATTAAAATATATACATTGGATTAACATAACATAGTTTGTAAAATTGAAAGAGAAATTGATTTAAAAAAATTCATTTAAATAGGAGTAACATCGATCTTTGAAAAAATCAATATTATATTTGGTTTTTTTTCCAGTTTCAATATTATTATTATTTTCATGTTGTGAGCGTATATTATAAAATCTTCAATAATATTGTGGGATCCCTAATATTGTCAAGCATATATTATAAAATCTTCAATAATATTGTCACTAACAAGGCACGGTTTTCAATTATAAATATCTTTTTCCATTTGAGTCATTATCTAGAGTTCCTGAATATGCAAAATTCTTACAATATTTAATAGATACTCGTTAACAATTAAAGAAAAATTCCAATGTGATTCTTAATGAGCAAAGTTCTAAAGTGGTATTGGGAGAGTTACCAAAGAAAATAGTATATTCTGGACGCCTCACTCTTCCGTATAGATTTGGAAATAATTTAAATACTTGTGCTTTAGCTGATTCTGGGGCTAGAATAAATTTAATGTCTTACTCATTTTATTAAAAGCTCAATATTCCAAAGTTAAAAGGCTATAAGAATGAAAATTCACATGGCTAACCATTCAGTGACATATCCTAGGGGCATCGTGGAAGATATATTGGTAAAAATTGATAAATTTGTTTTTCCAATTGACTTTATGGTTATGGACATGAAAGAAGATAATAATATTCCAATTATTCTTGTTCGCCCTTTACTAAATATTGTTCAAGCCTTGGTTGACATTCACGAGTCCAAGCTAACTTTGAGAGTTGGAGATGATGAAAAAACTTTTGGAATAGAAGATGGTTTTCAAGGGAATGATGTTCAAGGTGAAGTCTTCAACATTGATAAAGAAGATGAACTTGAAGAGTTGGAGAAGCTAATGGTAGAAGAACTTAAGACAATTCAACAAGTCAAACACACCAAACCGAGAGCATCCGTTCCACTTATGTTTAAAGTTATTGCTTATAAAATACAACTTCATGGGTAAGTAAAGAAAGTCAAGATTTATCAAGTGACGAGAATGAGGTTACTTCTGAGGAAAAGAGTTTAGTTGTGGATGAAAAGATGGTTCCTGTAGAGCTGAAGAATGAGAAAAAAGTGAAGAATAAATTTCATGAAAATAAAGGGATTAAACGAAATGTCGAAGTAAATGAGGTGAAAGTTAAAAAAGAGAACTCTAAAAAGGCGTATACTCGACAAGATCAAGCATAAAAAAGGATATGGAAGGAGCAAAAGATTCAAATGGTGATGGACACTCCGGAAAACTCAATGTGAGGTAACCCGAGCTCGGTTTGAAATTTCGTTTCGTCTATGCCGTTAGTTTAGTTTTTTCATTCTTAGTTTATCTTTGTAGTTTCTTTAGTTTCTTTTATTTATTTTTAGTTTGTTTGTTTTTGGTTTATTTAGGATTGTAATACTTAGAGGTTATTATGTTTCTTTTACTTCCTTTGGTTTTTATTTATAGAATTTGCTAGGAAATGCAGGAAGGGATGTCGAGATATGAGTGCGTATACATTTAGCCGGATATTTAGAGTCGAGAGTGGTGACCCACAATCAAAAATAAGTCTGGGGTTAATCTAGAGAGAAGCGAGTTAGAGAAAAAAATCATGTTTAATAAAGTTAGAAGGGTCTTAATTCATTAAGACAATTGGTTGAAGTGCACATATTGAAAGAAGAATTTGAAGAAATTATTTTCTATGCATCCAGTTCTCACGACGTGAATGCTTAATATTCACGTCGTGAGTCATTAATCGATGGTTTTTCAGAATGCGCATTTATGCGACTTCACGTCATGAATTCTAATACCTCACGCCGTAAATCTCTAATTTCCACAAAATTGAAGACCATTGTTCCATATTCATTACATGGGTCACCACCATCCTTCTTGGACATATTATGAAGCTTTTTATGACTTATTTTCTCAATTATACACCGTGGCGTATGCTTTCTCACATTTTTCTACACCACATTTGTTGAAGATTGAAGACTTGAATCCTAATTTTTGTCGGCATATTTGCATATCTCACTTGTTAAAGATCCAAGATCCATATTAGAAGAAGCCCGTATTCAAGATGCACAAGTTATCCACATATTTAAAGTTCGATCAAGCCACTACTATATCAGGGGAGTCTGATCCTATTTCTAACTTTTATTGCTTTTAAATTATTTTGTGCATACAATGAGGGCATTGTATGTAATAAGTGTGGGGTAGGGGGTTGAAAAAGTAAATTGCTAGAAAATTAGTAAGTTTATTATTTTTAATAGATTTGAAATAATAGTATAATAATTAAATCTAGTAATAATTTGAACTTAAGTTGCTAGTGTTATATGAGATGATCCGATGAGAGCTCAAATGTTTAACCGAGCCAATACATGTTATAGTATATTTGTGGCTTCCCAAATCTTAGTGAAAAAGCCATGAGATATGAAAGGTAATCTGGTAGTTTATATGACATAATATGTTTTGCAGTCGAAACCTGAAATCCATCCATGAGAGCTTATGTAGTCATTGCACATAAACTAATACTTTTAACCAATAAAGGTTGAAGTTAAGCACCCCTGCTTAAGCATGTAGGTTTTGAGTGAAAAAAATGAGATATATATATATATATATATATATATATATATATATATATATATATATATATATATATATATATATATAAGGCTAAAGAAATTACCGAAAAATAAAACAATTTTTGGAGCTATCAAAGTATGAAGATAAAAAGATCAAAAATTCTGAAGAAATTTAAAAAGTTGAAGATACCAAAAATCAAATAAAAATGTGGTGAATTCAAAGAAATCAAAGATCAAATATCAAAAGAGCGAAGAATTCCAAGAGCTCCATTGTGGTATCGAAAGTTGTAATTTCTAGATTATGTATGCTTAAGTAGCTTAACAAATATACCTTGAGGTTTAGAAAGATTTCTAACAATTGATTCGGAGGGTTGCAAAAATGAATGTCGTATAAGCTAAGGGGTGAAAGTTCATAAGCATTGTGAATATATAGGATTGGGAGGTTGTTAGGATTCAAGACACAAATATGCGCATTGAGATCTTGGCATAATAGATGAGTTTGAAATGGATTGTTCTATGTGATGTTAGTGATGGAGGTTTGAATTTAAAATAATTAGATTTGCTTGAGGCCAAGCAAAGAATAAGTGTGGGGTATTTGATATTTCCATATTTATACATATATTTAGGCAATATTTAATTATATTTTGATTAATATTTTTGGTTATTTGTATAGATAAATGATACTTATAAGTTCAAATTAAGTTTTGCAGCCAAAAGAAGACATTTTGAAGAAAATGAACTGAAAGCGTTAAAGATTGGAACTTTGGAGGATAATAGATTGAAAGATGAAAAATCCAACAAAAACACGTATTCACAATGTGAGGAGTTATAGCTCACGACGTGAGCTCGAACTTTCTAGAAGATAGACATCGTGAAGCAACAGTCCTTGTTGAACACGGATAATTACTGGACTCATGACGTGAGACATCTATTCTCACGACGTGAGGGGGGATATTTCGAAATTTATATAAATCCTTGATCCCTACGACTTTTGAGAGGTTAGCAGGTTAGAAAAGGTTTCCAAAATTTGAAATCATAGGGTTAGAAGGCTAGGAAATTGGTTTGAATAACAAGGAAAAAGAAGAAGTTCATAATTACTTTATAGTTTTGGTACTTTACAATGTTTTTTATTATGACTTGTGTTAGATTATTTATTAGTTTAAGTAGCTAAATCTAGCTGCTTCTGTTAGCTAGATGAAGCTAGAACTCATGATTTGTTTATAATAACTTAGACTTTTCTTATTGGTTGTTAGTGATTTTAGTGTCACCATGTCATTTTAAGAAACTGGAACTAACATGTGAGCTAAAGGGCTTCATAAATTGTACTCGAATATATGTACGGGGTTGTGTGGAGTGCACACATGTATAAGATCAAATTAGAAGCCGATTCAACGACTAGTCGAGGGTCCGGAGGCAACTCCCCGGGTCCGGGGTTTCCAAAGGGGCAGCACCCCTAGCGGGGTCCAAGGGGCAGAGCTCCTGGCTGGGATCCCGCTGAATTTTTGGTAACCCTAAATCCTCATTAAAATCCAAATTACCTTCACTTGCTACCAAAGGAACTCATAGTGGCCCGACCCTAATGAAACCCTAATATCGTTTACTATATAAACGACTCTTCTTATTAGAAGAGAGTCACAACTTTTAGCTCTCGTTTTCATCATACTCTCACAGAATCTCTCTAGCAAATTGGCTTACCATTTATGTGCCTAGAATCGTAAGTGTCCACTTGGATTATCCTACGCTGAATTTCTTTCAACCCAGGAATAGGGTAGAAATATCAATTCAAAAAGTGTACTCACAATCGAAGTTGGTATCCAGATCTCCACCACAAACCCTAGTTTTTCTAACATTGGTTAATGTCTTGTGTTTGATTGATTATACCTAACATGCTTGATTTGATACTAGATTGTTTTAAACTCATATTCTGTGTAGTTAGTGACCATTAAGCTGCATGAATTTGAATACCTAGTAATTTAGTGAACATTAGATTATTAGAGCTAAGATCAAACCAATCTTAGATAAGTAATTGAACTATTGAATTTAGCTGTACTAGAGAACTCATATTATGATCATAATTGTGTTTGTTAACTCAATCTTGCATAACTCCAATTCTACTTAATAATTGATTATGTGTTAAATTATGTGTGACTATGTATAGATCTACATAAAATAATTGAATATTAGTAAATTTGAAATTGAATTGCTAATAATATTTTAATTGGTAACCAACCGGAATTGTCATAATTAATATTTAAACCATTGAGGGAAAGTGGATTCAAACTAACATAAGTGTTTTAATAATTTGATTGAATAGTTGTTGATAAATTAAGTTCATCTAAACTTGCAATATTAGATAAAAACCATTATTTTGCTAGAATTTTAGGTTAACTTAATAGTAGGTAGATTAATTAATTAAAATTGTTCACTGTGTTCGATATCCTACTTGCTTGAACTATATTGCTAATCGATAGGTACACTGCCTTTCGTGTGTTTATTTTTTGTTTGAAGTGGTAGGATTAAAACTAGTGCATTTGATACACATCAAAATCCTCATGTCCTGTTGGCTCGGAAGGGACAAAAATGTATTCTCTGGACCCTGTCCCTACAATGATAGGTCTAAATAAAACCCTTTCCCTCCAAGAGAATGGATCACATCTTTCTGTATTTTCAGTTAAACCCAAATTCTCTCATCTGTTTACCGACTAGACCATTGGAGCTTCGTTTCGGGAATCCCTTCTGGACAATGACTGACGTCTGTTCTTTCTATGTTGTGATTCTCAGGCTTAACCCCTCCAATACTTCCAACATGTGTGTTAAGTCGTGATGATATATCACAACATATTCATGGTTTTTGGTTCTTGTAGATATACTTATTGATTTGTTGGAAAAAAATTATAACATCATAATCATGCATGAAAAATACGGTTATAATATAATACGATTATAATATAATTTGTAGCACCTGGTTCCTGGTATGTAAAATTTATCTAAGTATTTTGCATTTTTAGCCTTGGACTCGGCGAGTTGTAGGCCCGACTCGTCGAGTAGAGACGGGATATGGAACACGTTTAAGTTGGCGACTTGGTGAGTCCATATTCTGGACTCGGCGAGTCCCCGCTGTCTGGTAAAACCCTAATTCCAAGGGTTTTCACCCTATTTAAACCAACCTTATGCGCCCCAAGCTCGCCCCCCTTCACCCTCATCGCCCCCTATATCGTTCTAACATCGTTCCTTGTGAGATTGAAGTGCTTGGTGTGATCTCTTGAATACTTTGAGAGAGAAAGGAGAGTAGATCAAGATGAGGGGAAGGAGACCAATCATCTTGGTGTTATTTCAGAGATTTCCTTGAGGTATAACTCAATTTCCCCCTGTTTTCATGCTTACAGTCCCTTAGAGCTCCATTAAAGTCCTTTTTGAGCCATTTCCAAGCTTGGGTATGATTTAGGGTCTGTAATAAGCTGATTAACCTTTAGATCCCGGCATGTTTGAGCTCCAGGGGCTCGGATCCATTGCCTTTATGAAGCCATATTGCATGAAAGCGCTAGATCTACTCTTTTAGTGCATTTTGAGCCCTAAAACCTTCATCGGTGTTTATTTACACGTAAAAGTTGGAAACTTTACGTGTTAATCAAGACCTAAGAACCCAGATCTATGTATGGCATGAGATGGATTCAAGCAAAATCTAGTATATAGTATTTGCATGAGAAAGATTCGGCGAGTCGTTTATCGGAATCGGCGAGTCGAGTCGCGAGTCCCTGAGTTTTCCCCCTTTCCGTGTTTGATGGGTGGAGTAGTGAGTCATGGGGTGTGACTCAGTGGGTTGGAAGCCATACTCACTCATGAAGGAACTCGGTGAGTCAATGCCCTAACTCAGCGAGTTCAACGCAATCTTTTTTCCTCAAGAACAGACTCGGCGAGTTGTTCATTCAACTCGGCGAGTCTCAGCATAGATTGTTCTTCGGATGAAGATGAACTCGACGAGTTGTCCATACAACTCGGAGAGTAGGATGAAGGACTATTGGACAATCGGTTTAGGAGGAAAACTCCTCGAGTCAATGCCTAACTCGACGAGTAGAAACGGGATTATGGTCAATCGAATGGATGGGGACTCGACGAGTTGGCAAGCCAACTCGGCGAGTCAGGTCAACTGGAAGTTGACTTTGACTTTGACTCTTGGTTTGGTTAAGGGTAAATAGTCATTTTACCCTGAGGTCGGTTAGCAGTATTTGACTGAGTGTTTTCTGGGAATTATAGCTGGAGAATTTTCGGGGCAGCAGCAGAAGAAGATAGTCAGTTCCCACGCAGATCAGCAGCTACTTTGAGGTGAGTTACCTTCCAGTAATGGTGGGTCTATGGCCACAATGCCGGCCCACCAGTAGGAGTTGTATGTTAGATGATTGTCTTTGTGATATCATCTAGGTTTGATACTACCGTATATGTTTATATGTTGGCATGATATGTATATGTGATAGCAGTAAAGTTCGGTTGTAGAACCAAAGGGTAGATCGGACACCCCAGATATATCTGATAAAATGTTATGTTATGATATATGTGATAGTAGCGGAAGGGGGTGAAATAGCCCCCGAGGGTCGGTTGTTTGGACCGATGGGTAGTCAGCACCCCAGAATGGCTCGACATGGGTAGTCAGCACCCCATAACGGCTTGACACGGGTAGGTCGGCACCCCAGAATGGCCGTACCAGGTAGGTCGGGCACCCCAGAATTGCCCGACAGTATGTTGATGGGTTTTGAGCATTCTAACACTTCCTAAGTGTACATGCAACCCTAATAACCTTGAATCTATGTTTTCTCTATATACATGCAAATTTCTTTTTCAGGGTTATTTCCTAACTAGCATGGCATGGGGATTACATAAAACATAAAACTAGTAGAAATACATACCTTGTTGTTGCTTGGATTCCTTCAAGACTTTGTGAGCCTAGCACCCCAAATGTTGTGCCTCAAATGCTTCACACAACACCACAAAACTTGGAATAACTTGAGAGAATACTTGTAGCACTCAAAATCGGTTATGCCCTCTCTAGTAACCTCTTAGGTACGATTTTACTAGCCAAAGGGTTCCTTTTATAGTGGTGTCACAATTAGGGTTTCATTAAGAAGACCCATAATTATCATGACTCTTCATTTCTCATGACCCATGGGTTTGTAACTCCCATGGACTATCCATGGAGCTCCAAATGGTTACATCCATAACCCATAAACCATGGATCATTAATCCACCATAAAAGAATTTATGATTGTCATAATCAACCCTTACATATTTAATTAGTTTCACTTTGATCACCAAATTAATACTAGATTAATACTTGATCAAATACTAATTAAATAATACTATTATTAATATATTAGAACTTATAATATATTAATAATCATAAGTACCTTATTCTCTCATTTAGTCTATCCAAGTATTGCAATGCCATGCAACCCAAATGGACCATGCCGAGTCGGGTCAAGTTCATACCAAATAAAGTTATGGACTTAGACACTATATCCAACAGTCTCCCACTTGGATAAGTCTAAAAACTATATTTGCAAATATGACTTCAAAACCTGACTAGCAATCGTAGCTCTTTCAAAGTCTCTCGGAACTGAGATGATGATGATACGCCATTTAAGATAAGTGATCATATAATCCTCTGCTCTCATGATATCAGCCAGACAAACACATGGAACATGGTCTTACTTATTGTCCAGCATTTGTTTCTCGATCTCCGATTTGTTTCGACATAGAACTAAATTGAACACATCAATTAGGTTCTGACCGGGCCCGGTACATGGGTCAAAACCAAATCATCGAGGGGCCCAAATATCGCTTCTATTTCTAGAAGGAACAGATAAACTTCAACTGATATGCTTGTACTAACTACTTGTTGAATTACTCACAAAGGCACGTTTTATAACATCAAGTTACCAATGCATTTTCGTACAATCAATGAATAACCAACTCATAGTCAACAACTCATATCTCTAGGTTTGAAGATTTATATGATATTACCGTCTCACGATCACTCGAGATAAATTCCATGAAGTGATGCAAGTGCGCGTGGGTTGAATCCAATACTCATCCCTTATGAGTACTCATGAATGTTGTAGCAACCATTGCATTGTCCAAAGCACTTTAGACAAATCGTACAAGCCAAATTCATGACAGTCTTAAATCAATACTTACTTCCAAAGTTTGACTGACTGTGGATGGTTTGAATAATATGATATATACCATAACATAATTATTCTGGAAGTAAAAACATGCAAAATTGAAACATAGTAAACTATCAACATAAGATAGTAACACCTTACTCATAAATAAATAACAACTTTTATTTATCATCAAATGTCAATTACATTTTACAAGTTTCAGGAATCTAATTATCGAAACTAATATCATCCTTCAGCCCAATGCGCCTTGCATGCTGTAAATGCTTAACCCTACTCAGTCCCTTCGTGAGGGGATCTGTCGGGTTCTCATTTGATGATACCCTCTTTGCTACGAGGAGTCCTTCTTCTATTCTATGTCTAATGAAATGGTATTTTCCGTCAATGTGCCTAGATCTCCCGTGATCTCTTGGTTCCTTCACCAAAGCAACCGCACTTTCACTGTCACAGAAAATTTCCATTGGCTCCTTTATAGCTGGTACAACTCGAAGGTCTCCGATGAAGTTCTTTAGCCATATCGCCTCTTTTGCTGCCTCGCTTGCTGCTATGTACTCTGATTCACAAGTCGAATCAGCTACTATCTCCTGCTTGGAACTTTTCCAAGTAATGGCTCCTCCATTTAGGATAAAGACCCAGCCTGACTGAGAGTGAAAATTATCCCTATCAGGTTGAAAGCTAGCATCACTATATCCTTCCACTCTCAAGTCATCACTGCCTCCGAGGGTAAGGACCCAGTCCTTAGTCCTCCTCAAATACTTGAGAATGTTCTTTACCGCTATCCAGTGTGCCTTGCCAGGATTCCCTTGATATCTACTGACCATGCTCAAAGCAAAGGCCACATCAGGGCGAGTACAAGTCATAGCATACATGATCGAGCCCACAGTAGAAGCATATGGTATCTGACTCATTTCAACTATCTTAGCCTCTGTACTCGAACTCTGAGTCTTACTTAGCTTGGCATTACTCTGTATTGGTAACTATCCTTTCTTGGAATCTTGCATACTGAACCTCTTCAGTACCTTATCCACATAAGTACTTTGACTAAGTCCAATTAGTCTCTTACTCCTATCTCTGAATATCCTTATCCCTAGGATATAGGCAGCTTCCCTAAGGTCCTTCATAGCAAAACACTTCCCAAGCCAGGCCTTAACCTCCTGCAAAGTTAGGATGTCATTTCCTATGAGAAGTATGTCATCCACATACAACACCAAGAAGCTAACTATGCTCCCACTAGCCCTGACATATACACAAGACTGATCCTCACTTCTAGAAAAGCCAAACTCTTTGACTTTCTCATCAAAGCAAAGATTCCACCTGCGAGATGCTTGTTTCAATCCATAAATGGATTTTTCAAGCTTACACACTCTATTAGGGTACTTTAGATTGACAAAACCCTCTGGCTGATCCATGTAAACATCCTCAGCCAACTTCCCATTAAGGAAAGCGGTTTTGACATCCATTTGCCATATCTCATAGTCATGAAATGCAGCTATGGCTAACAACACTCTAATAGACTTAATCTTGGCCACTAGTGAGAAGGTCTCATCATAGTCAACTCCCGGAGTTTGAGTAAATCCCTTCGCAACCAGTCGCGCTTTATAAGTGTGTACTTTCCCATCCATGTCGGTCTTCTTCTTGAAGATCCATTTGCACCCAACTGTCTTACGACCTGGTGCATTGTCAACCAAGTTCCAAACTTGATTGTCATACATGGACTGAATCTCGTTGTCCATAGCCTCCTTCCATTTCGCAGACTCAGGGCCTGCCATGGCTTCCTTATAATTATTAGGTTCATCCAAATCTATCAGTGTACTATCACTGATAAATGTATCACCTTCAGTGGTGATGTGATAACCATAATAAAATTCAGGTGTGTTCCTCACCCTAGTTGAATGTCTTGGAGGTACAGACTCGTCTATCGGCTCAACAAGAGTTTCCTCCTCAAGTTGGTTGACAGTATTTGAGGTTCCTTCACCACTTGACTCTTGAAGCTCTTCAAGGTCAATTTGCCTCCCACTGTCCCCTTGGCTTATTAATTCTCTCTCACGGAAGACTCCTCTTCTTGTTACAAAGACCACATTATCATTGGGTCTGTAGAAGAGGTAACCAAAGGATCTCTGTGGGTAGCCGATGAAAATACACCTCTCGCTTCGGGGCTCAAGCTTATCATGAGTCTCACGCCTCACAAAAGCTTCACAACCCCAAATCTTGATGTGGTCCAAATCGGGCACTTTCCCAGTCCACATCTCGTGAGGTGTTTTGGCAACCTTTTTAGTAGGGACTAGATTAAGGATATGGGCGGCAGTCTCTAAGGCATACCCCCAGAAAGAGATTGGTAACGAAGCTCGACTCATCATGGAACGAACCATATCTAGCAGGGTTCGATTGCGCCTCTCAGCCACACCATTTAACTGTGGTGTCCTGGGAGGTGTCAATTGTGAACAATCTCACATTCCTTAAGATAGTCAAGGAACTCAATGCTAAGATACTCTCCTCCCCGATCGGATCGGAGCATCTTGATGTTCCTGCCCAATTGATTCTCCACTTCCTGCTTAAACTCTTTGAACTTTTCAAAGGTTTCTGACTTATGCTTGATTAAGTAAATATATCCATATCTACTTTAATCATCAGTAAAAGTCACATAATAACGATTAGCATCTCTTGTAGCAACTCTGAAGGTCCCACACACATCCGTGTGTACAAGGTCCAACAAACCTTCACCCCTATCACAAGTATCTGTGAAGGGTGACTTTGTCATTTTTCCAAGTAACAAGACTCGCAACTATCATCTGACTTGAGGTCAAACGATTCCAAGACTCCAATCTTTTGGAGTTGGCCTATGCGTTTCTTGCTAACATGTCCAAGACGACAATGCCAGAAAGATGCTTTATCCAAGCTATCAGAAGAATCAATATACAACATATTATTTCCTAGATTGTCTACAACATTCACAGCTTCATATACACCATCACAAGGTATTGCTTTAAAGTAAAATACATCATTGTAATAAACATTAATAGCACCATTTTTATTATCAAATGAAAATGTAAAACCTTGTTTGTACAAGCCATGAAAGGAAATAATATTTCTCGCCATTTCGGGCGAGTAACAACACTTATTCAAATCTAACATTAACCCATTATTAAGCAATAAAGAATAAACTCCTATGTTGGTAACAAGTGATGCTTTCCTGTTGCCCATGACTAAGTTTATCTTCCCATGCTCACTTCTTCTTAGTGCCTGCAAATCAGTACAAATGTGAATACCACATCCTGTATCAAGCACCCAAGAATTAGCATTAGATGAGTTGTTAGACAATATTGTGTAAATACCTGCATGGGTGGGTTTAACCTTCCCATCCTTTACATCTTGCAGATATTTGTGCAGCTTCGCTTGAAGTGTCCCTTATCTTGGCAATAGAAGCACTGTGCTTCCTTTGGGTTCGAAGAAGGAGTAATGGGACCTTTCTTTGTCCCACTTGAAGAGGAACCATCAAGAGTCTTACCCTTGGTACCCTTTGAAGGGCTTTTCCTCTTCTTACTCTTCCCTTTCCCAATTGCAAGAACAGGGGCTGTTAAAGGAGTAGAAGTAACAACCGCTTTACCCTTAAGGCCATTTTCAGCTGTCCTTAAGAGTCCTTGAAGTTTGCTAAGTGTGACTTCCTCCTTATTCATATGATAAGTCATACGAAACTGATCATAACTTGAAGGTAAGGAATGGAGAATGATGTCAATCGCCAATTCCTCAGGAAAGTCAACATTGAGCTTTAGCAACCGGTCAACGAACCTCTGCATCTTCTGCAAGTGACCGGTGATGGGTTCACCATCCTTCATCCTTGCGGTTATCATGGAGGAAATGATTTCATACCTCTCTTGACGCGCGCTCTGATGGTACCTTTCCATCAGATCTAGGTGCATCTCGTAGGGGTAGAAATCTTCATAAGATTTTTGGAGTTCCGGAGTCATTGTGGCCATCATGATGCAGGACACCTTGGTGGCATCCTTCTCATGTGCAATGAACTCTGCAAGCTCTTCTGGAGTAGCAGTGGCTTCATTAACAACCTTAAGCTCCCTATCAAGGACATATTCTTTGTCCCCATAGCGGGTAATCATCCTGATGTTTCTGATCCACTCATTGAAGTTGGATCCATCAAAGATGACCTTACCACACAAGTTCATTAGGGAAAAGGAGCCTGAAGGGTTTGAGCCAGCAGCATTATTGGAAGACATCTGGAATAGAAGAAAGATAAGTTTCATTAGATTAAAAGTCCTTAATAAGTCACCCAAATGAGATATTAAGGCTAGGATCCAACAAACTATTTATAGGTGGAAGAGGGATGCCGTAATCCACACTATAAAATATTTGAAGGTAAGTAAATGACGATTTACCAATTTCCACCATAAGAACGAAATATTTTATTATTAGGTTTTATTGGTTTTTGAAACTCCTAGATCTTTTGAGATACATTGAACTTTTCAATGGCATGTTTGAATCTCGAATGTGCCCTCTCAAGTTTGTGACTGGGATGCCGAGGATCACAAAAAAGGTGTGAATAACCATACAAATTGACTTGGTACCCTTAACAATATTACCTAATCGATGTGCCGGTTAACCACACACGCTCCACCGATCTATAATAAAGTCAAGTTACCCTTTGCCACTCTTACTAGTCCATGTTAGTGTTCCAGTTAACCATGCACGCTCCACTAACGACTTGGTAAGGTACAAAGTGTAATTTTATGGGCTAGCACCAATTTCACATTTTCCTAAAGTAACTAAGATTGGGAATTTATAATGTATAGTTACTTTATAATTCATTATACTTTTAATGAGAATTTAAAGTCGTATCCTACCCGTTCGGCTAACGACCCTCCACCGATCAAGGAAGCGGTGGGTGAGAGTGGACACCCATTAAGTCACAATTTTATAGGCAACAACCTTATACCCCCCTTATAGATCGGCTTCGTGAATGAGGCCTACTAACGGTAAGAACGACATATTCTTATACATATCTATATAATAAAATTATAATAATAGTATAAGGGTTGATTTTTAAACCTTTTAAAAATCTAAGGTATAATTTGGAATTAAAGTGTAAGACTTTTCAAATTCCAAATCTTGAGGGCAAGAATTGAAACTATTCCAAGTCTCTTCAATTTTGTAACTTATGAGTTTTATTGGTTCATAAAAATGAAGACTCTTCATTTTATGAAACCTCTTTAGTTCTTTAAACACAAATTAAAGAAGTGACCTTTGGTTATCCATAACTTGAGGACAAGTTATGGACACCATCAATACAATTAAGATCAAGAATTAAACACACATGGTGGTTACACATAATTCCTATGATCTTCTAAAACTCATAAGAACACAAATTCATGTCAAGCAATTTCAAGAAATCATATAAACATATATAATACTTTGAAATTGTTAAAAGTCATGTAAAATGGATTAACATAATCATTATCATTTTGAAAAACAGATTTTACAAGTCCAAAACAGATTGGGATAATGATTCTAATCCATTTCCAGTAACAAAAACTCGAAAAATCTGCCCAGCTCAATCCTACTCGGCGAGTGCATTATCCTACTCGGCGAGTAGGATGAATTTGTTCATGGACTCGACGAGTCCTCCCCATGGACTCGGCGAGTACAGTTGTCAGAATGCAGAATTTTCGTTTTTCAAGCAGTTTTGCATCAAGTATACAGAAAACAATCCTAGGCTCTGATACCACTGATGGGTTTTGAGCATTCTAACACTTCCTAAGTGTACATGCAACCCTAATAACCTTGAATCTATGTTTTCTCTATATACATGCAAATTTCTTTTTCAAGGTTATTTCCTAACTAGCATGGCATGGGGATTACATAAAACATAAAACTAGTAGAAATACATACCTTGTTGTTGCTTGGATTCCATCAAGACTTTGTGAGCCTAGCATCCCAAATGTTATGCCTCAAATGCTTCACACAACACCACAAAACTTGGAATAACTTGAGAGAATACTTGTAGCACTCAAAATCGGTTATGCCCTCTCTAGTAACCTCTTAGGTACGATTTTACTAGCCAAAGGGTTCCTTTTATAGTGGTGTCACAATTAGGGTTTCATTAAGAAGACCCATAATTATCATGACTCTTCATTTCTCATGACCCATGGGTTTGTAACTCCCATAGACTATCCATGGAGCTCCAAATGGTTACATCCATAACCCATAAACCATGGATCATTAATCCACCATAAAAGAATTTATGATTGTCATAATCAACCCTTACATATTTAATTAGTTTCACTTTGATCACCCAATTAATACTAGATTAATACTTGATCAAATACTAATTAAATAATACTATTATTAATATATTAGAACTTATAATATATTAATAATCATAAGTACCTTATTCTCTCATTTAGTCTATCCAAGTATTGCAATGCCATGCAACCCAAATGGACCATGTCGGGTCGGGTCAAGTTCATACCAAATAAAGTTATGGACTTAGACACTATATCCAACATATGTATGATATGTGATTGTATGGTATGTGGTTTAATGGGGGAACTCAATAAGCTTCGTGCTTACAGTTTTCAGTTTTGGTTTTAGGTACCTCTACTTCGAAGGGGAAGGAGCTGGCGCGGTAGCGGCACATCACATACACGCTTGTATTCCGTACTATGAGATCTTCCTGGGGATTTGTACTCTAAAATTATTATGTTTTTTTTTATAAACTGGTTTCCAGGCACGCGACATCTTTATGAAACGGTATGGTCAGTGAATGTTTTATTTCTAATGTTTGCTAAGTATATGTTTTAAAAATGAAATTTTTGGCTCGTATTTTTGGGACGTTACTGATGGGTTTTGGTCATAAGACATCCTATGTGCTCATACAAACCCTAATGCTTGGATCTAGGTTTCTCTATTGTACATGCTTTGAATCCAAGACTATAAACCCTAATTCTAGCATGTAAGTAATCATATTAACATGTAATTAGGTTTAGAACATACCTTGATTGTTATGTGGCAATAACAATCCCAATTCCTCCTTGAATTTGCTTTGGAAGGCTTAGAGTCACAAGTGTCACTCCTCTAATGGCTTACAAACACCATAAGCAAGTGGAGAAGGTATAAAGAGAGAGGTGAGAGGTTAGAATTCATATCTAGGACCTCTTGGGAAGGGATACACGAATTCATGACCCTAGGGGTGTTTATATAGGTGTAGAGATAGGGTTTCAGTCATTATCCTTATCTAGTTGATTATCCATTAAGCAACCAATAAGATAATCCTTGAATCCTTATCACACTCGAATTCTAAGGCTTTCCAACCTTTAATTCGTCCACCATATAAATAAGATAATCCTTACCTTATTTTGTAACTATCACATAATTACAAATCAGCCCCTCTAGTTTAATTAATTACATTTGATCACAAAACTAATTCTTAATTAATTATTGACCAATATTAATTAAACAAATATGATTTCTCCTTTAATATATTATTCCTATAACATATTAATCAATCATATTATCCTTTCTCTCTTTATTCATTTCTCCAATCAAGTTGCTTTGGTGAAGGCAACCCAAAAGGACCATGCACCATCGAGTCAAGTACATACCAAAATAGTTATGGACTTAGACACTAATCCAACAGTCTCCCACTTGGATAAGTCTAACAACTATTCTGCGTATGACTTCAGATACTGATCTGCAATCGTAGCTTTCCAAAGCCGCTGTCAACTCTGATCATATCAGATACGCGTGTCCTTAGATAAGGGATCATATATTCCTCCATTCTAGATATCGTATGAGATATGATTTCAAATCATTCTCTTTGTACTATATCTCGATTTCCGATTTATGACGACAGACTAATTGAACAAATCAAATTAGCCCTAGCCTGGCCGAGCATTTACGTATGTCATCACTAAACCATCGAGGGGCCCAAAGATATCGCTTTTATCCTACTTTGGATAAAAGGAACGGATAAAATTTGATACAATGCTCGCTTGCACTCACTCACCGAATTACACACAACAATATGTTTTATACCACCAAGTTACTGGTGCGTTTACATATTATCAATGTGCAACCGATTCGCAAGATACAACTCACACATCTCGGTTTCAAGAATATAAGATGTTATCGTCTCACCAATCACTCGTGATACAATTCATGGAGTGATCCAAGTGAGCGTGGGTATAATCTAATGCTCAAATCATATTCATAAGCACTCATGAACGTTGCAGCAAACATTTGCTTATGTCTAATACTCTTCTAGACAATCCACACACCAATTCATGACAGTCTTCATTCATATCTACTTCCAACATATGAACGACTGTGGCCCGTTTGAATAATTCGATTATTCTTAATAAACTCAATTATTTTGGAAGTCAAAACATGCAAAGTGAAACACAAGAATAATACTAATCCCATATGGCCTCAAACCTTTGAGTATAAACAAAACACGTTTTATTTATCACCATATCGATTACTCATTATTTGTCGTTTCGGGTAATCAACTTTTTACTTGAATCATTACACTTGTCCCATGCTCCTAGCATGCACACAATGTTTACCTATGGTTCTTACTTTTGTGAAATAGACAAATTGAACACATTTCCAATCATTCTCATTTTACAACTCCAAATCCATTTTCTTAAGTGTAAGAATATCAAATTCTTGTTACTTATAGAATATACTAGATTCTAACACTTTATGTAACGATCCTTTTGTAATGTCACTGCACCAAAGTCTCAAAGACTATTGCCAATAATATTACAAAGTCCTCTATCGGAGATTGTTAGAAGACAATTCCTTAGATATGATGTCTCTCACTCAAAGTACATTCCTTTGAACATCCTTTTGCATAAAAGTTTCTAATCTAGACATAGATTTTCAATATTTACTTCCTAATATGGACACACTTCCATATTTTCCATATGACAACTCATTTCTTAATAGAATCTTATCTATTCGTAATGATGTCGATATTGTCCATCCAATATGGAAACATTTCCATAATTTCCAATACTATACTTCCAACTACTCACAAGCGACCAATCCTCGTCGAACTTTGGATTGTCCTTTGATAGTTGTTTAATTATTTTAGTCAAAACCAATTCTAGTCCTTTTTCCCTCTAAATGCACTAGACATTTGGAAAATTTTAGAATGGTCAAACATTAAAGCATTTGCAATCGATCCTATACCCATAGCGTATGGGACACGATGCACAATGTTTTATTTGCTATGTTCTCAAAATTCGAATTGTGAAGAGGAATGCCGTAATCATAATCGAAATTTTAAGAACACACTATGTACCTTTGACTAAATTTATTAACATTCCACAACCTAATCCTTTAGATTTGAAATGAAGCATAATATTCTCTCCCTTAATTATAGCAAAACAACTTTATAACCCTTACTACTTTGCAAGGTTTAACTCTTGTTTTCTATAATTAATATTGCTAACTTTGCAATACGTGTCTTAATAATCATACAATCATAACATTTATGCTCCCACTATCATGATGATTATTATAAAACATAACACTTATGCTCCCACTAGCTTCGACATGTATTCATAAACATCTTAACTTTCAGAAAACAATACTTATTGAATTTCTTAAGTTCATGTTTCTAATACTTAGTGCTTTGATAATCTTTTATCAAGTCTTCTTGAACTTATACACTTTTGCCTTAGATAGTTCATATGTGTGTCTTAACAATTAAGACTAATTGCCAAACCTCACAATTCAAATTATGGAAAGGGATGCCGTAACCATGATCGAATTCGAGAATGCAATTTTACAATCACAATCTTTTAAAATCTTTCTTAGTGAAAGCATTTTCTCACAATCATTTTCATGAAGGAGGAAATCTTATGACACTTAGATTTAAATGGTGTATGTGTTCCTATCCATGTGAATTTGTTAAAACCAAAGTTTACGACAAATTCAAACTCATATGGATCGAACTTCCTTAATCTTGATTTCTTGCCTTATGGTAGCACAGCTGCCCACCACGTTTTCCAAGTAGTTAAGCAGCTCACCTTTTCCTATCAATGTACTTTCCATTGATCAAGGTCCTTGCCTTTTATGCATTCAAATGAGAACTCATAGGACTCACATGCATAATTAACTCGATTGGATTGGCACAGAAACAAAATAATGTCTTCACGAGAGGTTGTAAACCTCAACTCGTGTGCTAGTGATAATCAATAAGGTTTATTTGATTTGTTCTTGAAACCTTTCAAGACTATTAAGACTCCCACTGACTCCTTGACATATACGATTCTCTTATCAAAACATTTCTTGACAAACAATATTCAAGAGTTAGTGTAGCTTATATCAAAACAAAACACTTCATAATTTTGGTCTTAGTTGGTCTTTGTCTTATCCAAGACATCACAACTTTCCACAATTGATGAATGTTATAAACCTTCTTAATACTATTCACTCAATGTCACAATCTTGACTTTAAGACTTGTTTTGGAACGAAGTATGATTGACTTCTTGATTTGACCATTTCTTCAATCTTTGATTCCTCTTCTTGGACATACAATTGTACCAAGACTCATTAGAGGATCAATTGAGATATGGTTCTTAATCATTAAGACCTATCATAAAGCATAAAAGCTACTCTCCCTTCTTCTTAGAATGGAGAAACTCTTATCTTTCTGCCTACTTGATTCTTCTTATTCGTTTTGCTATTGATCTAAACCCTTTAATCAATTCAAAATTACACTTGATCTTGTAAGTGTAATCATATTTACTAAGTCTTTAGTAAATCATGACGAATATCTTTGTTACTCTTATGGTGGACTTGATCAACACACAACTTTGTGTACTCGATCTCCTAGTCCTTCACTTGACACTTTGTCAATGAATTAGTCCAATTTCCAAATACGAAATTTCTCATTCATCGTGCAACCAAGTTGCGTGATTCCAAATTTCTGTCCAATTGAAACTTTGGGCGATGAGAAACTCTCCCTATTTGGTAAATTCTCGACGTTTCCATAACTAAGAATCATATCCATTCGTTGTAGAAATACGTAAACATCAATTTTCATAACGATTTCATTGCAAGGAAATAAACAAACAAATAAGTAAGTCAAAATTTGTTTTATTTATAAAAGCAGCGGAAAAACATTTGTCCTTACAATGCAAAATCTATTGAAAACTATGTAAAAAGAAAATTTCTAACAACTCTATCATAACTATCTAAGCTCAAAATCCAATCTTCAAGTCCATGAGATCGAGATCCATCTCTTGTGATTAGATTCATTTTGCTTTCTTATCAAGCTTCCTTTCTTTTCACCGATTCTTCAAAACATTCAAATGCAATCTTATCACATCATGTATTAAGAATCAATGAATAGGAACTTAATGGAGTTAGATAGTGGATTCTTACCTAAAGCGTAGTCATACTTTTGACTCTCCCATCTCTTAGATCTCTTAGGTAATTAGGGCAACTTCGTCTCCAATGCCCCTTCTCTTGGCAATAAAAGCAAATTGACTCTTTTGGAACAACACATGGAACTACTTCAGACATCGCCTTTTTCTTATGATCAAACTTTTCGATCATTGCATGTCTTTCATTGCCATTGTCTATATCCATAGAGGTCTTGAAGGCAGATTCACCAATCAACTTTGCTTTTCTATTGCGCCAAACCATCGCTGATTTAGCAGCAATAAGCATATAGGTGAGATCTATAAGGGTCACGTCGTAGCTCATCATATAGTACTCTCTTACGAACTCACTATACGAGTTAGGAAGTGACTGAAGAACCCAATCAACAGCCATCGCTTCACTGACAACGGATCCCATCATTCTTAATCTATCAATGTGTGACTTCATCCCTAAGATGTGTGCACACACCGACTTGCCCTCTTTATGTTCACTTGCCAAAAGGGCTTGAGTGATATTGAACCTTTCAATTTTACAATCTTGTGGGTTAAGGAGAATAATTAGAGGAGGAGGAGGAAGTGAAGCATGATTTCTTGTTCCTCGATCGAATCGTGGAATATCATCTTCATGTGGAATGCTTGTTCCACGGGACTTGAGAAGACCATAGTTGTCGAACTTTGACATCGGGAGAAAAACAAATTCAAGTTAGTTGATTGATTGAGTCCTTGGTAAATCACCCAAATGAAATTCCAAGGCTAGGACCCAACACAATATCCTACAACTCGGGAGAGGGATGCCGTAACCCAAATTGCAGAACATTTGAAGGTAAGTGAATGGCGATTCACTAGTTTCCACCATGAAAAACGAAAAAGAAATTTAAGTTTTAAATCTATGAAAACTCCTAGATCCTTTGAGATTCATTGAACATTTCAATGGCATGTTTAAATCTCGATATGCCCCTCTTGTTTGTGACTGGGATGTCGAGGATCACAAAGCGGGTGTGAATAACCATGCAAACTACATGGTGCCCTCACATGTTACAATCACCTATTCGATGTGCCGGTAAACCACACACGCTCCACCGAACTATGACAAACATTGAGTCACCCTTTGCTACCTTTGCTTAGAACCATTTAGTGTGCCGGTAAACCACACACGCTCCACTAACATCTTTGCAAGGGCACAAAGTGTAATTTCATGGAATTGCATCAATTCACTTTTGCCTAAGTAACTAAGATTGGGAATTTGAAAAACATTTAGTTACTTTGTATTTCATTATACTTATAATGGAAGGTTTCGTCCTATCCTACCCGTTCGGCTAACGACCCTCCACTAGTGAAGACTGCGGTGGGTAAGAGTGGATACCCATTCAATCGCCATTTTATAGGCAATTTCCTTAAACACCCCTTATAGACCAGCTTCGTGAATGAGGCCTACTAACGGTAAGACTGACTTTTACTCATACATATATATAATGTTAGACCTTTAATGTTATATATATATAGTATAGGGTGTATTTCACACTTTTGAAATACTATATGGTTAACTTTAACAATTACACTTTTAATTCAATTAAATGGTTAACCTAAACTTGTATGGATTTATTAAACCTCTTTTAATTATACTTCTTAATTAATTAATAAAACCATAAGGGCGTGATTTGAACTTTTCAAAACATTACTAGGGTTTTAGAATTTAACATTTCTAATTAAACCTTTAATCAACTTTTAAATTCCAAAACTTGATGGCAAGTTTTTGAAACATTTCAAAACATTAGGGTTTTAACTATTTAAATTTCAAAACTTCAAAACTATTGGGTTCAAATTTAAACTATAAAACCTAAAGGGGAAAATATGAACTTTTCATAACTACAAGGATCAAATAACAAATAATCTAAACTAACATTTAATTACATAATTATCCATATTTGATTTGTTTAATGATTTCTTGCAAGACAATTTATCAATTTACTCAAAATAATTAATCAATTATCTTATAAGGAAACAATTATCTTATTAATTGATAATTATCTTTAATTAGATCAAGAATATAGTCATATATATCATAAAATCGGATTTATATTGATCTAACATGATAAGGTAACTATCCAAATGCAAAAACAGCAAGAAATCCCGAGATAAGCATTATCTGACGCTCGAACTCGCCGAGTACCACACTGTACTCGCCGAGTTGAGGTCTACTCGCCGAGTACACTGTGGTACTCGCCGAGTTCCTCAGCCATAAAGCCCAAAAAACGATTTTCCAGTTATACAATGCATCAATACAATTGAAACCAAGCTAGGCTCTGATACCACTGATGGGTTTTGGTCATAAGACATCCTATGTGCTCATACAAACCCTAATGCTTGGATCTAGGTTTCTCTATTGTACATGCTTTGAATCCAAGACTATAAACCCTAATTCTAGCATGTAAGTAATCATATTAACATGTAATTAGGTTTAGAACATACCTTGATTGTTATGTGGCAATAACAATCCCAATTCCTCCTTGAATTTGCTTTGGAAGGCTTAGAGTCACAAGTGTCACTCCTCTAATGGCTTACAAACACCATAAGCAAGTGGAGAAGGTATAAAGAGAGAGGTGAGAGGTTAGAATTCATATCTAGGACCTCTTGGGAAGGGATACACGAATTCATGACCCTAGGGGTGTTTATATAGGTGTAGAGATAGGGTTTCAGTCATTATCCTTATCTAGTTGATTATCCATTAAGCAACCAATAAGATACTCCTTGAATCCTTATCATACTCGAATTCTAAGGCTTTCCAACCTTTAATTCGTCCACCATATAAATAAGATAATCCTTACCTTATTTTGTAACTATCACATAATTACAAATCAGCCCCTCTAGTTTAATTAATTACATTTGATCACAAAACTAATTCTTAATTAATTATTGACCAATATTAATTAAACAAATATGAAATATGATTTCTCCTTTAATATATTATTCCTATAACATATTAATCAATCATATTATCCTTTCTCTCTTTATTCATTTCTCCAATCAAGTTGCTTTGGTGAAGGCAACCCAAAAGGACCATGCACCATCGAGTCAAGTACATACCAAAATAGTTATGGACTTAGACACTAATCCAACAGTTACAAGTTGGTATCAGAGCCCTGGTTTGAGGGATTCGGACACACCTTCGGGGTGTCTGAACTCAAATCGAGGGATTAAAAGATTTTGAAAAAAATAAAAGAATGTTTTCTAAAAGGTTAAGTAAAGAGTTTTAAGAAGGAACAAAGTGTGTGATGTGCGCGACCGGCCGAGCTCAAGTAAGTATTCCCCAATGTACCCATACAAATATATATATATATATATATATATATATATATATATATATCAGTTCCAGTAGAACAACATGCTTGAATAGGACTAAGGATCTAAGAGTGATGCCTTATGTGCCTGCTTTATGTGCTTCAGTATATGAAAGTGCATGCTAGGATTGAGTAGACATCAGTAGGATAACCTGTTTAGGTTATGCCTGATAGCATGAGCTTAGCATTGTATGCTAGTAGAGTTCCCCATTAGGTGGATGGAATTTCTTGAGTAGTCTCCTATGTTTGAATGTTGCTTGCTTTGTGCTTTGTGGGACTCTAAGTGATGGGAGTTAGCCATTAGGTGAATGCGTCACGTCACATGCGAATAGGGTTGAATAATCTCAGAGTGCTAGACATGGCCCTATTGCATAGATCTTGTCTGATTCTAACCGTTATAGGGACGAGTCTTTTACTTGAAGGATTATCTGAGCCTCGCTGCATGTGATGGTATTCAGATGATGGCTAATTGGCATCACAAGGAGGCTTTCAACAGCTGAGGACTGGATTGGGTATAGTTAGAGGATTCCCTAGGGCAATCCTAGGATGGGAGTAGAAAAAATTATTAGCAGTAATAGTGACTTGGTGGGGTCAAGGCAGTACTTGAGGAAAGTATAGATAGATGTGGAAGGTAGTATGGGCCCATACTACTAGAAGTAGAGGATCTGTACTCGAATCAAGGAAAGCTGAGATGAGACCAGGAAACTTGTGGTAGTAGTGATTCCTCGAGATATATCAGTGTTCCTGACGTTTGTTATGTTGTGTTTCAGAATGGTGGTATTACACCCTAGACCAACAGTTGGCAGTTCAGGAGAGGGATCGGGTTCGGGATCAGGTTTCGAGCCGGTGGATGAGGGGCTACGCGATTTCATCGCGTCAAAGATGACCAGGGGCATCCTTGAGTCGACCCCCATTATCTTCAGGTTCAATCAAGGAAGGGATAGTTGAGTTGATGGAGGATCGCCTCCGGGCATTCAGGAGCGACATGTCATCTGGCCAATCGGGATTTCGCACACTGTCCTTTAAGGACTTCAGGGGCAGTGTTGCGCTGGATTTTCATGGGGCGAAGGACCCCATAGCTGCCAGGCGATGGATTGTAGACATTGAGTCTGCACAGATGATTAGCTTCTGCCCTGAGGGGTCGAAGGTGAGGTTTGCAGCAGGGTGTTTATGAGATCGAGCTAGGGATTGGTGGGAGTCCGTAGGTGACTCGTTGGGAGCCTCGGCTGTCGAGGCTATGACCTGGTCAGACTTCGCGACCAGGTTCAGGGCAGAGTTTGCGCTGGTTGTCGAGCTTCAGCAGCTATCCAGGGAGTTCTTAGATATGCGGCAGACAAAGGAGACTGTGGCGGAGATCACCGCCAAGTTCCGGGAGAGGGAATTGTTGGTGCCCCAGTATGCGGGTGATGAGGACATGAGGAGGACCCGCTACCATGACATGCTCCGAGCTGATATTCGAGAGCATGTCAGTTTTTCAGCTTGCCCTACCTTGTACTCTATGATTGCCAGGGCGAGGGAGAGGGAGATAGATCTGGAGTACATCCGGAAGAGGAAGACAGAGGAGGGACAGGTAGGAGGGGCTTTGGGGAAGAAGCCAAGGGACCAGATGGGTGGCCGAAAGGCCAGTCAGGACCGAGCCGCTTCAAGAAATACGGCAGGCCTCATGAGGAGGCATGTAGGCTGGGATCATCGGGCTGCTATAAGTGCGGCAAGATGGGGCATTTCAGTAGGGATTGTACCGCCCCTGCACCTGTGATACAGACGTCTAAGTTGCTGTGTTTCCACTACAACCAGAGGGGCCACAAGAAGGCCAATTGCCCCCAGTTAACAGCATCAGTTCCGGTTAAGGCCCCAACTCCAACTACCCTGCGGATTACAGATGGCCGGCAGGGCAAGGCAGAGGCTCCAGTGGTGAGGAGTCGGGCGTTTCAGCTGACTACCGAGGAGGCACGCGCCGCACCCGATGTGGAGATGGGTATGATTCTTTCCCTCTATTTTATTTTTATGATGTTATGATATTGATATGTGCTCTGTGTATATGCATTAGGATCGTTCCATGTGAACGGTATCCCTGTTCAGGTGTTGTTTGACTCAGGTGCCACCCGATCATTTGTTTCCCTTGCGCTTAGTAAGAGGTTTACTAAGTCTTCGGGCATGTTGGATTGCCCTTTAAAGGTAGAGGTTGCCGATGATCGATAGGTACGATCGTCAGTAGTATTCAGGGATTGTGTTCTCAGGTTATTTGAGGAGCGCTATTTGGTAGATTTGGTTCCCATCCCATTACGGGGGACACAAGGTGATTATAGGCATGGATTGGTTGAGCCCTAATGGGGCGGTGATAGATTATGCACAACAGCTAGTGCGGATCAGGACCCCAAGTGGGGGAGAGTTGGTGATCCACGGCGAGAGGCCACAGCGTGGACCCAAAGTATGTTCAGCAGCGAGAGCTAGACGCTACCTTCAACAGGTTTGCGCGGGATATGTTGCATACGTTATGGATACCCAGGAGACGGGTAAGACGATGGTGAGCAAGGTTCCATTGGTGCGAGACTACACTAATGTGTTCCTGGAGGAGCTTCCTGGAATACCTCCGGAGCATCAGGTAGTGTTCAGGATCGACTTAGTTCCTGGTGCGGCTCCGATAGCCAGGGCACCCTATCGGTTGGCTCCTCCCAAGATGCAGGAATTGTCTACACAGCTGCAGGAGCTGCTAGACAAGGGATTTATTCGACCGAGCAGTTCACCTTGGGGAGCCCTGATCCTATTTGTGAAGAAGAAGGACAGGTTGCATCGGATGTGTATAGATTACCGGGAGCTGAATAAGGTAACGGTGAAGAACCGTTACCTACTCCCGAGGATTGATGACCTCTTTGATCAGTTACAGGGAGCATCTTGGTTTTCCAAGATCGATTTGCGTTCAGGTTATCATCAGATGAGGGTCATAGAGGAGGATGTACAGAAGACCGCGTTTCGGACGCGATATGGACATTATGAGTTCGTGGTGATGCCGTTTGGGCTCACCAATGCTCCTGCCGCGTTCATGGACCTCATGAACCGCGTATGTAGATCGATGCTGGATCGGTCTGTGATAGTTTTCATTGATGACATCTTGGTTTATTCCAAGACGTAGGAGGAGCACGAGGAGCATCTGAGAGAGGTTTTGGAGACCTTGAGGAGGGAGAGCTTGTACGCCAAGTTCTCCAAATGTGAGTCTTGGTTGCACGAGGTGCAGTTTCTTGGGCACCTCGTCAACTAGAATGAGATTTCAGTAGACTCGGCCAAGGTGGAGGTTGTGACGAGATGGGAGGTTCCGAAGTCTCCATCTGAGATTCGGAGTTTCCTAGGATTAGCAGGCTACTATCGGAGATTCATTCAGGATTTCTCTAAGATAGTCGTATCCTTGGCACGGCTGACTAGGAAAGTCGTGGTCTTTCGATAGGGGTCTGAGCAGCAGGTAGCATTCGAGATTCTGAGACGGAGATTGTGCGAGGTGCCAATCTTAGCCCTGACCGAGGGCGTAGAGGATTTTATGGATGATTGTGATGCGTCTACCTCAGGTTTAGGCACGATATTGATGCCGATAGGGCATGTCATCGCCTACGCTTCGAGACAGCTAAAGCCTCACGAGGCGAACTACCCGACGCATGACTTAGAGTTGGGGGTGGTGGTCTTCGCCCTCAAGATTTGGCGACATTACCTCTATGGAGTTCGGTGTACCATTTACACGGACCACAATAGTTTGAGGCACTTCATGGATCAGTCGAATCTGAACATGAGACAGCGTCAGTGGTTGGACGTGATGAAGGATTATGATTGCGAAATCCTTTATCACTCGGGGAAGGCCAATGTGGTGGCTGATGCGCTTAGCCGTAAGGCGACACCGATCAGGGATGTGTGTATGAGGATGACGGTGGCGACTCCACTATTAGACCAGATTCGGGAAGCTCAGCAGGAGGCTATGAAGGAGGAGCATCGAAAGAGCGAGCGAATAGTGGGTCAAGTCGCCTCCTTCGATTATGATAGCCGGGGATTATTAAAACTACACCGTAGGGTGTGGGTGCGGTATCACGGAGGCGTGCGCCAAATCTTGATGGAGGAGGCGCACAAATTCCGATTCTCCATTCATCCAGGGGCAACGAAGATGTATAGGGATCTTCATCTAGACTATTGGTGGCCCTGCATGAAGCGGGATGTGGCTTGGTACGTCGAGCGATGCTTGACCTGCAGGAAGGTCAAGGCCGAGCATCAGAGACCGCACGACAAGATGCAGCCGTTGGATATCCCGTTGTGGAAATGGGAAGATATTATGATGGATTTTATCACAAAGCTTCCCAGGACTGTGTGTGGAGTAGATTCGATTTGGGTCATTGTGGATCGATTGACCAAGAGCACCCATTTTATTCCGATCCAGGAGAGCATATCGGCCGAAAAGTTGGCCGATATCTATATCCAAGAGATAGTGGCGCGACACGGGGTACCGATGTCAGTGATATCAGATAGAGATGTGTGTTTCACTTCCAGGTTTTGGAAGAAGTTTCATGATGAGTTGGGCACTCGTCTGCATTTTAGCACCGCCTTTCACCCACAGACGGATGGTCATAGCAAGCGGACCATCCAGACTTTGGAGAATATGTTGCGGGCATGCGTGCTAGACTTCGGTGGTAGCTGGGATACCTATCTTCCCTTGGCTAAGTTCTTGTACAACAACAGCTACCACGCGAGTATCGACCACCCTCCTTTCGAGATGTTGTACGGACGGAGGTGTAGGACCCCGATATGTTGGGGTGAAGTTGGCCAGAGGGTCATGGGGAGCACAAAGGTGGTGCTCAAGAAGACCGAGAGAATCCAGCAGGTTCGAAGTAGGCTTCAGACTGCACAGAGTCGGCAGAAAAGTTACGCCGACAAGCGCCGATCAGACCTGGAGTTCCAGGTCGGGGATATGGTACTCCTGAAAGTGTCGCCTTGGAAGGGCGTCATTCGATTCAGGAAGTGGGGCAAGTTGGGCCCAAGATACATTGGTCCGTTCAGGGTTGTAGCCCGAGTGGGCAAGGTGGCATACCGGCTGGATCTGCCAGCCGAACTCAGTCAAATCCACAGCACCTTCCATGTTTCCCAACTGCGGAAGTGCCTAGTGGATAATTCTGCGGTGGTGCCGTTAGAGGATATATATAGGTTGATTACAACTTGAATTACATTGAGCGCCCAGTTGCAATCCTCGACCGGAATTCAAAGGATTTGAGGAACAAGAGGGTGGAATTAGTGAAGGTGCAATGGCAGCACTGAAAGGGTTCAGAGTGGACTTGGGAGCCGGTGGAAGAAATGATGGAGCATCACCCCGAGATGTTTCAGGATCAAGCAGCAGACTTCGAGGACGAAGTCTAAAATAAGTGGGGGAGATTTGTAGCACCTGGTTCCTGGTATGTAAAATTTATCTAAGTATTTTGCATTTTTAGCCTTGGACTCGGCGAGTTGTAGGCATGACTCGCCGAGACGGGATATGGAACACGTTTAAGTTGGCGACTCGGCGAGTCCATATTCTGGACTTAGCGAGTCCCCGCTATCTGGTAAAACCCTAATTCCAAGGGTTTGCACCCTATTTAAACCAACCTTATGCGCCCCAAGCTCGCCCCCTTCACCCTCATAGCCCCCTATATCGTTCTAACATCGTTCCTTGTGAGATTGAGGTGCTTGGTCTGATCTCTTGAAGACTTTGAGAGAGAACAGAGAGTAGATCAAGAGGAGGGGAAGGAGACCAGTCATCTTGGTGTTATTACAGAGATTTCCTTGAGGTATAACTCAGTTTCCCCCTGTTTTCATGCTTATAGTCCCTTAGAGCTCCATTAAAGTCCTTCTTGAGCCATTTCCAAGCTTGGGTATGATTTAGGGTCTGTAATAAACTTATTAACCTTTGGATCTAGGCATGTTTGAGCTCTAAGAGCTCGGATCCATTGCCTTTATGAAGCCATATTGCATGAAAGCCCTAGATCTACTCTTTTAGTGCATTTGAGCCCTAAAACCTTCATCAATGTTGATTTACACGTAAAGTTGGAAACTTTACGTGTTAATCAAGCCCTAAGAACCCAGATCTATGGATGACATGAGCTGGATTCAAGCAAAATCGAGTATATAGTATTTGCATGAGAAAGACTCGGCGAGTCGTTTATCGGACTCGACGAGTCGAGTCGCGAGTCCCCTAGTTTTCCCCCTTTTCGTGTTTGCTGGGTGGAGTATTGAGTCATAGGGTGTGACTTAGTGGGTCGGAAGCCAGACTCACTCATGAAGGAACTCGGTGAGTCAATGCCCTAACTCGGCAAGTTCAAGGCAATCTTCTTGCCTCAAGAACAGACTCAGCGAGTTGTTCATTCAACTCGGCAAGTCTCAGCATAGATTGTTCTTCGGAGGAAGATGAACTCGACGAGTTGTTCATACAACTCGGCAAGTAGGATGAAGGACTATTGGATAATCGGTTTAGGAGGAAAACTCATCGAGTCAATGCCTAACTCGACGAGTACAGGCGGGATTATGGTCAATCGAATGGATGGGGACTCGACGAGTTAGCCAACTCGGCGAGTCGAGTCAACTGGAAGTTGACTTTGACTTTGACTTTTGGTTTGGTTAGGGGTAAATAGTCATTTTACCCTGGGGTCGGTTAGCAGTATTTGACTAAGTGTTTTGTGGGAATTATAGCCTGAGAATTTACAGGGCGACAGCAGAAGAAGACAGTCAGTTCCCACGCAGATCAGCAACTACTTTGAGGTGAGTTACCTTCCAGTAACGGTGGGCCTATGGTCACAATGCCGGCCCACCAGTAGGAGTTGTAGGTTAGATGATTGTCTTTGTGATATTATCTAGGTTTGCTACTACCTGATATGTTTATATGCTAGCATGATATGTATATGTGATAGTAGTATAGCTCGGTCGTAGAACCGAAGGGTAGATCGGACACCCCACATATGTCTGATAAAATGTTATGTTATGATATATGTGATAGTAGCGGTAGGGGGTGAAGTAGTCCCGGAGGATCGGTTGTTTGGACCGATGGGTAGTCATCACCCCAGAATGGCTCGACATGGGTAGTCAGCACCCCAGAACGACTTGACACAGGTAGGTCGGCACCCCAGAATGGTCGTACCCGGTAGGTCGGGCACCCCAGAATTGCCCGACAGTATGTATGATAGGTGATTGTATGGTATGTGGTTTGATGGGGGAACTCACTAAGCTTCATGCTTACAGTTTTCAGTTTTGGTTTCAGGTACCTCTTCTTCGAAGGGGAAGGAGCTGACACGGTAACGGCACATCACATACACACTTGTATTCCGTACTATGAGATCTTCCTTGGGATTTGTACTCTGACATTACATTATTATGTTTTTTTTTATAAATTGGTTTCCAGGCATGCGACATCTTTATGAAACGA
This sequence comes from Lactuca saligna, assembly GCF_052625555.1. Taxonomy (NCBI): domain Eukaryota; kingdom Viridiplantae; phylum Streptophyta; class Magnoliopsida; order Asterales; family Asteraceae; genus Lactuca; species Lactuca saligna. Next base: position 138,237,659 of record NC_136420.1, read on the forward strand.
TATGATCAGTGAATGTTTTATTTCTAATGTTTGCTAAGTATATGTTTTAAAAATGAAATTTTTGGCTCGTATTTTTGGGATGTTACATAATTAATACATTGCTTCTGGAATTCACAATCTATCTAACAAATCGATTGATTACTTGTCAAAGAAAAAGATCTAGGGTGTTTGAAACAATATATCATGTACCAAGAAAGACACCGAAGAGTTGTGTTTTGGCTTTGATGATATATTTCAGCAGGTGATTAAATTAGGGAACAATATCCAGTTTTGGCAAGATTTTTAGGTTAGGCCTGTAAATTAAAAGATTACATTCCCATCACTTTATGAGATCGAATCACAGAAGCAATGTATGGTGAGCACCGGGATACTTGTAGAGAGAATCAATTGGGGATGGCGCTCTTGACCAATCAATGGGGGACATACTATTGAGTTGGATAATTTAGTATATATCATTGCTCCTCGTCGTTTGTAATCGAGTCTAGATGGTATAAAATTTAAGTTAAGCCCTGAAGGAACATACAAGGTAAATATATTCAGGAAAAAAATAGATCAATCATGATATCCTCCTAATCAACAGGTAATAGTAAAATGGAGTAAAATAATCCCCATTAAGGTAACCTATTTTGTATAGATATCTCAACAAGGGAGGATCCCCTCAGCAATTGCACTATCCCACAGAGGCCTTAATCTTGACTCGAATATATGTGGATCATGTATTGGTGAGTCTTAGTGCGCTAACCACATCCTTGTTAGTTGCCAATTTGTTGCACCAGTACGTGAGAAGATCTTCAGGTGGTGTGGAATTGATCCGCTGGAAGCACATGAAACGAGGGACATTGTGGATTTTGCTACAAAATGGGGAAACAATACTTAAAAAAGGAAAAAGATTCATTACTATCTGTTACTAATTGATTTGGGTGCTTTGGAAAGTTAGAAACAAATGGTTGTTTCATATAAGATTTAACACTTTGTCCAAAAGTAGTTGAGAATGTTAAATCCCTGGTATTTTTTGGATCAATAACAGGGTTAAGGGTGGTTTTTGTAGCTGAGAAGATTGGCATGTTTCACCTTTTTCCTTGATGTAATTGTACTTGAATTCCATGTTTTGATTTGGGTCCCTATTAGCTGAAAGTTTAATTGGTTGTTGTTTTTATTAACTATTTAAATCATTTTTTTCTCTCTCTATCTCTTAACATGTTATAACATGGGGAATGCTATTTCCCCTTGGTTTATAGTGGTGTTATAGTTGAAGTGAGATATGAATTTGGTGTTATAACATGACTCATAATGCTCTTAAAAATATTAAGTAGTGATTATTTGATTTGGAAGCCGTTATACTAAAACGATCATAAAAACCTTTTGATGGTTTTCGTCTTCTCCTAGGTTCCAATTTTCAAGTGAAACTCGCAAAGATTGTTCCAAAGAAAATTTGCAAACGTGTGACCATCATTCTTTTCCATTTCACGGGTCATTTTCTTTAAATTTATGTAAAATGATTATTTTCTAATAATGCATGGTTGCCCCTTTCTTATTATTTTACTCATTAACCCATTAATTAATGATAAAAACATCTTATCTTATGAATCATTATAACTAGACTCAAGATAGATGTCAATCTCATTGTCGATTTGAAAGCATTCCTAAACGTTACGTGAGCGAAAGAGAGAGCAAGTGGCTGAGAGTTTATGCCAACGCATGGCTGAGTCACGTGCGTCCCCACCTATCAAAAAAATCTTAAACCTCGGCCCGGTTCATTATTCAACGGTTGCCGCTTGCCAACAATCCTAGAATCCCTCCCAACTCTACACCTATCAACATTTTGATTATTTTTCTCCTTTTTTTTCGTATTTAAAACCCAAAATTCAAAATCAATTAATAAAAGAAACAAAAAATTGTTTTTTCAAATGAAGGAGTGGCAAGAGTTTGGGTTTTCAGGGAAGGACTTGGAGACCCTGAATTCTCAGGGAAGGACTTTCCGGCATGTTATAAATACCCTCGTTTTTTCTTCACAATTTGCCACCCATCTTTCTTCTCTTATCTTCACACCGCTATTAAATATTGTCTTTCACTTTTTAACAAGTTTCCACTCTAAAAATGACGATCATTGTGGATCAACCCCAATTTGGTAACGATTGATTATTATTATTATTATTTTTTCCGCTTTTATTTACAATCTTGACAAGTTTTGATAAATGATGTTAAAATGGATTCTTTTGTTTAGATCGGTTTCTTGAATTATTGCTTCTTGCTATCGAGTTTTTGTATGATTACAAATTCTTCTTGGAATTAAATATATTTTGATTATTGATATTATGTTTTTTTTACGAGTTTTGAAGATGTTCATCTTATGTTATTCTAAGAAATTGTGATGATAAAACTACACTTTTTTTTATTAATTATTAAAAGTATAAAACCACGAAAATTATATCCAATTTAACTTGGATGTTGATTATACTATCATAAATTTTGGGATTCATCTTAACTTTTTTTTTTTTTTTTTTTTTTTGTTAATAAATCAATTTTCAGGATGAGGTTTTCTTGTTTTATTGGCGTATTTTAAATTTAATTAATTAATTACTTTTCTTGAGAACAGAGAATGAAGATAAAGTGCAGATCCCAAAGAACGGGGAGAAATCAGAATTGGTGTTGGATGGTGGATTTTGTGTTCCCCATGCTAACACTTTTGGCCACAATTTTAGGTCTTTTTCTTTTTATGCCCCTTATATTTCATTATTTTCTACTGGAATAAAGGACTTTATGTTTGATTTGTTTATGAATTTAGAATAAATCCCATTACCGTTCATAACAAAGAAGGGATTTTGATCAAATTTCTAGGTTACTAGAGAAAAACTAAAATTGTCAAAAAAAAAAAAAAAAAAAAAAAAAAAGATTACTGGATTTTGGAGTCTATATGATTCTATATAGGTGTTGTGACATTTATTAATTAAATAAGACATGACTTCTTCTACGTAAATATTAATTAATATCTTGTTATATAGGGATTACGATGTAGAGAGTGAAAGACAAAAGAGCGTGGAAAACTTTTACCGGGTCAATCACATCAACCAAACGGTTGATTTTGTGAGTATCATTAATTTTATTTCAAGGCTAAAAATATTTTGTTAATTTTATCAATCTAAATCCAATAAAGTAATTTTCAACTATATTTTTAACTATATGGATCTATATATAGGTGAAAAGGATGAGAGATGAGTATGAAAAACTAGACAAAGTCGAACTTAGCATCTGGGAATGTTGTGAACTGTTGAATGAGATAGTCGATGAGAGTGATCCAGACTTAGATGAACCTCAAATCGAACACTTATTACAGACAGCTGAGGCTATAAGAAAAGACTATCCAAACCAAGATTGGCTTCATTTGACTGCTTTGATCCATGGTATTTTTCAGTAAAAAAAAAAAAGTTGCTATGAGTTTATGTTGATATATGAATTTATATCTAACTCAAAATCGTGTTTTATAGATCTTGGAAAGGTTTTACTTCATCCAAGTTTTGGAGAACTTCCTCAATGGGCTGTTGTTGGTGACACGTTTCCTGTTGGGTGTGCTTTTGACAAATCGATTGTTCACAACAAGGTTTAGTTTCAAATGAACTAATGGATTATTTGTATTTTCATTATATATTTGTATCTATGTGTTTCTTTGAAATTTTTGATTAATTTGATTTGAGTTTTGGTTTTGTAAACAGTACTTTGTGGAGAATCAAGACTACAATAATCCTACTTACAATTCGAAATATGGAATTTACTCACAAGGATGTGGACTTGAGAATGTTATGATGTCATGGGGGCATGATGATTACATGTATTTGGTACATATTAATAGTCTACAATTCATAATTTTCGTCCAAATTGTGTTGAGCCTCAATACTATTTATTTCTATAACACTTTCACTGTTTGTATTTCTTATTATTTTTAGGTGGCAAAGGAGAACAGGACCACTCTTCCATCGGCTGGACTTTTCATCATAAGATATCATTCCTTCTATGGTAATCATTGTTTTCTTTTTTAACTTTATAAGTTTAAAGAAGTTATGTATTTAATATGATATATTATTGTTTCTTTTAAACTTAATTTGGACATATTGACTTAATGACCCAAGCCAAAAAACTTTGATTTAGTATATACTTACATCAACCGTTTATCATCTTATTTTTTTTCTTTTAGCTACTCACATGATAAAATTAGTAACTATTATGAAAAAAATATAAAATATAATGGTAAAATAGTCATTTAGTTTCGGTTAAATAGTTTATTCGGAAAAAATAGACTGTGCATCATTACTCATTTAACCGTTTTATCCATATTAAACATAATACTAAAAAATATCCTTAAAGTCTCTTTATAATTTGAAACTCTTAGTAATATTTTTTGTTTTTAAATTGTTTGTAACAATAGCATTGCATAGATCTGGTGCATATAAGCACTTGATGAATGAAGAAGACGCTGAGAATCTAAAGTGGCTTCAAATATTCAAGTAAGTCTTTTGTTTTCATAATAATTTTCCCAATTTCATCTTTACAATTTTTGAGGTTCTTTTGGTCAACTACACTCCTCATTTGCTTATTCACTTTATGTTTGCATGTATATATAGCAAGTACGACTTATATAGCAAGAGTAAAGTTCGGGTGGACGTTGAAAAAGTGAAACCATACTATCAGTCTCTCATTAACAAGGTGAGAATATTGTTACAACAAAAGTTTTGTGAAATTAACCGAAGTATATATTTCGCAATGCTTATTTTTAAAAATTTCTTGACTGCAGTATTTTCCTGCAAAGCTCAAGTGGTGAGGAGATAATGAAGAGCTTAATTGTATTGGATAATTAGAGTATCATGAATAGAAATAAGTAATTTCTCATTTCAGAGCAGAAAATAATATAAGAATGTTAGGATATAAGTACAACAAATGTTTGTTTCATTATATGTCGATTTGTTGTCAGCCGTGTCTCTTTCTTTCCTTTTTTTTTCTTTTTTTTTTTTTTTTTTTTTGTATTATCAGGTGGTTAATGTATGGGTTTGGTGTTGTAATGATTTGCTTTTATCAATTATCATAACCAAACAAATTGGTTGTATGACTATCTTTTGTTTTCGCAATTTAAATAGATCAACGCTATAATTCATCTTGTGTGTGTCATTTTAGCGTTCATATATATTTCAGTTTTCACGTTGAAATTGAAATTGAACAAAAATCAACAACCTTTTATATGATGGACGAAAACGCAACCAAGTCTTGATCATGATCAACTAATGGATCTTCATATGTCAAATAGACTGTAGATGAGTTCTCCATGCAATATGCTTCTGTCGAATAGACAAATGAAGACTTTCGAGAGTGGTGGTTCGAAATTTTGGACATTTTGGTGAGCATGTACAGTCGAAATACAAGTGAACCATGTAACAAGGAGGTACCATTATCATCGATTTTTATGGAAGTCAATCATGGTCAATTGGATCGAATAATGGGACAAAAAAACAAAGTTCAGCCCGGCTCAATAGGATAGGCAAGTTGGCCGACGGCTCCGGCTCCAAAGAAATAATTATTTCTGGTTGATATTGCGGTTTGTTAACATATTATTGAAACTTTGAGTGGCGGAGTTGGTTAAAGCTTATAAGATGTTGGTACCGTTAATTTTTTTTTTTGATAGATTCATGTTAGAATCCTATTATGTGCACTTTTTTTTAATAAGGTTTGTATTCTTTTATTACTCTTTTTTTTTATCAATAGGAGGAGCCCTTATTCTTGTAATACTTATTTATTTATTTTTTAATCATAAATAAACCTTCATATATGGAATCTAAATTACAAAAGGACCCTTATATTCTTTTTTTATTATTCATATACCATCCAAATTCTAGAAATAATACTTTCCTTCATTTATTTTTTTATTTTATTTTTTATTTTTTTTATACACCTTCCAAACACTTATTTCACTTAAACTTGGTGTTTTTATAGCTAATATCATACATAATTTTCATGTTTATTTATTAGATTTTCTACTGCTCACCGTTTTTAAGGTATAATAACTATTTTTTTTTTAGATTTGTTAACAAAAATCTTGATAACCAATCGGTTAGGTAGGTCACTTTTTAAGTTTAATTTTTTACTTTATATTTGTCACCTACATAAGTTTTTTTTGTTCTCTTTCCAAACACACCTTTTTGTTTAGTTTTTTTTTTCAGATACCAACCCAACGGTTTTTCAAAATAATCCGGGTTGTTATATTGTTCATTTTTTATTTTATTTTTTTTGTTATTGGTTTTTTGAACTCACCTCCTTTAATCTATATATATATATATATATATATATATATATATATATATATATATATATATATATATATATATATATATATATATATATATATATATATATATATATATATATATATATATATTGGTGAGGCTATTCACATGATCTACCTAATTTTTCTAACTTATGCAAAATTTCTATTGAAATTTTTTTTTATCTATCTTACAAAAAATTTAGGATCTACTTTACCAATAAAATCTTTGAATTTATATAGAAAATTTACTATAGAAAAATTAGTGAACCATGTGTTTCTCTAATCTAAACTCACCAATATATATATATATATATATATATATATATATATATATATATATATATATATATATATATATATATATATATATATATATATATATATATAACAAGTGCTCATGTATTGATCTCCATAGATATTGTTGTATTCTAATTTGCGATTATTCAATTTTGAAGGGGCCTCATTTTTGTTTTTGCTCAGGGCCTCAAATCGACATGAGACGGCCCTAACAAAAGCAAAGGTTTTATATCGTTGATAAATTTGCTAGCATGATTCAAATTCGCAAGGCAACGGGCGTTGGAAATTATAAAAGAATAAGCAAGTAGGTATTTTCCTTTATCCCACCAATATGGGTGAAAAACCTAGAAGTGTGTTTATAAGTTTTTTCTCTTGTAAGTCTTCAAAGTCTTTAGTGGAAGACAAGAGATGGGTCAAACCCACATACAAGCGCCAAGTAGAAGACACGAGTTTGTGAAATGACTTAATTTAACACATAACAACATTATTGGATTCGAAATGAGTGGCCGAACGTCATAACCGAATCTTTTTTAGGATTCAGTAAACATTGGACCTATCAGGTCCAATTTATTTCACACCTAAAAATCTTCATCAACTCTCCTCTATTTGGCTTTATGAACCACAAAAACCATGTTCTTCTTATCACTTCTTCCATAGTTGTTGGAACGAATGATATTTTACATCAAATCTCCGCTTTTACACTAAAACTTACATCCTTAGAGCAACATAAAAACATTTAAGGACTATAGCATCTTTATTGCAGTCTTTTACCCATTAAGATCAGTAGGTTGGTATTAATTTATTATTAAGTTTTTTATACGATCGACAACATGACACTTTTCCTTCTACCTTTTTTAAAATCATATATGATTGCAAATGATCGATGTAGTTTCTGGACGAAAGTTGTTAACTAATAATAAATAATTGGTTTTATAATCGCGATCGACATAATTTTTAATATTATTTGTCAGTTTGATTGATTTTATATCTAGTCTGGTATTCTACAATCTTAACTGTTTGTATTACGTGATAAACTTTCAGGAAAATGGACATTGAGTTTTCTTCCGCAAACTTCCGCTAATGAACCAAGAATTTGTCAAATTGGATCTCTTCGATTGTTATAACAAATGTTCTAAATAATGTAAGGCGTGACTTGGCGTTAATGTCAAGCCTCAAGCTTTTCCGAGCCTTGACAAGTCACGACGTTTGTAAGGCGTGACATAAGGCGGAAAATTTCTATATAATTAATATTTTATATGTATTTTAAACTATTATTTATTTTTCTACACATATATGAGTTAAAACGACGTTTTGGCAAAGCTTGGGGCAGGTGCAAGCCTTGGAGCATTGGTGCGCCATAGCGGAGCCGTGAGGAGCTTTTTAGAACCTTTGTTATAACTACACTGGCTGTGTTGACTAAGTCGAGAATCTAGTCATTGTGCTAAAGCTTGCTTATGTTTTGGACCTTGAAATTCCCCCATTCTAGCTAATATGAACCCCGAAGCGGGAATGGCTCCATATCATATAAAGCAATTTCTAAAATGGAAATGCTCTCTACCATAAAGAGTCTGAGGATATTTTTTTAGGCTACATTAAGAACTCCCATTCCTATCCCCTTTATCATCTGTACACGATGGTCATAAATTTGAGAGAACTCTCGAAAGAATTGGAACTCAAATACAGTGTTATGGAGGATATTTAGCATTTTAGAAGGTTTAAGAATGGATTATTATAAGTTTCAATATAAATGTTTATTTGGCTAATCCATGCACCAAACATATCTTTGTTGCGAGCATTTGTAATGTTATTCTCGGTTAATTAAAAAAAATGTTTTAAATCTCTTCCTCTTTATCGAACATATGTTTGTTTTCATCATCGTTAATGGAATTTTGTATTAAGTAGACTGTGGTAAGTCCCTTTACTTACATTGAACATATTTTGTTGCGAATGTAGAATATGCTGGTATAAATTAGAAGTTAACGGTATGGCTAGTTGAGTAATATAATTGGAGTTCCTTTTGTTGGACCTTGCGAATGTAGAATATATGTCGGTATAAATTAGAAGTTAACTGTATGGCTGGTTAAGTAAAATAGTTGGAGTTCCTTTTGTTGGACCGAACACACAATTGTCACGAGCATCATTAATGTTATTCATGTACGAGCCAGAAAAAAAATGGTTTTTTATCATTATTATAAGTTCTTATTTTTTAAATATATATATATATATATATATATATATATATATATATATATATATATATATATATATATATATAAGATATAATTTTAAATAAATATATATAAGTTCTTATTTTTTAAATCACATTTTATCATTACTGTTCTATTAGGTGTCTAAACCATAACTGTATTTGATATGTGTTTGACCCGACTGTAGCATGGTCATTTTAGGTTGGTTTCACTAAAGCAACTTGATTGGATGAATAATGGAGAAAGAGAATAAATGTGATTTATTAATATATTATGTGAATAATATATTAAAAGAGAAATCATATTATTTAATTAATATTGGTCAAGAATTAATTTAGAAAAAAAATTGTGATCAAAAGGGGTTAATTCAATTAAGGGGATTGATATTGTAATTATAAGATAATTGAATAATGGGCTGAGGGCCTCTTGGAAAGGAGGTGGATGAAATCTTATGGGAGCCTATAAGGATTTCATCCAAGGATACGGTTCTGGAATGTTCTTATGGGCTGCTTAGGGATTAAGCAACCGGATTAGGTCTTTGACTGAAACCCTAATTCCACACCTATATAAAGACCCCTTGGCATCACATTTTCGGAAACCAAAACCCTAGAAGGATTCCTAGAGCTGAAAATAGCCTATCCCCCCCCCCCTCTCTAATATTCTCCAATTGCTTTGGTTTTGTGATCTATTAGAGGCATCACATTTGACGTATTAGGTTCTCAAAAGCTTAAGGATCTTCAAGCTTCAATTGAAAGCTAACATTCTTATTTGTTATTTATGTTGATTTCGATTTTGGTATGCTAGATTTAGGGTTTACAAGCTTTGGATGATTATTGCATGTACAATTAGAAAAACCTAGATCCAAAACCTTAGGGTTTGCATGTGCACTATAGGATTGTTTTTTCGCTCATAACCTAACAGTGTTATCTGAGCCTAGGTCGTTTTTCTATTGTATTTGATGCTATGTTTAATCTTTCAAAGCTTGAATTTTCGTTTTTTGTTGCTTGTGTCTGATTCCACGACACAGAATAGCCTTCCACGACACGGAATGGGATCTGATGAAAATTTTCGGGATTTTGGCTAAGATTGGATTTGGATGATTACCATAAATTGTTTTTTTCTAATAAAAAATTTGTTTTACCTGTTATGGTAATGCATATCTTAATCCAATTAGAAGATAATTGTCAAACTATAAGATAATTATTAATTTATATGATAAAGATAATTATTTTTATTGTTTGATGTGAATTTTGCCATAAATTGAATTAGGTCAAATTTAGATAATGACAAATTATTTGATTAATTAAATTATTTGAAATTTGATCTAGAAGGTTTTGAAAAGTTTCAAAACTTTTCTTCAAGTTTTGGAATTTAAATTTTTGATTAATAGTTTTAATTTTGAAATATTTAAATTCTAAACCTTAGAATTTTATAAGTTTAAAATTCAACCCTTATACTGTTATGATATTAAAATTATTATTATTATTATTATCATTATATATATATATATATATATATATATATATATATATATATATATATATATATATATATATATATATATATATATATATATGAGAGTGGACACCCATTCAACCGCCATTTTATAGGCAGTTTCCTTATACCCCTTATAGATAGGCTTCGTGAATGAGGTCTACTAACGGTAAGACTAGCTTATCTTACATTAGTGATCTATATCTCCTTAATCTCTCAGTGTAATGTAACTTCACCTCGTCACCTGTGATACAAGTAAACTGAGTGGGTCAGGTTGGGAAACCTGGTGAGTACATACGGTTTTGAACCCACAATAATATAATTATTATTTTTAATCATCAAACAATTAACCCAATTACCCATCCTCATTGTCTTCTTTATTCCTAAGTACCTTCCCTAAGGATTTATCCTAAGGATCGTCTCCTACATCATATTTACCTGTCATCTCCTTACATCACATTTCCTTATATGTTTGTTCCTTAGGACTCTCCCTAAGGATCATCGCCTACATCGCATAGACAATATTGATTCAAGGATTACTCCCTCAATACGTGGTCAACAAGGTTTAGGGCATCATCGCATGAATGCGTAGTTACAACATCGCCTAAACTCATAATTCATAGTAAGGGGTTAGAGTATCATCGCATGAATACATAGTTACAACATCAATTGAACTCGTAATTCATCACCTACAGGTCATGGGCCTACTGGTGTTTCCATGAGGTTGTCTAGAATAGTCTGTGGTCGCCATCTATACTTTGGTAGATGACTACATCGCCACATTGTCGGTTAAGGTTATAGTATCTCCTTTCATCCGACATCACCTATTCATCATCATCTATTTACCTAATTATCATCACCTTTCTATCATCACCTATCCCTCTTCATTTTATTTCATCACAAACCAACTATTTCATCTACCCATGTTTCATCCGCACCATATTTGTAGATATAAAATAAATATACCGTTTAAATCTTTTAAAACATGTATAAAATCGTTCATCCAACATAGACAACAAGTATTCAAATAATATGCACATATAGAACGTAATTTATATAAAATACTTCATATCTATAGGTAAGATGAAAATAACTATGCACTCACTTGAAAAGGTGGTGATTCCGAACTCAGACAGTGCTTCGCTTGTTAAAAATAATTTCCTTCGACGAAACCTAGTATTATTATCACTAAAGTTTAGTCTATTATTCACCGGGACTAACTAATACTCTAGCTATTATTACTATTATATAAGCGTTAAACAATACTTATATAACCCATAATAGTACCCCAAGTACTTATTATAAGTTCCTAATAACGTTACTATAATTAAATAAAAGCTATATTAAAAATAGCGTAGGCGTAGCTCACTTACAACATGTTTTATAGAAAACCAGGCTTTGCTTGGAGCAGCGTTCCCGAGCCTAAAAGCTCTTCTTCTCGGAGCCGTCGAGCACTTCGGGGCTTCCGCCGCGTGCTAGGGAGGTTCCTTAGGCTTTTCGGGGGGTTTCGGGGCTACATAGAGGTTCTAGAGAGAGAGAGAGAGAGAGAGAGAGAGAGAGAGTAAGGAGAAGAAAGAATGGGAAAGGTGTGAAGAAAATGAGGGTGGGAGATGTTCTATTTATAGGATGAAATATGGCTGAACTTGGTGCCACATGTCACCATTTGGTGGCAAGACTTGGGGAGAAAGCAATGGCCAAGATTGTGCCACGTCACCCATTTTCGCACAGCACACTTCCGACTTCTAAAATCCGTAAATTTCACATACAAGCTTCGCTTTTGACGTTCTTTATATCCACACGTAGATAAAAATAAGATCTACAACTTTCATTTTGATTCCGTCGGCTAATTATCGACCGATCTTAAATTTAACGGTACAAGAATATTAGATTGCTAAATGATCGCGAAAAATTCGTAACTCCTTCATAAAGACTCCGTTTCGTCTGTCTTTTTACCGTTGAGTTCCTATTAATGAGATATTCAACTCTCATTTAGGTCGTGTAAGCCAAAAACCGCTCGAACTAAAATTCGAGTTTCGGGTCGTGCACTGCTAAGCCAAATCTTAGAAAAATCATAACTTCCTCATACGAAGTCAAATTTGAGCGTTCTTTTTATGGATGTTCTTAGGTTAACATATTCTATGATATTAATTTAGATCACTAAGGCTAAAAGTCGCTATATCATAAATTCACTATTTACGTCTCCTATGTGCCATGTCGGTTCCGTCGCGAAACTTTGACGGGTCATAAATTCTTCGTTATAACTTGGATTTCAGTGCTCTTTATATGTACGGAACCCTTGAGACATATTCTAAAACTTGGTTAAGATTATTTATTCTAAATAATCTTTTGTCGAAAAGTCATTTTTGACCCCTATTATCTCTAAATTGACTAACCCGGATTTACGGACGCTACACACTGTGTCAAGTCATTAGTGGAGCATGTGTGGATAACCAACACACTAATTTGGGACTAGCAAAGTTGGAAAAGGGTGGATCAATGTTTATCATTGATCAATGAAGCGTGTGTGGTTAACCGACACATTGATTAGGTGGGAAATGACATTGAGAGTACCAAATACATTTGCATGGTTATTCACACCTTGTTTATGATCCTCGGTATCCCAGTCACAAACTTGAAGGGCGTATCTAGATTTAAACATACCATTGAAAAGTTGAATAAATCTCAAAAGAATCTAGGAATTTTAATTTATTTAAAACTTAATTGTCTTTAGTGGTGGAAATTTGTAAATCCTCATTTACTTACCTTCAAATTATTTGTAGTTAGATTATAGCTTCCCTCTTCTAAATTGTAAATAATTGTGTTGTGTCCTAGCCCTAACTTTTCATTTGGGTGTTAGATTAAGGATTCTTATCTAATCTAAACTTTGTCTCTTTTCTTTTTCAAACGTCTACTCCAAACAACAACGCTTCCGGCTTATTCTCACTCATGGACTTATGTGGGAGGGTGATATTTGATGGGTCCATGTTTAATGATTGGATCTGCAACATCCACATGGTCAGCTGCTACGAGGACAAGGAGTATGTTCTCGATAAGAAGCTGAAGGAGATTGATACCAACACTGCTACTCCTGAGGAAATTGCTGCTTACAGGACTTATGAGAGAGATGCTACGACGGTTCATTGCATCATGCTCGCAAAAATGACTGCTAAACTCCAAAAGTCCTATGAGGACTACTATCTGTTCGAGATGCATCAAGATTTGATGGAAATGTACTATCAAAGTGCTACGTAGGAGAGGTACGAGATCAATGTTGCGATGATCACTACCAAAATAAAGGATGGGGAGTCCATCACAACCCACTTGCAGAAAATTCAAAGGTACGTGGACCACTTGCTGAAGTTGAATGTCATCTTCGATGAGGAGCTGGTCATAAATATCATTCTACACTCCTTGCCTCCCTGTTACGACCAGTTTCATATGACCTATCACATGAACAAGGAGGAGCTCACTCTAAGCAAGCCAAAGGCCTGCTAAGGACTGTTGAGAGATGTCTAAACGGAAAATCTATTGCGTCTACTCCTACTGCTAATGCCCCTGCTTTGGCTATTAGGCAAGGAAAAGGAAAGAAGACGAAGGCTCTTTCTAAGAGCCACACGGGAAAGTCGCATGATGGTACCTCTTCTAGTGGAACCAAAGTTGGTCCTGCTGCTCCCTCTTCCAACCCGAAGGATGCAGAGTGCTTCTACTGCCACAACAAGGGCATTAGAAACAAAGCTGCCCAAAGTACCTACAGGACATCAGGGATGGGAAGATAAAGCCCACCTTCGCACATATTTATACTATTTATTCTAATAACTCATCACATGCTATGTCTTGGGTCCTCGATACAGGATGTGGTTTTCACATTTGTTCTTATTTGCAGGGTCTAAGAAGAAGTAGGCATGTGGAGCATGGGAAGATAAACTTGATCATGGGGAATAGGAAAGCATCATCTGTCACAAAGATTGGAGTTTACTCTTTAGTGCTTAGTAGTATGTTAGGTTTAGATTTTAATAATTGTTGTTATTCGTCAGAAATGACATGAAACATTATTTCTTTTCATGGTTTGTATAAACAAGGTTTTAGATTTTCATTTAATAATGAATCTGATTCTATTATTGTTTTCTTTAATGGTACTTTTTATTTTGAAGAATTGGAATGTAATGGAATATATGAAACTGTGATGGTTGTAGACAACTTAGGAAATGATGTGATGCATATCAATTCTTCCAATGGTTTGGATAACAAATGCTTGTGGCATTTTCTTCTTAGACATGTCAACAAGAAGCGCATATCCTAACTCCAAAAAAATGGAGTGTTGGAGTCATTCGACCATAGGGACGATGACACGTGCGAGTCTTGTTTACTTGGAAAGATGACCAACTCACCCTTCACTAGTACTTGTAAAAGGGGAGAAGATTTATTGGATCTCATACATACTAATGTATGTGGGCCCTTTAGATCCGCCACAAGGGATGCAAACCACGTTTATGTGACTTTTACCGATGATTATAGCAAATATGGGTATATCTACTTAATCAAGCACAATTCAGAAACCTTTAAAAAGCTCAAAGAGTTTAAGCAAGAAGTGGAGAATCAGTTGTGCGGGAAGATAAAGATGCTTCGATCCGATCGAGGTGGTGAGTATCTCAGCATCAAATTCCATGACTACCTCAAGGAATGCGAAATTGTTTTGCAATTTACGCCACCTAGGACACCACAGTTGAATGGTGTGGTTGAGAGGCGCAATAGAACCTTGTTGGACATGGTTCATTCCATGATGAGTCGAGCTTAGTTACCTATCTCATTCTGGGGGTATGCCTTAGAGACTGCCGCCCATATCCTTAATCTAGTCCCAACTAAGAAGGTTGCCAAAACACCTCACGAGATGTGAACAGGGAAAGCTCCCTCGTTGGCAGATATCAAGGTTTGGGGTTGCAAGGCTTTCGTAAGACGAGAGAGTCACGGGAAGCTCGAACCTCATAGTGAGCGGTGTATTTTCATTGGCTATCCACAGAAGTCATTTGGATATCTATTCTATAGACTGAGTGACAATGTTATCTTCTTTGTGAGGAGAGGGGTTTTCTGAGAGTGAGAACTCTTATTCTAAGAGGAAAGCGGGAGGCAAATTGATCTTTAAGAGCTTCAAGAATCAAGCGATGAAGGAACCTCTAATACTAGCGCTCATCCCAAGGAGGAAACTCCTGTTGAACCGATTGATGAGTCCTTACCTATTAGACGTTCCAGTAGAGTTAGTGTTCTGCCCGTATTATATGGTTTCCATATAACTACTGAGGGTGATATTTTTATTAGTGATAGTACACTATTAAATCTATAAGGGTTATGCTAGCCATAGTTGCGCTTCATGATTATGAAATATGGCAGATGGATGTTAAAACCGCTTTCCTTAATGGGAAGCTGACTGAAGATGTTTACATGAGTCAACTAGAGAGTTTTATCGATGCAAAGTACAATAATAAAGTGTGTAAGCTTGAGAAATCAATTTATGGATTGAAACAAGAGGCTCGCAGATGGAATCTTTGTTTCGATGAGAATGTCAAAGAGTTTGGATTTTCGAGAAGTAAAGATGAGTCCTATGTATATGTCAAATCCAATGGGAGTATAGTTAGCTTTCTAGTATTGTATGTGGATGACATACTGCTCATTGGAAATGATGTCCCAACTCTGCAGGAGGTTAAGTCCTGGCTTGGGAAGTGCTTCGCTATGAAGGACCTCGGAGAAGCTGCTTATATTCTTGGGATAAGGATATTGAAGAATTGGAGTAAAAGACTAATGCGACTTAGTCAAAGTACTTAATTGGATAAAGTGTTGAAACATTTCAGCATGGAGAATTCCAAGAAAGGGGAGTTACCAATCCAAAGCAATACTAAGTTGAGTAAGACTTAAAGCCTAAGTACCGCAGCTGAAATAGTAGAGATGAGCCGAGTACCTTATGCTTCCGCTGTTGGCTCGATCATGTATGCTATGATGTGTACTCGCCCTGATGTGGCCTTTTCTTTGAGCATTGTCAGCAGATATCAAGGGAACCCTGGTAGAGCTCATTGGACCGCAATAAAGAACATTCTTTAGTACCTACGAAGGACTAAGGAATGGTTCCTTATCCTCGGTGGGAGTGATGACTTAAGAGTGCGAGGGTATAGTGACGCTAGCTTTCAGACTGATCGAGATAATTTCTGCACTCAGTTGGGATGGGTCTTTACCCTGAATAGAGGAGCAGTGACTTGGAAAAGTTCCATGCAGAAGACAGTAGCTGATTTAACGTGCGAGTTAGAGTACATAGCAACGAGTGAAGTGTAAAAGGAGGCAATATGGCTAAAGAACTTCATCAGAGACCTTGGATTTGTATTTTCCATAAAGGAGCCTATGGAGATTTTCTTTGATAATGAAGGCGCAATTGCCTTGACCAAGGAACTGAGGGATCATGGCCGATCCAGGCATATTGACAGAATATATCATTTTATTAGACATCGGGTAGAAGATGGACTCCTCGTAGTAAAGAGGGTATCGTCAGAAGAGAACCCAGTAGATCCCCTTACGAAGGGACTGAGAAGGGTTATGCACTTGCAGCACGCTAGGAGCATTGGGCTGAAGGAAGATATTAGTTTTAGTGATTAGATAGCTTTTCGAAACTTGTAATAGATAAATTGTAACTAACATTTGATGATTAAATAAAGGAGTATTGCTAATAAGTAAGGTTATTGTCTTGTGTTAATTATTTACTATTGTTTCACTTTGCATGTTTTGAGTTACTAAATAATAAGATTATTTAAACCATCCACAGTCGATCATACATTGGAAGTAAGTATGAAAGAAGGCTGTCATGAATTGGCTTGTAGATTGTCTAAGCGTTTAGACATAGCAAAAGTTTGTTGCAACGTTCATGAGTGCTCCTGAAAGTAGATTTGAGTATTGGATTAAACCCGTGCTTACATGAATCACTTCATGGAATTTAATCACGAGTGATTGTGAGATGATAATATCATATAGTCTTTAAACCTAGATATATGAGTTGTTGTTTACAAGTTGGTTGTGCATTTATCATGCGTAAACGCATCAGTAACTTGATGTTATAAAACGTATTGTTGTGTACGATTTGATGAGTAAATAGTAAATTCATATAAGTCGAAGTTTATCTGTTCCTTTTATCCTAAGAGGGTAAAAGTGATATCTTGGGGCACTCGATAATTTGGTTTGACTTATGTGTCAGGCCCGGTCAGGCCTAAATTGATGTGTTCAATTAAGTTCCATTTCAGAATCAGGGATCGAGAAACAAACTGCTGGACAATAAATATGACTATGTTGCATGTATTTCTCCACACAATATCTTGAGAACAGAGGACTATATGATCCTTTATCTAAAGGACGTGTCAGAGTTCGACAACATCTTTTGAGAGCAATGATTGCTAATCGGATTTTGAAGTCGTAATTGCATTTATAATTATTAGACTTATTCAAGTGGGAGACAGTTGGATTAGGTGTCTAAGCCCATAACTATATTTGGTATGTACTTAACCCAGTTGTAGCATGGTTCTTTTGGGTTGCCTTCACCAAAGCAACTTGACTGGATAGAGAATGGAGAAAGAGGATAAATGTGATCTATTAATATATTATGTGAATGATATATTAAAAGAAAAATCATATTATTTAATTAACATTGATCAAGAATTAATTTAGAATTAATTTTGTGGTCAAAAGAGGTTAATTGAATTAAGGGGACTGATATTGCAATTATAAGATAATTGAATAATGGGTTGACGACCTCTTGGAAAGGAGGTGGATGAAATCTTATGGGAGCCAATAAGGATTTCGTCCAAGGCTA
Source organism: Lactuca saligna (assembly GCF_052625555.1). Taxonomy (NCBI): domain Eukaryota; kingdom Viridiplantae; phylum Streptophyta; class Magnoliopsida; order Asterales; family Asteraceae; genus Lactuca; species Lactuca saligna. The sequence goes on from NC_136420.1 coordinate 138,255,804, forward strand.
GGGTTCTGGAATATTCCTATGGGCTGCTTAGGGCTTAAGCAACCGAATTAGGTCTTTGACTGAAACCCTAATTCCTCACCTATATAAAGACCCCTTGGCATCACATTTTCGGAAACCACAACCCTAGAAGGATTCCTAGAGCTGAAAATAGCCTATCTCGTCTCTCTCTAATATTCTCCAATTGCTTTGGTGTTTGTGATCTATTAGAGGCATCACATTTGAGGTGTTAGGTTCTCAAAAGCTTAAGGATCTTCAAGCTTCAATTGAAAGGTAACATTCTTATTTGTTATTTATGTTGATTTCGATTTTGGTATGCTAGATTTAGGGTTTACAAGCTTCAGATGATTATTGCATGTACAATAAGAAAAACCATTATCCAAAGCTTTAGGGTTTGCATGTGCACCATAGGATTGTTATTTTGCTCATAACCCAACAATTACGACATCGAGTCTCACACTTTATTATTTAAATTGCAGTGCTTTAATTGAACATTAATTTAAGAAACGTATAAGATATGTATAATTCATATTTATTAATATTTACATTGCATTTAGCCTATAAGAATACTCTTCTAATATGCTCATTTATTGTTCCTTATGCACTAAAAAAATCGTATCTAAGATATCTATATGTAGAAGCCTTTTGTTATAAATCTATCTTTTAGGAAGATATTCAAGGTGGTTATCATTGTGTCATGTTAACATATGTTATTCACTTTATATATTTGTTTAGTTTATTGGTTGTTAATTTCTATGGTTTTGATTGATTAAACACCATAATCAGCCTTCTTCATGGAGGCAATATATGTATGTACATATATATATATATATATATATATATATATATATATATATGTATATATATATATATATATATATGTATATATATATATGTATATATATATATATATATATATATACACATACATAAATACATATACACATATGAAACCGTTAGAAAGGAAAAGCATTGAAGATAGTTTCATTGAAACAATACAATATTCAGAAAACAAGATCAAGCAGATAGAATCTATAGAAGGTTTTACAGACATAACTGGAGATATATGTTGGAAATGTCCTCAACGAACAAGCTTATACATCTACATTCCAATGAAGAACAACGTAGATTGAAGCTAACTAATTCTTATGCAATTATCCTTTTATCGTCTCATGAGATCACATTTCATAACATTGGTTTCCTTCATCTGGTTTACTTCTTTACTTTTCATTCCCTAGTTTTGTAGGGTTATCTTACAAATCATATAGTGTTATCCAAGTGGCTTTTGTTTTGTATTGTTAATATAATAACATTTAATAATGTCCATCACTTACATGCTATTTGACTATTATGACATGTTAGATGTAATTTTATTCATCTTTTATATTGGATTTGATTAGTTTTTGTACCATATTTTATGCATTTATTTCCGCATTAGTGTAAATAATGATCGGTTCATGTTTTTCACCCAAATTATCATATTCATCATATTTGTATGTTGTTTTCGAATATTTCAAAAGGAGTAGTGCTTTAGAAGCTTTTGGAATCAGGTTGGATGCATATTTAGAGATAAAACACACAAGGAATCTTGAAGTGGGATTAAAGTAGTTGAAACTGAAGTTTTTGAGTCTGAATTGCATGTTTTTACAGTTATGTGATCGCAATTAAGTTACTTGATCACATTACACAATCGCGTATTTCATTGATGTGCATAAATTATACCTATCCAGCTTTAACTTTATAAACCTAACTACTTATCTACTTATGTACCTATTGTTGGGTTATGAGCATAACATCATTCCTATGGTGTACATGCAATCCAAATTGCTTTGGATCTAGGATTTTCTAATTTGAACATATAACTATGAATACCAAAGCAATAGCCCTATGACTAGCATATAACAATCAAAATTGACATATAAACTTGGTTTTAGATCTTACCTCTCTTGCTATGTAGAAATAACAAGTTTAATCCTTCTTGATCTTGACTTCTGAAAGCATAGTGCCCTAAGTGTCGCACCTCTAATGGAGTCACAAACACTCAATCCAATTTATAGTGTATGTGTTCCTATCTATGTGAATTTTGTCATAACAATTATCACAAGACAATGTTCGTGACAAATTCAAACTCATATGGACTGAACTTCTTTATTTCTTTATTTCTTGCCAACTGGTAGCACAAGGGCCTACCATGTATTCCAAGTAGTTATGCAGCTCACCGATACAGATCAATGAACTTTCATTGATTAATGTGCTCTACCTTTATGCATTCAAATGAGAACTCATAGAACTCACATGCATAGTCAACTCAACTGGAATGGCACAGAAACAAGAATATGTCAACACGATAGGTTATAAACCTCAAGTCGTGTGCTAGTCATAGGCAATAGGTTCATTCTGGATTAGTTCATGAAGCTACTCAAGACCATTAAGTCTCCTACTAACCTCTTAATATATAAGATTCTCTTTTCAAGAAACATTCCTTGACAAACAAATATTCAAGAGTTAGTGTGGGTTCTTATCAAGACAAACACTTCACATAATTGGTCATAGTTGGTCTTTATCTTATCCAAGACATCACAACTTAGCAATTTCAAATGTGCAAGAATAAGAAGACAATTTCTACTCCACATTTGATGAGTGTGTTATAAACCTTCTAAAAGATGTGTCACTCATATCACCATCTTGGAGTTTAACACTAAGACTCGATTTTAGAACAAAGTATAATTCAACTTTTGATTTAACCATTCCAATAATTTCCAATTCCTCTTTTTAGCCATACTAATGCACTAATGTGTTCTTAGAGGATCAATTGTGAAAGTTTCATAATCACTAAATTAATCATAAAACACGATACTTTAAGTACTCTCCCTTCTTTTCAGATTGGAGAAACTTTTATCTTTCCACCTAACTAATTCTTCCTATTCGTTCTGCTTTACATTGAAACATTTTCAATGATTCAGAATTACACTTAATCTTGTAAGCATAACCATATTTACTAAACTTTTAGGAAATCATGACACGTATTCTTATCGTTCTTTGTGGTGGACTTGAACTACTTCACAACAATGCGTACTAGATCCTTTAGTCCTTCATTTGACTCACATAGTTATGTGAACAAGGAATCAGTCTTAATTTCCCAAATACGAAGGTTCTCATTCATCATACAATACAAGTTGCATGATTCCAAGTTTCCGTCCAATTGAAACTTGGGTGAAGGGAATCATTCCTTATTTGGTAAATTTTCGACACTACCATAAATAACATAATTAAGAATCACATCGATTTTCAATATTACTATCAATAGAAACATACAAACATGAATTTTCACTAAAGTCATTGGAAGGATATATATATATAAATAAGACAAAAATCAATATTTTTATTTATAAAAACGCGGAAAAACTTGTCCTCACAATCCAATTACAAATGAAAACTATGTTACTAATATTCTTAAGTAATCTATCATAACTCCTAAGCGGCTCAAAAATCCGATCATCGAACCATGCGATCGAAATCCATCTCTTCACGATTAGACTCAACTCACTCTTCCTTTAAGCTTCCTTTCTTCTCTTCGATCCTACAAAACATCAAAATTCAATCTTATCACATAATGTATTAATAATCTACAAATAGGAACTTAATAAAGTTAGATAGTGTATTTTACCTGAAGTAGAGTCATACATCTAGACTCTCCCATCCTTGCGATCTTCTAGGTAATTATGGTACCTTCACATACAATTCCCCTTCTCTTGGCAGTAGAAACAAATGGACTCTTTTGGAATAGCACATGGGACAATCTCATATTCAGCCCTTCTCTTGACCATCCGATCAAATAGTTTGACCTTGGCCAATCCCTTTCAATTGGGAAGAGGAGACTTTTTTGGACTTCTAATGTTGCCATTGTCAATGTCCATAGAAGTTTGGGAGGTTGATCTATTGGACAATTTTGCTTCACCGGTGCGCCAAATCATTGCTATTTCAGCAACAATAAGCAAATAGGTAAGATCAATGAGGGTCACGTCGTGGTCCATCATATAGTAATCTTTAATGAACTCACTATATGATTCGGGAAGTGATTGAAGAACCAAATCAACGGCCAGCTTCCTTGAGTCATTGACACCCAACATTCCTAACCTGTCAATATGTAACTTCATCTCCAAGACGTGATGACATATAGACCTTCCATCTTTGTGTTTGCTTGCCATTAGGGCTTAAGTGACCTTGAACTTTTCAAGTCTTCGAACACATGGGTCAGGAAGAACTATTGGATGAGGTGGAGGAAGTGAAGCATGATTTCTGTTTCCATGATCCAATCGTGGAACGCCATCTTTATGTGGAAATATTTTTCCAAAGGATTCGGGAAGGCCATAGTTGTTAGATTTTGACATCTACAAAATGGAGAAATTCAAGTTAGTCGATTTAATTCCTTAGTATAACACCCAAATTAAATATCAAGGCTAGGATCGAACACAATATTCTACAACTCGGAAGAGGGATGCCGTAATCCAGTTGCAGAATATTTGAAGGCAGGTAAATGACGATTTACCATTTTCCACCATGAAAAACGAAAATTAAAATTAAGTTTTAAATGAATTGAAACTCCTAGATCTTTTGAGATTCATTAAACTTTTCAGTGACATGTTTAATCTCGATTATACCCTTTAAGTTTGTGATTGGGATACGAGGATCACAAGCAAGGTATGAATAACCATGCAAATTAGCTTGTTAATCTCGAAGATGTTTATCACGTAATCAATGTGCCGGTTAACCACACACACGCCATTCATCTATGATAATCTATGAGCTACCCATTGCCATCCTTCATTGGTCCTATATTAGTGTGTCGGTTAACCACACACGCTTCACTAACGACCAACAAGGTGCAATGTGCAATTTCATGGATTAGCACCAAATTCACATTTTTCCTGAAGTAAATAAGATTTGGGAATTCATAAAAGTGTTTAGTTACTTCGTACTTCATTATACTTATAATGGAATGTTGTGTCCTATCCTACCCGTTCGGCTAACGACCCTCCACTAGTCAAGGGTGTGGTGGGTAGGAGTGCATACCTAATGGCGGTCATTTTACAGGCTGCTTCCTTAAACACCCCTTATAGACCATCTTCGTGAATGAGGCCTACTAACGGTAAGACTGACCTTTTACTTATACATATATATATACATATATATATATATATATATATATATAGTATAAGGGTGTATTTTATACATTTAAAATACTAAGTGGTTTAATGTATTAATAAGTTTTTTAATTTGATTAACCTTAAACCATATAATTAAGGATTTATTAATTATATCTTTTAATTAAACACTTAATTAATTTAATAAAACAAAAAGGGTGTAATTTGAACTATTCAAAATACTTGGGTTTTAGAATTCAATATTTCAAAATTAAAAACTTTGTAATCAAAATTTAAATTCCAAAACTTAAGGATAAATTTTGAAACTTTTCAAAATATTAGGGTTTAACTATTTAAATTTCAAAAACTGAACTTTTAAATTCAAATTTATACTATAAAACCTAAAGGGTGTAATTTGAAAATTTTCAAAATTACTTGGTTAAATATTTGAATCAAAGTAATCCTATATTACCCATATTTAACCATATCCACCAATTTTGATAAGGATATCCATACCAATCATGAAAAATCGAATTTTGGCAAGAAAAACAAGTTTTTTTTTAATAATGCTAATCAAAATCTGGCAGAAAATCGAAAATCTCGGCACCAGAACACTCAACTAGTCGAGTTCATATAACTCGTTGAGTCTATACATGGACCCAGTGAGTCAGACAGTCAGACATCAAGATTTTCAACTTTTTGATCCTTTGGCAATTCACTTTTGCATCTATTCAATAGACTAACGAACTAGGCTCTGATACCACTGTTGAGTTATGAGCATAACATCATTCTTATGGTGTACATGCAACCCTAATTGCTTTGGATCTAGGTTTTTATAATTTGAACGTAGAACTATGAATACCAAAGCAATAACCTTATGACTAGCATATAACAATCAAAATTGACACATAGACTAGGGTTTAGATCTTACCTCTTTTGTTATGTAGAAATAATAAGTTTAATCCTTCTTGATATTTACTTCTGAAAGCCTAGTGCCCTAAGTGTTGCACCTCTAATGGAGTCACAAACACCCAATGCAACAAGATGACTAAGGAGAGATGAAGAATTCGGGTAGGGCAAGTCCAAGAAGACTTAGAGCTGAATTCTCATGCCAAAGGGTTAATGTATAGTTTAGGCTATTAGGGTTTTAAGGTGGAAACCCTAATTTACTTGCTTAGGCCTTAAGCATTCCATATAGCCCTTCTAGAAAGGCCCTTCGACGAAATCCTTATGGGCTTCCCATAAATTTCATCCAATCCCTTCTATTAGGAATCCATAGCCCAACAAGCAACTAACAGTTAATTGCAATATCAGTCCCTAATTATTTAATCAGTCTCTTTTGATCACTAAATTAATTCCAAATTAAATTTTGATAAATACTAATTAAATAATATGATTTCCAAATAATTTATTAATCTTATAATATATTAATAAAACCATTTTGAATACCAATTTGTTATTCACATAATAAATCCTACTCTCTCTCCTCTTATTATCCTATCAAGTTGCATGAGTAAAGACAACCTAAAGGGACCATGTTTAAAATCAAAATCAAATCAAGTACATACCAAAAATAGTTATGGGCTTAGACACCTAATCCAACACCTATAGGTAGTGTGCCTAGTAAGTTTATAGTATAGTAAAGTAAGTTAGGTATCGAACACAAGGAATGAACCCAATATAATAGAATAACTACTAAAAATTAATCTAAAAATCAAACAATAATTAAAATGGGATTTTATCATATTTTACAAGTTCAGATAAACTTTAAACTAAACACTCAATTTAAAACGATTGTAAACAAGATTTAGAAAACACTATTGTTTAGCTTCGAATCCCCTTTTTTCTTATGTGTAGTTTCTAAGTATTGATTTATTCAGTTGGTTACCAATTTAGATGTAATTAGCAGTCTTGGTCCGATTTACTAATATTTTTACCAATTCATGTACTACTATGTAATGGTCATACACAAGCAAACACAGAATTGATTAATAATGATAATTGGGCTATGTAATATATACCTAGGTACTTATCTATGGTTAAGACAACTAATCAAACAAAATTTTGATCAAATTATGTTCTCCAACACAACTAAAGTTGTTACCTTTACTATGTAATGTATGATGTGGTTAATCCTAGCTTTAGCAATTTAAAGGTCATAAACTACTAGGTAAACAAGTTCATGTAATTTAATATTCACTAAACTAAGCTTAACATGAATTAAAGCAACAAAGATGGAAAATTTAACATGCTAGGTAATCATAATCAAACACATGCATAAACCAACTTCATAAAATCCAAGTATAGAAAACTGGCACATAGTATTAGGGTTCATCTACACTAAACGAAAGCCTAATATTTAGCTACTCATGGTAGAAAATAAGAACACAAAATCATAGGCATTCAACATGAATGAATCAATGCAAACCGAATATGATGTGTAGTCTTCATATCTTCAATCTCGAACGATCTCTCCTTCAAATAGTTGAATTTCGTTGGTTTCTGGCCTCTAAAATCGACCATCTCTCCAGAACATCTCCAATCCATCCTCCAAAATCAAATGTGTAAAGGCTACTTATAGTTTTCATAAAATTGTAACTCACATCATGAGAATGAAGGGCTCACGTTGTGAGCTCCGTAGAATCTGTGTTTGGAAAGGAATTTGGCTTCCGCGTATCTACTTCTAGAATGTCGCTCCTCACGCCGTGAGGTTGTAATTCTCACGTCATGAGTTTGGTATTTTCTAGAATATTCTTCTTTTAAACTCCATTAAGCTCCTATTTTAGTTGCAGTCCTTCCAATCTACAATATTTGTCACTTCTGGTCCTTATTCTTCAAGAATGTCATATTTGACTGCAAAATGTAATTTAATTCGATAAGTATCAAATCTTTTTGCAATTAACCAAAATATTAATTAAAATGTATTAAAATAATGCTTAAATATATGTAAAACTAATCTTTTAAGTTAAATTTCCATCACCAAAATTGCATAAGACAATCCATTTAGAACTCAACCATTACTCCAAGACCGCAATGCACATATTTGTGTCTATAATTCCTAAAAACTTCCCAATCCTATATACTCATAATCATTATGAACATTCACCCCTTAGTTTATACGACACTTATTTTTTCAACCCTCTAAATCTATCCTCAGAAATATCTCTTAACCTCAAGGTATTTTTGGTTAAGCTACCCAAGCATACATAATATCTAGAAAGAGTTACAGCTTTGATACCAAAATGGAGCTCCTTGAATTCATCACTTCTATGATATTTGTTCTTTGATTTATTTTAATTTTAACACCTTTTTGTTTGATTTTTGGTATCTTCAATTTTTCATTCTTCAGAATTTTTGATCTTTTGATCTTCATACTTTGCTAGCTCCAAAATTCTTTCGACTTTTACAATTTCTCTGTTTATATATATATATATATATATATATATATATATATATATATATATCCCTTTTTCCGCTCAAATCTTACATGCTTAAGCGATGGAGCTTAACTTCAACCTTAATTGGTTAGTAGTATTAGTCTAAGTCCAATGACTACGTAAGCTCTCATGGATAGATTTCAGGTGAACGCGGAAAAACTTATTACATCGTACAAACTACTAGATTACCTTTCATATCTCATGACTTTTGACTAGGAATTGGGAAGCCACAAATATACTATAACATATGCTGGTTCAATTAAACATTTGAGCGCACATAGGATCATCCCAAACAATACTAACAACTTAAGTTTTTAATTAGTACTAGATTCTAAATTGGACCATTTTTTCTAAAGCCCATAAAATTTTAAATTTTTTCCAATCTAGCAATTTTTATTTTCCAATTTTAAACTTGAATTTCTTTTTTGGCCCCCCTACCCTACACTTATTTCATACAATGCCTTCACTGTATGCATAAAACAATTTAAACGCATAAAAGCAGTAAAGGGGAGAAAAAAGGAACATACTCCCCTAGGGTAGTAGTGGCGAGATCGATTTCTGAAGGTGTGAAAAACTGGAACATATCGAATATGTAACTGGAACTTGGACTTTTCTAGTACTCATGATGGTGCTGAATAAAAAACAAACCATAAACTTGCATCTTCAAAAAGCATGGTGCATAAAATCTTCAAAGTAAAGCATCTCAATATGAGAAAGGATACGCCAAATTGTAAGTTTAAAGGACAAAATGTAATGTCATCTGCATGGATTCACAAATGAGAAGTAATGAATCATGAAATGAGTATGGTTTAGATCGTTCTGCAAATTGCGACGGTGTTGACCTCACGGCATGAGAACTGGGTGGTGGTAAATAACATACCTTCCACAAGCTTTTTATGCGTGTAATCTTCATTATCTTTTGAACTCATTACGACTTGTTTTAACACCTATTTCGATGGAATTTCTTGTTCTCTCTACTCTATCATCACACATAAAGGTCACCCCACACTAATCAAAGATTTTGGTCTTTGATTATTCTCTCTAACGCTCACAGCTTCTTTCTTGCTCTTTTTCTTTTTCTCTCATCACAAAATGATTCTGTGAACAAACAAACTACTCGTTGTAACGAGAAAACTAACATCTACCATCCGATTACATGTTTTATAAAAATAAAAACACACAAAACACACCTAAAATAAACAAAGAAAAATAAAAATAAAAATAAGAAGGATAAATATCAATCATAATCTCCATCACCTCTCGCTCCACTAGGCCCATTTCCATCTCCTTGTTGTGACCAAAGCTCTTCCCATGTTATAATGTAGGGATAATGAGGTAGCATGGTGGACGCACGCTTGATGTGAAGGTGTGAAAACAAAACATCCATGGCTTTGTTGTAATAGTTCACACCCCCGCAAAAATGATCTAACTATGTACCAACCCGACTTTGAAACGTGTCGGTTGGTACCCCACTCTCAAATTCTTGAGGTTGTTGTTGGTGGCTGTGGTCTCCTCTTTCCCTCACATTCCTGCGTGCCTACGGTGTCGGCTACTCCTCGGGTTGACCCAGTTGTCCAAACTCATTGTCAGAAGGAATACTCAAATGTGCGCCCATATTTATAATAACATGCATGGACTCTAAATAACCCAAAGATAAACAATCTCCTGCCTTGCATTTCAAGTTGCAAGTCATCCATGGCGTCGAAAGACCATATGATCGTGCCAAGCAAGTGACAAAATAACCACCCACTATAGGGCTCCCGGCTCGTGAAGTGACCGCCTTGCTTCCCAAGTAGCTAGCAAGACTGTAAGGAATGTTGCAACAAATGATCGCGCAATAATAGAACATAAAAAGAACAAGTTGAGACTCATAACCTTGTCTCCATGTTTCTTATGGTTGATAGAAAAAGTCACAAAACAGTGAAGGAACCGATAAATAGATGACCGGATGTGGATTTCTTGTGAAACACCCAAATAAAATGCCCCATTAGGAATTTTAGTCTAAAAATCTTACCTATTTACCCCCAGAGAATATTCTCGTGCAGCTGCCCTAAAAACATATAAAAAATTTGAGACATTGTTTCATTTTTGCTTATAAATCCCCATTCTCCATGAAAATTCAGCAAAGCTGCATTCATGATATTCGCCCCTAATTATGTGTCACTTTTTTTTTTCTTTAAGTTAGCGGTGGCTTTATTTCTCACGTCATGAGAACTAAGGGCTCATGTCATGAGCGTGACTGGGCCAGATCATTGGGATGCTGCTGTTGGGTCACAATTCCAATTCCCTTTATATTTTTCTTCTTTAATTTATCTTGTAGTTATTATTATTAATTTTAGAAATATTTTTCACTTACAGATTTGGATCCCACACTTTGATTTCAAAATTTGGAGAATGACAAAGAAATATATCCTAAAATTAAAAAACAAAGAAATAAAAGAATAAAAGAAAAGAAAATGCAAACTGTAACGACCCGCTATTGCAGTTCAATATAAATCTAAACGACAATAGTATGCAAGTAATTTAACATCATAATATCAATACATCTAGAACTTTGAATGCTATAAGACATGTTTATATAACTTATTTTATATATGTATATATATATATATATATATATATATATATATATATATATATATATATATATATATATAATTCAAATCGTGAACAACATCTAGAAAGGAAATCAAAAGCGTGAACACATTTAGGACCATCCAAACCATGAACAACATCAAGAATGAAAAATCAAAACCGTGAACACCATTGAGAAACAAAAGAATAGTCGTAAACACATACATTCTAGAATCTATTGACCGTGAACACCTCATTTTATAAGCCCTTTGCCATGAACATGCTTCTAGAATCATCATAGGACGTAAACCCTTCAAAATTTGATGTGTAGACCGGAAACACTTCAATTTGAAAGTGTATAACCGTAAACCCTCATCAAAATCTTATCCAAAGTTGATTTCCCAATGTGACTACAGTGTAAACATTTCATTCATACTTATGGAACAAATGAAATCATTTGTCTCATACAATAAACATAATTCACTTATATAGTCTCAAAAATCATATCAAAGTTCTTCACATCTATAAAAAGCTACGGAGAAACCTTCAAACTTTCATAAGAACTTCTTCACAATTGTAAGTAGTTTATACCATTTGGTATCTATTATCATGTTAAATTAATAGTTAGCTAATTTATACATATAATTATGTGTATAACTATTATTATAATTATGTGTATAACTATTATTAGGATACGTTTATACGATCGTCGCAGCCACAACGTAACCTACCAAGAACTCACACACAAGGTTAGTTCATACCCCTGCGTTTTTACTATATTTCACTGTTTTTTTTTTTTTTGGGGGGGGGGGGGGGGGGGGGAGGGGGGATACAAGTCTAATACAAGAATATTGTGTTTATAAATATATGATTTTTAAATATTTCTAAACCGATTTTAAATGTTATAAACTCTTTTTAACTTATATTTTGCCAAAATCACACACACACACACACACACATATATATATATATATATATATATATATATATATATATATATATATATATATATATATAAAGGGCTTAGGACTAATAATTCGCTTTATTTCATTTTCCTTGTTTGGATGTGGGCTTAGTGTAGAATTATTTGTACGAATATCGTTTCACTTTTAATTATATATGTTATATGTGTGTGTGTGTGTGTGTGTATATATATATAGTACTTTCATGAATATTACATATCGAAGATAACACCCATATAAATTATAATAGGTATAATTTGTATAAATTTCATATTATTTTCACTAGTCAAGTACATAAAGGTTAACAATATATTGTTGTACAAATACTTTATACTAATGGGGTACAAATACAAAGTACCGGTTTATACTAAAAGGATACAAATGCAAAGTACCGGATTTTACTAGTGGAGTACAACTGCAAATTACCGGTTTATACTAAAGGGATACAAATGCAAAGTACTAGGTTTTACTAAAAGAGTACAAATGCAAAGTACTGGTTTATACTAATTGGGTACAAATGCAAAGTAAAAAATTACCTTATTTATTAATATAGTCACATGGAAAGTAAAACATTACCTTATTTATTAATATGGTACGAACAAGAGGTCCGGTAAACTTATATCGAGCTTCCACTTTACTAAAGTCTATGATTACTTAATGTATACGTCAGGATTATATATACTTAAAATCCGATAGGCAGTGGAATGTGTAACTTTTGCCCTTCTTCCTGTTCCTTGTTTGGTTGTGGGCTTAGGGAAGATTCACCCAATCGAATGTCTATTCGATTTTAATCATTTATAATTAGTATACATTAAGCAATCATAGGAGGTAACAATACATGTCATTTCAAATGCATGAATAAGAACCTTGAGTCACAAGACTTTTAACTATAAGAAACTGATACTTTTTAGTCTCAAAGTACAAAGACTACGATTTATTTACTAAGAAAATATAGGATTTTCTGGAGGAACATGCGAACTTTTCCAAAGAACAAAGAGTATATTTTTTATAACAAAATAATTATGAACTCACCAACTTTAATGTTGACACTTTTTCAAACCACTTGTATTCTCAGGAAAGTTAGTAGACAGGTACATCCCCAGGATTTTGAGAAGACGGAGCAGTATAGAGTCACGCCTTTTAGCTTTTGCTATATAACTTTTGATGTGATATATACAATGACTTGAATACTTATGTAAAAGTTATACTTAATTAATGTAATGGTTGTTGTACTTTGATTGCTATGATGCATGTGTTGTGATACTTAACATGAAGTCATCCACCCCTGGACGTTTCCGCTGTTCCGGTTTGGGGTGTGACACAAACCAAGCTTGGGTTGGCTCCCGAGAAGCACTTATTTTTTATAGATACATGAGCCAGACTCCTTACACCTTATGTTGTTGGGGTTGGGGTGAGATTTCCCATTGCACTTTTTGTTCCTTCCACCTCCTTTTGTAGGCTTGAACCCTTCTTATATATGCCTTCCTGGAATTTTCTTTCTTTTGTAGGCTTGAACCCTTCACTTTCACGAACCTGTTCTTCTTGAATGTTTGGTGTAGTAAAGGAAAAGACCTCAAAGATCATCAGTATTGAGGGTCTTGGTTTTGTGGTTTTGACTAGTTCTTTAGGTTTTTCCCTTGTTTGGACCTCTTCTTCCATTAAATTTTCTAACTCTTCAAGTTCATTGTCTTTATCCATAAAGAACACTTCATTTTGAGCTTTATACTTTTCAAATCTTTCTTCAACTCTGAATATCATGTCCTATTTTTCCACTCACAAGGTAAGCTTGGATTCACAAATATATACCAAGGCTCATGCGGTATTAAGTAATGGGCGTCCTAGGATAATAGGAGCATCTTCATCCGCTTTCATGTCTATCGCAATAAAATCAATTGGAAAAAGCAAATTTTCCAAGTTTTACCAATATATCTTCAACTATGCCTCAAGGATGAGTCACCGAATGATTTGCCATATAAGTTTTCATCCTTGTGGTCTTCAATTCTGGAAGGTTAAGCTTTTAGTAAAACGAAAATGCAAACGTATTCTTGGAATTTCCAAATTCACATGTAAGTGTAAGGAGTCCGGGATTTCCCATTTTCTTTGGTATTCCCTCCATAATCACCATTAAAATTTTCTCACTAAGGACAACCTTGAAATTCTTCTCTAATTGTTGGCAAATGTCGAGTAGATCTTGAAGGAATTTTGCATATTCGGGAACTTTGGCTAATGATTCAATAAATGGGGTATTGATTGGAATACCCTTGACTTGATTCATAAACTTCTTATGATCTTGTTCCAATGGATGCACTCTTGCTCGAGAAGGAGATGATAATGGAGGTTGATATGCCTTGACAACAGAAGGAATTTTTTGATCAGACCCAACGCATGACGTGAGGGGTTGATCCTCACGATGTGAGAACGGTGAATCAACTTCATATTTTTCTTCAACTTTATCTCACTTTGGCATTGATTCAGGCTACATTGTGTCTTCTTCTAATGCCTCCAAGAACTTGGAAATGGTTTCCTCTTCAGTAGATATGGCCATGACATGTGGTTGCAACTTGTGATTGGGAATTTTAGGTGGAAAACGTTCGTGAACTAGTTCAGTCATTTGCCCAAGTTGAGTCTCAATATTTTTGATGGAAGCTTGTTGATTTCTAATAGTAACATCAGTTACATCATTTCATTTTTCAGAAGATTCCATGAACCTATTAAGCATTCACTCAAGATCTATCTTCTTCTTAGGTGGCGGTTGTTATTTTTGGATAAAGTCCCCATCTGGTTTGCCTATACTTTTCTTCTTTTTTCTTTTTGTACTCTATATAGGGCAACCATTCTTTCTTTGGCTTCCTCCAATCTTCATCGAATTGGTCTCCACTTGGATAACAAACTTAAGTTTTTCTGTTCCCATGTTCATCTAAATGGAATTCCTTATTCAAATGTGGCCCATTGCAATTTTCACAACCCACACATATTACGTGTCTAGATTGGTCAATTTGTGTCATTATTCGATCCATGTTACTCACCGTTGCCAAAATTTATGCCATGTCTACTGAAGCATCATTTTTTATTCCCTTTGCTCCATTTTGTAGAGGGTTGTGGTATTCTCTTGAATGTTTTGAAAATTCTTCGATTAGTTCTTTGATTGTAGCATGATTCTTCTTTGTAAGAGGACCTTGAGAATCGAGGAGTTGCCTAGTTGTTACGTTTACCCCAACATAAAAGATAGATACTTCTTGTTGCTCATTAAGATCATTTTGGGGACAATTTCTTAGTAACCCCTTATACCTCTCCCATGCTTCATACAATGATTCCCTGATTATTGCTCAAAATTGGCTATGACCTTCTTAAGTTTAGAAACATTCATTGGTTGGATAAAATGTTGGTGGAATACTTCACACATTTGTGCCTACATTAAAATTGTATCGGGTAGGATTGCCGTCATCCAATATTTCGCTGCTCCCTTTAAGGTGACCGAAATCATCCTCAACAAGACTGTTTCTCATGGTACATTAGGAATATTAAAATAATTGGCGATGTCATTTACTTCATCGAGGTGTTTGTATGCATCCTCATGATATTTTTCATTGAATGGGATACCTTTTAGTGCGGAAAGGATGTGTCCCTTGAGCTCGAAGTGTGTGGTAGTGGGAATTATGGGTTGCACAAGGGTCGGACTGGTGTCCTCACGAATTCTCTTCTTGGGCTCGCTTTCGGGTTGACTTCCTTTTTCTAATTCTGTTTCGGCATCGTAACTAGCTCCCTTTTTGTTAGGAGTCTTATCAAAGATTTCAAACTCGTTTACGTTTACCGGCTTGTTGCTTGATTCTCCAATGTCTTAGTTCTTCTTTTCGTGAAATGCTGACTTTGGATCTTCGAATGGAGGTGTCACTGGTGTCTTTGATCCGCGACTCATACACTACTGAAACAAAACAAAAACAAAAACATAAAAACGAACTAAAATAGAATAAAAACCAACTATTTTATTACCACGATGTGGTAATTATTGCCTTGAGGCCGTAAATCGAATAGAAGAAAAACATAACGTAAAAACCAAATAAACTCTGAGATTCAGCTCACGTCGTGAGTTCAGTATTTCAGGAAATTTTAACTAATGATGGAAAGAAACTTTTTGCAGGTTTTACCCCCACAAAAAAGATCGATTAACCTAAAGCAAATAAACTAATGTACTAAAATAGCCGTTCCCGGACACGACACCAAAAAATCTGATGTGCACAAATTATACCTATCTAGCTTTAAATTTATAAACCTAACTACTTATCTACTGATACACCTATAGTCACTATACCTAGTTATCTTATAGTATAGTAAAGTAAGCTAGGTGTCAAACACAGGGAACAGATTCAGTACAATAGAATAACTACTAAAAATTAATTTAAAAATCAAACAATAATTAAAAAGGGGTTTTATCTGATTTTGCAAGTTCAAGTAAACTTTAAACTAAACACTCAACTAAAAGCGATGATAAACATGATTTATAAAACCCTTTTCCTATGTGTAGTTTCTAAGTATGGATTTATTTAGTTGGTTAACAATTTAGATGTAATTAGTAGTCTTAGTCCGATTTACAAATATTTTTACCAATTCATGTACTACTATGTAATGGGCATACACAAGCACATAGATAATTAATTAATAATGATAATTAGGCTATGTAAGATATATCTAGGTATTTATTTATGGTCAAGACAAATAATAAAACACAATTTTGATCAAATTATGTTCTCTAACTCAGCTATACTTGTTACCTTTATTGGTTAATCTAAGATGTGGTTAATCCTAGCTCTAGTAATTTAATGGTCATAAACTACTAGGTAAACAAGTTTATGTAATTTAATGGTCACTAAACTACACTTAACTAGAATTAAAGTGACAAAGATGAAAACTTTAACATGCTAGGTAATCATCATCAAACACATGCATAAACCAACTTCATAAAATCCAAGCATATAAAACTAGCACATAGTATTAGGGTTCATCTACACTAAAGGAAAGCCTAATATTTAGCTACTCATGATAGAAAATAAGCACACAACATCATAGGTATTCAACATGATTGAATCAATGCAAATCGAATATGATATGTAGTCTCCAAATCTTCAATCACGAACGATCTCTCCTTCAAATAATTGAATTTGGTAGGTTTCTAGGCTCTAAAACAGACTATCTCTCGAGAATATCTCCAATCCAGCCTCCAAAATCGAATGTGCAAAGGCTATTTATAGTTTTCATAAAATCGTAGCTTACGTCATGAGAATTAAGGTCTTATGTCATGAGCTCGGTAGAACCGTGTCCGGTAAGGAATTTGACTTCTGCATATCTCTCTTCTATAATGTCACTCCCCACGTTGTGAGTTTGAAATTTTGCTAGAATCTTCTTCTTTCAAATTCCATTAAGCTCCTATTTTAGCTTCAGTCCTTCCTAGCTCCAATATTTGTCACTTCTGGTCCTTATTCTTCAAGAATGTCATATTTGGCTCCAAAATGTAATTTAATTCAATAAGTATCAAATATCTTTTTAATTAACCAAAATATTACTTAACATGTATTAAAATAATATCTAAATATATGTATAGCTATGGAAATATCATTCATCCTACAAAAATTTTGGATCACTTAAAACATCATTTGGGGACCTCGAAGGAGTTACATTATCACACCTTAAGAGACATGATTGCATTACACGATCATGTTTTCTCGACGGATCTGGAGCAAAAAGTGGTTTAGCCACTTCCTAAATCTTACACGATTAAGGGGTCCAAAACACAGTTGTGTTATTGGTCAAAAGTCACAAGTTTATGTTCCGTAGTTATTACTCAGGCTTTGTAGTCTTGGTGAGTCAGCATTATGACATGTTGTCTTAGCTTTGGTGTCCTGACCTCATTAGTCTGATGCCTAACCAACTCTTTTATCCTACTATATAAAGGATGTTAGGCTAGATAGTGTGTGTTAGAGAGAGAGAGATAGAGAGAAAAAGAGAGAGAGAGAGAGAGAGAGAGAGAGAGAGAGAGAGTGTGTGTGTGTATTTTTGCATGAGGATCTTACTTCTTTTTAATCGAACCTTAGTTACTCTCTAATGGAAAACAAATCTTATTTACTTTGTCGAGTTCATTCTATTACATCGATATACATCTTTTGCATATTAATTTTCATCTTATAGAATCTAACAATCCTAAAATTAGTGCAAGAAAGTGATAGTTCACTCTAAGATGATTATGTAGATATAAAGATTGTTAAAATCAGAGCATATATGAGAAAGTTATTTGTGACATCCCTAATTTCTTGGCCAGAAAAGACCAATTTGTTTATGCTTTGCTTTTAAAATCAGAGTAATCTTTTAAAGAAAACAGTTGCGGAATTTGTTCCCAAAACAAAATATGATAAAAATTATCAAAGCATTTCTTTAAAGAAATGTATTTTCATTATATAACAAAATCTCGGGATGTCATGTTCCGATACAGACACATAAGCATAAACAGAACTTATACTATTTACACGAAAGATTTTACATCTCCTTTAATCTCTCCGTGAAATATATCTTCGTATCGATATTTGTGATACAAAGAAAACTGAGTGGGTCAGGCTTGCGAGCATGATGAGCATATAGGGTTTTCAACCCACAATAATATAATTATTATATTCAACCATTAAAAATCAACCCAATTACTCATCCTCATTATCTTCTTTATTTCTTAGGATTTTACCCTGAGAATTCAACTACCCGTCATTCATTCACTCCTAAGGATTGACCTAAGGAATTAGCACAAAATATATTGCTACATAAGACATATCTACCAACATCATCCTTTAAGCACCTCTGCTAGGATTACGTCATACACTATGACGCGCGATTGCCAGGTTTATGACATTCTCTTTTAGGCACATTTGCCGACATTATTCTATAAGCGCATCTGTCAGGATTATCCTATAAGCGCATCTGCTAGTATTATGACATTCTCTATTTGGCGCATCTGCCGACATTATCCTATAAGCGCATCTTCCAGGATTACGACATTTACTACTTGGTGCATATACCGATATTATTATTACGCGCATCTTTCATACCTCATCATTTTATCACATACCAACTATCTCATATACCCATGTTCTACCCAACATATTTGTAGATATAAAATACATATATACAGTTTAACTCATTTAAAAACTATATAAAATATCCATTCCGCACTCATCTCATATAAACAACAATATATAAACACATAACACATATTTTATAACAAATATTTCATATTTATATGTTAGAAGAAAGTAACCACACGTTCACCCAAACATATACTTAATACATTCAAACAATACTTGTATTATAACCGTGTTTATGAAAGGGACTATACATCCACACATATAAACAACTTTATATTATACACATAACACGTATTTCATAGCAAATACTTGATATTTATGCGTTAGAAGAAGGTAACTACACACTCACTTGATCACAAGATGACCGGACAGCACTACGGCTTGTAGAAGTAGTATTGTTCGGTAGATCTGGAAGATCTTCACAAAAACCAGACTCCTCGCAGGCAGAGCTTCGGCTCAGGAATTTCACTTCTCGGGATCTTCGGGGCCTCGAGACTTGCTTTGGGGCTTGGGAATGATACCGGGCTTCGGGATAATTCTTGCACAAAAAACGATGCAAAAACGCGAGATAAAGGGAAGAAATGAGCAAAGAAGTCGGTTGCCCTCGACATCCTTTTATAGGGTGCTGGAAACCTATTTACGCTGGGCGTAAATTTACATTACACTGGGCGTAATGTGGATCAGATCGTTGACTCCCCCATTGATAATATCGGTTAATTTATAATTAAATTAAATATCGAAAATATTTAATAAACTTCAAAAATTCATATCTTCCTCATACGAACTCTGTTTTCGACGTTCTTTATATCCCTGTGTAGGTGAGACTACGCTCTACAATTTTCATTTAGACTCCGTCGGCTAATTTTGACGTTATTTTTATTATTTATTTTTAGTAGGCCGGGATAGGAAAACTCCGTTATAAAATCATAACTTCTTTATCTGACGTCCGTTTTCGCCTATCTTTTCATCGTTTCACTACAATTAACGAGATATTTGATTCTCGTTTAGATTGTTTCGGCTAAAAACCGCTCGATCTCAAATCGAGTATTCGGGCTGCATACCGCTAAGTCGAAACTTAGAAAAATCATAACTTCCTCTTACGAAGTTAGATTTGGACGTTCTTTTTATGCACGCTCATGGTTTAACGAACTCTACGAATTTCGTTTAGATTGCTAAGGCTATATATCAATCTAACGTAAATTCACTTTTTACGTCATTCTGCGACGTGCGGGTTCTGTCGTGAAACTTCGACAGGTCATAACTTCTTCGTTATAACTCGGATTTTGGCGTTCTTTATATGCACGGAAACCTTGTAACATATACTATAACTTAGTTAAGATTATTCATTCTAAATAATCTTTTATCAAAAATTCATTTTTGACGCCTATCGTCTCTAAATTGACTAGCCCGGATCTACGGGCGTTACAATTATCTCCCCCTTAGGATGATTACATCCCGGAATCATCAACGAAATAGGACTTGCATAATGATTCCACACGTTATTTATTCATCCTAGGTAATAACCGTAACTTCTATGTTTCCTCGAAAGAGTATTTAACTCTATGGCTTTCTTGATCGCAGAAGATGCCCAGTCTTGCATATGCTTATCGTACTATGTTGTACTTTCAATCGTAACCTTCAAGTTACCAAATAAGTCCTTATTGTGGACTCCTTGTTCTTCTCAGGATAATTACTTTCATTTATCTATTGTAACAAACCGATGGGTCGTGCTCTATTGACCTCTCATCGCACGATCCGACGCTTAGACTCGGTCTTTAGTGAAGTTAAATTCCAGAATGGAATATACCTTTCTTCATATTCTAATGTGATATAATCACATTTCAGCATGTAGCGTTTCTACCTGCAAACTTCTTTTAACAACAAGCGCGGCACTATCAATCGCATTAACTTCAACCTTCTGACTTAAGTCAGATGTTACATCTAACTTGGTCCTCTAGACCACGTAACACAATCCTTGTAGTCAAACTCAAATTTAAATATGATCACTAGGGTCGGAAGAAGAACCATCTTACTAGTCATTACCGAAACAATGGTAATGACATACCGGAATAAAATGGAATCAATCACTAACTTCTTGGTAACCTTGTGACTTTCCCTGATCCAAGTGCGAGTCCTGTGCTTCCGGTAGTATATGCATCTACTACCTTTCACACCTACTAGTACTCGTTCCAAGTATTGTCTCGTAGTCGACCAAGTCATCATACGATAAAATCATACAATCATTCAACACACCAGATAATTAAACTAGGGTTTATATTACTTTCTTGAAACTATTACACAAAAGTTCAAGTTCACCCTATACTATGCCTCTAATAGGCTATACCAGAAGTTACTATTCACACTGCTTCTTCATATATTAATCTTTGGATATAAAATCCTCATTCCTGATTCCTTGCATTTCCATTTGTTTCATCAAGGATCATTTAAAATGCTCTTTCCTTTGGCTTTGGCGGTGCCTCTAGCCTTGCTGCTTGATTTTTCCTTGGGCAGTCTTGCTTGAAGTGCCCCTCTTCGTTACATTCGTAACACATCTTTTTGTTGAATATACATTCATTAGCGTAGTGCCCATGCTTTCCACACTTGAAACATGTCACCTCCACGCCACATTTTCCCGAGTGCTTCTTCTTGCACTTATCGCACCACCTTGCTTCATCTCTTCTTCCTCCTCCAGGCTTCGAGAATTTTTATTTTCTCATTAGAACCTGAAGTTCCTTTCAACTTTCTCTTCTCTCCAACTTCAACCTTGCTGGCGGTCCTCCCGTTGATCATATTCTCAACAGACTTAGCAGCCCAAATAGTTGCCTCTAGAGTAGGTGCTTGACGCACTAGCACCACATACTCCCATGGGAGTCCCTTTGCGTACCGGTCGACTTTTGTCAACTTGTCTGGGACGATGCGCAAAGCAAACTCCATCTTGTCTGTGAAGGAATTAGTGTATTCATCCACTGACATGTTGTCTTTCTTCAATATCAAAAATTTGTTCTCCAACTCTAGCAGGTTTTGGGCCGAGCAGAACTTGCACTTGAATTGCACCAAGAACTCTGCCCAAGATAGTTGCAGTGGCTCGTTAGGGATTAGGGTCTTCCCCAGAGTGTTCCACCAGCGAACAGCGCCAACTCTGAACTGACGCACTGCAAATATGGTTTGTAACTTGCCCTTGCAACCACACGTCATGAAGGCTAGCTCCATTTCCGATATCCAATCCATAACTCTGATCAGATCTTCCTTTCTAGTGAAGGTCGATGGTTTGCAAGTCAGAAAATCCTTATACTTGCATCTCATTCCATCATTCCTTCCATTATGGTTGTTTTGCCTAACTATCGGTGGGTTGGCTTGACCAATAGATCCACTGAAGTTTCCACCTTCCGAGTGCCCTTCATTCACTTCGGGCTCTTCCACTTGAATTAACAGTTCTTCACGATTCTGTTGAAGCAGACGTCTCGTTTCATCCATCTGACGATCCAACATCATCTGAATCATCAATTGTACACCGGCCATTGTTATCGGCTCAGGTGCTGCTGCTATGACAAGTATTTGCTCAATCACTGGTGGTTGATTCATGTTTTCATTAGCATTTCCAACTCCACTTCATGTTCTCACCATTTTTTATCTATACAACGAATAAGGTGAAATTAGATCCTTATTCACGATAGATATTCAAATCATCCTTATCACTCCGAAACATTTACATACTAGTTCTAAGATCATAGACGTACACTTAGAATCCTATACATATAAGGTTTCCAGATCCGGTCGGCAACAGACCATAGATCCGAACAAATAATATCATATATGGCAACATATAACATTTAGCACATAAAAGCATTTTAGGCAACATTCCTAAAATAAACTAGTGCTTAGGTCAATTTAGGTGTACTACCTAACATATTTTAGATACACTCTTCACAATCATCACTTAACATTTTAAGTTTAAGTCTAGATATTTCCTACAAATTCCTAGTTCGCTTAAACTAATGCTCTGATACCAACTGTGATATCCCCAATTTCTCGGCCAGAAAAGACTGATTTTTTTATGCTTTGCTTTTAAAATCAGAGTAATCTTTTAAAGAAAACAGTTGTGGAATTTGTTCCCAAAACAAAATATGATAAAAATTATCAAAGCATTTCTATAAAGAAATGTATTTTCATTATATAACAGAATCTCGGGATGTCATGTTCCGATACACACACATAAGCATAAACAGAACTTACATTATTTACACGAAATATTTTACATCTCCTTTAATCTCTCCGTGAAATATATCTTCGTATCGATATCTGTGATACAAAGAAAACTGAGTGGGTCAGGCTTGCGAGCTTGGTGAGCATATAGGGTTTTCAACCCACAATAATATAATTATTATATTCAACCATTAAACAATCAACCTAATTACACATCCTCATTATCTTCTTTATTTCTTAGGATTTTACCCTGAGAATTCAACTACCCGTCATTCATTTACTCCTAAGGATTGACCTAAGGAATTAGCACAAAATCTATTGCTACATAAAGCACATCTACCAACATCATCCTTTAAGCGCCTCTGCCAGGATTACATCATACACTATGAGGCGCGACTGCCAGGTTTATGACATTCTCTTTTAGGCACATTTGCCGACATTATTCTATAAGCGCATCTGCCAGGATTATCCTATAAGCGCATCTGCTAGTATTATGACATTCTCTATTTGGAGCATCTGCCGACATTATCCTATAAGCGCATCTGCTAGGATTACGCGCATCTTTCATACCTCATCATTTTATCGCATACCAACTATCTCATATACCCATGTTCTACCCAACATATTTGTAGATATAAAATACGTATACAGTTTAACTCATTTAAAAACTATATAAAACATCCATTCCACACTCATTTCAAATAAACGACAATATATAAACACATAACACATATTTTATAACAAATATTTCATATTTATGTGTTAGAAGAAAGTAACCACACGTTCTCCCAAACATATACTTAATACATTCAAACAATACTTGTATTATAACCGTGTTTATGAAATGGACTATACATCCACACATATAAACAACTTTATATTATACACATAGCACGTATTTCATAGCAAATACTTGATATTTATCCATTAGAAGAAGGTAACTACACACTCACTTGATCAGAAGATGATCGGACAGCACTACGGCTTGTAGAAATAGTATTCTTCGGTAGATCTGGAAGATCTTCACAAAAACCGGACTCCTCGCGGGCAGAGCTTCGGCTCGGGAATTTCACTTCTTGGGATCTTCGGGGCCTCGGGACTTGGTTCGGGGCTCGGGAATGATACCGGGCTTCGGGATAATTCTTGCACAAAAAACGATGCAAAAACGCGAGATAAAGGTAAGAAATGAGCAAAGAAGTCGGTTGCCCTCGACATCCTTTTATAGGGGTTGGAAACCCATTTACGTTGGGCGTAAATTTACATTACACTGGGCGTAATGTGGATCAGATCGTTGACTCCCCCCATGGATAATATCGGTTGATTTATAATTAAATTAAATATCGAAAATATTTAATAAACTTCAAAAATTCATATCTTCCTCATACGAACTCCGTTTTCGATGTTCTTTATATCCCCGTGTAGGTGAAACTACGCTCTACAATTTTCATTTAGACTCCATCAGCTAATTTTGAATTTATTTTTATTATTTATTTTTAGTAAGCCGGGACAGGAAAACTCCGTTATAAAATCATAACTTCTTTATCCGACGTCCGTTTTCGCCTATGTTTTCATCGTTTCACTACAATTAACGAGATCTTCGATTCTCGTTTAGATTGTTTCGGCTAAAAACCGCTCGATCTCAAATCGAGTATTCGGGCTGCATACCGCTAAGTCGAAACTTAGAAAAATCATAACTTTCTCTTACGAAGTCAGATTTGGACGATCTTTTTATGCACGCTCATGGTTTAACGAACTCTACGAATTTCGTTTAGATTGCTAAGGCTATATATCAATCTAACGTAAATTCACTTTTTACGTCATTCTGCGACGTGCGGGTTCTGTCGTGAAACTTCGACAGGTCATAACTTCTTCGTTATAACTCGGATTTTGGCGTTCTTTATATGCACGGAAACCTTGTAACATATACTATAACTTAGTTAAGATTATTCATTCTAAATAATCTTTCATCAAAAATTCATTTTTGATGCCTATCGTCTCTAAATTGACTAGCCCGGATCTACGGGCGTTACAATTATCTCCCCCTTAGGATGATTACATCCCGGAATCATCAACGAAATAGGACTTGCATAATGATTCCACACGTTATTTATTCATCATAGGTAATAAACGTAACTTCTATGCTTCCTCGAAAGAGTATTTAACTCTATGGCTTTCTTGATCGCAGAAAATGCCCAATCTTGCATCTGCTTATCGTACTATGTTGTACTTTCAATCGTAACCTTCAAGTTACCAAATAAGTCCTTATTGTGGACTCCTTGTTCTTCTCAGGATAATTACTTTCATTTATCTATTGTAACAAACCGATGGGTCGTGCTCTATTGACCTCTCATCGCACGATCCGACGCTTAGACTCGGTCTTTAGTGAAGTTAAATTCCAGAATGGAATATACCTTTCTTCATATTCTAATGTGATATAATCACATTTCAGCATGTAGCGTTTCTACCTGCAAACTTCTTTTAACAACGAGCGCGACACTATCAATCGCATTAACTTCAACCTTCTGACTTAAGTCAGATGTTACATCTAACTTGGTCCTCTAGACCACGTAACATAATCGTCGTAGTCGAACTCAAATTTAAATATGATCACTAGGTTCGGAAGAAGAACCATCTTACTAGTCATTACCGAAACAATGGTAATGACATACCGGAATAAAATGGAATCAATCAATAACTTCTTGGTAACTTGTGACTTTCCCTGATCCAAGTGCGAGTCATGTGCTTTCGGAATGACTGTTTCTTGCTTTTTAGGAATTATATTGTATTTATGATTGCAGTCATTTGGAGAATTTTTGCACACATGATCGAGAGAGAGGCTCTAGAGGTGTTTCCGAAGGCTTATAACTGAAGAGTTATATTGTTGTACGAGGATACGAGGGTTAAGCTACGATATGAGTCAATGTACTTTTATCTCATTATTACACAATTATGTTTGCTTAGTATTTTCTGGTCGGTTGTTTTACCCTAGGTATGTTACTTGATTTCCTAATATGATGCTATTATTAATTCGGT
The DNA here is from genome assembly GCF_052625555.1 of Lactuca saligna. Classification (NCBI taxonomy): domain Eukaryota; kingdom Viridiplantae; phylum Streptophyta; class Magnoliopsida; order Asterales; family Asteraceae; genus Lactuca; species Lactuca saligna. The sequence goes on from NC_136420.1 coordinate 138,282,275, forward strand.
GATTACTTAAATGTAAATATGTTCAGTAAGGGTTATATAACCTAGTTACTAAGATTTTTGCTTGGGCTAACGCCTTACGAGATTAAGTTTTTTGGTGATTATATATGAAAATTTAGCTATTTAGGTGGCAAATGGTAATCGAATCTAGTTAGTGATTATGTAATTGATCATCGTGCTTCATATAGTGGCGAGTTTAGAAACGTTCTAATCAACATGGTATATTGCTCAATAGGTTTGGATAAATGATGAATTGGAAAGGAACACAAAGTTGGAGGTGTTTATATTAGTGACATTCTAAAAAGAATTCTCAAAAAATCTAGAAAAAAAACAAAAAAACAAAAAAAAATCTCGAGTCTAGTTAGGGATCATTTTTTTTAAAATACCTAGAAAACATTTCTCCAAAAACATGAAAATTTAAAGGATAGTTAAACTCATCATACTAGTGACTTTCTGAAAAATAATTTTTAAAAAAATATGTTTTTTAGGTGTTTATTTTTTAATTTTAAGAAATATTGTTTTTATAAAATATAACGGAAATTGTATTTTATTCAAAATCAAAAAGCAGAAGAGAGAATTTTTTTCTTTATTAATTTTTTATTTTAAAATTTTTAAGCATACAAACGTGTTGTTTGAATGATTTTAAATTTATATAAAAAATAAGACTTAAAAAATTCCATTCTCCATTTTAAAAATCTTTTTAAAAGTTTAACATATATCATATATTGTAAAATTTCTAAAAATATTATTTTTATAAATAAGGTTGTTTAGATAGAAAACTGTATTTTAAAAGATTATAAGTTTCTTTTTAATATTTAACATAATATAATCCAAAATAAGATGTTAAATATATTTATGATTCAAAAAAAAGTTATCATACAATATGTTTATGATTCTTAATATGTTGTGACCTAAATTTATTTTATCCAAATATGTTATGATCATTAAATACATTTTTTATGATTAAAAATATATAATGATCCATAATTTGTTTTTTGAACAAATATTTTATTTAAGTGAATATATTATTGATTCAAAATCATATGATTCGAAAATGATATGATGCATATCCAAAATATTTTTATTAAAAAAATTAATTCAAAATATTATGATCCAAAAATAATATGTTTTAAAATAGTATAAACAAAGAATATTATTATCCTTAATATTTTTATTATATAAAACATTTATAATATTTAAATATGAAAACTCGAACCGATATTTATTTAAAAAAATCAAAAAGGAAAAACAAAAATAAACAAAAACTGAAACACGACTATCTTCAAATATGTAGTATAGACACTAAATAAAATTAAAAAAAGAAATGAATATATATATATATATATATATATATATATATATATATATATATATATATATATATATATATATATATATATATGGTGGAGGGTTCAATTGAGAAGAAAACAGTTGAGAACGAGAGAATGAATCTCGGACACTCATTTCAAGTGGACGCTTAAGCACTCCATCATAGGGTCGACGGAATAGATGATATTCATATATGAATATGTGTGTGTATATATATATATATATATATATATATATATATATATATATATATATATATATATATATATATATATATATATATATATATAAAGTATAGCAGAAGTGAATATGGCAATGCTGGGTGGTAATAGAGGGGTTGGTTGTGGGGGTGCTTGTAGTGGCAGAGGTGGAAGTGCTAGTTAGTGGTGGTGGTGGTGGTAGTGGTGGTGGGTTGTCACAGAGGGAAAGTAGTGTATTCATATATGAATACACTTATATTTATTTTCATATATGAATATTATTCACCATCCTTCGACCCGGTATGCTAGAACATTTTATGGCAAAAATAAATGCGTTGCTGAGAATGATTCTTCAATTCTTAACGTTTTTTTATTTTCTCAACTATACTTATCTCTGTGTGTGTGTCTATATATATATATATATATATATATATATATATATATATATATATATATTAAAAAACAAGAATAAATAATAAAACTCATTTAAATGACGTTTTATGGACGTTTGTTGCACGTGATTAAATCTAGGAGTATGTATTAATTTCCACAGACATGTGTGCCTTGCGAACACGTCACATCCAATTATTCGGTTTGACGTTTGTGCTCTTGATGAAGTGGGTGGCGGAGAATTGTCATTACAGTTATCACTATTTTTTGAGTACTCACCGGATTCACATCTTTTATATATATATATATATATATATATATATATATATATATATATATATATAGTGGTATTATTGTATTGAGTTAACTTCGTGATTCATACAATATTAAGATTATTCAATTAGAACTTATAAGTTTGGGAGTGGTTGAGAGTTATGGTGAATTGATATGTTTAAATGTTATCGCAGGTTATTGTTAGGTGAATTAATGAGCTGATTGCACAATGTTATAACTAAGTCATATAGATTAAATAATTAATTAAGTTTTTATCGGGTATGAGTAGTGTGATGATGGTGAAGCCATTTATGGCTACGAATAACGTTGAATTTACATAGTGGAGTATTATGGTGGAATGTATACCGTTAGTTTGGTTAATGACTATTGTACTGTAAGAGATGAGTTTTCCACTATCGGACTACACAACTTGAAGAACAAACCAGCTGATTACCTTGCTAAAAAGAAAATAACAGGAATTTGGAACAATATAGCTGAAGTGAAAAAAGACATTGAGGCAATGGGTTTTAGATTCAATGACATCTTTCAACACATTGTAAAAACAGGTAACAACACACAATTTTGGTATGATACTTGGACAAAATCTGAAAAGTTAAAATTGTTATACCCTAGACTGTATGAACTCGAAAAAAAGAAGTCTTGTATGGTGGCTGATTGAATTACTCTAGGTGGAAACAACTGGAAGTGGAACTCAGATCCTATGGTTGTTGGGTTGTCCACTAACTTGGAGAATCTCACCAGGTGTATTGCTTCTACGCACCTCCAATCGGGTGAAGACCAAATCGCTTGCATATTGACGTCTGATGGGAAATTCAAGGTGGATATTTTGAGAAAAAAGATTGAGAAGAAACCATCACTCATTATTAACCCTCTTCAAATCGATTGGAGTAAGACCATTCCAATAAAAGTAACCACTTTCATTTGGCGGGCTACTATGGGTAAGATACCCTCAGCCATGGCTCTATCCTGCAGATGCGTTAATGTAGACACGTATTCCTGCAGCTCTTGTATTGATGGTTTGGAAGATGCAAATCACATCTTGGTGAGATGCCCATGCGCCATTTCTATCACAGATGATATACTTGGGTGGTGTGGATTACATCAGGTTAATTTTCAAAGTATTGAGGAGGTGATCCATTTTGCAGCTCACCAAGGTAGAAGCCGAAAAGAGAGGGATAGTATCACTGCAATTTGCTATGGGCTCCTTTGGAACTTATGGAGGGCTCGAAACGATCCGTTATTCCAGGCGAAGTTTATTTACCCTTCAAGGGTAGTGGAAAATATCAAGTCTTTGGTATTTACATGGCTTAAGTGTAGAGGCAAAGGAAATATGTGTACTTGGGAAGATTTTTGTTTTTCTCCTTTTTCTATTTGAAAACTTTGTTATGTTCTACTTTTACTTCTCCCCTATAGTTACTTGCTATTTGGGTGAGTGTTTATAATATTATTGGCCGTTTCCAAAAAAAATATATGACAATGTGTGTGTATTGTATAACAGGATGTTGTTGTATTGTTAATGTACAAGTATGTAATAGACTAAAGTAGTATTGGTCTTACGACGGTGTGACGAGGTTGTATATCTTTAATGGAATTATGCTAAGAGTAGTATTCTACTGTGTGTTGTGATCATGAAATTAATGGTAGTCTGGGTGACCATAATCCCATCATTTAAGGAATGCAAGTCAATAGCGGACTTAGTGTTTGTAACTCTAAACACGTATATTGTTAAGAAAAAACTATTGGTATGTTTGGCATTGTAATTACCATTGGATTGGAATTGGTTATTAGTGGTACATGTAGGGTTTTAAATACCACTATGTTATCTTGGATACACGTAATATTTATAGTGGTATTCTTACTATTGTAGATTCTACTATAATGAAATTTTGTTAGTCAAAGATAGTCTTGATAATTGTAATATCATGGACTAGGTTAGTGGTGGTCTTGGTGATTGTAACACCACAATATTGAGATTAGTTTTTAGTGGTGGTCTTGGTGACTACAATACCATTATTATGAGATCACTTATTAGTGGAGGTCTTGGTGATTGTAAAACCACAAAGTGATAAATATGTATAAATATTTGTATGTTAGCATTGAATTATGATAGTAATCTTAGTGGTCCAAATACTATATTGTAATGAAACTTTGTATGGCTATAATGCCAGTAAGAGGAATTTTGCTTAGATGAAATGGTGGTCTGTGTAGTTTTAATACTACTTAGAAGAGGTTATGTGGAATTGATGGGTATCTTGCATAACAGTAAGTCCATTATGGATAGTTGATGGTTCGAACAACAACTTAGAATGCTCTAAATCTAATTATTACATAATTATATACTAACACCCAATTTCATTAAATGTTTGTTAATTAATAGGCATAGATGATATAGATATAGCTGTGTGATTATTTTATATCTTATTTTATAGGTTACTCAGCAAGCTCGTTGCGGTTTTCCGTATGTTATATGTGTGCCTTTCAAGTTCAGCTAATTTTTATAGAAAGGTGTGTAGTTAGTAGCCCCCAAGTTATATTCTTACACAAGATTATTATAAGATCATCTTGATAACTTCTTGTATGGAATTGTTAATATGAACATACATTAGATTTATAATGATTTTTTATTTGTAAATGAAACTGTTTGGGTGTACTTTGACTTGAAAAGTTAGCTGGATACCATCAGCTATGAGTCCAGGAGGACGATATTCCAAGACCGCATTTAGAACTTGTTACGGTCACTATGAATTCGTAGTAATGCCCTTCGGATTACCAAATGCAACCGTGGTGTTCATGGACCTGATGAACCATGTATGTTAACCTTACTTAGACAAATTCGTAATAGTTTTCATCGATGACACACTAGTCTACTCACGAAGTAAGGGAGAACACAATCAGCACCTACAACAAATTCTAGAAATATTAAGGGCGGAGAAGTTGTATGCGAAGTTCTTGAAATGCGAATTCTAGATTCGAAGGGTGGATTTCGGAGGTCACGTGTTCAGCAAGGAAGGGATACATTTGGATCCCTCCAAAATCAAGGCAATCAAAAACTGGGCGACCCCAAGAACACTAACCGAAATTTGTCAATTTTTAGGCCTCACTGGCTACTATAGGATGTTCATTCTAAATTTCTCCAAGATCGCGAAGCCACTCACCACCTTGACTCAGAAGGGTGTAACCTTCAGATGGGAGGAGATACAAGAAACTGCTTTCTAGACACTAAACCAAGCCCTATGCAGCGCCCCGATCTTGTCCCTTCCAGAAAGGACAAAGGATTTTGTGGTTTACTGCGATGCGTCCAAGCAAGGGTTAGACGATGTACTTACGCAACGAGGAAAAGTCATTTCTTATGCCTAGAAACAACTTAAGAGTCACGAAGTCAACTATACCACGCACGACCTCGAACTGGGAGTTGTAGTATTTACTTTGAGGATCTAGAGGCACTACCCTTATGGTACGAAGTGCACAATCTTCACGGACCATAAGAGTCTCCAACACATTTTCGACCAAAAGGAACTCAACATATGGCAACGACGATGGGTAGAACTACTAAATGATTACGAATGTGAGATTCACTATCATCCAGGCAAGGCCAATGTAGTAGCAAACACCCTTAGTCGAAAAGGGTACTTGGGCTGCCGAGTAAAGTCATTAACCATGACCATCCATTCACACTTGTCCATGCAGATCAAAGAGGCTCAGCCGAAAGCATTGAAACCCGAGAATATAGCAGGTGAAGCCTTAAGAGGAATGGATAAAAACATGGAAGTTAAGGGAGATGGGGTTTGTTATCTCATGAATCGAATCTGGACACCGAAGTTCGGTGGGTGCAGAGATGTTGTCATGAATGAAGCTCGCAAGACCATATATTCCGTTCATCCCGGTCAGACAAGATGTACCTGGACCTCAAGAAACTTCATTGGTCGCCAAATATGAAGGCATAAATCGCTATCTATATGGGAAAGTGCCTGACTTGCACCAAGGTCAATGTGGAATACTAGAAGCCTTCGGGTTTACTACAACAACCAGATATACCCGAGTGCAAGTGGGAGCGGATAACCATGGATTTCATAACCAAGTTACCCAAGACAACGGGTGGTATTGACACAATTTGGGTGATTGTTGAAAGGTTAACCAAATCCACGCACTTCTTACCAATAAAAGAGACCGACAAGATGGAGAAGCAAACCAGAACGTACATTAAAGAAATCATATGATTGCATAGTATGCCAATATCCATTATCTACGAAAAAGATAGTAGGTTTACATCATGGTTTTGGCAATCATTACAAAAATCCGTGGGAACCAAACTCGACATGAGTACAACGTACCATCCCCAGACTGACAGGCAAAGCGAGAGAACAAAACAGACGCTGGAAGACTTGTTCAGAGCTTGTGTGATAGACTTTGGTAAAGCTTGGGATACCCATTTACCACTCATCGAATTCACACACAGCAATAGTTATCACACTAGCATCAAATTTGCTCAGTTTGAAGCCCTCTATGGCCACAAGTTCTGAGCCCCTCTGTGCTGGGCTAAAGTGGGTGACATGCAATTAGCAAAGAGACAATATCCTGATAGTATTCTCACCAGCCCCAAGATCATACGAGAAAGTACAGAGAAGATTGTTCAAATCCGAGAACAACTGAAAGCATCTAGGGACCGACAAAAGGGTGACGCGGATAAACGACGAAAGCCCTTAGAGTTGCAGGTTGGCAATTGCGTCCCGTTAAAGGTCTCACCCTGGAAGGGAATAATGCATTTTGGGAAACGTGGAAAACTAAATCCAAGGTAAATTGCACCATTCGAGATTCTTGCTAAAATTGGCCCGGTGGTTTACAAACTTAAACTACCGCAAGAACTCAACAACATACACCCCACTTTCCCTAAAGAAGTGCTTGTCTGATGAGACTCTTGTAATCCCACTTTTAAGGATTTCGGTTTTTGGAATGAAAATCACCTTGGACCGAAATCAGTTTCTTAGGCTGAGAATTCCTTTTGGACCGAGAACCCTTTGAGTCGAGAACCCTATCATGACCGAGAAAACTTAGACCGAGAACCCACTAGACCGAAGACCTTGAGATTCTTGGTTGGAGCTTGAACCGAGAACATGGAGATTTCGGTGGTGCTTTTGCCAAATTCCTAAATCTTATCCAATGACATACTATCCTATGGGATAAAATACGCATACCAATGCATATATCAAATCACAATTACCCCATATATATATATATAAAGAGAGAGAGAGAGAGGATCAAAATCACCTTCATAATTCCCATTCAATCTTCAAATCCTTTATACTTTTCTCTAAAAACCCATAAACACACCTTCATATCTTCATACAATCTGCAAATCTTCAAACAGTTCCTAGAAAACTCATTCAAACTTGCCCAGGAAATAGTTCTTCAAGATTAATTCATAGGAATCTTTGGAAGTTTTCTTACATAATCTAGTGTTTATATGACACTTTAATGATAGTTAATCTAATTTATACACAGTATTATGTGTTTACAACAAATTAGGATACGACTATATTTATGTGTTCTAACTCGAATAACATCACCACTCACATCGTTATGCAGCCAAGAACATACCCGAGGTGAGTTCAGACCCCTATATTTTTCACGATTTTTCCATGTTTTAGGGGGGGGGGGGGGAATACAAGTAAACCACAAGAAAATTTATGCTATTATACAAACCGTTACAATTATTGTTTTTACTATATATATATATATATATATATATATATATATATATATATATATATATATATATATATATATATATATATATATATATATGGTACGAAATTTGGTTACAAACATTAAACTATAACCCTTTCGTAATATGTTGAGCAAAAGGGTATAATTATATAAAAATAAATATATAATTATTTTAAATCATTTTATTGTAAATACCATAAAAGGATGATACACACACACTATTTTACCACTTCAAGATACAATACAAAAAATAATTATTTAAAGGCATAATTATTTTATACCATGTAAATACCATAAAAGGATGATACATACATTTACAAGAAATGGAGTTTTCATCATACTACACGTAAACAATCAATATGGCATTGTGAGACACGTCTTGAAGTACTTATCTAAGTACCAACAAAAGTCTTGTATTATAACCAGGATATCCCATAAGAGAGCGTGATATTGTGTATAGATTTATACGGGACTGACAATCCCGCATCTAAATTGTTAACTAAAGTTGGATCGACAGGTCTAAGGAGACAAATATCGTACCATTCCAGTGCCTGAATAACGTGGTACTTGCAATCTAGGTCATTAGCATGGGTTATAATAACTCACAAGGGGTATTAACAATATGTTTGATTTACAAATATATACATATCTTAAAATGGTTTTATTTAGATAAAACTACAAAACATTATTTTCCGATACAGTACATGTTACATTTCTGGAAACATGCATTCAAATGGTTTTATATATGGATAAAATTATATATTACTATTTTAAGTGTGGAAAATTATTGTCCATTCAATCTTGGGGTATTTAAAACTACATTACATTTTAAAGAAATATCGGATTTTCTAGAAGAATACACTATCATTTTCAAGGAGCAAAGAGATATATTTCTCATATAAAATGATTATGAACTCATTAAGACAGGTAACAACAAGCTTTTCAAGATGAGATGCTAAGACATCAGTCAAGTCTTATATCATTATATTTTAATTGATTTTTGAAACGTGTAATACTTACAAACCAGGTAACTTTATCAATTGTATTTATGATGGTTGTGTTTGCTTTGATCTTTATTATTCAATTGTTATGATACTATATATGATGTCATCCGCTTTTCCATCATTTTATCCGTTTGGGGTGTGACATTAGAAGAAGAAGAAAGGAACCCAAGCTCATCTTGGAAGTGTGAAGCACTTTGTATATGGGGTTTGTACATAATTTGCAAACTTTGTATGGTATAAAGCTTGCAAATTTACCCTTTCATCATATAGATCCAGATTTGGATATCTTAATGATGCTTTTTGGTTCCAAAATGTTAGATCTTGAGCATGGCATGTTCTTGACCATAAAGCTGTACTTTCATACCCTAAGAGGGGAATTAAGTCATAAAAATGGAGTGTTAATGGTTGGTTTTGTCCAATGCATGTTATGGAGAGTCTTAAGGCATTAAGATGTTGGGTTTATATGGATTCAGCCCCTATTGAGCATGTAAGGTCATAAAGTTAGAAACTTTATGACTCCTATTGACATTTTGACCTTGGATCTGGTTTTTTACATGTTAAGATATTGTATTAATCTCTTAATGGGATAAAAAGGAAGTATAGGGATTACTTCATACTTGGGAGTACGCCCAACATATGAATTCAATGGACCCGTTTTTGGTCAACGGAGGAGTACGTCCAGCGTACCTCCAGTACGCCCCGCATACGCTTGCTGAGTTGACTCAACTGAGTTGACTCGGTTGGGTTGACTCAGTTGGTTTGTGGACTTTGACAAGTTTGAGCATGACTTCGACCAAGTTCGACCTTAAGAGTATTTTTAGGTATTTTGGGATTTTAATGGAAATTGTTCATTTGGCTGGAATAGGTATATGTTAGAGCTGATATTCAGAGTTAAGAGCTCATCGGTTTTTGTCTAGTTTGTGAGGTGAGTTATCCATCACTGTACTTGCGGGTCAAAGGCACCAAAACCGACCCTTTGGATTTGATATCATGTTATGTGGTAGTATATTATCAAGTTGTAGTGTTATGTTAAATCGGTATCCTGCTATATAGGATGATGCTATGCTTAGCGATTTGTAGGTCCGCCTAACTGTCTGTGGACTATTATTATATGTTATTTGTTATATGTGCACATATTTGGTCGGTGGCTGAGGCTTTACTGCTTTGTGTGTAAGCCAATAGGCCAGGCCATACCAAACTCAATGGTTGATTGGGCCCGAGGATATTCCATCCCGAGGATATAACGGCCTATTGTAGATTGGAATTCCTACCCGATGGTTGATAGGCCTGGGGTATTCCACCCCGATGGTTGACTAGACCCATAGTATATTGGCATTCCAACCCGATGGTTGATTGGGCCTAGGGGTATTCCAAGCAGTTGGTTGATTGGACCCAACATGTTGTTATTGTATATGTTATATGGTTATGTGTTGGTACTTTGGGGGATCTCACTAAGCGTTGGCTTACAGTTTTGGGTTATGTTCAGATACTTTAGATGATCGTGGGAAGGCAAAGGCATAACCATACACATCCTCATCTTTATGTCTTACGATTTTACGAGACTCTGATTTCTGAAAATGTTTTGAAAACTATGATTGTAAACAATTTATGAATTTGGGTTATTTTTAAAAGTATAAATTTCTTGTGATTTTTATGGATGTTACAAGTTGGTATCCGAGCCTTGGTTTGAGTGAATTGGAGGAACACTCGTGTTAATCCAATGTCAAACTAAGGAACGATATTTTTTTTTAAATGATTTTTCATATTGTTTTCAAATTAATCAAGAAGGATACAATATGTACAGTCATTCAGAGCCAGTAAGTAGACCCCAAATTACCACACCGATATTTGATATTGTGATATGTTAAAACAACATTCTAGTTAGAGGTTAGGGATCTTCAGGAATTGCATGATAGAATTGCCTGATTATATGATGTCTGATAGCCTAGGGATTTTTCTTACATGAAATTGACATCATTACTATAGTTGCTTTATGTATGCATCATAGTTGTACAAAACTAAGATTCTATAGCTTGAGAATGTTTGGTTAGGTGATATTTCCTGTTCTAGTTTGATGGAGGTCTTAGGATAGGATCATATATTCGACTATCTATATTGTCCAGTGTTATGTATGATTAGCATACACGAGTGCTACTGGGTTGGTGGAAGTTTCATGGATGAGTTGTGTGGGGCTAGCCAACGAATTTCATGATGTTTAGCTTTCCTCTCGGAAGTGAGGACTAAGTGTATGCATATTCTAATGTGTATTGTTAAGATTGTTGTGATGATCCTCTAAGACAAATACGATTATAGCTATGAGGTGGGTGTTTGACATCGAAGGATGCTTCCTCACTTGCTCTTGCCCAATTGACTATAAGGTCAGGTGCGTTCTTAACCTTCTTAGGTCCGAAATGAATGATTGGTGGAGACTTGTTCTAGCTCGTATTATCCTTACCAGATGACTGCATTGACTTAGGATCAGTTCTTGGAGATGTTCTATTCTAGATATGTTCCGCTGGTGGCACATGAGAGGTTCTCCCAGAAGTACTTAGATTTGAGATAGTGGATTGAGTCGGTGATGGAGATCACCAAGATGTTCACAGAGAGGGCTATGTTTTTTCTAGAGTTTGCTACTTCTAAGCAAGGTCAGATGACCCGTTACTTGAGCGTGACATCAAGTAGTTTTTATCCACTCAGTGTTATAGTTCATTGTTGGAGTTGCAGGAGGCCACCAGGTGGTGTAAGATTGAGATGGAGCTCCAACCGATGGAGAAGAGACCGGCCCCGATGTAGTAGCAGCCTTTGCCAAATTAGTTTAGGATCACTGATAATAGATCTGGGATTCATAGGGGCCATACTTATAGGAAGTGCGGAAAGGTTCATGATGTAGCTTGTCGATATTCTTTGGGATGCCACAAATGTGACAAGCAGGTCCACAATGCGAGGGATTACGGACAACAGGCTCCAACATCCGACATTAGACTTTATTATCATTGTGATCAGGTGGGACATATGAAGGCCTAGTGCCCTTGCTTGCTACTAGGATGGCGCAGGCTCCAACGCTGACTACTCTTATGATCACAGAAGGGAGTCAAAAGTGGGCGGAGCCCCTAAGGGCTCGCGGTCACGCCTTTTAGCTCATGAAATAGGAGGCCAGGTCGACACCAGACGTAGTGAACGATAAGTTTCTATTGATTATTTGGTCGATTATGTTTTATGTTATGCTCATGTTTATGCTATTAATAGGTACGTTTTTAGTGATATCTTTGCCTGCCCTTATATTATTTGACTTGGGTGCGAGTCGGTCTTTTGTATCTTGATCGTTCAGTAGGGAGTTTGATATGCCTATTGGGGAGTTAGAGTGTTCGTTACGGGTTTCTATCGTCAACGAACTTGGGGTTTCTGCATCTGCAGTGTATCATGATTGTATATTGGAGATCTTCAGAGTTCCTTATCTAATTGATATGATCCTTATCCCCATGGGGGATGTTTGCGTGATAGTTGGTATAGACTGGATGAGCAGGATTGGTGCCATGATTGATTGTGAGGGCCATTGAGTGGTAATTTGAACCCCAAGTGGGGGAGAACTAGTTATCTATGGAGAAGGAACCAGGATTGGTTCAGGGTTTTGTTCAACAGCTAGGGCTCAACAATATATTCAGAACATTTGTGCTATCTGTTTGGCTTATGTGGTTGATACTTGGGTTAGGGAGAAGACTTCAGTTTCAGAGGTACCATTTGTCAGGGAGTCTGCTGATGTTTTACCAAAAGAGTTACCCAGCGTTCCTCCTGAGGAAGGTTGAGTTCAGGATTGATCTCATTCCAGGTGTGGCCCTGATTTCCACGGTGTCGAACTGATTGTCACCGCCTGAGATGCAGGATTTTTCATCTCAGCTTTTGGAGCTATTAGGCAAGCAGTTCATCATATCGATAAATTCTCTATGGGGAGCATCGATATTGTTCATGAATAAGAAGGATGGTTCACCCCGGATGTGCACTGACAACCGGGAGTTGAACAAGTTAACGATGAAGAACCGTTATACCCTTCCGAGGATTGATGACCTCTTTGATTAGTTGTAGGGTGCATCTTGGTTCTCCAAGATAGATCTGAGGTCTGGGTATCATCAGGTGAGAGTGAAAGAGGAGGACGTGGAGAAGACCTCCTTCTAGACTCCTTATGGACATAACGAGCTCATGGTGTTGCCATTTGGGCTCATCAACTCGCCAGCTGTGTTTATGGATTTGATGAATCGGGTATGCTGGTCGATGCTCGACTGATCTATCATTGTGTTTATTGATGATATCTTGGTGTATTCCAAGACCAGAAAGCATCATGAGGAGAATCTCTGAGAGCTTCTAAGGGTTTTGAGGCAAGAACGACATTATTCCAAGTTCTCGAGGTGTGTGTTTTGGTTAGGAAACGTTCAGTTCCTTGGGCACCTCGTTAACCAAGATTGGATATTGGTCGATCTATCCAAGATCGAGGCTGTGATGTAGTGGGAGGTTATGAAATCTCCCTTAGAGATGTTTCTTGGATTTAGGTGGGTACTATCGGAGATTTATTCAGAACTTCTCCAAGATTGCGGTACCCCTCACTCGTCTGACGAGGAAGGGGGTGGATTTCCACTAAGGCCCTGTGTAGCAGTCGACATTTGAGACTCTTTGGCAGAGGTTATTTGAGTCCCTGGTATTGACCCTCTCATAGGGGATCGAGGATTTTCTTGTATTTTGTGATGCATCCATCACCGGTTTTGGGGCGGTCCACATGTAGTGAACACGCATGATTGCTTATGCTTCGTGACAGATGAAGCCGCATTAGACACAACATCCCACGCATGACCTAGAGTTTGGGGAAGTAATGTTTTCTCTCAAGATCTGGAGGCATTATCTATATGGGGTTTGTTGTACTGTCTACATGGATCACAAGAGTTTGAGATACCTGATGGAGCAGCCGAACCTGAATATGAGGCAACGTAGGTGGCTGAACATGGTTAACGATTATGACTGCGAGATCCTTTACCATCCGGGTAAAGCAAATGTGGTAGCAGATGCTTTGAGTCGCAAGTCGATTGGGTCTTCGGTCGGGGAGATGTGTTTGAGGATATCCATTGATTCTTTACTTTTGGGATTGATCAAAGAGTCTCAGGTAGAGGGAGTTCGAAAAGAGAACTGGAAACAAAAAAAGATTAGGGGTGAGATTGATAGATTTGTCACGGATAGTCGAGTGTTATTGAGCTGGTGTGGTCATGTTTGGGTTCTAGTTTTTTGTGTGGTCAGGCAGATTTTGTTAGAGGAGACTCATAATTTTTGATTTTCTATACACTCGAGAGCCACCAACATGTATCAGGATTTGAGATTGAGTTACTGGTGGCCGTGTATGAAGAGGGGGATAGCATGGTATGTCGAGAGATGCTTGGCTTATAGGATGGTTAAAGCTAAACATCAGAAGCTCATTGTCGACAGCCACCACTACCTTTTGTGCCACCTTTTGCTTCCACTTTTCATATGGTCTCCAAGTCCATATCTCGAAGTTTTTATTGTTATTTCATTTGTTACTTCGAGTCCAAAATAGGTTAAAACTTGTTGCTAGCTGGTGCTATTTCGCAGCGCTTCTCGGAAATCAAATCACATTCTCGAGTCCAAACTGAAAATCACACATTAAGTTGACTGCTTACGGACTCTTTTTATAGTTTTGTATATTTGGGGGGGGGGGGGGGTACATCTGCTCACATATTTCGTTTATCGAAAAACACTCTTGAAACACATAGTAAAAAATGCTATGATTTTATAGGAAAAATTATGGTTAACTCAAGACCTGTTTTGCCCATCTTAAACCCAATGGTTTGCAAAACGGTTATGTATACATGTAGTTCATACCGAAACCTTTTTAGAGACAACTCACACACGTTCATACAATCTTTATACAATTTATTATGATTTTTCAAAACTGCATATCATTAGAGTCCTTTTCCGGACTAGTCACAAAAAGTGGTTATTTTCACCTTAGTTAGGGTTCATATCAGGCCATGGAAAAAATTAGGGACAAAGTAGACTCAATTTTTTAACCTTGAGTGTTTAAAGATCCTAATTCAAGCTCCTGATAATTTTTTTAAAAATTTTTCTACAATAGAGGCATAATCGACATTCTAGATTAATTTTCATGTATTGTCTTTCAAATACACACACACACTCACTCACACACACACACACACACACACACACACACATATATATATATATACATATAGAGTCCGGTTCCGGTGAGGAGTTTTCTAAA
Source organism: Lactuca saligna (assembly GCF_052625555.1). NCBI lineage: Eukaryota > Viridiplantae > Streptophyta > Magnoliopsida > Asterales > Asteraceae > Lactuca > Lactuca saligna. Next base: position 138,297,490 of record NC_136420.1, read on the forward strand.
ATGAGGATACCTTAAGAAAACTTTTAAAAAAAACTCCAAAAAAAATACAATTCATAAAATCGAGCATAGTACTATATCCAGGAGAAAAAAATGGAAACCTTTTTTTGCATCATAAAAAGTTGACTCATGGATCATAAAATGATTCATGCTTCAATTTTAATGATGCAATTTTTTATCCAATTTTTTTTCTCCCGAATATAGTACTATGCTCGAATTTATGATGTGTATTTTTTTAGGTTTTTTTTTTCAATTTTTTTAAGGTGTCCTCATGAGTCCTTACTTTAAAAAGAGTCCTCACCCGATCTTATCTATCTCTCTCTCTCTCTCTCTCTCTCTCTCTGTTTTTGTGTGTGTGTGTGTGTGTGTATATATATATATATATATGTATGTATGTATGCATGTAAAAATGCATATGTATATAAGTTATAAAGATTATCACTTAAAACTTATACATGTATTTATGATTAGTACTTTGAGATGTACCTCTTTGTAAAAGCGAGTACGTTTCACTTTTATCTTCATACCAAACATACTTGGCTCTTATAAACTTTATACAATTCATTATGTACAGTCACTTATCCATATATAAGTTAGGGCTGAGAGTTATCCACACACCTTAGTTAAGGGCTTTATACTGATACACTATTCATTAGCTAAGTCTAAACATTTAGCATACCCACACTACTATAACCATTAATCTGCCCAGTACGATACGTTTGTATAGATATTTATGGGTTTGACATCCCCATCTATGATTGCTAGCTACAACCTCGACAGAACAATTAGAGTGGGTGATAAGTATCTACTATCATTACTATGATGTACAATGAAGCAGTGTAGGGGGTACATTTGATCAATAACTTGGTTATAAGACTCACTATAAACATTAACTATAATCTCTCTCTTTCTCTCTCTCTCTCTCTCTCTCTCTCTCTCTCACACACACACACACACTACAAAGCCATAAATTCGGTTTCTATCAAAACCGTTTTAAGTATGGATTTAGTTATGCAAAGACGTCTTTTGATTTTTAATGGTTATTCAAAGACTTTTTAGAAAACATTATTAAGTATGGATTACTTACACAATGACATATTGGGTTTTCAATAGTTATTCAATGAAAATACTTTTTAGCTTTTTTAAAAAGTATCATTGATATTAGCAGAAAACTTGTAACTCTCAGTAACCTTGTGTTGACCCTCAAAACTACATGTATTCTTAGAGAATCACTAAACAAACATTCAAGATAGAATGGATTATAGGCGACCTAATTTACTAGCTATTGTACTATATGCCTATCTGTTAGGGCAATTCATGTACTACTATTATTTGTAAGAACCATGTATTCAAAAATCAAGATGAAATACAAATTTTGTTTTGTTTATTGTTGTACTTATGCTATATATTCAGTTTACTAATGATCCATGAACTAAGTCCCACAACCTAGCATGTGCGGCCGCCTCGGCCGGGGGTATGAAAAATTGGTATCAAAGCTAAATTGTCTATAGATAACTCATATCCTCGAAAGAGGAATAAAACTGTAGCAACATGTCACACCCCGAAAACCGAAGGCGGAAACATTTTCGGGGTTGACTCCACGTTGCGTATCAAATCCAATGTACATAGTAACACAGTAAACACAAAACATTACATTACATAGAATTGTTTACATCTGTTTGAAAGAAAAGTTATACAAGTGTTATATATGAACAAAAACAAAGACGAGTCTTCTAACGCTCCGTCTTCTCCAAAAGGTGGCGGTGTACCTGTCTAATGTTGACCTGAGAATACAAGCATTTTGAAAATCAGCATAAAGCTGGTGAGTTCATAAGCAGTTTTGTTTTGAAAAGAATGAGATCCCTTTTTGTTTTCTGAAAAAGTTGTTATCCAAGAAAATCCCATATTTTCTTATGTAAAAACAGTTTAGTTATAATTTCGTTACTTAATTCGTTTACAAGTTGTTACGTTATTCCAGGAAAATCCCCTATTTTCCTAAGTGTTTAGCTGACCATTTGATACTTAATTAGTAGTTTATATTTCGATGTACTAGTAACTACCATACTTATAGTATTAGTTAAGTATTCTGATATCTTAGTTATCCTACATTCGAGTGATGATTAACTGCTATACTTAGTGGTATTTTCGAATATTTGGATCCACTCAGAAACATACATTAATAGTATTTTCGATGCTCTGGTGATTTCCAAAAGAGTACCTTAGACGTATTTTCGAAACTCTGTCGACATCCTAAGGCGTATGTATTTGAAACTTAGTCAATATCCAGAGGCGTACTTTTGAATTAATTTCGAAACTCTGGTGACACTCAAGGCGTACATTAGATGTATATTTGAAGTCTTGGTGTCATCCAAAGGCGTGCTTTCGTGTTCGTATACCTATTCGTATTCGTATTCATATTTGTATTCGTATATCTATTCTATTCCTATTCATATTCGTATTCGTATATCTATTCTATTCGTATTCGTATTCGTATTCATTCTATCCTATTAGTTATATTCGTATTCGTATTCGTATATCTATTCTAATCCTATTCGTATTCATATTCGTATTCGTATTCGTATTCATATCCGTTCTATCATATTAGTTATATTCGTATTCGTATTCGTATTCGTATTCATATTCTATTCTAATCCTATTCGTATTCGTATTCATATTCGTATTCGTATTCGTATTCATATTCGTTTAGTATTAATCTTAGTTTATGATTAGTATGATTCCTTATACAAAACATAATATGAAACTTAGATTATAACACCTATCAAAGGAATCTACATTTAGTTTGACAATTCACTCTGCAATTCAAACAAATGGTTAGTATGATTTTCGGTATTAAAAGTATACAAAACATGAAACATTTGAACAGAAAATAATAAATTTAAGTACAAGATTTCCTTGTACTTTTGCTTATATTCCCCCCCCCCCCCCCCCCGCTGAAAACATTTGAAAAAGGGTAGGGGTATGAACTTACTGGTTGAGGAACGCATCGGTTTGGATCCTAAATGTCAGTTCTGGGTTTGCAAACGCACAAGATTCCTATGTATTATGAAAAGATACACATTTGTATCTAATTAGGACTTGAATTATTTATTAGTGAATGACAAACACTTCTAATCGCGAAAACACTCCATTACAAGCGTTTGGAGGGTCCCGGCTGGCATTTAAGGACACATAAGGCTTGGATATGGAGTTTACTCTTCAAGAGTAAACTCACACAAGAGTTTTCGGCCCTAAAGTCCCATTCCCGATGAGTTTAAGGCCGTAAACTCATGGTGGGGTGTTCTATGGTGCAAAATGGCTTTGAATCAATTGAGGGAAAATTCTAGGGTTAGATTCAATGCATGGGAAAGTGATTTAAGCAATTTAGGGACCATTTGAGGAGTTTATAGTAGTAAACTATATGTTTACGGCCGTAAACTCTTGTACACATGCCCAAAATGTTTCTTGGTGGTTCTCCATTAATCACATGTGATTTTAAGCTATTACACAAGTCTTGGATGGAATTAAAGGTGTCATTTGGTCATGATTTGGGAGTTTACGGCCCAGGTACCCGTTTTGAGAGTGTTCACGGCCGTGAACTCCTTAGGGATTTGTTTTCATCAAGTTTTAGGCTCCTAATTCATTTGTGGTTTCTTCTAGATTTTTGTTCAAGGCTTAGGAGGTGTGTAAGTGGCAATTTAACACCTTAGAAGGAGTTTACTCCCCATGAAGATGAGTTTACGGCCAAGCATGTTCTTGGTTAGTAAACTCATTTTTACTCCTTAAAATTGATGTTCAAGGTGTTCTATGTCCCATCCCATAATTCTATAAGCCATACCTAAGCTTCAATGGTGTTTTGGAAGGGTTTTAAGGCATAAAAAAACCCCTTTATGTGTGTTTATGGCCCAAGCATGTTCCGGGGCTGTAAACACATAAACATGGTCCTAAATCATAGATAAATCACGAACTTGAAGGCTAAGGATGATATACTAGGAGTTGGGGTAGATACCTTGATGATTTGAAGCCTTAATTTGATGATTTTGGACCCTTAGATTTGTTTTGAGGAGAGAGGTTAGAGAGAGTAGTGAGAGAGAGGAAAGGCTTCAAATGAAGTCTTTTGAGCTTTAAGTAGGTCCTAAGTTCAGGACACAGTGGAATTCTAACCGATATCGACGTTAAACGGGGCTTTTGGTCGCACCCGATTAAGTTATCGTAATCAGGTGGGATAGAATTTGGAAATTTTCAATTTAATGATGTTGGGCCATTTTCATGGGTTTCTAAGGGATTTGAGCACTCATAAGAATGCAACAAACTTATAAGTTTAAATAATTTAGCCCAAAAACAGAATCGAACGAACTGCTATAGATGGGTTTTACGGACGAAATGGGTTTCGGCGATGGACAACTTCAGGTTGTTACACAACATGCTACTAATAAAAATATTATTATTAATTACCCTACTTCTTGACTATTTACGGTCGAGGTAACTGGTTTAAAGGGTATCTTGGTTTGTTGGATTTCAGAACAACTATATGCTAAAATGATCCTGCCCTCCAATTCTTTTTGTCTAGCCCTCATCCGTATTTGGTAGTCTTAGAGTACAAACCAAAAACTAATAATATTGTAATCCTCACCAACACTAAATATATAAGAGTTATATATATATACTATGATCCGCGATGAGAACACTTAATAAAATTCTAACATACCTCCAAATAAAACTACCAACTCAACCTATAGGTCAACACCTCAACAAAGGTTAGTACCGTACATAAGCCATATCAAAATTAAACCAAAATGCACACCTATGTTATTTATTTTCGGGTTGATACACAACCAATCTAGAGCAAGGAGTTTGACAGACTACAATGGTTGAGATTTTTAGAGATTGAAAGATATTCTCAAGATTCGTTACAGAATCCTAGTACCTTAGAAACCTCATATCAACCCAAAAACAATGTATACATTTTATATACTTAAAAATATCGGATAACGTTCAGATTTTCCCAGTTCACTAAAACCCGAAGAACCAATAGCTCCACTATGGTTGTAACAGAGAAATCAATAATTCCCAATCAATCATTCAATAGTCTCCAAACTTCTCTCTATCATTTGAAATTGGTAGGATTTCAATTCTCTCTTTATAATTTGGAAATTTGTTGGAGTCTGGAATTGATCGCTCTTTATTACTTAGAACCATACCATGAAAGGATCGGAGGAGACTTCTTACACCTCCTGATTTAACGACCTCGCAAACCTTTGCCCGGGAATGGTGAACCCGAAATACGAAAATACTGAAAGGTACATCTGGGGATTAGCTTCTCCAGTTCAAGGTTTGGTTACTACATCCAGACCCACTACCTTTGATAGTGACAAGCAGTTAGCCGAACAATTACCTAAGTAGTGTATCCGTCAGGGTACCATGATTCCACAAAATTAATAGAACCATGATGGGAGTTCAAAAAGGAAGTTCCATGGAAAGCAAAAGGGTAACTTCAAGCATCGCAAACCAAATCCAGATCCTGTGGCTATATACGCCGCAATCACAAACACTCCGACCCCATCATAGCCCTACTTTGGAACTTTACCCCATTGTACGAAGTGCAATTTCGACCATGTTAGAAATTACATGGTCTGTAGCATCTGTAAGTTAAGAGGCCACACCTCTAAGTTTTACAGAAAGGCCCCACACAACAAAACCTCAACCCTTGATGCAGGAGGAGGCTGGAATTGCTTCAAATGCAATCAACCAGGACATTTCAAAAAGGACTGCCCAAAGCTGAAGAATCAGGGTGGAAAAGGAAGAACATTTGTGATAGGTGTTGGAGATGCTCGTCGGGAACCAACTATGGTTACTGGTACTTTCCCTATCAACAATATTTATGCTTTCGTATTATGTGATATCGATATCGATAGAAGCTTTATTTCCCATAATTTTTGAAGCATGATTAACCCTAAATCATTCAAACATAATGAAGCTTACACGATAGATGTAGCAAATGCCCAGTTAGAAATCACATTAGATATACTCAGTAATTGTCTTCTGACCCTAAATAACCACATCTTTCATGTCAACCTAATACCTATGACAATTGGAAGTTTTGATATGATCATCAGAATGGATTGGTTATCACTTCTTCGAGAGGATATTTTATGTCATGAAAAAGTTGTCCGACTAACTTTACCCAACATCGAAGCACTAGTGATTTATGGAGATAAAACAGTAAAGAATATAAGAACCATCTCTTGTATGAAGGTAATGAGGTGTTTGCATAAGAGATGCTTCACTTTTTAGCTCACGTGGTAGAAAAGGGAATAAATTCACATGGGATAGTACTTCTCTTGATTGATGAAATTCCCTGCTTTGATGAATATTTAGTCTCAGAAAATTATTGATCTTACCCATCATACTCATCTCGAATTGACTTTTCATCATATTCTCAAATTCTCTAGACAATGAAGGGTCAATCAAGCCAAGAATAATATCATCTACGTAAATTTAAACTAGCATCAGATGATCCCCCACTTTCTTTTGAAATAGAGTGGGATCAACAAATCCATGTTTAAATTTAAAGAGTTTCAAGAAATTGGTAAGAGTTGCATACCAGGCTCAAGGTTCTTGTTTTCATAGATAAACAACATTATCGAGAATATAACAATGATCAGGGAATTTATCATTTACGAAACTAGGTGGTTGTTCAACTTCCACATTTTTTTCTAATACGCCATTGAGAAAAGCGCACTAGACATCCATTGATAAACATCAAAGTCTTTTTGTGTTGCATAAGCAAGAAATATTCGAACAGCCTCGAGCCTCACGACAGGGGTAATTGTTTCATCATACTCAATACCTCCTTGTTGCGAATATCCTTTAATAACCAACCTTGCTTTATCTCGAACCACATTACCTTTTTTGTCAGTTTTATTTTTAAAAATCCATTTTAAGTCTATGACTGAAACATCATCAGGTTTTGGAACTATTGTCCAGACGTTATTTCTTTCGAATTCAGCATGTTTAGATTGCATGGAAACAATCCAATTAGGATCTTCTAAAGCATCTTTTACTGTTCTTTAGGATGATTTTGTGTCCATCTGTCCAGTGGTGGATATGTAGTATCAAAATCCAAAGGTGCATCTTTGAACATTTCATCTGTTTCAGAACCTTCATATGTATTGGACACATTATTAGACACATCATGAAAAACATCAGTTTATGCATTTCAAGCATTAGTATAAACCCATGTTGCTCCCCCTCGACAATTGGATTGGGATTTTGATGCTCCGCCTTGACACCAACTTTCGAATGTCAATACTCCCTTCGAATTAATGGTTAGTTGGACCATGCTCCCCCTCTACATTAGACTTATTAAAATGATTTTGTGATATCGAATTCGAGCGTTCCCCCTCCACTTGATCACCTTGCAACTCCATGTTAGTTTCAACATGTATTTGAGAGTTTGATTTAGAATGTGAATCATCATCTTCCCGAGTTACCATCGGATCATGAAAATGTTTCAATACTTTAGGAATCTGATTATAATCAGCACGAACTTCTACATCTATTACCATGTTGGGACCACCAAAAATTTAGTCATAATAAAAATTGAAAGAATTAGCAATTATTGACTCATCATTTGTTTCAGTAATGATAGGCTTCTGTTCAAAAAAAAATCAACACGTTTGACATAGTAATCGTTGAAAGTTTCTTCAATCTTCCTTGTTCGCTTATTCAATAGCTGATATGCAACAAAGTTGCGCAAATATCCCAAGAATATCCCATCATCAGCTATGGACTGAAATTTCGAAATGTTATCTTTGATATTCATTATGAAGCACCTGAAAACAAAAACATGGAAAATTTTCACATTTTGTTTTCAATTGTTAATTATTTCATATAGGGTGATATTAAAACGACGATGAATAAATGAACGGTTTTGAGTGAAACACGCTATCGAGACTGCTTCTGCCCAAAGATATAAAGAAGATTTTCATAGGTGAGCATCGTCCTTGCTGCTTCTTATAGAGACATGTTTCTCCCTTCGAAAACATCATTTTGTTGTGGTGTGTAACAAGATGAAAAATTATGAGAAATCCCTAGTTCAACAAAAAATGAATCAAGAACGTGATTCTTGAATTCTGAGCCATTATCGCTACTGATCTTTCAAACTTTCTTTCATAGACTAATCTCTATGTTCTTGATTAAATCAATCATTACTTGGGCAGTTTTAGTCTGACAAAGAAAGAAAACCCAAGTGAGCCTTAAAAAGTCATCGACAATGACCAACATGTACCTCTTCTTGTTGAGAGTCTCAACAGTCGAAGGTCCACAAAGGTCAATGTGAATATGTTCCATTGGTTCCATGATCTTGGAGTCGATAACAATACGATGACCTTGACGGGGTTGCTTTGCTTGTTCACAAGCTGCACATAATGATTCGTTATCAAATTTTAAAGCAGGAAGGCCACGTACAAGATCATATATAACCAAATTGTTAAGATTTTTGAAATTCAGATGGGAGAGTCTGCGATGCCACAACCAACTTAGTTCACATGAAACCTTCGAAAGTAAGCAAATAGAAGGAACACCATCGATTGGCTTGATATCAAGTGTGAACATATCACCTTTCCTATTAGACTTAAGCAAGACTTCTTTTGTTTCTTTTTTCGAAATAACACTTCCTTACTCATTGAAGACTACTTGATTACCAGTGCCCACAACAAGTTATGTTGAAGACCATCGATGTATGCCACTCGGTTGACTATAAGCTTTCCATTTGTAACTTTCCTATAGCCTTTAACCTTGCATTTTTGGTTATTTCCAAAGTTCACAACTCCAACATTTTCCAAACTTCTATAATCACGCAAATTTTCATTCCAACCTATAATGTGATGAGAGCAACCACTATCGATGTACCATTGTTCATTGTACTCCTCGTCACACAATACCTATAATCAATTAAAGAATTTAGGTCCCCAAGGCTTTTTGGGTCCTTGGTTATTAGAATGAAATGCATTGTAATATAAGGATCCTACAACCCAACTTTGAACCTTTGATTTCAAACTATCAACTAATTCAACTTCTTTCTATTTTCATACTAAAGGATTCGATTCCTTTAATGAAGAACTCCCAGTTTGTGAATTGTTCAAGTAGCTTTTATAAGCATACCTAATTTCCTCTTGAGAAAGCTTTCCAGATTTGTATGGCTTTCCTTTGCCTTCGAGCCAACGAATTATATTCTTACTTTCATTTTTCCCTTTGACAAATGAAGCTTTGATTTTCCGCTTCAAATCAGGATTTTAATAGTGAGGTTGTTTTGGTTTAAATGGTTCACTTCTCTTTCCTTTAACTTCCATCTTTTTGAAATCACTTTTTGGAAATGATGATTTTGCATGGGTTTGATATTGAATTTGAAAAAGTTTGTCATAACTAACAGATGTATGATTAAAAACCTGTTGTCCATTCGAAAATCTTCATTGTCGGTGAAATTTATGAACATATCTTTGTTCGTCTGGTTGAAAACCATTTCTTTGAAAATTGTTTTGTGAAAACCTTGCATTTTGACAATTGGGAACAAAATTCCTTGGTTGTTAATTTTGAACAAAATTTTCATTTTTGGTTTTTGAACAATCGGTGTTCGAATTGATTTTGAAATTTTGAATGATCTTTTGAAAAAGCATTTTGTTTTTTATCGGGTTTTTTTCTGATCAAAAGACTTATTTTGTGAAAAACTCTAAACTTGTTTAGTCGATTTTTGTTTAGACGATTTTTTTGAAAAAGTTTTTGTTTCTTAAAAGACTTGATATTTTTCCAATAAACCTTGTTTCATGCTTTTGACATCGAAATTCCTTCTTTTTTTTTTTTAATCTTTTGAATTTGTTCATTGAAAATTTGTGCTTTTGTCTTTCGTTTTTGAGAAACTGGTTCAATTGGTTGTTTATCAACATTTGCTTTTTCTCTTTTAACTTCCCATATTCTTTTTGGTTTTTGCATTTGAAACGTGGATGAGTTCTTGTTTAGAGTATTTTTAACCGTGCTTTGGTTTGAGAAAAACCTTTCTTTTGTAACTCATGTATTGTCTCCATCAACAATTTTTTTGATTTCAAGAGTCAATTTGACTCCATAACGACTGCATTTGAAGATCAACTCATTTAGACGATCATAACAGAGTTCAATGGTCTCATTCTCCTTTTGCTTGAATTTTGCTAATTCGAGAAAACACTGCTTCATCATGATCTTTCTTGTCTTCTCACTTCCCTGATACTTCTCTTTTAAAGCATCCCAGATCTCCTTTATTGTTTTGCAACCACAAAGATAATTGTAAACAACCGGTGCAGGAGCACCGCTAAGTTCACAAAAACATTTCTTGTCATTTTCCTTTTGTTTGTCTGCTTGCAATAAAACATTAAAATTGGAACAAGCTATTCCGATTTGTTCTAGCCTTCCTGGACGATAGTCTCTACTGGTAATGCAACACCAAGGATCTTCATCAATCCCATTGAGATAATCTTCCATTCTATCCACCCATTGCTTGTAATATTCAGGAACTAGCATTGGAATTTTGGTAGAAGAAACAAGACGATGAGAGAAACCAGTCATAGTATTCGTGCTAAAGTTTTCCATTGATGTATGGACTGAAATGATGAAAAGATTTAGAAAATGGAATCTAATAGATGGCCTTTACATAAAAAGATCAGAGAACCCTAGATTTGTCAAACAAAATGTAGAATTGAATCAAATCAATTGATTAGATAAGGTTTTCTAAATTAAAAGTGCAGAAAATTTCTGAATCGAGAATAGTGATTCAAAACTTTTGGAAACTCGTGAAAACCAGAAAACAATTGAAAGATTCCTACTCTGATACTAAATGTAGTTCATATAAATCGAGTGTGAAAAAATAAAATCAGAGTATAGATTGAATCAAGAACATAAAATGTAAATATGATCTATTTGGCTCTTTTATTGCTTCTGATCAAGTACAAGAATTAGAAGTAGTAAGGTTCACAAAGCTCCAGAAAGTTGCCCACATTCCTATACCTAGCCCTATTTATTGAAGTTAACATAAGCATACAAAAATACATAAGGACTTAGACACGTAAGCTTCAAACTCTAAACAACGCCTTCTATAATACATACATTAGAATACAAAATATAGACTTCGAATCTAGACAAGCCAAATGGTAATTCGACACCCCACAACATAATTCAAACTCAACAGTCATGAATCTCATGAATGCCTTCATGAAAAAGGACCTAAAAGAAGTGATAACATTATGCTCAGTTGTGAAAAATGTATTAAGAAAGAAAACACTTTAAAATATCTTCCCCTATATTCTTATAACATCTTTATTTCTCTTTAATCTTCCATAACCAAACCCACTTCCAAATGGGTTAAAACTAAAAACTAATCGGTTGTCTATGGTGCTAGGGACATGAGCACATTTGGTATCATAAAAGTAGTTGTTCAAGATATAAGATAGGTTCCATGTAACTTCTATAGCATTTTTTCAAGGAAGATGCTCCTAGTGTCAACTTTGGAGATAACAACAACAAAGGTTTCACCAAAGGACATGGCACACTCAAATGTAACTCCATTGAATTGTCTAATGTTTCTTATGTTAAGGGTTTGAATTATAATCCTATTGCTATCAGTCAGTTATATGATGTTGACTACAAAGTTCACATTAATAGAAAGGAAGGTATGGTGATTGATAATAAAAAGAAAGTTATTCTTAGTGCTAACAAAAAATAAGTCATCTACATCATTGATATGTTATATGTAGATAAGTCATTAAAGATGTGTTTTCTTTCAGGGTCTCAATCTAATCTCAACTAGTTGTGGCACATGAGACTCTCCCATCTCAACTTTAAGGAAATGTCCAAATAGGCTAGCCAAAACTCACTCAGAGGTATTCCTAATATTTACTTTGTCAAAGATAAGCTATGTGAGTCTTGTGGATTAGGGAAACTACACAAAAGTTCCTTTAAGTCAAAGAAGTGTTCATTAATTAATGCTACTCTTTCGCTTCTTCACATGGACTTATTTGGTCTTGTCTCTATTCAAACTCCAACTGGTAAAATATTTTCACATTACATGGGTAATGTTCCTCTGACGAAAAAGTAATGTTGCTGATGTGATCATTTTATTTATCAAGGCTACTAAATTTCTATTACAACAAAGTATGACATTCACAAAGTAATCATGGAAATGAATTAGAAAATGCCATGCTTGAAGACTTCTTTGAAGAAAACGTGATCTCTCAAAACTTCTCTACAGTTAGAACCCCTAAGAAAAATGGTGTTTCAAAAAGGAGACACGGGACTTTCATCGAATCTGTAAGAACTATATGAGTTGAAGCTAATCTTCACATGTAGTTTTGTGTTGAAATAGTGAACACGACATGTTATACAAAAAATAGGTCTATCTTGGTGAAAAGTCATGCTAAAATTTCTTATGATGTAATCAAAGGTAGAACCCCTGACATATCTTATTTCTAAAATTTTGGTTGTCCTTGTTTTATTCTAAACCATTGAAATTAACTGACAAAGTTTCAAGCTAATGTTGATAATGGAATATCAGGAGATACTCTTCAATCTCCAAGGCATTCAGATTGTACAATATTAAAATGTAGATTGTTTAAGAATCCATCCATGTTAAATTTTTTGATGAATCTATAAAAACTGACTCAATCTACCTCATCCATTGACAACTATATCAATGGAAACTGTTACCCCAACATCTCTCACAACACATATCCTTTATTTAATCAAAATGACTGATGATGTGCCTAGGGTAGCACAGCAGAAGCCCGAGCCGGACACACCAACCGGGCCCAACCCAGTAAGATTAGTGTCTGCTGGAATCCCCGGGAGTGGAAGGCACAGGCAAAAGGCTCGCGCACACCAACTGAGCCTATCCCAGCAGGCTTAGCGTCCGCTGGCGTCCTCGAAAGCGAAATGCACAGGCGAAAGGCACGCACCTGCCAAGAGACGCTCCCGGCTCCAAAACAAAATACACGGCCAGGAGACAAGCAGGAGGATCAGACCATTACCATCAGAGCCAATAAGAGCGCCCTAACGGTTGAAGGCGCATGACTCTCCAATCAGCGCCCCTGATCTTATCTCCCCAAAAAGCGATCTTGTCTGGTACGGATCAGGAAACGGAGCTAGGTATAAAAGGATACTCTCTCATACGTACGAGGTATGTTCTCCGAGCCTGCTAGAGAGAATACACACAAATCCTAAAACACCCTCTAACTTGACCATCAGAGCGTTCTTCTGGGAGCCGCTCCCGAAAAGCGGCTGATAGACTTCGTTCTTTGTGATCTTGCAGTGATAGCTAGACGTTTGAGAGAAGTTTGCGGATAGAGTAAGAGCAAGGTTGCATCATTTGGCGCCATCCGTTTGTGAGACGAAGAACACAAGCGAAAAGCACAAAAGCAAACTTCAATGGCGTCCAACGGAAGTGAGGGATGACCGACCAGTCCCATACGTCCCATGACGACGTTGGACGAAACACGACCGCCTACAATGGTCAACAGGACCATTTTAGGAGAAGGAAGTTCTACAGCAATCGCCAGAAACGTTCCACAACCGCTGTTTTCTCAGCAAGGAACAACTCCGTTGGGACCACCTTCGTCTACACAACTTCAGATGCCACCATTCTTTGCACCGCCGCTGTAGCAGGCACAACCAGTCCACTCAACAACACTTCCGTCGAGTCACGTTTTCAACATTTCACTGTCATTTGCAATGCCATCGTCATTCCAAATGATGGGTGGATAGAGTTCAACAACCTCGTAACCACCACTGGCGCAAACCGTGATAAGCCACTCACCACCCATCTACCCGATGGCCGACGCATGGATTGGACCCACTATCTCTGCCAACGGCAGTCTGCAACAACCGGTAATGATCAACCCTGTAGCCCCCGTACACCCTTTCTCTGCTAGTTATCCCCTCCAGCTGCCATTCCATCCATACCCCTTTTATGGACCAAGTCCTGGCTACCTCTCACCGCCATCGCATGGCATGAACCCTCAATACCAACAGGGAGCGTCGATTGTCCCAGGCCAAGATGGTTTTTCCCGCAGTGTGACATCTTCGTTCGTTAAAGAGCTATTGGATTATGAAATACCGAACACAACAAAGCTCCCAACCCTCAAACCGTACAATAGAACCACCGACCCGGATAGCCACATCGACACGTACGAATGGACGATGAAGTCATTGAAACTTAACGAGAAGTTCTCGTGCACGTAGTTCCCGACGACCCTTGATGGTAACGCCGGCATGTGGTTCAAGACGTTGCAACGAGGCAGCATATCAAACTTTGCTCAACTTAAGTACCTCTTCCTTACTAACTTCATGCAGTTATGAAAGTACAAGGGAGATTCTCATTCAATCATAGGTTGTAAACAGAAAGAGAGGGAAACCGTACAAGAATATTTCACAAGGTTCATAAATGCTACGTTGGATGTACCGGGACACGATGTAGGGCTCATAGCTGGCGCCTTCACATGGGGGCTCTTTCCAGGACCTTTCTCGCAAAAACTCATGGGAAAGAAGACCTTAACACAGGTTGAGTTGAAGGAAAGGGTAGAGGCGGTATCTGCGGCAGGAAGACGGCGAAGCAGCCAGCAGGCCTACTTGAATGCCATGGCGACCAGACACCACAACCTGGGTCACATGGATTTTCGGGGGGGGGGGGGGGGGGGGGGAATAGGCACTATGGCCAGACAAGAAGACTACCGATGCATTTTCGACCGTTTTTCAAGGACTACAGACGTGGTTGCCGGCCAGAAGTGTACACGGTGTCTGAGAAGCAGCAGTCGGCCAAGTCACCCAAGAACCGATACTATGAATATCACAAGAGTAAGACACACGATACGACCAACTATTCGGTATTAAAGAAGCATGGAGGGGTGACAACCCGCTGGTGATACAAGCCTCCATCAGGGATGTAACTATACATAGGGTTTATGTCGACACCGGGAGTTCGGCGGACATCATTTATGAGCAATGCTTCCGACTCCTCCCAGATCGCTGGAAGGATAACTTGCAACCCACGACAGGGAGGCTAGTAGGATTCACCGGTCATAGCCTATGGACGCTAGGCACAATCCACCTCCCCCTGAACATTACTAGCCACGACAAACAGCGAAAGAAAACCGCCTTGATAGACTTCGTGGTCATTCGACATTCGGCGGAACACAATAGCATTCTGGGAAGAACAGCCCTCTTGAAGCTGGGGGCAGTGCCATCAACTATGCATGGGATCATGAAGTTCAACACCCCAATGGGCGCGGCTACGATGCTGGCCACCCCACCTAAAGAATTACAATGCTATACAGTCATGAAGCCGGCAGAGATAACCAAAGAGACCAAGAGGACCAAACACAGCGCCATGAAAGGGAAGGAAGTAATCAATGAAAGATATCCCGACCAGCCAGTCAGCATTGGATGCGATCTCCCAAGTCACACTAGAAGAAGGCTTGTTGACTTGCTCAGACAATACAAACATGTGTTCGCATGGACTCCTGCAGACATGGTAGGGGTAGAAAGGAAGGTCATCGAGAATAAATTCGTAATTAAACCAGGCGTAAAAGAGGTTAAGCAGAAGAAGAGAGTCCATGGAGGAGACCGTAATAGGGCAATTAATGAAGAAGTGGACAAGCTGACAAAAGTCGGGATAGTGCGGGAGGCAATATTCCCAACATGGATCGCGAACCCATGGCTAAAGTATGTGGACCAAGCCAAAGGGAGAGAGATGTTACAGGAAGCACACTCAGGCCAGGTAGGTGCATACGATGGGGTACGGGCTTTAACAGGCAAGGTGTTGCGAATGGGGGTATACTGCCGACGATACAACAAGATGCAATAGAAATGACCAGGAAATGTGGGGAGTGTCAGTCTTACGCCCCAGTCCAAGTGAACCCCCCGGTGCCACTGCATAACATATTCAGCCCGTGGCCATTCTACCAATGGGGCATAGATATAGTAGGTCCATTCCCAAAAGCGCCAGGAAAGCTAAAGTATATGGTGGTAGTTGTTGACTACTTCACAAAATGAATCGAAGCGGAGCCACTGGCATGCATATCGGGGAGACACATGATAAAATTCGTATGGAAGAACATCATGACAAGATTTGGGACACCTAAAGTTCTTGTCAGCGATAACGGCCTACAGTTTGCTAAGAACCCGTTCAGAGAATGGTGCACAACCAAAGGGATAAGCCAACATTTTACATCGATAGCACACCCGCAAGCGAACGGACAGACGGAGGTATCCAATCGAACCATTGTGAATGGAATCAAGAAGAGTCTGGGCAAAGCAAAAGGGAATTGGGAGGAGGAGATACCGACGGTGTTATGGTCGTAAAGAACTACACCATGAACAAGCACGAAGAAAACCCCTTTCAGCCTGACGTATAGGACAGAGGCCATGCTCCCCATGGAGGTGGCAGTTAACACACTGAGGGCTACCAACAAGGATGAAGAGAGCAACGCACAAGACCTAAGGATAAACCTGGATATCCTAGAGGAAAAGCGTGAAAAATATGGAATGTGCCAAGATGCATACAAGCATACAACATAAAGATACTACAATCAAAGAGTCAAGGAAAAAGCGTTCAGAGTTGGTGAATACGTGTTGAGGAAAAATGAAGCAAGCCAAGCCCATCCGCAGGGCAAATTGGGCCCAACATGGGAAGGCCCTTATAGATTAACAGAAGCAAACATGAATGGCGCATATATGTTAGCAACAATGGAAGGAAGGCAGATTCCAAGAACGTGGAACGCTAGGAACTTGAAGAAGTATTTCTTTCAAACAAGAAGGAGGGAAAGCGACGTAATCCCAACTGACCAATGTGTTGCTTAGTGTAGAACATCCCAAGTACTTAGAGTATATATGTCCATGCTTAGTGACATGAGTTCAATACTTAGTGTATTTAAAAGACCGCGGTCAATATAGAATGATAATGCAATTGCTGATCTTTGATATTTAGTGTATTAATTTGTAACGATTGAATGTTCACATGCAAAACTCGATCGTTGGGTGCTAAGAGCGCCCAATACCGACACTTAGTGTGTCAACGATAGCATGGGTAGAACGAAATGCCTAGTGCATCAGAGCGTTGTATCTCGTAAAGAATGTATAATAAACAAGCAATCAAAACGATAAGCAAAGCGAGCAAAAAGCAGACAATGCTTAGAGCATACAAAATACACATCTAGGAAAATAAAACATTCTTTTTAAAAGTCCTAACATTACACAAGTTAGAAGCATCAAAACCTAAACCAACTAAGTAGAGAAATTTCCACACCCCGGGAGGGGTAGCACACGATGCCGGGGCACCCTCCTTAACATCCTCTCCATCACCCATAGCCATCTCACTAACATAATCATCACAAATACCTGCTCCAACACCACGATCGCCTTCACCACCAACCTCACCATCCTTACCATTCCCCCCCTGCGCATCAACCTTAACCACTGGCACAATTTCCTGACCCATCACACTTTCTGGAGTACCCTCAGAACCACTGAAAGAACATAACTCCCGAAGACTTTCAATACCTAACTCCCCCAAACCCAACAGAGACGCGTGATCCATATTGGAAAAAGACAAAAGAGCATCATTTACACTAACTGCAGGACCAACCGAAGAAGTGCCAACAACTACCTCCCCACCACCTCCACCAGCAGAAGTCTTCTGAAGGGACTCAACCCCAGCCACAAAGGCGACATGGCGGATGAGTCTTATGGCACTAGTAAAATCGGGATGCTCAATCAACTTATCAACAATACGAACAACACAAACACACACTAACCAGTCCAGGTCACGACGAGAAGCGTCCATATCCGATTCTAGCGACGACACAAGCTTGTCACGATCAGCGGCATCACGCTCAAGACTCTCCACCTGAATCATCAAACCCTCATTCATCTGTGTGCTGGAGTCAACCTTGACCTCCAACATGACCTTCATCAAGGAAATTTTTCTCAGACACTAGCAACTCGCACTTCTTCTCAGATAAACGGAGATCATCACCAAGCTCACTAAGACGGCGCTCCAGACTTGCCACACGTGATCCACAGGCGGCATGCACGGTCTCCATCTTGCCAAGGGTGTGGGCGCACCGGGAACCTGCAACAAGAAAAAACATGGCATGCGCGGCAGTGTAGGCCATATTGTGAGCAAGGGCAGGGTTACCCATCGCCTCCATATCTCCAATGCAGCCGGAGGAAAGGTGTGGCGCGAAAATTCCAAAGCATGGGCATGCACAGAGAGTCAAGAGTCATTGCGAAGATCCTAGGATCAAACAAAAACAGCAGACTCAGAAGCACCATCTCCAGAACCACCATCCTTGGAGACTGCAGCTTGTCCAGGGACACTAAAACCTTTTGCTGAGGAGAGTTTTGAAGGAACAAACGGAACACTTGGAGGAGGAATAGAAGAGAAGTCTGAAATAGCGGGCTGTTCAGTCTCCCTGTTGATCCCTTCGGACTGTTGCATGTCATCATCAGGGATCACTACCACACCAGTTGATGTGGAACTCATAAAATCAGCAGGTGAGAAAAGTTGCGCCTAGTATGTACCCTCTTGGTAGCAGTGGGCCCGCCAGTAACTGGCTTACCCATGGCTTGTACAACTTTTCGTTTTGCCTGCATCTGCCGGACATCAGTAATGATTCCCTCCTTGCTGTCCTCACTATCTTCCATGGAGGAAGAAGGAACGCCACCCAGGGCATGACAACAAAGATGGGGTGAGGATGCAGTTGATTCTCCTCGTACGCCAATGAACTTGTCGGAGGAACGGGAGGGGCATCGGTTAAAGTAAGCTGATCCATCCGGCGAGGTGGAGGAAGCCGATCGACCAGATCAACTTCGCAAAACTTCAACTTGCCCCAATAATTTTTTCGCAGCACCTCATCCATGAACAAAGAAGACTAAACTCCTAAGGAAAGCAGAATGGAAATTATAAATAACATAGGAGTAATAAGGGGACGAAAGGGAAAAGAGGGATACAACACTCACCATCAACGACGGAGAACAACACCGCCATTTTTCCACGCCACCTCTAAGAGGGGCTCATCCCTACCCCATAAAGAAGCGCCTCAGAGTAATCTTCAGCGGATACCTGCACACCCTTCAAATAGTCGGCAACGCCCTGGTTGTGGGGGAAGAGCTTAGGGATGGTATCGGCGAAAGCATTGGCGTGATAGCGACCACTTCCAACCAGCTCCCGATTCACCCACAACCATTTATCTTGCCAGTTTTTGGGGGTACGTCCGTCGGGAACTAAGGCATGTCCCCCTCGCCAGACCGAGAAGGTGCATTTATCCCCGATAACATAGAATCAGAAGAAAAACTTGAAGATGAATTAATCTGGAAGATACCCGTCGGCCCTGCAGATCATTTTAAACGCGACCACCTTGTTAACTGCATTGGGAGTCAACATTTGAAGACTGCAACCATCTTTTTGGAGTACCTCCTCCTGAAAATCCGTTAGAGGAAAGTGTATACCAGTGTCTAGGGTTTTCAAGTAAACCTGAATCTTACCAGGGGAGGGGAAGAGATGCTACAACCAGGAGAGGGAAACTCCACACCCTCTAAGGAAGACAAGCCATAAGTGATTTCCATCTAACGATACTCGGCGACGGACGGAATGACTCCGGGAGGTTTGTCATAAAAGAAAAATGGAAGATAAACACAAAGAAAAGAAGGAGAAACAAATAAGGCAAGAGAAACCATGCAAATACCCTTATAAAGGAAAGAAAGAAGCGGGATGCTTAAACGCCTGACACGATGATGTAACTGCAAGGCATCATGCACAGTCACATCACCATTAAATACAGAATGACAGGTAAAGAAAAACCAAAACACGTAAGCTAACTAAGTCTAGAACATCGTAGCTAGCACTGCAATGCTATGACTACAGGATTGGGGGACGTGATGACGAGCCTAGGGAATCACAACAGAAGCACGAGCCAGACACACCAACCGGGCCCCGCCCAGTAGGCTTAGCATCCGCTGGAACCCCCTGGAGTGGAACGCACAGGCAAAAGGCTCACGCACACCAATCGGGCCTAGCCTAGCAGGCTTAGCGTCCGCTGGCGTCCTCGGGAGCGGAATGCATAGGCGAAAGGCTCGCACCCGCCAAGAGACGCTCCCGGCTCCAAAACAAAATATACGGCCAGGAGACAAGCAGGAGGATCAAACCATTACCGTCAGATCCAATAAGAGCAGCCTCATGGTTGAAGGCGCATGACTCTCCAATCAGCGCCCCTGATCCTATCTCTCCAAAAAGCGATCTTGTCTGGTACGGATCAGGAAAGGGAGCTAGGTATAAAAGGATACGATCTCAAACCTACGAGGTAAGTTCTTCGAGCCTTCTAGAGAGAATACACACAAACCCTAAAACACCCTCTAACTTGACCGTCAGAGCGTTCTTCCGGGAGCCCCTCCCGGAAAGCGGCTGACGGCCTTCGTTCTTTGTGATCTTGCAGTGATAGCTAGATGTTTGAGAGAAGTTTGCGGATAGAATAAGAGCAAGGTCGCAATAATGACCAAGAACTAGTTGTGAGCAATGCAAACCTATCCACTTATCAAGAGCCTCTAGTCATTGATGCATCCTCGGATCATGCATCTACGGATACTATCACTTATAACTATATAAAAATCCCACCACTAATCTCACTCTGCTCCACCAATTTTCAAGGATCATTTTGTATCCTAAATTATTGGTAATCCATCCACATGCGTCAGCCCTAGACATCAGGTATCCAGTAAATTATGTATTTATGTTGACTTCTATTCTCTTCTAGAGTCCAAGAAGATAACAGATGCACTAAAGAATCATTTCTGGATCGATTCCATGTAAGATGAATTCCATGAATTCGAAAGACACAATGTTTGGACTCTAGTCCCAAGGCCCTCAAAGAAATCATTTTTTGAAACTCACTGGGTGTACAAAAACAAGTTAGATGAAAACGAAATTATCACTATTATCAAATCCAAGTTGGTTATCCATGAATCCACTCAATTAAAAGTCTTACAATACGATCAAAATTATTCTCCATTGGAAACACTTGAAGCTATCAAACTACTCCTTACATATACATGCATTTCTCCATGGTGATCTTCAGGAGGAATTATTTCTTAAACAACCTCCACGTTTTGAGCTTGAAGACTACCCTAATCATGTATGTAGGTTATAGAAATCAATATATGGTTTTAAGCAAGCCCTACGAGTCTAGTATGATACATTGTCTACCTACTCGGTTAAAAATGGATACAAAAGGGGAGCATTTGATAGTATAATATTATTTAAGAGAACTATAACATATTTGATCCTTGCTTAAGTTTATGTTGATGACATAATTTTTGGACCTACCAATAAGAAGCGGTGTGAAGAGTTTAGAAGTATTATGGCTATCAAGTTTGAAATGAGCATAATTAGAGAAATAAATTTCTTCCTTGGACTTCAAGTAAAGCAAACTTGTTAATGGATTTCAATTAATCGAATCAAGTACATCATTGATCTACTAAAGTAATATTCCATTCAAGACTGTAAACCTACTAAGACTCCTATTTCAACCTCTCCTAAAATTTACGTTGACCCCGTTGGTAAAGATGTTAATACTTCCTTGTACAATGGAGGAATTGGTTCTCTATTGTATTTAACTACTAGAAACCTAAAATTATGTTTGACACTAGTCATTATGTAATACATCAACTATCCCCAAAGGAATCTCATATTGGTATAGTTAAAGAATATATATATATATATATATATATATATATATATATATATAAGAAACTCCTAACTTAGGTCTTTGATATCCCAAGGATTCATCTTTTGATCATGTAGGATACATTTACTTTGATTATGTAGGGTACACTCTAGAATGGAAAAAAACTTAATACTTAGATGAAGACTCATTATCTGTTTTACAAAAAGCAAATATCAGTTGTTGATCAACTATTAAAGCATAATATGTTTTTACATATAGATGTTGTTCTTTGGTCCTTTAGATTCAAAATCAGTTTCTAGACAATGATCTAAATTTCACCAAGACTTCATTCTATTGTGACATTACAAGTTCCATTACGATCACTCAGAATCTTTCTCAACACTCCAAGACAAAGCAGACTGAAATAAGGCAGTGTTTCAATAAGAAAAAAATTGTTCATAAAGGGAAATATGAGCTTCTTTACATTTCCACTGACAACCAACTAACATATCCTTTCATAAAGGCACTTGATGAATAGAGGATTAAACTCTTATGTTGTGTATGTATTGTTTGTACGTCTTTTTTCAACTTTTTGTTGTTTCTAAAATTATAGTTTATCTTTTAAAACTAGTTAGAATAGTTTGTTTGTCATAAAATAGAAAAAGCAATAAAAATTAAATCTTTTATTTCATAAACTAAATAAGTATTACAACTTTTGGTCTACTCTAGTATCTTTTTAGATACATCCAACAACATGGTTCTTCAGTATTCCACTGCTGATGAATTCTCTTATCTCTTGGGTAGACATGCAAACTATTCTCATCCTCAAAATCAATGTGATATTCATCACCCATTTTCAAGAGAAACGTAGCCACCCATCATCCCTCATCCTTCCATACATCCAAAAAATCTTTTCAAACAAAATCAAATGCTACTATTAGAGTATAAGGTCAAATATGTCTTACTGTCAACCTATCCTCCAATAGACATTCATATTCCTCAACCCTAGTCTTATACCATACCTTTTATCTTTCGTGTGACTTCACAATCACTTGATCTACAAAGTAAGAACCCATGAAGTTTGATTAGTTACTCACCACTTCAACATGATCTCCAACCCGGTAATCCATTTCATTCTTGCTTGTGGGGCTTGCTTGGCAACCTATATAGTGTTGTGCTTAGTAAGATTTATAAGTATAACAACACCACATGAATTCATTTATAGACTCAAAGACCTAGAAGCGCTTCTCTAAAAAAATAACCCTAAAAAGGAAAAATCATATCTCAAGAAACCATTTTCCCTTCATCTAAAAAGATAAGTCATTGTGTGTTTGAGTTAGAAGAAACCCTTCACTATAGGTTCGTTAACTACTTATTAAATGACATTAAAATTTAAGCATCAGTTGAACATACGTTGATGACCAAATTATATATGTTAATGGTACATTTATGAATTCATGGTGAACAATATGTTATAGTTTTCAACTACATCAATGTTTCACTAACATAAGTTATCTTAACAACTAATGGAATGTACTAAGGATATTGATGGAGAACACTTGCTCTATAATGAAACTTAGTCTCCTTGACCTTATCTATTATTACTATATATTGGGTATGACATAAATATGCACTCGCTATCCTCAACCTCATTTATTATTACTATAGATTGACATGTGACACCAAACAGTATACCCATTGATTGTACCTCTAATGAGTTGATGGAAAACTTATGTTCTAGACTACAACTCCTTGTTAATGATTTTCATGTTAAAACATAGGTTATTTGAGACTTAAAATGCACATGGGGTCCTTGACATTTTTTATTATCACCATAGACTAAGGTATGACTTCTGACAAACCATCCATTTTTACTGAAAGGAATTGACGAAGAACATATGCTCTAGACTAAAACTCAGTTCTTTCTATAATAATGTCAACTAGGGGAGACTTGCTTGTTAAGGAAGAGAAAATAAATCACCAGTTAAGGTGGAGTATTAACATTAGTATATAACAACTTTTTCATAATCAACTCTGCTCCCTGATAAAATTTTGTATTGCCTCTGTATACTTTATACTTACTTCTTGTGCCTAATAAAGAAATAGTATAGTTAGTGTAGGTTGTTTTCACATTATCAAATAAGGGGTGATTCTTAGGATCCTTGTTTGATTTGATAACTCAAAGGTCGTTCATCAGTAGTTGTATTAGTACTAGTGATGGTCATTTGGGGTTCCATCCCCTTATGTCATTAAGAAGCTTCATGAAGATTCGTAGAAGACCAAGCCTTGAAGAGTGAAGATAACATAATTTTGTGTTAAGGATTGTTTTGAAGATTGGGTTACTATAACAGAAGGCTCTCACTGTGTATGTGATTATCTTTCCTCGTTTATCTATTCAGTATGTTAGGATAGAAATTTTGATCTTTTGTTATATATATATATATATACATATATATATATATATATATATATATATATACATATATATATATATATATATATATATATATATATATATATCCCATTGTGTAAGCAATTATCTATGAAGAGTGTATACTTAACCAAAGTCTATTATCTGATTGTCTCTTAACTATTGAAACCTATTAATCAATAATATTTTGGTTTCAGTATTCCTACATGTTATTTCTTATATTCATATTTTTACTTGTTGAATCTTTTGGTTCGGGACCAACAATTAAATAGTTTTGATTAATTATACGGGTTGAACATTAATTAATTATTTGGTAATTAATTGGAATAATATAAAACCATCCAGAATAAGGGTAAGGACGATCCTTAGGAATTTGAATGGCTAAAGAATAAAGTTGGAGGCTATAAATAGGATATGACATGTTTTTCAATAAGGATAGGGATTATCCTTAGCAATTTATAGGGCAAACCGATGAATTTAGAGGGTATAAATAGGATGATATGGAAGAAACCTTGACACTCTTTGCCTCTTAAGATTTTATCCAAACTCTTATTCTCTCTCTCTCTCTCTCTCTCTCTCTCTTACAAAAATAGTAACCCTTTCTAGGGTTATTATGATTTTCTAAAATACATCCTCTCTTCTAGAGTTCCTATTTGCTAGTTGATGTTGTGGGTGTGAAGCAAAAAAGTGATTCCTACTTTTGGTCCTTTCATCCTTGCAACAGTGGTAGTTACAAGATCCCAATCAAGAAATCAAGAAGACCAAATGTTAGTAATTTTACAAGTTTTTAAGTAGGTTGCTATAATAGTAAAACATACATGCATAGTCTTTTATTTTTTACTATGTTGAGTATTTGACTATGTTGAGTACATTTTGAGGTTAGCAATAAAATAATAAGGAGTTTAGTCTTTTATTTTTCACTAGTATTGCAACTAAACCTTTTATCCATGCAACAAATGGTTTATGTTATGTGCATAAATACATTTTAAGTGTTCATAGACTTTTGATACAATTAGATGAAATATGTTCACAATTATTGTTTCATCATATGTTGTTTACATGCATTTGTTTTTTATAATTTATGGATAAACACTCATTTGAAGAGAATAATAGTGAACATTCATTGGTTTAGTTGTAAATAGTGAAGAAAATCAAGTACAAAATGATCATGACTAACTATCATTGCATGGAAGGAGAACAGTGTGGAAACTTCTCGATATCCATGTAACGTAACTCTCCATTATTTATGGGGAAACAAATTCTTGATATCCGTTTAAGGTAATCAATTTTTTAATGGTGAAATTGTAACCTCCTTCTATAAGTGTTATTGTATAATTAACTTGCATTTGAAACTATATTTGTTCCTTTACATAAGTGGATACAATATAAACAAGTTATTTATATGATCGATATGTATATACAATTTTTTAATATCAATCCAAACTTTCTTTCACACGCCATGCCTACTTTCGTCTAAAAAAACATAAGTTATGTTTTTCATACATAAAGATATCGCATATGATCTTAAACAAAGAAAAACTACATTACCTTCATTAGAATAAACAATCAAAGCTTTTTGATGAACAAATTCATATATTTGAGACTATTCAATCTTATCCAACCCCTTCAAGCACGTTGATGAAAAAAGCATTCTTATACTAGTCAATTACACTACATTCCAATCTCATACAGTCTTTTGTGAGTTGCTCGATTTTATTGGTGCGCATATCAAGAAAAAATAGATTTGCTTGATGAGAACATAAAAGACTGAAATGATGAAATATGTTTTTTTTTTGGATTTTTCAATGTTTTTAAAATGTTTGATTTTAATTTTATTTATTGTCTTTCAAAATTTAGAAGTATAAAACTAAAATAAATACTTTGATAAAAAGTAAGAGAGAGTGTCACTATCAAATATAGTTTCTCGGTAAACAATTTTTCCCATCGGATATAATTTTATAAACTTTGTAATGGCATGAATTCTCAACCTACTCTACTTCAACAAGGTATAGTTGTATGATATCCCTACTAATGGAATCAGGAGAGGTAGAAAAAACTAGAAGTATTGGTATTTTCTGTTTTTAGGTTACATCTACTATGTCTCAAGTGTCTTGCACTTTTTTCATACTTTCATCATCTATCTCTAAATCATGCTGAATTTCTCTCTCAAGTTTGGTTCTTTTACAAAGGCTCAAAGTTGTCATTGATGGATATGTTAATTAGATTTTTAGTAGTGTAATTTTAGGGGTAAGTGAGTGATAGTGTACCTTAATTCTAAATTTATATACAAAATGTATAATGTATGTAACACCCTTGAAGTCTAGATTTAATAAATTATTATACATGTTTGGTGATACACGGTTCCAAGAATTTTCAAGTTTAGATGAGATGTTTTGTGTTTACATGTTGCAGGAGTGATAACATGTCGATTAAATGAAATTAATAGAGGCCTAAACTACTACTTATACGAAACATTTCCTTAATACGTGACTTTTTGGTTGGTTTAATTAATAATAATATGCAGTCTTAATTCATTTTTCTACACTCCCCCCCCCCCCCCCCCCTTATATCCATTTTTTCTACTCGTTAGAATACTATCATGATCTCTCTTTTGCATCTCTCTCTCTCTCTCTCTCTCTCTCTCTCTCTCTCTCCCTTGTCTTGTCATCACTATTTCAACATGTAAACTATAACATTTTTTTAGAAAGACTATGAACATGATATAACTTTGTTTTTGAAGGCTTGTAATGAGAAACTAATGCACCCCAACACATTTGTGATGGATAACTAAGCTTTACTTCAATGTGGCTAACATAGTAAATGGAAAACTTGAGGTAATAAAGGATAAAATAGCTTCTAATATCATGAAATCAGTAATAACATTCTATGCTAAACAAAATCATTCTTACAATGTTCGTATTGGGTCTCTACAAGAGATTTTAGAATGTTTTGAAGAAAAAAAAGAATCATATTGATGCTTTTTTTTTTTAAGAAAATCTAATGTTTTAATATGTATTAAACTTTTTTTGGATACAAATAAATAAATAATGATATTTATGTATTGTTAACAAAGTTCTAAATAACGTAAAGTATGGTGTGACGGTAATGTCAAGCCTTAAGTTTTATGAGTTGTGACGAGTCACAACGTTTGTTAAGGCGTGAATTATGGAGTAAATTTTGTATATAATTAATAATTTATTAGTTATATATATTTTTTTCTACTATTATTTATGGTTATATACATGTATCCAACCCGGTCTATTGAAAACATTCCAAGATAACCATTCCAGACTTATTCAACTTGTTTTGCATATCTATTTACAATACCAGGTTATGGATTTTATTCTAACGTACTCGGAAAAATAACTACAACCCCATTCTGGCACATTCTTGAAATATTTTGGCCACTACTATAGATTTCAGAGTTAAGAACCGAAGAAGATATGGAACACGTTCTTGATGATCTAGTTGTTTTACGGGTAAATACTTCACTCTTACACTTTTAATAGTTTAATTTAAGATCATTTTACTTAGTAACTTAGTTCAGAACACAAAGCACATGTCCAAAATGCACATAACACATTCTGGACTTGGTCTAGATGTTTAAATTAGATTTAGGACCAACCCAAAAGTTGCTTAGTTATTTATATTAGGGTATTATAAATTCAAATTTGGTATACCTTTTGTAAAAGAAAAATCATTCTGGATTTTCCGGAATGCGAGGAACTATTCTAAAATACAAAGAACATATCTGAAATGTTCATCACATTTCTTTCCGTATGATGGTTTAAACTTATGGATTACCTTAAAATTCATTTATGTATTTTTATTTGCAACATACAAAGCTTTTTGAAGCATAAATCACCCTATCTTTTAATCTTTCAATTACTATGGATATTCTTTCGGCACTCAAAGACAAACCACCATGCGAGACTATGTTCCGAAAGACCTATTTTAGGAGGTGGTTAGATATTAACGTGGCGATAAAAGGGGATCTTTTACTTCTACATTACATGTTTTGTAATATAGATATAACGGAGCCTCAAAGAGATGTAGAGTAAATGGTTTTTTAGATCTGGGGGTATGTGAGATTAAAATATGTGGTTGATGTGTTTGAAAATTCACTTAATGACTTATTGGGAAAGGATGCAGTTTGTGTATATCTTCTATATCTATTAGAGAAGGGTTTCAATGGTGGTTGCCTCGTCATCAAGAGTATTTTTGTTTGTAATACAACTTTGATGAATTCAACAAGTATCATGTAGTTTATTTACAAACATCATTATTAATAATTTTTACAAATTTAATTTTGATTTTTTTAATGTGGTAAATATCCGTGGGGAAGGATAAATAAGGATCAATTGTACTCTCAGCAATGCACTATATTCGATAAGTTTGAGAAGCTTATACATCCAATGCTACCAAAACTTACATAACCTCAAAATTTGATGTTCAACCTAAGCAACTTTTTTATGCTTTTAAATTACGATACATGGTTAACAATTAAAGGTTTATTACTTGCTAATATTCTAATATATTATTCTTTTATATATGGATTCTTGATACATTTCCTAAGAGCATTTTTTTTCTACCCAGCAACCAAATGTGATCCCTAGGGCTTTTTTAATAGTCAAAACTGAAGAAGATATAGGCGGATCAATGCAAGAAATTTCTAATCATTAAAGACGTATAGTTACTTATATAATTTATACTTTTCACCGATAAGTAAATCATATGCTTATTAATAATATTATAATTTTATAGTAGGATAATAAAATTATAGAAAAGTTGGACCTGACAACATATGATAGTTGTGTTGAATGGTGGACTTTGACCTCCACATAGATAGAGTGCCCTACTTTAGCTACCACATAAGTTCATAGGGAAACTTCTCTCACACCATCACCCTAGCACTCTGTAACACAAGTTTTTGTAACAAGTATTGTTACGAGAGATGTAAATTGATATTAGATGAGTCGATAAATAAAGCATAGAGTTGCTTTAAATTGAGAGATGTTATTTAGTAAATTATAATTGTGAAGATTTGTAGATATTTTTGAGATGATTCTTTGGATATTAATATCATCGAAAACGGATTTTGTATGAGAAAGTTATAATTGTTTGAAATTGTGATGAAAGTACGTTGCTATTTTCAGAAAGTCAACAGAAGTCAAAGTCAACGATCAACTCTTAGATCACCACGGCATGGTGGTATGATTACCAAGGCATGGTAATGAATGATTCACCAACACACATGTCAACTGGAAAGCGACACATGACGAGACGGAGTCTATCTAATCACTGGTAGTAGATTCACTACAACGTGGTATAAGGCGAGTCATCGAGACACTTGGTGGGAGAGTGCGTCACATGGAAAAACAAAAGTTTACTTGATCACCACGATGTGACATGCTTATGTCCGCAACGTGGCACACTATATTGTATAAATATGTGCATTTTCATGTCATTTGGGAGATTTTGGCCCTCGTGATCAAAGATGCTACTCGGGAGACATGCTTGGGAGATAATAACAGAGGACATATAGCATTTATGGGAGATACAGGGCCAAGTTATGGGATACATTGATGGGTCTATTACCCTGATAATTTGTAATTATGATATAAGATTATTATTGAGATTTAATAGTTTACAAACCAATTGATAATATTGTGAGTGTATCATGATTAGAGATTCCAAGCATACTACATCAGGGGTGTTGGAGTGGCGGTGGTAGTGGAAGTGCGAACTACCACTACTTGTTGTTTCTTGGAAGATGCCTGAGTCGGTTGGTTTTTCTTGTTGTTCCATAATTTCCTTTTGTTGTTTACCCCTTTTACTTGCTCAGGGGTGGCCACCACGGTGCCATGGTTGGCCCTGTGGTCGATGAGTTGCTGAGCCAATTGTTTGGCACTTTAAAAGTAGTCGGCTTTGAAGCCAACACATTTGCTTGAATCTGGGGTGTGAATCACTAGATGTATTTTTCGACCTTTTACTCTCCTGGGTGACCAACCCTGGACATAGTATGGCCAAATCATTGAACCTTGCTGTGTAAGATGCGATGTCAGAGCCCGTCATTTTGAGGCCCCACAGTTCCTGTTCCAATTTCTAAATTTCTCCCCTCGAGCAATATTCCGCTAGCATAAGGGTCTTCAAATCACCCCAGCTCATCACATTCGCCACTAGAAGAGTCAAAGACTTCACATGACCGTTCCACTAGGTAAGGGCTCGGTCAGTGAAAGTGCAAGCTGCAAATTTGACTTTTCTTGCTTCAGGGCAGGCACGAATTCCAAAACCATTGCATAAGGGCGATGATGCCCACGATTCCATTAATGGATTTGGGTTTTCCATTTGTAAAATCTTTGTAGGAACATTCCTTTGAACACCCCTGAATGTACCCTTGATTGGAGGTAGTAGAACCATTACCCAAACCACCAGCACCATTTGTACCAATTTGTGACATTGCAGCTGCCACAACTACTATTACGGCAGCTTGGAACATGGCAGGGTCAAACTGTGGAGGTGGTAGTGGAGATGGTGGCACGTTGTGGGAAGGCCAAGGATTTTTCCGTGGTGACATAATTCTGCCACAAATTTGAAAAGTTGGTAAGCCTTTAATAGTACTGATAAGTCGGTTATTATTGAACTAAATTTTTCTGTGTTATGATCCGACTTTTAATGTATTTGCAATCAATTCATGTTGGAAATTCATATGTTTTGATCTCATGAATTTTGGTAGTAGTGTCTTAGTGAAATCTTGTGACTTGATCCATGTCAGGTCCTTATACAACCGCTTAGTGTATGCATGTTATGCGTAATTAAGATCGAATAGTTTGATAGACTTGTTTCCCGCTACAACTACCCCCTAGCATATGCGAGTCACTTATCGGACGAATATAGTTGATCAGACTATATTCTTCCCAGACTTGATTACATGTACCAAGGCATAATCATAGTGTACAACTCATCCATTTTTACTTTTCATGTTTTTCCTAAATGTGACACTATACCATCATGCTTGCATGTACCTATACTTTTCATAAAAATAATGTTTTTTTTTAAAGTATAGTTGTATGAAAAAGGTTTAGTCAGAGAATCATAGGTCCATTGTGTTTATAGTTGGTATATCTTATATGGTTCGATATACTTAGTTCACTATAAACAATGATCTGATACCAATTTGTCACACCCCTAAACCAAGGATGGTGGAAAAGTCTGGGGGTGGAGGACTTCATGTATAGTATCACAACAACGAGTATAATAGTGCTCAAAGTAATGGTTTTATAAGAATACATGTTTCAAAATCGATTACAATATAATGATAAAATGTTTTGTCTAACGATGAAGCGTTCCATCCTCAAAAGCTGGTAGTCACCTGCTTTTTGTCAACGATTACGTTGGTGAGTACATAAGCTTTTGTATATAGAGTTGAAAACCTTTCCTTGTAAATGTAGTGTATGCACCAGAAAAATTCAATATTTTCCTTATAAAATGAGTTGCAGTCTTAAGACCCAAAGACCAAAATGTACAAGTATTTTACCATACTTATAATAGTGCAAGCTGTTTTATAAAAATAAAACCCCTTTGAATATATAGATCCCTGTAAACTATGTGTGTCATTATTTCCCTATGTGAATTATTATAAGCATATTGTTTGACATCGTAACCTGTTACGATGTTCTTCAGGCGTCGGAATGTTATAACATTTATCACCCCGGACCTGCTAATCTAGTTGTTGCATGCAGCTAAGGTGTGGTTTGTCAATCCTAATATAGATCTATATACAAGTATCATGCTCTCCCTACAAGAGACTCTAGTTATAACTACATAATTTTAACCAGTACTCTAAGAGTACAATGAAGTAGTGCATCACAACTGGATTTAACGAGTTTACGTGTAGCATAATTGAAAAATCCTTTTCGGTAGTAGGAATATAACCTTCCTTACTAAGTTCATAGATTTGATGTAATATAAACTATACCTATTATAGCTTATCATGAATGTACGTAGTAAATGGTAAACCCTTTTGGTAGTGAGAATTGAACCCTTTTCATAGTGAATAGTAATTTAACAAATCATAAACTATACTTATTATAGTTCATCTTGTATGTTTGTAATGACTAAGAACCCTTATAATGAATGAGTATTTATGTTATCTAGGTGTAAATTAAAAGAAAACACAAGTAAGTATGTAGTTATCATTGATAAACACTTTACTCAACACATTACAAAGTGTTAG
Organism: Lactuca saligna; assembly: GCF_052625555.1. Classification (NCBI taxonomy): domain Eukaryota; kingdom Viridiplantae; phylum Streptophyta; class Magnoliopsida; order Asterales; family Asteraceae; genus Lactuca; species Lactuca saligna. Next base: position 138,329,885 of record NC_136420.1, read on the forward strand.
TAAACTTGAAAACTGTTTGTAACTAGTTTTACTTTTCTATCACTATTTTTGTAAAAATCACAGAAAAATCATCGTGAGTCGAAATCTAAATCCGTAAACTCTAGAAGTTCATAAAATTTGTCTAGCATACTCACAGTTTTTATTATGATTTTTAATGATTCCTAACTACTATCAAAATGACCATTTTCACTGACTGGTCTGAAATCTTTGCTGTAGTGATAGATAGTTTTGTAAAAATCACCATAAATTGTAGAAACATCGTATAAACATGTGCATGTAGTCATTTGAAAGGTACAAACTTGAAATATTTCCATATTAAACAGTTTTGAAAGTTATGGGGTTTAACATGGTCAAAATAGTTCGTGATTGAGCCATAATGTTTATGTTGAAAGCTATCATTTGAGTTTAAACATGTTTTAGATGTTTTAACTTGGATTCTCCCCCATAAAACTAGAAGAAAACATGAAAAGAAGGGGGTATGAACTCACCTTGAGTGATTTCCTGAGATGTATGGTTGAAGAAAAGGGGTTTCCAAGTCAAGAACACTTGAAGAATGCTTAATGATTTGAAGGTCCTAAGAACAAATATGATGATATTTGTGTAAGAATCCATGATTTGAGTGAAGGAATGTAGAATATTTAAGATTAATAATGAAGAACTTACCAAGAGTAAGGGAAGAACTCGTGACTTGTCGGGTGTTTGAGTTCCAGAGAGAAGGAAATGGAAGAGATAGAGTGTGTTTGATTTATGGATAAAGTAAAAGAGACTTTTGGGAATTGGGTAGAATATAGAGTTTTATGCTTATTTGATGAAATCAATCTGGTGGAGTGTTGGGTAGTTCATAAAAGGACAATGATTTGACTATGTAAGGTGTGAATAGTGATATAAAGTAGATATGGGGATGGCTTGGTGTCATAACTTCTTGGAAACGTCAACAATCCATATATAATATCTTGTACAAAATATATGATCCATAATAAGAATTTGCCCCAAAATAGGAATAAAATATGATTTTATGGGGTCTAATATGTCAAAATACGAGTTTGGATGAAAATCCCCCATCAAAATCATAAAAAAAAGGGCTTAAAATATGAAAGTGGTCGAAAATCGGGAAGGTTATTCGAACCTAGGAGGGTTGTTGAGGATCCGAGAGGGTTCGCAGGTGAGAAGGGTATTGACTGCGAGTGCATGTTCGTTGAGAGAGGGTTCGTATGCGAGAGGAGCTCCTGTGAATGGGAGGCTCGGATGCGAGGCTTGTCGAGTGCCTGCGAACGAGCTCGAGAAGTATGTGAATGTGGCCGGATCCGAAAAATGTTCGCTACGAGGGATGCCAGATGCGAAATCTCCCGGTTGGTTGCGAACCTCCTCCTGATTACTAAAGTAGTTGAGGCTTGCGAACTGCGAGAATTTGCAAGTCAATAGTGACTTGCGAACCTCCAGGCCCCTTTTTGACTTTCTTCTTCCGTTTTAAGTTATTGTTGGCCTAGGGAAGGTTCGGGATGGTACGAATGATCATACAAACGTTGGAAATTGTGATTTTCACTATCAAAAGTTTTAAGAGAGATCGAGCGAGATTTCAAGAGAGGTCTGGGAGAGATTAAGATAGAGTGCGAGAGATTGAGAGAAACTTTGTGTGTAGCCTTCAATTGTGTTTGGACCCATAATGCAAGGTTCGTAAACCCCATTATGCCTCGCTATGAGTGTTTTACACTCCCGAAGGATATGTAATAATGATTTATAGGTTCGTTACATCACTCTCCCCGGTTAGGGTTTAAAATTTCTGAACATGTGGAACTTCTGAGTGATACTTAGTTTGATAGAAAGTTGTATATAAGAAAGCATAGAATATACTATATCATACAAGAACTAAATGAGTTTATCGGTTGGACCTATTAGCTTTTGTTGCCTTTCACTTGACCAGAATTTGACGGTTGTCACACAATATGATGAGCAAATCGGAAATGAAGAATTGAAATCGGAGTTGGAATTAATCAGTTGATTAACCAGGTGAGTAACACTACTATAACATCCGTAGTTGTGAAATTTGTGTTATATTATATGTGCAATTTACAATGATCTAAAAAAATTTATTATGATAGAGAGATACATATTGATCGAGAGATTGGTTATTTCCATATAGATAACAATTACTAAATTGATCATTGATTGAGAAATTGATCATGATTAAGATAGTGATCATTGATGAGATTGATCATTATTGACAGATTAATTATTATTGAGATATTAATCATTATTGAGAGATTTATGATCATTGAGAAAAATCTCACGATTCAGATATTGATTAATATCGAGAGCGGGATCATCCTAGAGAGATTGAGCATTTCCTAATAGAAATCATTATTAAGATAGATCATAATGAGAAATAGATCATTACTGAGATATATATTATTACTGAAAAATATATCATTTCTAATAAACTGATTATATTAGATATGTGATATGTATATGATATACACGATATATGGGATTTTTGTTATATATGTGATTTAAGTTATTATAGATATTATTCACTAAGCTGTAAAGATTACGTTTAATGATGATTATTTTGCAGGTAAATCGTTGTGACACCCGAGTCGATCCTATAACATAAGGTCGGTACGATACTTAGTGATAACTTATTGTATTCCAACATACCAGTGTACACCGAAATGAATTATAAATTTTCAAATGAGAAATGAAAATTTTTAGTGTACATGGTATGAAAACCTGGATGATACAAGTTGGTATCTGAGTTGTGGTTTAAGTGAATTAGGTTCTTATAGTATATTCCTAATCTTAAACCATATATTGAAGATGATAATTGGCATGATCTGATGACTATTAGTTAGATAAACTATTTACATTTTGGGAATTCTGAGATAAATATATACATATTAAATCGCAATAAATAATGTCGTGGAGCATTGATGGGAGAGTTGTGATGTATAATTGAGGGATCCACAGTGGAATACGAGGCACGAAAACTAGAGATATATGTCTCAGTTATTAGATATATATATGGTATAGTTAGATCGATAAATACACATGTACTATTATAATCATGATATGGATGGAGAGTGACAATGACGCATTCATTAAGTGTGGTGGAGATAACACCATGAAGTGGTTACGAAGAGCCAGTAAATGAGGTAATATTCTTTGAGTAAACATAGCGCAATGAGATTTTTCCATGACGTGCATTAAAAGTAGGTTGTTGATGGTGATTTAGATAAAAAAAAGATATAAGATAACACGAGATGAGATAGAGTACATGGGTATGAGTAGGAGTGATGTTTCCACATCTAAGTTGGGATAATGTGATCGAGATTAATCTAAAGAAGACATTAAATGAGTTATGATAGAGAAATATAGGGATAGAGAAAAAATATAAATATAGATATAATGAAATTGAGTAATGGGAACTTTTGATCAAGATCATGACATTTACATAATAGATGCATGAGAGATGAATGGATCTTACTATGTAACTTACATTTAGATCAATGAGCGGTGATTAGACCATTCAATGTAGACGATTTGTATGAAACTTACATGTTTAATTTATAAGAGGCAATATGATCATTTGATATATTACTTATACGTTTAGATCCATGAGAGGCGATTAGGTTTGCTTGTGTGCAAGATATTTATATGACAACAGATCAAAAGTAAAAATATGAGTAGATCACTGAGAAATAAGGAGATCGGATCATAAGAGAACATTTCCATAATAATTACTATGAGATATGTATATCCTTGTGTTAATATGATTTTGATGAGATATGTGATTAAGTCTCCGATCTCCTATGGGTAAGGAGGTCAAATCACATGAGATTCTCACAATGGCGATTATTATGATTTGTATGATTAAGTCTCTCAAAGGTGACAAGGCTTAATCATGAGATATATGAATAGGTCTCTAAGAGGTGATGAGGCAATGGTCATTGGGATATGTGATTAGGTCTTTGATAGATAACAAGGCTTAATCATTGATTATTATGATATTTGTGGATAGGTCTCCGAGAGATGACGAGGTCTAATCCTAATATGATATCCTGATATTGATCATTGCAATATATGTGGTTAAGTCTCCGAAAGGTGATAAGGTTTAATCATATGGGGATACCTCTATGGTAATCTTCTCATTAGGAAATGTACTATATGGTGAGCATTCAGATTGTATATATTCATCTGAATGATTAATCTAAGTAATTGATCTTATTAATTTGAGTGATTGATCTGTAACGCTCGCAGATTCGGGCTAGTCAATTTAGAGACAATAAGCATAAAAAATGACTTTCTAATAGAAGATTATTTAGAATAAATAATCTTAACCAATTTATATTATATGTCACAAGGGTTCCATACATATAAAGAACGCCGGAATCCGAGTTATAACGAAGAAGTTATGACTCGTCGAAGTTTTACGGCAAAACCGGCACGACACCGAGAATCGTAAAAAGTGGATTTATAATAAAATACTTTCTAGCTTTAGCGATCTAAACGAAATTCGTAGCATATGTTAATCCGAGTGTGTGCATAAAAAGAACATCCAAATCTAACTTCGTATGAGAAAGTTATGATTTTTCTAAGATTTAGAATAACAGTAAACAGCCGGGAAATTCGAATTTTAGATTGGTCGATTTTTAGCCAAAATATTATAAACAAGAAATTAAGATATCGTTAATAGGATTTAAGCGATAAAAAGACGGTCGAAAACAGGGCTCGTATGCGAAAGATATGGACGTAGCTTAGTCTCTACTCTTCAAGCGCGACGAATTCGATGCAGATTTGTAAATCTGAGATAGAATAAGAATTGGCTGACGAGGTCTAAATTAAATTTGTAGTACTCGTAACTACCATTGCGTGGATATAAAGAACATCGAGAATACAGCTCATATGAGATAGATATGGACGAAACATAGTTTCTACACTTCAAGTGCGGCGAATTCGATACAATTTTGTAAATCTGAGCTACAATGAGAATTAGCCAACGAGGTCTAAATGAAAGTTGTAGTACTTGTAAATACCAACGCGTGGATATAAAGAACGTAGAAATGGAGCTCGTACTTGGAAGATACAGACGAAGCTTAGAGACTACTCTACAATAAAACCCTTATAAATAAAGGGTGAATCCTTCATATTTCTCACACCTTTCACCCTCTCTTTCTCTCTCTACTTTCTCTGTTTAAGGCCCCAAACACCCCCCACCCCCCTAAGGCTAGGTAAACCCCTAGCACCAGAAGGAAGCCACGAGGCTCTCAGAGTCCCGAGAAAAAGCGTCTTTTGGTTCGGAAATGCTGCTCCAAGCGAAGACGGGTTTTAAAGAAAACTCGTTGTAAGTGAGCTACGCCTACGCTATGTTTAATATAGGTTTTAATTAATTATAGTAATATTATTAGGACCTTATGGTAATTATTTGGGCTATTATTATAGGTTATATAAGTGTTGTTGTAATATCTTTTTAACCACTCGCAGTACGGGGAATCTGGTTTGGAGGGCCGCTTGGGTTGCTAGATTCAGAAGTGCTATATGCCAAATTGATCCTTCCCTCCGGTGTTTCATGTCTGTCCCCTGTCTGTACATAGTGAGTGAAGAGTATTGTTTAATGCTTATATAATAATAATAATAATAATAATAATAATAATAATAATAATAATAATAATAATAATAATAATAATAATAATAATATTTAGATTATTAATTAGTCTCGGTAAGACGTTAGACTAAACTCATGTGGTAATGGTACTAGGTTTTGTCGAAGGAAATAGTTTTAAAGTAAACGAAGTGTTGTCCGAGAACGGCGTCACCACCTTATCAGGTGATTGCATAGTCCTTTTCATCTTACACATAGATACGAAGTATTTAATATAAATTATGTGTTGTGAGTGGATAGTTACTTTCATCTTACAAAAGGGTTTTCCATGCTTCAAATTACGTGTTATGTGCTATGTGTGCATATTATGTGAATACTTGTTGTCTATGCTGGATGAACGATTTTATACATGCTTCAAATGAATTAAAATGTATATGTATTTTATATCTACAAAATATGTTGGGTAAAACATGGGTAGATGAAGTATGAGTCGGATGATGAGATGATCCTTAAGTGTAAAGAAGATAATCCTTAGGAATAAATGAATGAGGAATAGCTGATTTTTAGGGTAGATCCTTAAGAGTAAAGAAGATAATTGGGATGGGTAATTGGGTTGATTAATTGTTTGAATATTAAACACAATAAATATATTATTGTGGGTTGAAAACCCTATGTACTCCCCAGGTTTCCCAACCTGATCCACTCAGTTTATTGATATCACAGGTGTTGATATGAAGTCACATTACACTGAGAGATTATGGAGATATAAATCACTAGTGATAATGAATGTAAGTTTTGTTTATGCTTATGTTTCTTTATTGACGATGACATCCCAAATGTTTTAAAATGAATAAAAATACTTATTTCGGAAATGCCTTGATAACGTATTTATCATGTTTTTCTGGGAATAAATTCCGCAACATTTTTATTAAAAGAGGTACTCTAATTTTTATAAAGCATAAACAATAAAATTGGTGTTTTCTGGCCATGAAAATATGGATGTCACATGATCCGATTGAATTGTGTGATTGGCCCAACCGATCTGAGTGACTGATCTGATTGATTTATTGATCTATGAGATTTGAGTAGTTGATCTATGTGATCCAAATGATCGATCCGAGTAATTGATCTAAGTGATCCGAATGATTGATCTGAGTAATTGATATTGATATAAGTGGTTGATCTAACAGATTTGAGTAAATGATTTGAGTCATTGAAATGAGTGAGCTAAGTGGATGATCTGAGTGATTGAGATTGATTAAAGAAATTGATAATGATCCAAGTGATTGATTGCAGTAATTGATCTGAGTAATTGATATTGATCAGAGTGATTGGTATGAGCATATGATTTGAGCGATTAATAATAAGATGAGTGATTAATATGAATAATGTGAGTAATTGATTTGAGTAAATCATGGATAACTGAGTAGATTAACCACACTGCAAGTATCATAGAGGGTAATGTTATTTAGATTGATTTGAGTGATTCGCGAACTCATGAGCTATTGAGAAACGTTTGATAATATTTGAGATATAAATTACAATGGACTCCCATACTGAGTTTTTTGTCAATATCCATTATGTGTGGGACTTACTTAGTATTAGTCCATATTTATGAATATGAGAACGATGATAATGATGGTTGTTATAAGTTGTCATACCCCCGCCCATCGGGGGAAAGGCTGAATTGTGTGACGTAGTCATGGGTCATAGGTATTGAACATACGTTGAACAATGCAAAATATAAATTCTATTATCATTGAAATAGAGATTATATTGTCATTGTCTATTACAATACAAGACTAACAGTTTGAAGTTTACAAAATATAGTGTAATAACCATAGGTTCCATAGGTCTTCATTGTGGATGTTCTTCTAGTGGCTTATAATCCCGAGAATAAACGCGTTTTAAAGATATGTTAACATAAAGTTGGTGAACATGTTTTGACACATTATACTTTTATAACCAAAAGTGTTTTTATATCATTTTGACTGGTTCAACATCTTGTATAAAAAGTTTACTTTTTCTACCCTACTTGAGTGTTTACGTGATTCCTTTCATTTTGAAAATCTTGATTATAAGTTTATACCTAACTCATCAAATACAAACCTACTTGTAAATTTGTACACGTACTCAATAGATAGATAAACTTATGTCCTATTTCAACCTAATTTTATAACAAGGAAATTTCATGTGGTTCATATATTTATAAGTATTTATTTTACTAGTAAAATGTTGTGTTCTAAGTGTGATTTCACATCCTAACTTAACTTATAAAGATACTAGAGTTATCGTTCATTTTTTTGAACTCGGACCATTCTATAAGTGTGATTGAACGTCCTAAACTTTAAGTTATAAAGTTTCCAAAATAATAAATAATGCATTCGGTTTAGACTATCCTATAAATGTGATTACCCATCTTAAACTTTAAGTTATAAATTTACCACACTAATTGCTTATTCGTTTATTCGATCAGTCCGGTCTGTCCTATAAGTGTGATTGCCTGTCTTAAACTTTAAGTTATGGAGTGACCATATTAATCATTCATTCATTTAGTCCAATCCATCCTATAAGTATGATTACACATCTTAAACTTTAAGCTATAAATTTACTAGACTAATTGTTCATTCATTCAGTCTAGCCTGTCATATAAGTGTAATTAACCATCTAAAACTTTAAGTTATAAAGTTACTAGAATAATCGTTCATTCGTTAAGATCAATGTGTCCTATCAGTGTGATTACCCCGTCTTAAACTTTAAGTTTTAAAGTTACCAGACTAATCTTTCATTCGTTCAGTCCAATCTGTCCTATCAGTGAGATTATACGTCTTAAACTTTAAGTTATAATGTTACCAGACTAACCATTCATTCTTTCAATTCAAATCGTCCTATAAATATGATTACTTGCCTAAAACTTTAAGTTATAAAGTTACTAGACTAATCTTTCATTCGTTCACTCTAGTTCAGTTCGTCCTATAAGTGTGATTACAGGTGTTAAACTTTAAGTTATAAAGTTACTAGACTAATCCTTCATTCGTTCAGTCCAATCCAGTCAAGTTCGTCCTATAAATGTGATTACCCTTCTTAAACTTCAAGTTTAATTTTTTATTAGATTTAACATTTTTTTACGTAAAAGTTAATAAAAGTTTCTAACAATAACGGGGAAGCATTACGAGGTTGTATTTTGACCAAAACCAGGTTTCACCTCTTGTGAAACTAACGAAAACAAAGCAAAGTACAAGCCTATAAAGGATTAAAAGTATCATTTGTAACAACAAATGATATTAAACAACTTTATTGTTGTTATGTTTATAAAGAATAAAGTGATATATATATACATATATATATATATATATATATATATATATATATATATATATATATATATATATATATATATATATATATATATATATATATATATATATTGTTAAACATGTAAATTCATATGTTTCAATCAAGTAGTTTTTCAAAAACTAACTACAAACTCGACGTGAATAAGAAATATAAACTTTTAACAATTAATAACAAGTTTATATAATTTAATTTACTTGTTCAACAAATAATAACAAGAAATATAAACTAGACATTATTAAGAAATATAAACTTTTAATCGGTAATAACCGGTTTATATAAACGTAAAGACGACATAATGCATTTATTATTCCCCGAAAACATAAAAAGGCTCAAAATGGGTCGTAGAACTCACTTTCGATGCATGATTTATCATTGAGTTGTTCGAATCTGAAATTGGTATATGAACCATGACATCTGACTTTTTACTCGCCACACTTTTGGAGTAAACTGAATCCGTAGGCTCGTAGAGGGTTGAGAGGTGGCGTAAAAGTATTCGTGGTCACTGGAAAAATAGTCAAAGACTTGTTGGAATATGCCTCGTAATCCAATTTCGTAAAAAATTTATCAACATGCCTACCTAGTGTCCTGAATGTGTTGATTTTGAACGCGATCGAAATCTTCAAATGAAAGACGATACTCTGATTAAAATGCATTCGAAGTTACAACTTGGTTATATTTTATAACTTTCACGATTAACGTTTTTCGTGAAAGTGACATAACTCTAAATGAAAAATATTTAGATAATGAAATCAAATATTATGGAATAGTCCGAGTTCAAAATTCGATCAACGACGGTTAATGAATCGAGTAGCCATCCCTATGAATCAATTTGGTTTTCTTTTCAGAAGAAATCAGTTATATAACTGATTTTTTTTCTTAAAAAGAGTGTACCTTTTGCATATGATCTCCGTTTTCGATGATCTTTATATGCATGAAGTCGTGTGAACAAGTACTATCAAATTAGAGTGTCAATTGCTCCTAAGTATGCTTAACACAAAAAAAATCATGTATTACTAACACTTATTTTTATGAATAGTTTTTTTTGTCAACGATCATCAACTTTTTCAGACAATTACGATACTTTGCATGCCATTCTAAGTAGAATGACACCAGTTGCATTTAATATCAAGGAATACTACACAATAGGTCTTATTACGATAGGGTCCGTTGTGGTTTCACCGGTGAACGTTGATCTATTCTTACCATTTATTACATGAGTATCTACACTCATGACTTGAGGATGAGTCGTAAGTTGAGCGCCAAATGATAGATGAGAAAGAATAAGCGAAATGGCCAACTTGAGTTATGACAGTGAGTTGTAATAAAGCACAAGAATATATATCACTTATATTGAGAATATGATAGTATCTAGTGATGAGTATTAGATGTCACACCGTGTTACAAAAGTGTGATGATGAGTTAAGTTTTCTTGTAAAAGCATCATGTTATAGTTGAAATGGTTACCCTTGATATGATATAGTATGCAAACGTATAAATAAAACATATTTCTAATTATAAAACATATTGTATCCCAAGAGGGTAAAGTTGTGTTGTGAGGTGTTTTGCATGATAACAACTTCATATGATAGTTAAAATAGCAGTACGAAAAGTATAGCAAAAGATTGGTGTTTCACACGATGTTAATCGTGTGTTTACTTGTATTCCCCCCCCCCCCCCCCCCCCCCTCTTAAAAGTGTATAAAAGCATTTACAAAACATTTGAAAACGTAGTTATAGGGGTATGAACTCACTTGTTAGGAATGATGATTTAATGAAAATGAGGCTTTGCTCGGGCAGCACTTCGACTAGAAAGAAGTCGATTTCTCATAAATCTCTCGGGACTTCGGGACTTGCATCGTGTCTCGGGATGATACCGGGGCTTCGAAGGGTTAAAATAGGGCTTAAAGAGAGTATCGGGAGTGGGAGAGGAAGAGATGAGCAACCAAACTCGACTGCCACTTGAATTCTATTTATAGGGTGAATTTTCTGGGTTAACCTCGTGAGTTTCTAATGTTCACCTCGTGAACTACATATTTTCACCTCGTGAGCTTGATACGTCATTGCGTTCTTCATGGCCACTTGACCTGGAACACGTCCATCATTTGTTCACCTCGTGAGCCACTAATGCTCACCTCGTGAGTCACCTGACAGCATGGGGTTTCGTGCCCCGAACTTCAAAAAGTCATAACTTTCACATACAAACTCCGTTTTCAATGTTCTTTATATCGACGCGTAGGTAAAAACAAGATCTACAGCTTTCATTTAGACTTCGTCGGCTAATTTTTACTTTAATTTTAATATTCTATTTTTAACACGCCGGTACAGGAAAGGTCCGTTAAAAATCCATAACTTTTTCATCCAATGTTCGTTTTCATTAGAATTTTTACCGTTGTAATACTATTGATGAGATCTTCGATTCTCCTTTCAGTCATGTTGGCAAAAAGTCGCTCGATCTCTATTTCGATTTTTTAGTTGTTTACGGCTACGTCCGAAACTTCGAAAAATCATAACTTCCTCATATGCAGTCAGATTTGGGCGTTCTTTTTATGTATGTTCACGGTTTTAGGATATCTACGACTTTCATTTAGATACCTAAGGATAAAAAGTATTTTATTGGAATTTTGTATTTTATGCTTAACAGTGTCTTACCGGTATTGCCGCGGATCTTCGATTGGTCATAACTTCTTTGTTATAACTCGGATTTTAGTGTTCTCTATAGTTCCAAAAACCTTGTTATGGTATCTACCACTTCATTCAACCCAAATAAGCTTTTAGGAAGGTTAAATTTTGACCTAAATTTGACTGGTGTTACATTATTTGACCTAATATATTATCACACCCCAAAACCAAAAACGACGGAAACGTTCTGGGGCGGATGACGTCATGTACAGTATCACAACAAGTATAATAGTAAACAAGTAAACAACATCATCCATTGCAATAAATAAATAATTTTACTACAAGTGTTTCGTAGTATATAAGACACCAAAATATGAATCAAAATAAAGATGAGTCTTGTATGCGCTCCATCTTCTCAAAAGTTGGCATCGGTACCTGTCTACTGATGACCTGAGAATACAAGTTATTTTGAAAGAGTTTATCAGCATTAAAGTTGGTGAGTTCTTAAGTATTTAGTGTCTATGTTTGTATCAAAATGTTTGAAACGGTGTTTGATGTACGAATTTGTAAACGTTTGTAGTAAAAGTATGTGAATGTTTGTAGGTGTTTGTAAAAGTTTGTGACTCCTATAAAATCCTATATTTTCTACTAAAAGTAGCCTTCTACCAAGGCACAACTGCTTCGTATGCTTGTTTCTTGTAAAAGTGTGTAATTTTCCCAAGTGTATCTATCATTATCAACATATAGTTTGTACATTAAAGTTGAAGTGAAGTAATCACTAAATAAATGTAAAGGGTAAATTAATTTGGTACTGTAGTGTTGTCACTACAAGAAAAATAGCCTTTTACGACGCGCAAACCACGACACTCATTGATTTATGTTACGCAATGGAGAGTGACGTTAAAAAAGCGTCATCTCTTCAAAAAATTTAAGGATTTAGGTCACGCATTATTGCGTGCCCTCAAATTAGCGTCATACGAGAAAAAATTAAAAACACGGAGGGCACTGTATCTTAAATGAGCATCCTCTATGAGTGTCACGTTATAATTTTAATGAAAAGCGCGTTTAGTAGATAGCGGGGAAAATGAAATCCCTAAAATTTTGAACACCCGCCTTCTTTTTAATCCTCCACTTTTGTTTCCTTCTTGCCCTAATTACGATCCTTTCTTCCCCCTCCATAGATTCGACTGCTACCTTGCCTAGTTATCGACACTCCTTCCTTCGTTCGTCCCTTGCCTTCTTCGCCTGACAATATCTCAAGAAGTACAACTCCGAAAGCGTACAAGCTGCTATCGGTTTCGCCATAGAGTTCTGTCATTCCAAAATCGCATATTTTCGCGTTAAGTGACTATGATTGGGTTACAATTATGCTTGAGCCAACGATTGGGTGACAATTATGCTTGAAAGTGTGAAGAACTTACATGCTCCATCTACTTATATCCTAGAGCCGACGATTTAGGACCTTATCGCTTCTCATCCCACACAGCGCTGGCGATTTAGGGCCTTACAAGCCCTAGCTCGGATTGAACTAAGAATTTAGCGAGAGAAATCAAGATTTTTGGTCATCATCATCACGTTTGCATTAGCATCCATAGGCTACAGATCTCAAATTCCTCTTCGGATCCACGTAATTGACCTTTCCCAAGATCTTGATTTGATCAAACATACATATAATTGCAGTCATCAGTCTACAACCTGGTTATATAGTTCATTTTTGCACTAAACATCTCAGGATCTGATCGAGCTCTCTCGCGGTTTCGTTCCCCTTCAAGAAATCTCTTCCCTCTCCCTCTCTCGTAAACCCACCAATTTCTCGCTGAAAGCGCGCGGCCTTTGAATCAGGCATCTATTTTGAAATTTTTGTTCGAGGAAGAAAGGGCTCGCCTTCTTACCCAGGTCTATTTTCCTTCATCTTTTATTTCAACGATTGCTCTGTTTCATCTTTCTTGGTTAGATCATGTCGATTATGCATATGTGTGGGTTATTACACTTTAACGCTCCTTTGAAATCAGTTAGGGTTACATACGAAAAGAAAGAAAACCCTAATCTGAAAGAGCTTTTAGGGTTCTTACAGACCTTCTTCAAGTACCTTCAACATGGTTACATAGCTGTAGACTACTCACTTTTTTCTTCTCTTATCTTTCCTCTTTTCTTTTACAGGTAATACGACATGATAGTCTGGTACAACTCTTGCTTCTTGGCAGGATGTTACAAGGGACCACCAAACTTCCATGGAAATTTTCACACCATCCAGCTGCTGCTGGTATGTTTTTCACAGTTAAATTCTGCACATGCCAGTATGAAGGGAGCCTACAAAATGTTAGATTGGGAATTCAGCTGCTGGAAGATGGAATTTATCGGTATTACATTCAACTCGTCTTTCTTCATAATATAACATTTTTTATTTTAATTTAAATTCTGAAGTGGAAAACTGAAACCAACTGTAGGGCTGCATTAGGCTGGTTTGCTTACGAACCTGAATGGTTTGAACATGATCATGGAAATTTTGCACACATCGAGGCTCAATCTGTTAATTCATTTGTTCACTATCTCCAAAACGATCCAAAAGCACTGGGTGGGGAATATGGGGGATCTTTTCTTGACATGGTAAGACACCGATATTGCTATTTATCATGTTGTGTTTTATGATTTTTTTTATTAACAATGAACAATCTCAGAAGGATCACTGTCACCCTGTTTGGGGACCAATGGAGAACTATGCAGCTTGTAGAGATAAGAGGAAGCAGCTACTTTTAATGTTATGCCAGCATGAAGCTGACAGGCTTGAAGTTTGGGTGCAACCTGTTAACTACAAGTAATTTCATCAACTGCAATTTTGCAACATGTGATCTCTTTCATATTTTATTAGTTATCAAGTCCATTACATGTTCATAATAAAATACTATATTCTCATGATTTGTATTTCAGGGCCCAAAAGGTGTGTGTCTGTTTTCAAAAGGGCCCACATATTGTTTTACATTTATATTTACTATTTTATCCTCTTCTTTTGGCAGACCTCATGACCGAGTCCCTTTGAAAGACATGAAAGCAGATTGGAAAACCATGACATATCAAGAACTACCATTGGCCAAGGCTCGTCTACATGAGCTAGAATGAGTAGCATCAAGTCGACAAAACGAGGTTATCATTATATAATAATTCATATAGATCCTTTCTCATCTGTTTTTTGGTGAATAATGGGATTCTAAGTTAGTTGTGTGTGTGATGTGGATGATGCAGAATTTGATAATGCAGCATGTAGAGCATTTAGCAGGGGATTTGATTCATCTGTTTCAAGGGATATTAAGATATGCTCCATTAGAGAGGGTAACAACACGTGCAGCATTAACACATCCTTTCTACACCAGGGACAATCTGAGTAGACGATACTAGCTGCTGCTAACAATATCAAAACAAAGTATGTGGCGGTCAATCTAAATCTGCACACAGAAGGAAGGAAGGATGTTTTTTTTGTAGATGTTTTTATTTCCCGAGGGTATGTTTTGAGTTCCTACTGCACTGCTGTGTGGAAACCCCACCCACACATCTTATTGACCACCTTGAAGTCAAATTTATGTACAAAGTACAAACAAACAAACAAATGTAGAAAAAGAAAAGAGAGATGATTACAAGGTATGTGAAAGAGGAATGGGCATGGTTATGTTCTTTATCCAAGGTATTTTGGTCTTCTCTTTCTCTTTCTCTCTCTCTCTCTCTCACACACACACACACAAACACATGCATACACAGCATGAAGGATCTTTAAGTTTTTAAACATTGAGAATAAAGTGTTCATTGTATTTCAGTTTATGGAGAGACAGCTGGTTGACTGTGAATGATCTTATTTTACAGACACACAAGGTATTAGTGACATACAATTTCATTGGTATTTCACTTTTTTTTTTAATTTAATTTCATTTTGTTCTCATTTTCTGTGCATACGTGCTTCATTTTGAGCAGTTTCTGTGTAGTTGAATGCTGGATTTTGATCTCTGGTTTCCCTAATAATGCTTTGGATTGAATGAAAGAAGTAGCAATGTATCATCACTGATCATGACACAACACCGAGAGGTCATCTTTAACAAAATTATCTTTATTATATGTGAATTACATGACAAAAATTTCAAATAACTTATAAAGATTTCTTTTTTCAGAAAATCAGCTTATAAAGACTGATCAAGTGAACATACTGATTAGATCACTTCTCCTTAAGCAACAACAAAGTCTGGAACAACTTCAAAGAATGCAAAGGGTGCAGGCACAAATGAGGGTTCAAGAAAGAGGTATTTAACTTTTTTTTTGTTACACATACTTGTTTTTTATGCTCGCATTCATGGGATTAGTATTTATATATTTTTGGGAATGAAACATTACCATTTTCTCCCTAGGGACCCATAAAGAGCTACAAATGGTAGGGTTTCTGCTAAGAGGGCTTCTGATGAGATCACTTCTTAATTTACCTGTTTATATTTGAAACTGAAATGAACCTGTTGATCATAAGAAGTTACTTGAAGATATGAAGTCAGAAGCAATGAAGAATTTTGTTGTAGAAGGTCAACAAGTGTTGTTGACCATGGAAGGTAAGGATTTGACTCTAGAACAACAGAAAGAGCTTAACGAAATCAGGAAAAAGAAAAGTATATTAATTCGTGAACATAGAATCAAGAAAAGCACAGCTGAAAGCAGACCAATTGTTCCAAGAAAATTTGATAAGACAAGAGATTTACATCTGAGAGAAATGGTCATCATTAGGGCTTGATCCATCAAAAGCAGTGTAAAGGGTGAGAAGTGAGTCAAGGGGTAGAAAGAGGGAGTGGTCATCTAATTTGTTTGTAAATTTTTGTTAAAACTTCTATTGATTTGTTTTATCTTTCCATGGAACGATTATTTGTATGACATTAAATTTATGCAATGGATTCTATTTTTTCTCTATGATATTTTATTTTCTATAATGAAACATTAAATACAAATTTAATTTGAAAATAAGTAAATCTATAAATAATATTTTTTCTAAACATTTAAAATTATGATACGCAAAAATGTGTATCGTCTTCATTTATGACATGGCCTTTCTTGACGGGGGCTTTCTTGATACGCATTGCGTGTCATTAACACGCGCGTCGTAAGGTTATGACATGCGAATGCGTATCGTCTTCCTTTATGACAGGGCCTTCCTTGATACGCATTGCGTGTCGTAAATGCGCGTCGTAAATGAGCATCGTAAATGCACGTCGTCTCTCTTTATGACAGGGCCTTCCTTGACGCGCATTTGTGCGTCGTCTGTGCCTTTTACGACGCGCAATGAGCGTCGTAAAAGGCTGTTTTTCTAGTAGTGTGTATTATAGGAACTACTACTGTACTAACTACCTTAAACCGGATTTATATCAAGGTATTATGTGATTAATTGTACCATACTATCCACTGGAAAACACGACAATGTAAGTCGTCAAAAGGTATGACATTTGGCACCCGAAGACCTGCAGGTCCGGCTATAGCTAGCAGCAAGGTGTAGGATACTCGATCCAGTATAGATCTATACACAAACTCACGCTCTCCCTCCAGGAGATTATGGCTAAAACTCAGGCCATGACAATGAAGGCATGCTCCGATACAGTGGATCACATTTATGTTAATAACACATATATGTATACAATTAGTCATTTAACAACTAATTAACCAGGTTCAGACACCCTAGGATAAGGATATACACTTTGATTCAAGTAGTAGCAGTACCAAGGGTTGCATCTAAGGGTTGTATAGTCACTTAAGGGAGTTTTCGGTCCAAGAGGCTTGCGGTTCTTATGGCTTTTGGTCCAAAGGTGTGACAACCCTATTTCTCCCAAAAGCATTGTAAACACTCGAAAGCTAAAAACAACGAAATTAACCTCAAAAATAAAGTGTTCAGGTATCTAAGTTGGGATGCATCGAATATTAGATATCATGCCCAGGTTTCCAAAGACATAAAGAACACTCAAAACCGAGTTATATTGAAGAAATTATAACCACTCGTATAATTACGACTCGACGTTAAAACATAATTTGACGTAAAAAGTGAAATCTCTATAAAATACATTTTAGCCTTAAAGTATCTAAACAAAAGTCGTAGATCTCGTTGAAAGATGAGCGTGCATAAAAAGATCGCCAAATTTGGACCTCGTATGAAGAAGTTACGAATTTTCAAAGTTTCGTAACAGTAGTAAAGGGCTAAAAACTCGGATTGAAGATCGAGTATTATTTAGCTATCGCCACCTAAACGGAAGTTGAAGATCTCCTCGGTGGTAATAAAACAATAAAAAGACAAACGAAAGCCGACGTCGAATAAAGAACCTATGAAATTTTAACGAACTTTAGGAGGCCCGGCCTATTAAAATTATATCATTAAAAATAAAGTTAAAACTAGCCGACGGAGTCTAAATGAAAGTTGTAGAGCATAATCTCACCTACGCGTGGATATAAAGAACGCGAAAAACGGAGCTCGTACGCGAAAGTTACGGAATTTAGAAGTTGGAAGCAGGGATTACGCCCCGCGTAATCTGGGAGTACGCCCCGCGTACTAGACCCAGGGTCGAGTCCCATCGGCCCGCCCAAGCTACGCCTAGCTAGCCAGGAGTCGTAAGCCATGACGCCTTATTACGCCCCGCGTACTCCGGCAGTACGCGCCGCGTACGGGGGTTTTCAGCCCTATAAATAGAGGGCATAAGGCTCGGGTTTTGGCACACCTTCACCATTTCTCAGACATCCTCCCAGCCCCAGAGACCCTTTTCTCACCTCGGTATCCGCACTCGAGCCCCGACGAAAGATTTACGTTGCAGAAGTTCCCGAAGAGCCCGACAACGCAACTATCCGCGATCGAAACTCTGCTCAACTCTAGCCCCTCTCTTCAAACTTAACGAGTGAGTTCATACCCCTACTTTTCAAATTCTTTTACATGTTTTAGGGGGGAAATACAAGTACATTACACGTTAAAAGTATCGTTTTCTAAACATAAATGAAATTTCTAACTTCGATTATCGATACAAACATCTTAGGTATACAAGGGCAATTATATCACTAAGTTATGTCTACGAAATGGAACATACTATCTGAAAAACTATAATGGGTATAGTTAGCAAGTCAATCATACATTTTATACAGTTTGAAAACGAACTACTTTCAAAAGAAGTAAGGTTATTTCATTGTAAATCTATTTATACTAGGTAATGTGAGACATTTAAACTTCAACGTACATTTTTGTATGCATTTCAAGTCCTGTATTATATACCATAATCTCTTGGAGGGAGAGCGTGATACTTGTGTATAGATCTATACGGGATTGAAAATCCCGCACCTAAACTACTAGCTATAGTTAGACCGGCAGGTCTGGGGTGACAAATGTCATAACATTACAACACTTGAAGAATGTTGTTACAGGCCGTCAGTGTCAATAGTATGGTTATAAAACTCACATAAAAAGTATAAAACAAGGTTGATTTACAAGGGTCATATGTGCATCGCAGTATTTCTACATTATATTTTCATACTAAATTATTGTTATCAATTGTTTATAAAAGTTACTAACACAGTCCAACTTTGGAACCTTTTACATTTTACAAGAAAATATTGGATTTTCTAAAGATCTCGTTTACCAAATTACCACCAAAAGGAATATACTTTTCAACTCGGAGCACTCATGAACTCACCAACTTAATTGTTGACACTTTTCAAAACCACTTGTATTTCTCAGGGAATCAGTGATACAGGTAAACTACCATCTTTTGGAAGAAGGAACACAAAGGATGATTTTATCATTAAACATTTATTCATCATATTGTAATATTCTTTTGATAACATGTATAACGCAACAATACACGTTTTCATTGTTATATATATGATGGTTGTGTTACTTTCTTTACAATATTCAATCGTTGTGATACTACGTGAAGTCATCCACCCCCGAATGTTTCCGCCATTCTGGTTTGGGGGTGTGACAGATTGGTATCAGAGCATTGTTTATAGTGAACTAAGTATATCTAACCACATAAGATATACAAACTATAAATACAACGGGAACCAAAAACCCTCTGATAACAACATTTTCATAGAAATATATTTTCTTTTAAATATATACATTTTTACCGCACATATCAGTCTCGCGTCATGACAAGTTTTACTAAAAAGTAGTATGGCAAGTTGCAATACCACGATTGAGCCTTGGGGTATGTAATCAAATCAAGAATAAATATAGCCTGATCAACTATATTTATCCTAGATTTGACCAATATATGTCGAGGAATGGTCGTAGTAGTCAACAAGCCAAAAACTTATAAAATCTAAATTCGCTAAATTGAAATAATATAAGTCTATTATTAAACGATAAAACATTGCGCTCAGTAAAGATATAAATAGGCTTAGGAATTCGTTAATTAGAAATTCTTTTCTTATAAAAATCTCATACCTCTATCCCAGTACAGACAAATGGCCGGATTTCCTTTACCGGGAGACCCCTACTACCTAAATCAAGGTAATGGCGGCTGGATAGAAGAAGACCCGGAGGAAGACCCAGAGGGAATCGAAGAAGAAATCGAAGAAGAGGTCGAAGAAGAATTCGAAATCGAAGTCGGAGAGGAATACGAAGTCGACGAGGAGATCGTGGAAATTTCTAGCGGAACAGATTCCGAACCAGAAGTAATTGACCCTCCCATCCCACATCCTCCAGTGATCAGGCCACAGCAACCGGGACCCATTCCCATATGGGGAAGCCACCTTTACTACTGGAGCCGTCAGCAAGGCGTGCGTCCTCCATTTGGCATGTGTCGGGATTTTTACAACGTCAGTGGAGGAGGCTCCGCTGATCGGGCACTTCCCGTTGTCGTGAACGCTATAGCTAACCAGAACTACCAGGCAGAACAACAAGCAACCAGAATTCGAGAAATCAATGCTGCTACCCAAGGTAACGCCTCCGACATCAGCCGTTTGGACGGACTACATGAGAATCTCCAAATCGACACGGGGACACTACAGAACCAAATGATAACAGCGCTAGATGACATAAGAGAGATGAAAGAACAACAAGCGGAATTCGAGAGGCGACTGATGGGAGTCAAACGGCCAGATGCCGAATCCAGCTCCAAACGCCACAAGTAGAGTTTGTTCAAGCTCCAACAAATTTTGATATAGACTAGGACCGCGGATAATGTTTTTCTCTTATTTTCTTTTGTATCTGTAAAACGGAGACCTCTTAAATAGGTCAAATTTTCCTAGAAGCCTAATGAAACACACCTTAGGTGTGATATATATATATATATATATATATATATATATATATATATATATATGTATATATATATATATATATATATATATATATATATATATGCAGTGCCTCTTTATATACCTCTCGAAATTAATTAAATTGTTATATCTAACTTGAAACAAAAAAAAAAAAAAAAAAAAAAAAAAAAAAAAAAAAAAAAACTAAAGCCAAAACAAATTACAAGATACGACTAACCCTCAATTACACGATTGTCAAAACAATAGAAACTTATAGAATTCATTCTTATTTTCTCTACCAGAACATGCCTCCTCGTAGAACAACACGCAGAAACTCAACTCCAGCACCACCTCCACCACCTCCTCCAACTATGGATGCAGCTATGTTCCAAACTGCTGTAACGGCCGCTGTAACCGCGGCGATGGCTCAAATGAGCAACAATGGGTCAGGAGGTGGAATAAATAGCTTTACCAACGGCCCAAGCCAAGGCCGTACTGGAGTCTGCACTTACAAAGACTTCACTAATGGAAAACCTATTCCCTTTTATGGAACTGGAGGAGTGTTGGCTCTATCCCAATGGATAGAGAAGACGGAAGCCGTATTTGAAATTTGCGCATGCCCGGAAGAAAGCAAAGTAAAATTTGCTGCCTGTACATTCTCTGAACGCGCCTTGACATGGTGGAACGGCCACGTCAAGACACTAACCCTGGTGGTGGCAAACTCCATGGGTTGGGAGAATTTGAAGCGAATGCTCCTACGGGAATACTGCCCAAGGGGCGAAATTCAGAAGCTGGAACAAGAATTGTGGAACCTTTCGATGAAAGGATCGGACATCGCAGGCTACACCAATAGGTTCTGCGATTTGATAACGCTTTGTCCTGGGATGTTAATTCTAGAAAGCCAAAAAGTGGAGAGATACATCTGGGGATTATCACCCCAACTGCGAGGAAGTGTGCTAGCTTCAAAGCCCATGACCTTCGACAGTGCCAAAGAACTGGCGCAATCTCTTGTGGATCATGGCGTCTGCCAAGGAGTCACGACTATCGCAACTGAACCAACCAAAGGGAATAATGACAACAATAACAACAGCAAGAAGAAATACTGGAACAAGAGGAAGGGACTAACCTCTCAAGAACCTTCAAAGAGACAAATGGTGGCGGTTCATGCTGCTACTACTCCCAGCACAACTCCTACAACTTCGACGCCAACAAGACAATATGCAGGGAACTTGCCAAAGTGCAGCAAATGCAACTACCATCACCACGGTAATTGCCGCGAAATGTACTGTAAGAACTGTGACAGGAAAGGGCACACAGCCCGTTTCTGTAAGGCACCAGCGCGGCCATTCTCTCAAGTTCCTAGTACTGGGGTAAGTCAAGCCTGTTATGGATGTGGAGAAACCGGGCATTTCAAGAGGGACTGCCCCAAGACAAGGAATGTTGGTGGTATTGGGAGAGTGCTGGCGATAGGTCAAAATGAAGCAATAACTGATCCAACAGTAGTTACGGGTACGTTTCTCCTCAACAACATTTATGCATGCATACTATTTGATTGCGGTGCGGAGAGAAGTTTTGTGAGCCATAAATTCAAACATCTACTTAACCAGAGACCCCAACCACTTAATAAAATATTCACGGTAGAAATGGCTAATGGAAAAACAGAAAGCACAAGTGATATGTACGTCGAGTGCACATTAAATTTAAACGAACATTTATTTTCAATCGACCTTATGCCCATTTCGATAAGAAGTTTTGATATAATCATCGGTATGGACTGGCTGAGTCTTCACCATGCCGACATTCTTTGCCATGAAAAGGCCGTTCGTCTCAATCTTCCCAACGGTGAAAATCTCATCATATATGGAGACAAACCTAGTGCAAAATTACAAATCATCTCCTGTATTACAGCACGAAAATATCTTCGCAAGAAATACCATGCCTTTCTAGCCCACGTAGTAGACCAGAAGAAAGAACCAAAGAACATTAAAGATATTCCAGAAGTCTGCAACTTCCCAGACATTTTCCCAGAAGATCTCCCAGGAGTCCCACCAGAACGTCAAGTCGAATTCAGAATCGACTTGATTCCCGGAGCCACCCCAGTAGCAAAGTCACCGTACCGTTTAGCTCCAGCCGAGATGCAGGAACTGTCCAGTCAATTGAACGAGCTGTTGAGCAAGGGATTCATTAGGCCAAGTTTCTCACCATGGGGTGCACCAGTCCTGTTCATGAAAAAGAAGGACGAATCTTTTCGCATGTGCATCGATTATCGAGAACTGAACAAACTGACAATCAAAAACCGATATCCCCTTCCACGTATAGACGATCTTTTTGACCAACTACAAGGAGCGAGCTACTTCTCGAAAATCGACCTAAGATCCGGTTATCACCAGCTACGAGTACTAGAAGGAGACATCCCCAAAACGGCTTTCCGAACACGATATGGTCACTACGAGTTTGTAGTGATGCCCTTCGGATTGACAAACGCTCCAGCAGTGTTCATGGATTTGATGAATCGAGTATGTCGCCCTTTCCTGGACAAATTCGTGATCGTGTTCATAGATGATATACTCATCTATTCTAGAAACCAGGAAGAACACAGCCAACATCTCCGCCAAGTTCTGGAAACATTAAGGGCAGAGAAACTTTATGCAAAATTTTCCAAGTGCGAATTTTGGATTCGAGAGGTGGATTTTCTAGGACACGTAGTAAGCAAGGAAGGAATACACGTGGATCCCTCGAAGATCAAGGCAATAGAGAATTGGACGATCCCAAGAACCCCTACAGAGATCCGACAATTTTTAGGACTCGCCGGGTATTACCGAAGGTTCATACAGAATTTTTCCAAGATTGCCAAGCCACTCACCACACTGACTCAGAAAAATGTGACCTTCGACTGGGGAGAAAAACAAGATGCCGCATTTCAAACGTTAAAACGAGCATTATGTAGTGCACCCATCCTAACCCTGCCAGAAGGGACAGAGGACTTCGTGGTCTATTGTGATGCATCAAACCAAGGACTCGGTTGTGTCCTAATGCAACGAGGGAAGGTCATCGCCTATGCCTCAAGACAACTCAAGACGCATGAAGTGAACTACACAACGCACGATCTTGAGCTAGGAGCAGTCGTTTTCGCTCTAAAGATATGGAGACACTACCTCTACGGCACAAAATGCACGATCTTCACTGACCATAAAAGCCTTCAACATATTCTCAACCAGAAAGAACTCAACATGAGACAAAGACGGTGGGTAGAGCTACTAAGTGATTACGAATGCGAAATTCGATATCACCCCGGAAAGGCTAATGTGGTGGCGGATGCACTCAGTAGGAAGGAATACTCCGGTCGCCGAGTGAAGTCCCTAACTATGACGATCCATTCCCACCTGTCCACGCAAATCAAGGAAGCCCAAATGGAAGCCTTGAAAGCTGAAAATGTGGCAGGAGAAACCCTAAGGGGAATGGATAAGAATCTTGAAACCAAGAACGACGGAGTTCGTTATTTCATGGATCGAATATGGACACCAAAGTTTGGTGGATTCAGAGAAATCGTCATGGACGAAGCCCATAAAACACGATACTCCATACATCCCGGCTCCGACAAGATGTATCTCGACCTCAAGAAGTTGTACTGGTGGCCGAACATGAAAGCCGAAATTGCTACCTACGTGAGTAAATGTCTGACGTGCGCTAAGGTCAAAATAGAATACCAAAAACCTTCAGGTTTATTACAACAACCAGAAATACCCGAATGGAAGTGGGAGCGGATAACTATGGATTTCATAACCAAGTTACCCAAAACGACAAACGGACTCGACACCATTTGGGTAATTGTCGACAGGTTAACTAAATCAGCGCATTTTCTACCGATCAAAGAGACGGATAAATTGGAGAAGTTAACAAGGACGTACCTCAGGGAAATTGTACGACTGCACGGTATGCCCGTATCCATTATCTCGGACCGAGATAGTAGATTCACCTCAAGATTCTGGCAGTCGCTACAAAGAGCTTTGGGGACAAGACTAGACATGAGTACCGCCTATCACCCTCAAACCGACGGCCAGAGCGAGAGAACCATACAAACCCTAGAAGACATGCTGAGGGCCTGCGTAATCGATTTCGGCAAAGCATGGGACACACATCTACCCTTGGTCGAGTTCTCGTACAACAATAGCTACCACACCAGTATCAAAGCTGCCCCGTTCGAAGCCCTCTATGGCCGCAAGTGCAGGTCACCTTTATGCTGGGCCGAAGTGGGAGACACCCAACTAGCAAAAAGACAAGCAACTGACAACACACTTACTGGGCCAGAAATCATACGGGAAACTACGGAGAAGATTGTTCAAATCCGAGAACGTCTAAAGGCATCAAGGGATAGACAAAAGAGTTATGCAGATCAGAGATGAAAACCCTTGGAATTCCAAGTTGGAGACCGTGTCCTACTAAAAGTCTCGCCATGGAAAGGATTGATACGCTTCGGAAAACGTGGGAAACTGAACCCCAGATACATCGGACCATTCGAGATCCTTGCGAGGATCGGTCCAGTGGCTTACAAACTTAGACTACCTCAGGAACTCCACAATGTACACCCTACCTTTCATGTGTCAAACCTGAAGAAATGCTTATCCGACGAGACCCTTGTCGTCCCTCTAGACGAAATCGCAATAAACGAAAACCTCCAATTTGTAGAGGAACCGGTAGAGATCATGGATCGGGAAGTCAAAAGGACCAAACAAAGCCGCATACCTATCGTGAAGGTCCGCTGGAACGCCAAGCGAGGACCTGAATACACCTGGGAACGAGAGGATCAAATGAAACAAAAGTACCCGCATCTTTTTCCTAATTTGTAATATTGATCTTAGATTAAATTTCGGGACGAAATTCCCTTAACAGGGGGATGATGTGACAACCCTATTTCTCCCAAAAGCATTGTAAACACTCGAAAGCTAAAAACAACGAAATTAACCTCAAAAATAAAGTGTTCAGGTATCTAAGTTGGGATGCATCGAATATTAGATATCATGCCCAGGTTTCCAAAGACATAAAGAACACTCAAAACCGAGTTATATTGAAGAAATTATAACCACTCGTATAATTACGACTCGACGTTAAAACATAATTTGACGTAAAAAGTGAAATCTCTATAAAATACATTTTAGCCTTAAAGTATCTAAACAAAAGTCGTAGATCTCGTTGAAAGATGAGCGTGCATAAAAAGATCGCCAAATTTGGACCTCGTATGAAGAAGTTACGAATTTTCAAAGTTTCGTAACAGTAGTAAAGGGCTAAAAACTCGGATTGAAGATCGAGTATTATTTAGCTATCGCCACCTAAACGCAAGTTGAAGATCTCCTCGGTGGTAATAAAACAATAAAAAGACAAACGAAAGCCGACGTCGAATAAAGAACCTATGAAATTTTAACGAACATTAGGAGGCCCGGCCTATTAAAATTATATCATTAAATTATGTCTACGAAATGGAACATACTATCTGAAAAACTATAATGGGTATAGTTAGCAAGTCAATCATACATTTTATACAGTTTGAAAATGAACTACTTTCAAAAGAAGTAAGGTTATTTCATTGTAAATCTATTTATACTAGGTAATGTGAGACATTTAAACTTCAACGTACATTTTTGTATGCATTTCAAGTCCTGTATTATATACCATAATCTCTTGGAGGGAGAGCGTGATACTTGTGTATAGATCTATACGGGATTGACAATCCCGCACCTAAACTACTAGCTATAGTTAGACCGGCAGGTCTGGGGTGACAAATGTCATAACACTACAACACTTGAAGAATGTTGTTACAGGCCGTCAGTGTCAATAGTATGGTTATAAAACTCACATAAAAAGTATAAAACAAGGTTGATTTACAAGGGTCATATGTGCATCGCAGTATTTCTACATTATATTTTCATACTAAATTATTGTTATCAATTGTTTATAAAAGTTACTAACACAGTCCAACTTTGGAACCTTTTACATTTTACAAGAAAATATTGGATTTTCTAAAGATCTCGTTTACCAAATTACCACCAAAAGGAATATACTTTTCAACTCGGAGCACTCATGAACTCACCAACTTAATTGTTGACACTTTTCAAAACCACTTGTATTTCTTAGGGAATCAGTGATACAGGTAAACTACCAGCTTTTGGAAGAAGGAACACAAAGGATGATTTTATCATTAAACATTTATTCATCATATTGTAATATTCTTTTGATAACATGTATAACGCAACAATACACGTTTTCATTGTTATATATATGATGGTTGTGTTACTTTCTTTACAATATTCAATCGTTGTGATACTACGTGAAGTCATCCACCCCCGAATGTTTCCGCCATTCTGGTTTGGGGGTGTGACAAAAGGTTGGCCGAAAAATCTTGTTCTTTGATTCATAAGGTGTTTTACAAGGGTTTCCAACAAGCAAGTAGTGTTTTAGACTCAATACTAAGCATTATGAAGGCTTAAAGTCATTTTGACACCTTTATTTAGAGTTTTCGGTTTAAGGAGATGTACCAACCAAAAACCCCTTTTGTTCTTGGAAAAATGATGATTTCAAGGTTCTAAATTAAGTATCATTACTAGATAACAAGTATAAGAGATAGATACTTACAATATGGAAGAAAAAAAGGTGATTTTTGGCCCAAAACACTAGTGTGTTTTCTTGGTGTAACTAAGAACACTTGAAGATCTACATAAATGGAATGATTTCATGGATGAAATCATGTATAAACACTTTAATATGAGTGGAATCAACTAGATAGGGTAAGAAACACTTACATTTTAAAGATCTAGAAGGAAAAATCGGATGATACTTGAGAGGGTTTCGGTCCTTGTTCTTGAAAGAGTGAAAAAGTGACAAATATAGCTAAGTGTCATATATATACTCAAGGGGGTTTTTGTCCCAAATAGTGTTTGGACCGAAAACTCCTAACTCTTGGAGTTTTTGCGAAAATGATGCAAAATGAACTTAGGGCATCCTCTCTCCTGTTATTCCTGAAGTACTAAGCTTTAAAACACTTAAACTGACTCCCAAAAAGATTAACAGATAGCATAAATAGGTCTGATTTCTATTGAAGTGAATGATTGTTCGGGATAGAAATTTCGGGTTGTCACATCATCCCCCCGTTAGAAGGAATTTCATCCCAAAATTAGAGTTTAAGTAATCAAGTAGTTACAAATAACTAAGAAAATAGATGACGATATTTCAGTTTCATCTTATCATCTCGCTCCCAAGTGAATTCAGGTCCTCGCTTGGCGTTCCAGCGAACCTTCACTATCAGGATGCAGCTTTGCTTCGTCTGCTTGACCTCACAGTCCATGATCTCTACAGGCTCTTCCACAAAGTTGAGTATTTCGTTGATTTCAATCTCATCGAGTAGGATTACAAGAGTCTCATCGGACAGACACTTTTTCAACTTTGAGACGTGGAATGTAGAATGTACATTACTGAGCTCGCGGGGTAGGTTGAGTTTGTAAGCTACAGGGCCGATTCTAGTGAGAATCTCAAAAGGCCCTATGTATCTTGGATTGAGCTTCCCATGCTTTCCGAAGCGTATCAAGCCCTTCCAGGGCGATAATTTCAAAAGAAAGAGGTCTCCCACCTGGAATTCTAAAGGCTTCCTTCGTTTGTCTGCATAGCTCTTCTGTCGGTCTCTAGAGGCCTTCAATCGTTCACGAATCTAAATGATCTTCTCTGTTGTTTCCCGTATGATTTCCGGACCTATGAGAGTGTTGTCAGGAACTTATCCTTTAGCTAACTGGGTGTCACCCACCTTAGCCCATCACAGAGGGGATCTGCACTTCCGGCCGTAAAGGGCTTCAAATGGAGCAACTTTGATGCTCGTGTGATAACTTTTATTGTAGGAAATTTCAACAAGGGGTAAGTGAGTATCCCATGCGTTCCCAAAGTCGATCACATAGGCTCTCAACATATATTCCATTGTTTGGATGGTTCTCTCACTTTGTCCGTCAGTCTGAGGATGGTAGGTTGTACTCATGTCCAGCCTCATTCCTAGGGAACTTTGTAGTGACTGCCAAAACCTCAAAGTGAACCTACTATCTCTATCGGAGATAATGGATATAGGAACACCATGCAGTCATATGATTTCCCTAATTTATGTTCTCGTAAGATTTTCTATCTTGTCAGTTTCTTTGATAGGTAGGAACTGTGCGGACTTCGCCAATCTATAGACGATGACCCATATGGTATTAATTCCACCCGTTGTCTTGGGCAACTTGGTTATGAAATCCATAGTGATCCGCTCCCACTTCCATTCTGGAATCGATGGTTGTTGTAGCAAACCGGAGGGTTTCTGGTACTCGACCTTTACCTTTGCGCAAGTAAGGCATTTACTTACGAAGGTAGCAATCTTTGCTTTTATGTTAGGCCACCAGCATAACTTTTTAAGATCCAAATACATCTTATCTGAATATGGGTGGATAGAATACTGAGTGTTGTGCACCTCGGTCATGACTAAGTCTCGGAAGCCACCGTGTTTTGGTGTCCAGATCCAGTACATGAAATATAAGGCTCCGCCACCCTTGGATTCTAAGTTCTTATCCATTCCTCTAAGGGATTCACCCGCCACATTTTCAGGTTTCAAGGCCTCAAGCTGAGCCTCCTAAATTTGTGTGGACAAGTGTGAATGGATAGTCATTGTCAACGATTTGACCCTTCGACCAGAATATTCTTTCCGAATTAGGGCGTCTGCTATTACGTTGGCCTTACCCGGATGATAACAAATTTCACATTCGTAGTCATTGAGTAGCTCGACCCACCATCGTTGTCTCATGTTGAGCTCCTTCTGATCAAATATATGTTGTAAACTCTTGTGTTCTGTAAAGATCGTTCTTTTTGTGCCATGTAGGTAATGTCTCCAGATCTTCAGGGCAAACACAACTGCCCCTAACTCAAGATCTTGTGTGGTGTAGTTCACTTCATGTGTCTTCAGCTGTCTCGAGGCATAGGCGATGACCTTACATCATTGCATCAGAACACAACCGAGCCCTTGGTTGGATGCATCGCAGTATACAACGAAGTCTTCTATCCCTTCGGGAAGGGATAGTATCGTTGTGGTGCATAAGGCTCGCCTCAGTGTTTGAAACGCTTTTTCTTGTTTCTCTTCCCAGTCAAAGGCCGCTCCTTTTTAGGTCAGTGTAGTAAGAGGTTTCGCAATCCGGGAGAAGTTATGTATGAACCTGCGGTAGAAGCCAGCTAGACCTAGAAATTGACGAATTTCCCTAGGCATCTTCGGTGCTGACCAGTTCTCAATGGCTTTAATTTTGGATGGGTCCACGTGTATTCCCTCTTTGCTAACCACGTGCACTAAGAATTCGACTCTTCGGATCCAAAATTCGCACTTAGAGAACTCCACATAGAGCTTATCTGTTTGTAAAGTTCCTAGAACTTGTCATAGGTGATCGCCATGCTCTTCCTTACTTCGAGAGTAGATCAGGATGTCATCAATGAAGACGATGATGAACTGGTCCAAGTAAGGACGGCATACTCTATTCATAAAATCCATGAACACTGCGGACGCATTGGTCAATCCGAATGGCATCACCACGAACTCGTAGTGTCCGTAACGATTTTGGAAGTTGTCTTTGGAACATCCTCCTCTAGTACTCGTAACTGGTGATATCCGGATCTTAGATCAATTTTGGAAAAGTAACCTGCCCCTTGCAGTTGGTCAAATAAATCGTCTATGCGAGGCAGAGGGTAACGATTTTTGACTGTCGGTTTGTTGATTTCTCTATAGTCGATATACATACGGAATGATCCGTTTTTATTCTTAACGAACAAGACTGGTGCTCCCCAGGGTGAGAAGCTTGATCTTATAAAACCCTTGCTTAGCAGTTTGTTATGTTGACCAGATAGTTTCTGCATTTCTGCTGGTGCTAATCGGTAAGGCGATTTGGCTACTGGGGTAGCTTCTAGGACTAGTTCGATTCTGAACATGACTTGTCATTGTGGAGATAATCCTAGTAGTTCTTCAGGAAAGATGTCGGGAAAGTCACACACTATCGGGATGTTCTTTAGTTCTTTCGTTTCTAGGCTCGTATCGACAACGTAAGCGAGGAATGCATGATATTCCTTGCGTAGATATTTCCGTGCTTGAATACTTGAGATGATACGAAGACTCATGTCGAGTTTGTTGTCGTAGATGATAAGGGTTTTGTTAGCCGGGAGGTTTAGATGGACTGCTTTCTCGTTTCACATGATGTCGGCGTGATGAAGACTCAACCAATCAATGTCGATACTGACATTGAAACTTTTAATCGAGACCGGCATGAGGTCGATTGGAAATGAATAGCTATCTAGAGTTAAGCTACATTCTATGTATATGCTATTTGTGCTCTCAGTTTTCCCATTAGCCATTTCTACAGTGAATGGTTCTTTAGGTGCGTGTGGTTGTCATTTAAGTAAGCATGCAAATTTCTGATTCACGAAACTCCTTTCTGCCCCACTATCAAACAGTATGCATGCATAAGAGTTTTCTAGGAGAAACATACCAGTCACCACGGTCGGTTCAGCAACTTCTTCCCCATGGTCTATAGCCAGAACTTTTCCCGCTCCACCAGCATTTCTTGCCTTGGGGCAGTCCCTTTTATAGTGGCCTACATCGCCACATCCATAGCAAGCCTGGCCCACGCCAGCGCTGGGAACTTGGGTGATCAGCCTTGTCGGGGCTTTGCAGAAATGAACAGTGTGTCCTTTCTTGTTGAAGTTGGAGCACTGCATTGCTCGATAGGGGCCGTTGTGGTGGAAGTTGCATTTGTTGCACTTTGGCAAACTTCCAGCGTACTACTTCACCGGAGCAGCAGCAGCGGGTGTTATCGCGGCATGAACCGCCACAATCTGCTGCTTTTTGGCAGCTCATTGTTTCTTCTTGTCATCCCAGGACTTCCGCTTATTGGCAGCGGGTTTGGAGGATTATGAGATGGCCAGGGTTGTTGTTGACGATGGGGATTGGACTCCATGGTCGATGAGTCGTTGTGCCAATCGCTTGGCACTATCAAAGGTAGCAGGGTGTGAAGCTAAGACATTTCCCTGATACGGAGGCACCAGCCCCCAGATGTATCTCTCGATCTTTTTCCCCTCGGTGGGAACCATGTTGGGACAGAGGGCCACCATGTCACACCCCTAAACCAGAACGGCGGAAACGTTCGGGGGTGGAGGACGTCATATTCAGTATCATAACAGTTCATAGAAAGGAAAGTACACACCACCATATACATTAAAGTTTCCAAAATGTTTACATAATTGTATTCGTTACATGTTCAAAAGTTAAATACATAAACATCTTTCAAAAGAAGTAATTAACGTCAGTACGTTAATCCCCAAAAGTTGATTTCCAAATCTGCTTAGCGGTTCCCTAAGAATACAAGTTATTTCAAAGAAAAAGTGTCAACAATTAAGTTGGTGAGTTCATGAGTAGTGTTTTGAGAAATGTACGCCATTCGAAAGTTCGTGTATGTTTTCCAGAAAACACAGTATTTCAAATGTAAAGAGTTGTGATTTGTTGTGTTGAAAGTGAATGTATTAGATCCAGAAAATCCCATATTTTCCCTAATGGTTGAGATATGAATTGTTGTGTTTTCCAAGAAAAACCCTTATTTTCTTATAAAAGTATGAAATGCATATGAATGTTCGTGTTATAAGTTGTAAATAATTGCACCAGGAAAATCCCTTATTTTCCTATTAGTTGTTTGGTTTGTATACAGGAAAAACCCTTATTTTCCTAACATAACTGGCAGTCTCTAAGACCGAAAATCGCAAGAAAACGACGTTCTTAAAAGTTGTGTCATACTTTTATCTAATAAATCTATACGAAGATCGCATTTGTTAGATGAAGAATAGTTTTAATAGCTACTCGTTCATAAAAGCATAATACCATATTAATTGTATATCCGATGAGTTTTATAACCATACTAAACATAATATGCCTGTAACGACGTTCTTCAGGCATCGCAACGTTATGACAACTATCACCCCAAAAGACGGACTGTAGCTAACAGTCAGGGCGCGGGACCATGACTTCCCGTATAGATCTATACACATTTGACACGTTCTCCGAACGGGAGACTCTGGTTATAGACAGGACTTGCAGCATTACTTTCTAATAAAGAAAAGTAATGTTTGAAGATATACATGTCTCATGGATTCTCAACTAAGTCCGCATTAAAGTGATAGTTTTGTATGCAAAGTTTATCCTTTTTCACAATGTTTGACAAAGCATAAATCATAAGTTTTTAGAATGTATAAAACGACTTAGCAACGAAAGGTACTTTGAAATCATTATATACTTTGTATAAGTCTAATGCACGCAAAGTATGACAAGAGTTTTCCGTAATAGTAATGAGCTCCAAGAGATTTATTCGATAAAACAATTGAAGTGAAACTTTATAAAATACACGATAATAACCGTATGTTTACTTGTATTTCCCCCCTAAAAGAGTATAAAAGCATTTAGAATGTATTTAAAGTGTGTTTAGAAGGGGTATGAACTCACTTGATCGATTGAATAAAGCGTGATGAAAACCGAGCAGAACTTCTACTCGAGAAAGCGGATCTCTCGAGATTCTCGGGAAATCTCGGGAGTCTCGGGAGTGTAAAACTTTCTTCCCACCTTGGATATGAAAACCGGGACTTTGGGATGATTCCGAGGGTTGAAACGCAGAGCTTCGGCATGAGAAAGGAAAGAAATTAGCAACTTTGGCCGGCACCCTCGCATCTCTATTTATAGGGGTCTGAGAGGTTGCGTTACGTGGGGCGTACTAGAGTACGAGCTGCGTACTCATGCGTCGTGCATGAGCGCATCCTCGGTCGAAACATTGGAGTGATGTGGACGAACCGGAGCCTAGCATCCGAGTACGCTGGGCGTACGACGGTACACTGGGCGTACGAGGGATCGGACCGCTGACTCGTACTTCGGATAATACCGAGTTTTAATTAAATTTATATTTTAATTAATTGGCAAACTTCAAAAATTCATATCTTTCTCATACGAACTCCATTTTCGACGTTCTTTATATCCACGTGAAGGTGAGACTACGATCTACAACTTTTGTTTAGACTCCGTCGGCTAGTTTTGATTTATTTTTAATATTATATTTTTAATAGGTCGGGACAGGAAAAGTCTGTTAAAGTTCCATAACTTCTTCATCCGACGTCCGTTTTCGTCAGACTTTTTACCGTTGCGCTAGTATTGTTGAGCCCTTCGATTCTCATTTAGATTGTGTCGGTCAAAAGTCTCTAAATCTCGATTTCGAGTTTTTAGTTGTCTACTGCTATATCTGTAACTTAGAAAAATCACAACTTCCTCATACGAAGTCAGATTTGGACGTTCTTTTTATGTACGTTTACGGTTTGATGATATCTAAAACTTTCATTTAGATACCTAAGGCCAAAAACTATTGTATTGAAACTTCGCGTTTTACGTTTATCAGTATTGCCGGTTTTGCCGAGAATCTTCGGTTGGTCATAACTTCTTCGTTATAACTCGGATTTTAGGGTTCTTTATATGTATGAAAACCTTGACACGATTCCTACTACTTTATTTAACCCAAATAAGATTTTTGGAAAGTTAAATTTTGACCTAAATTTGACTTGCGTTCCATCATATTGCCTCGAAATATCGGGTTGTCACACACCAGTTCACTGAATCTGGCGGTATACACGACTATGTTGGATCCCCTCATGGTTAGGCTCCACAGCTCTTGTTCCAACTTTTGGATTTTGCCCCTCGGGCAGTACTCCTCAATCATGAGGTTTTTTATAGTTTCCCAGCACATGTCGTTTGCCACTATAAGAGTGAGTGACTTGACATGATTGTTCCACCACGTCAGGACTTTCTCCTCAAAGGTGCAAGAGGAAAACTTGACATTACTCGCTGCATGGCAGGAGCAAATCTCGAAGACATATTCTGTCTTCTCGAACCATTGCGAGAGGGCAAAGACTCCGCTATTCCCCTTGAAGGACATTGGCTAGCAGTTAGTGAAGTCCTTGTAGGAGCACTCTCTCGAGCGCACAAGGAGTTCACCTTGAGTAGAGTTAACATGGGTTCCACCTCTGTTGGCATCAGTGGAGTGATATTGAGCCATGGCCGTAGCCAAAGCCGCAGCCACTACATCATTCAGAGTTGTGGTATCGATTGTCGAAGGAGGTGGTAATGGAGGAGGTGGAGGATTGCACCTTGTTGATATGCGAGGAGGCATCCTTCAACTATAAGTTTAAAGGAAATATGTACATGGTGCTTAGAATCAATTGTAAGCATAATGAGAGTGTTCCATGGGATAAATCGCCATAGTCCAACAGTTGAATAAGTGTACATTTTGAAATAGCAGTATAGCAGAAGAGTAGGAAAAACACAAGAGTACAAATTTTTCCAACAGATTAGATAAATATCAATATTACTGGTATTACTGATGTAAACGGGTTCAGGAAAAACAACCTAATAGTAGGTCTTATATCAAACCATATGAGGGAAAATGTTTGACAGCTTAGTAGACTAGATAGTGTACTGAAAGATAGGAATAATTTATAGACAAGTGCTTCATAGAGCACAGATACGAAAGGCTACTCCTTAATCAAAAGAAAAGACATGCCAGACATCTTTTAACGGTGATGGGAACTCCTCGGGCAAACCCTAAGGTCTTCCATCTGATGGACCACTTCTTGGAGGTGTCGTTCATGAGCCCTCTGGCGAACTCAAAGTTCTATGACTTCAGCTCGGCAGGCAGCTAGTTGTTGCTGCAGAGCCTCATTAGTCCTTCTGGTCCTTTCCATCGCCTCTTCAAGATGGCGAATGCGGACCGTGTTGACACCAGTGTTGGCATAAATCTCCACTATTCGGCCGATGGCTGCTCGACCTTGCTCCACATTCCGAGCAATTCTACGGACCATGATGGGTAGGCTTGGTCAGCTGAACCACCCTCGCTTATATTATAGAAGCTTCGGTCCCCTTTGTAGGGTAACGGTTGACCTTGTTCATCGCTCCAGCGATTCAAGTTTGTTTCCCACAAGGGTGTAGCACCGTAAAACGTTGGTCGGGTTTGTTGATTGGGACTTGACCTACTTGGGGTAGGTTGTTGACTTCTGGCTCAGAGTCAAATCCATCCGAGAAGCCTTCTGCGTGATGATCATCCAATGGGATTTGAAGCTCATCATCGGACTCTGCTTCAAGCCATCTAGCATTGTCGTGGGGTGGAAAGTACGGGTTGCCATAATGAAATCCAGCCATGATATCTATGCGAGAAAAGGGGTATAAGAATCCTACAAAAATAGATGTACCGTTTAAGATAATTAAAAGATGATCTTTATCAGTTATTTTAATACTTGTGTAGTGTATACCAGTTATATGAAATCAAAGTAGGATAGACCTTCGAATAAGTGGTCCTAACTCTAAATCCACAACCAAACAAGGACAGGAAGTAAAGCAAAGATCACAGATTTTGAGTCTATAACACCTAAATTTCATATAACTTTAGAGTATTCACTTAACGACTAATGACCTACTTGATAGAGACCTTTTTAGTG
The DNA here is from genome assembly GCF_052625555.1 of Lactuca saligna. NCBI lineage: Eukaryota > Viridiplantae > Streptophyta > Magnoliopsida > Asterales > Asteraceae > Lactuca > Lactuca saligna. The sequence continues at coordinate 138,366,260 of NC_136420.1, forward strand.
CTTAGATAACACAGAATACTCCTATAGTATTTTAAACTTATGTTCTGTTCTTGTGCTTTCATTGTAGTAGTGTTGGTAAGTTTTTAGCATTGTTTCCATATCACAACCATTCTAGGGCATATGCTAATCACTCCTCGGACCAGCATAGTTGATCAGGCTATGCTACTCCCAAGACTGACCATACATCCCCGAGCTTACTTGTGATATTTAACAATCATAATACTTTTGTATTTGTCATTGTCACACTGATTTTAGTATGAATGCAGACTTGTATACTTAATTAAATATTTTATTATTTAAAAGTATAGACTCATGGTTAGAGTTTTTTAATCCCATCGTGTTTATAGTTAGTATATCTTTTATTGGTTAATATACTAGATTCACTATAAACGATGCTCTGATACCAATCTGTCACACCCCAAAACCAAAAACAGCGGAAATGTTCTGGGGTGGAGGACGTCATATACAGTATCACAACATAGTATAATAGAAAACAAGTAAACAACATCATCCATTGCATTAAATAAATAATTTTAATACAAATGTTTTGTAGTATATAAGACACCAAAATATGAATCAAAATAAAGATGAGTCTTGTATGCGCTCCATCTTCTCAAAAGTTGGCATCGGTACCTGTCTACTGATGACCTGAGAATACAAGTTATTTTGAAATAGTTATCAGCATTAAAGCTGGTGAGTTCATAAGTATTTAGTGTCTATGTTTGTATCAAAATGTTTGAAACGATGTTTGATGTATGAATTTTAAACGTTTGTAGTAAAAGTATGTGAATGTTTGTAAGTCTTTGTAAAAGTTTGTAACTCCTAGAAAATCCTATATTTTCTAATAAAAGTAGCCTTCTATCAAGGCACAACTGTTTTGTATGCTTGTTTCTTGTAAAAGTGTGTAATTTTCCCAAGTGTAACTATCATTATCAAAATATAGTTTGTACATTAAAGTTTAAGTGAAGTAATCACTAAATAAATGTAAAGGGTAAATTAATGTAGTACTATAGTGTTGTATTATAGGAACTACTGCTTTACTAACTACCTTAAACCGGATTTATATCAAGGTACTATGTGATTAATTGTACCATACTATCGACTGGAAAACACGACAATGTAAGTCATCAAAAGGTATGACATTTGGCACCCGAAGACCTGCAGGTCCGGCTGTAGCTAGCAGCAAGATATAGGATAGTCAATCTAGTATAGATCTATACGCAAACTCATGCTCTCCCTCCAGGGGATTCTAGCTACAGCTCGGGCCATGAAAATGAAGGCATGCTCTGAAACAATGGATCACATTTACATTAAAGTATACTTGTATATGTAATGTATTGTTTCTCATCATAGTATCGTTGTATACATTCTCATCCTAGTATCATGGTATATGTTCTCATCATAGTATAGTTGTATATGTTCTCATCCTAGTGAATTTTTATATGTTCTCATCATAGTATAGTTGTATATGTTCTCATAGTAATAAGTAATGACTCATGAATGAACTGACTCTTGTATGCTTCACTGGACTAGAAGTAGTAAGTAGTATAACCCTAAACTATACTGTCACACCCCGAAAACCGAAGGCGGAAACATTTCCGAGGTTGACTCCATGTAGAGTATCAAATCCAATGTACATAGTAAGTAAAGTAAATCAACCATTACATTACATATATGAAAGTTTTACATTTGTTTCAAAAGCATAAGTTATACAAGTGATACATAGTATATATGAAAAATACAAAATGAGTCTTCTGAGAACTCCGACTTCACACAAAAGGATCTTCGGGTACCTGTCTAACTCGGACCTGAGAATACAAGCGGTTTGAAAATCAGCATAAAGCTGGTGAGTTCATAAGCGGTTAGTTTTTCTGAAAATGTACGAGATCCTTTGTTTTCCTGAAAAGTAGTTATCCAAGAAAATCCCATATTTTCTTATGTAAAGTTAGTTTCCAAATCTGAGCGTAAAGTGAACGATGTTTAATTAAAACATGATTGTTCTTGTGAAATGTAATTCAATTGTTTAACTTATTACACTTCTCTAATTCCGTACTACTATTACTCAGGAAGAATCCCATGTTCTCCTAACTGTGTGTGTGTGAACTGTTACTAGTTTCTGACTATGTTCGGTGTCCTTCCCAGGAAAACCCCATGTTTCCCTGACTGTGTGTATATCTTTACCGGTTTTGTTTATGTTCAGTGTTCTCCCCAGAAAAACCCCATGTTTCCCTGACACTGTGTGTGTGTGTCTTTACTGGTTATGGTTATGTTCAGTGTTCTTCCCAGGAAAACCCCATGTTTCCCTTACTGTGTGTGTGTGTCTTTACTGGTTATGGTTATGTTCAGTGTTCTTCCCAGGAAAACCCCATGTTTTCCTGACTGTGTGTGTATCTGCAATCCCTAAATGTACATTAGCTTTACTACGTACATAAAGCTAGTAAATGAATCTGAAACGCTAATAATCTAGATTGCGAGTCCTTAACCATACTCAGACTAGATATGACTCGAACCGTGGTCAATATCCTTTTTATGACTCTCGTCACCCTTGAACCTTTCGGTTCGGCTGTAGCTAGCAGCCAGGTGTGGGATTGTCAGTCCCGTATAGATCTATACACTCAAGCCACGCTCTCCTACGAATGGAGATTCTGGTTACAGGGTTAGTCCCCCACTATCTCGTGCCACGGAAGTGTTACAAGGACGTGTCTCCAATCATTAAGATTACTCTTTACTTTTCGACTATGAAAGTAGTATTTACAACTGACTATATTCTACGTACCTGTCCTTTACACTCGAGCCTAGGCGTTTTATTAAAGACATTACACTCGAGCCTAGGTGTTATTTAATGATGGCTGTCCTTTTACACTCGACCCTAGGTGTATTATTAAGGACATTACAGTGATTTGTGTGTTATGATGGTATTTATCTATCACACTCGAGCCTAGGTGTATTGTTAAGGACATATAGATGGTTCATGTTTTTCTAATGGAGTCTGTCTTTTACACTCGAACCTTAGTGTTTTATTACAGACATTACAATGGTTTATGTATTCTATCAGTTTAAATGTGAACAATCAATTACCAAGTACACAATATAACAGTGTATAATAAGAATTGAAAATCGGGTTAAAACAAACAACTCTGCAAGTTAAAACAATTTGTTTAAAAGGTTTTCAATTCTTAAAGTGTACAATTATGAAACCATGTAATTGAAATCATGTGATTGAGTACAAGATATACTTGTACTTTTGCTTGTATTCCCCCCCTTAAAAACATTGAAAAACCATTGAAAAAGGGTAGGGGTATGAACTCACCGGACGCGGAAATGTGTCGATTTCAGGTGCTAAACGTCAAATCGAGGCCTGATAACACACGAGGTTCCTATGTAAAATGAAATGGCATACAAATATATCTAATTAGATTTACAACTCTAATTAGATATGAAGTTACACTCCAACGAACGAAAACACCTCAAAACGGGTGTTTGGAGTGACCCGGGTGACATCTACGGACGGGAATTGAAGCGTGGGACTTGGGATTCAAGTTTACTCCCCAAAAGTAAACTCCCTAATGATGTTTATGGCCTAAACACCCATTCCCCATGAGTTTACGGCCGTAAACTCATAGAGGGGTGGTTTATGGTGTTTAATGGCTCACTAATGGGTATGGACACTTGGAAATGCTTGGAATAATTTTAACTAAGGCTTGGATTGAATTAAAATCATCAAATACAACACTTAAGGGAGTTTACGGCCTAGGAATGGGTTCTATGGCCGTAAACTCACATATCTCATAAAATAAGTGTTGTTAAGGTGTTAAAATTAATCACATGTGATTCTAAAAATTCCCACAAGCCTAGAAATGAGTTTGGGGCACCAACTGACACCATTTTATGAGTTTACGGCCATGAGACATGTTCTATGGCTGTAAACTCTCATATGTAGGGTTTTGATGTTTTTAAAGCCCTAAAACTATTTTTGGTTGGTCCTTTGATTTATTCCAAGGCTTTTGGTGGTGTTGGATGGCTTTCTAACACCTTAGAATTGATTTTATACCCCTTTTTGAGGAGTTTACGGCCCAAGCACATGCCTTGGCCGTAAACTCATATAAACCTCTCAAAAACCCTCCTAATATGTGTTTACGGCCTAGGCACCTTCCAAGGCCGTAAACTCATATACAAAGCTTCAAATCTTGGTTTGAGGCATTCTAATTCCATTTCATAAAGTCCTCTAGCCATATACAAGGTCCAATTGAGATTTGGAAGGGTTTTGTTGCTCCAAAAACCCTCTTTATGTGAGTTTACGGCCTAGGACTGTTCTAGGGCCGTAAACTCATGTTAATGGTCCTATCCCATGGTTTGAACTCGAATTTGAGGGCTAAAGATGTTGCATAACAAGTTAGGGAAGGTACCTTGGTGATTTGAAGCCTTAAACTTGAGATTTTGACCCTAAAATCTAGTTTGAGGAGAGAGGTTGGAGTAATAGTTGTAAAATGGAGCAAAAGCTTCAAAATGGAGACTTGAGTCACTTTAAATAGTGTCCAAGTTCGGGACATGGTAGAATTCTACCCGATACCGGCGTTAGACGGGGCTTTCGGTCGCACCCGGCCAATTTGCCATAACCCGATATGGTTGGTTCTAAAAATGTTCCGATCATTAATATGAGACGTTAGAATGAGTTCTAAGGGTATTAAGACACTTATTAAGTCATAAAATAAAATTCACATTAACAACTTAATAAAAGGTCGGAAACGGAAACGAAATCGGAAACGGCGATTGGATGATCGGAACGAGTCGCGAAAAGGGTTACAATTAAGGATATGAATTTCGGGTTGTTACATTATCCCCCCGTTAAAGGGAATTTCGTCCGGAAATTCAAAGATTCGAACATAGATCACGAAGTGGAAAGATATATGAGGATGAATTTACTGCATTCGGGTCTCCGCTTAACATTCTAGCGAACCCTCACTGTCAGGATGTGGCTTTGTTACGCATGATTAACCTCTCAATCTATGATATCAGTTGATTCATATATGAATATTTGGATTTTTATTTCCTCAAAGGAATTTACTAGGGTTTCGTCAGGTCGGCAAGCCTTACGAATAAAGATGCGGAATACCAGATGGTTGCTACTGAGTCTTTAAGATAGCTCGGAGAGGGCTATGGAATCGATTCCTAACGAAGATCTCGAAGGGTCTAAGGTTCCACAAGTTAAGTTTTCCGCACTTCCCAAGATGTACTATGTCTTTCCAGGGTAAAACCTTCAACAAGTGGGTACGCTTCCACATGTCAGAGTAACTAAAGGTCCAATGGTTCTAAGGGGAACTTCTACGTGAGTCTACGATCGTAACCGACGGGACCCAAAGATCGACAGGTCCCATGGGTGCTCCCGGTGTCGACTAGTTCTTTATTTCCTTAGCTTTTGAAAGGATCTACGAGTATGACTGCTTTGCTTATCTACATGAACAAGAGAATGGTTCGACCGAAGGGCGTCACTACCTCCTCGTAGTGATCGTATCATGCCCTGATTGCTAACTTGCACACATTATGCTTACTGAGGTTCGGTTACGAGGAAATTCCCGGGATTATATTGATGCGAGACTAGACTACACGTTCGGAAAGAATTCTCAAGAATTCTTTAGAAACAGCATCGGGAAAGGATCGTAGACTTCTCGTTTCTCGATGATCACTTGGACGAGAGATACATGGGCAAACTTTTTAAGCTTTGATGTACAAAGATCATGAGAGTCGAGTTGGGGAAAGATTAGAACAAGTGGCTTTCTTGAATCTAGGAAAGATAGCATGAATGAGGCCCGGTCATTACATGCTAAGGGAGACATCAAAGCATTTCATAAAAAGTTTACCAATAGATAGAATGGAGAAGAATAATCACTCAGATTGTGAAAACAATCTACGAATACGACACAAACGTTCTTGTTTCCATGTGATAACCATCTCGAAGACATACATTTTCGGTTACTCGTAAACGACAGGGGTTAGAAAATGTTCAAATAGATGGTTAATGAATTTCTTTCGGTGCTAGAATCGAAAAGAATCATAGGCATATAATTTAACAAGGGAAAATATACCTGTGGCAACGGTGGGATCGGTGGCTGTCTTTTCTTGTCCTATCGCTAGAACTCTTCAAATGTTACCAGGTTTTACAGTCTTAGGACAGTTTCGCTTGAGATGTCCCACTTCTCCACAACCATAACAGGCCCGACCGATGCCAGCTCCGGAAGTTTGACTCGTTGATTGAGTTGGCGTCTTACAGTTCTTCGCCATGTGACCCTTTATGCCACATTTGTTGCAAATTACCTCTATACATGGACCGGACGAAAGATGATTATAGTTGCACATGGTTTTGAGTTTGTTTCATAATGAGAGTTTATATCTATAAATAGATAAACTTATGAATTGTAGTGATAACGAAGAAATTTTACACGCAACGCAAATGCGTAAGTGTGTATATATATATATATATATATATATATATATATATATATATATATATATATATATATATATATATATATATATATATATCATGGATACATCGAAATGTGGTGGAGGCGGTTGTGGATTTGTGGACGTGTTGTTATTACGCCTATTATATTTACGAGGAGGCATCCTTCTGTCAGAAGATGAAAGGTTAGTAAGATATCGGAAATGGTTATAAATCGAATGTCATAAGAACTTGGGTATCTTAGCTTTGAATACATCATGATTCGAAAGTGTTTTGCAAACAATTCATAACAGAGGTTTACATATAAAATAAACTTATGAATTTTTGATATTAGATATCCTCAATTGAAATTTCATGATTCGATTTACTGTTATTTGTCGTGTCGGTAAAAGCATTAAGCTTAACACGTAGTGTCAGTAATGTAGTCACTAACTCACTAGGTTATATTAGTTATTAGTATGACGCAACATGCCCTTGATGATTTCTCTAATTCTTTGATCCTTTCCTGTTGCCTTCTCGGGATTCTCATTATGGGTAAATTTTTTATCTTCCTTGACTCCTCTGTTGACTGAGGTAGTGGAGTGGTTATATCTAACTGTGTTGTCATGCGAGAATGGGGGTGTCTAAAGAATATTAGTAGTTATTATGGTGATCCTCATTGGGTCCTACTTTAATTATGCAGCGTACACCATTTGTATATAATTGAGATTAAATAGACTTTCAATTAAGTGATCCTACTCTAAAACCACAACCAAACAAGGAACAGGTAGTAGAGCGAAGATCACGACTTCTAAGTCTATGAAATCTTAATTATATATAACCTTGGAGCATACACTCTGAAATTATAGACCTGCCATCAAGGGTCTTTTAGTTTTAACATAAGTTATCTTATTGTACTTAAAATAATCCTATAGTATTCTAAATGTTATGTTTGATTCTAAGGTTTATAAGTTTGGTAAGTTTTAGACTTGTTGTCCACTATAGCTATCCCCTGTCATATGTTGGTCGGCTCTCGGACAAATATAGTTGATCAGGCTATACTTATCCTAGTCCCGATTACATGTCCCAAGGCATACCTGTAGTGCACAACTCATCTATAATACTTCTATGTTGGTTTTTATTATGATACTGACCCTGTTATGTAATGTATGCATGTATACTTTTGTAAAAATTATATTTAAAAAAAGTATAACTCTTAATCAGAGTGTTTTTGCCCAGTTGTTTTTATAGTTGTATATCAAAAATGGTTTTGATATACTTAGTTCACTATAAACAATCCTCTGATACCAATCTGTCACACCCCCAAACCTGAATGGCAGAAACGTTCGGGGGCAGAGGACGTCATGTACAATATCATAACAAATGAATAGTAAAGAAAGTACACACAACCATCATATACATAGTTGAAAAGTTTACATGATTGTAGTATTACATGTTTGCAAAACTCAATTATAATATGATGTCCAAAAAATTAAACTAACGCCTAAGCGTAAGTCTTCAAAAGCTGTTGCTAACCTGGTTTAGTGATTACAAGTTATTTCAAAGAAAAAAGTGTCAACATTTAAGTTGGTGAGTTCATAAGTAGTGTTTTGGGAAAATGTATGTCATTCGAAAGTTCATGTTTGTTTTCCAAAAAATCCAATATTTTCTTATGAGTGTATGAAATGAGTATGAGTGTTTGTTGTATAAATTGTATATATTTGAACCAGGAAAATCCTATATTTTTCTAAAAGTGAAATGCAGTCTCAAATGACCAAGACCGTAACCTATAAGCAACTATGACATGCTCACAAGAATGATGTTGTAAATCGTTATTGTACTAAATGAATGTGTTTGAACTAGGAAAATCCTATATTTTCCTAAAAGTGAGGTGTAGTCTTATATGAACCAAGACCATGAATGTAAGTAAATATGCAATACTTAAACTCAGAATTTATAGTTTTATTATTAAAATAAAACTAGTTGTGGAAGTGTTTATCCTAAATTTTGAACATGTCGATAATACCCTAGAATATAGTTATTACCCCCAAGCATGATTGAGTTGTGTATTACTAGGTGCATGAGTCATTGTTTCCACGTGTTGTGAGTTCCTCATTACCATACTAGATGCAGTACCTAATGTTGACATTTGTCACCCCGGGGACTATAGCTAACAGTCAGGGTGAGGAGTCACCGGCCCCGTATAAATCTATACACACTTGTCACGCTCTCCCTCCAAGAGACTCTAGTTATAGGTTGGGACTTTCGTTTGGTACAAACAAAGCCATATGACATCACATGATTGCTAACAACAAGTTCACGAGTAATATAATGAAAAATCGTTTGTACGAAATGAATTCCTTTTCTACCGTGTTACAAAAGCGTGATGATGAGTTGAGTTTTCTTGTAAAAGAATCATGTTATACTTGAAATGGTTACCCTATATATGATGTAGTATGCAAACGTATAAATAAAACATATTTCTATTTATAAAACATATTGTATCCCAAGAGGGTAAAGTTGTGTTGTAAGGTGTTTTGCATGATAACAACTTTATATGATAGTTAAAATAACAATACGAAAAGTATAGCAAAAGATTGGTGTTTCACACAATTTTAACCGTGTGTTTACTTGTATTCCCCCCCCCCCCCCCCCCTCTCCCCCCCCCCCCCCATAAAAGTGTATAAAATCATTTACAAAACATTTGAAAACGTAGTTATAGGGGTATGAACTCACTTGTTAGGAATAACGATTTAATGAAAATGAGGCTTTGCTCGAGCAGGACTTCGATTGGAAAGAAGTCGATTTCTCAGAAATCTCGGGACTTCGGGACTTGCGTCGTGTCTCGGGATGATACCGGGGCTTAAGGGGGTTAAAATAGGGATTAAAGAGAGTATCGGGAGTGGGAGAGGAAGAGATGAGCAACCAAACTCAACTACCACTTGAATTCTATTTATAGGGTGAATTTTCTGGGTTCACCTCGTGAGTTTCTAATGTTCACCTCGTGAGCTAGGCTCACCTCGTGAACTACATATGTTCACCTAGTGAGCTCGATACGTCATTGCGTTCATCATGGCCACTTGCCCTGGAAGACGTCCATCATCTGTTCACCTCGTGAGCCACTAATGCTCAGCTCGTGAGTCACCTGACATCATGGGGTTTCGCGCCCCGAACTTCAGAAAGTCATAACTTTCGCATACAAACTCCATTTTTGACGTTCTTTATATCGATGCGTAGGTAAAAACAAGATATATAAATTTCATTTAGACTTCGTCGGCTAATTTTGATTTATTTTTAATATTATATTTTTAACAGGTCGGGACAGGAACTATCCGTTAAAAATCCATAACTTTTTCATCCGATGTCCGTTTTCGTCAGACTTTTTACCGTTGTAATATTATTGATGAGATCTTCAATTATTGTTTAGGTCATATTGGCAAAAAGTCGCTCGATCTCTATTTTGAGTTTTTAGTTGTCTACTGTTACGTCTGAAACTTCGAAAAATCATAACTTCCTCATATGAAGTCAGATTTGGGCGTTCTTTTTATGTATGTTCATGGTTTTGGGATATCTACGACTTTCATTTAGATACCTAAGGCTAAAAAGTATTTTATTGAAATTTCGCATTTTACGCTTAACAGTGTCTTACCGGTATTGTCGTGGATCTTCGATTGGTCATAACTTCTTCGTTATAACTCGGATTTTAATGTTCTCTATAGTTTCGAAAACCTTGTTACGGTATCTACCACTTCATTCAACCTAAATAAGCATTTAGGAAGGTTAAATTTTGACCTAAATTTAATTGTTGTTACATTATATTGACTGAAATATCGGGTTGTTACATTAGATACGGTAAGACATTTCATATAAGATAGAGAGAGAGTATGTATCAAGTTGAGTGAGTTATATGATTACCCTCCTTAAGATAAAATAAAGCAGAAAGTTGCTTTTAATTAAGATATGCTATTTAGCAAAATATACTTGGCATGAGTTGTATATCTTTTCGATATGCTTTTGTGGATATAAAGATCATCGAAAATGGAGTATGTATGAGAAAGTTATGACCATTTGAAGTTGGGATGAAAGTACATTGTTTGAGAAAGTCAACAGAAGTCAAAGTCACCGGCAAACTCTTGGGTCACCATGGCATGGTGGTATGCATAACACGACGTAGTAATGGGTGAGTCACCAATAGACATGTCAATCAGAGAGCAATTCGTGGAAAGGTGGAGTCTATTTGATCACCACAGTATGCTAGTAGATTCCTCACGATGTGGTATGAGGCTAGTAATCGAGACACATGGCAAGAGAGTACAACACGTGGTGAAACCACAATTTACTTTATCAACATGACATGGCATGCTTATGGCCATGATGTGGCACACTACATAGTATAAATATGTGCATTTTAGTGACATTTGGGATATTTTGGTATGGGTGATACAAGATGTTGCTCAGGAGATTATAACACAGGAGATATACTGTTATACAGGAGATAAAATGCCAAGTTGCGGGATTACATTTAGGTATCTTTTACCGTGATAATGCGTAAATATGATATGTGGTTATTTTTTAGACTTCATAGACCCGAGTATATTATGGGTATTTATGATATGGTGTTGTAACAAACCATTGGTAAGATTGTGAGTAAATCTTATGATTAAAGATATAGTTGAGACTATGATGGTTACAAACCCTAATGATTGAGAATTTACCCGTTATGAAAGATTTAGCGATTGTCTTACAAGTTAAGCCTAATATGATTCTATTATGAGATTTAATTATTATTGTGACAAGAGGTCACAGAGAGTAGCTAGTAATGAGTTATGACAGCTTCTGAGGAACTTATTATTTGATGATTAGGGGATACCATATGATAAGCTGATAGGTAGCAAAGGATTGGAATCAGTGTTAGAATTACTCTACCGACTAACCAGGTGAGTAACATTACTCTAACATTTGTTGTGATATTTGTATTACACTATATGTGTAATCTACTATTATCTAAATAATTTATTATGATGAGAGATACATCCTCATTGAGAGATTGATTATTGATAAATAGATCATGACTCATAAATTGATCACTGATTAAGATAGATCATGACTATATATATATATATATATATATATATATATATATATATAGAGAGAGAGAGAGAGAGAGATCATAACTGAGAAATAGATCATTACTAAGAGAAAAATCATTTCAAAATAATTGATTATATTAGATTTGTGATGTGTATGTGATATACATGTTATTATAGCTATTATTCACTAAGCCATGAGGTTTACATTGTTTTGATGATTATTTTATGGGTTGATCGTTGTGACGTCCGTCTCGATCTTATACGTGAGGCCAATACAATTCTTAGTGATAACTTCTTGAATTCCAAAGTGCTAGTGTACACCGAAATGATTTGTAAAATTTTAAATGAGAAATGAAAATTTTTGGGTGTACATGGTATGAAAACCCGGGCATTACATTATCGCCTACTTGTGAGACTCGACAAAAGAAGGCACGACCAGATGTTGCCAAAGGTTCATATGTATCAAACCCACCACCAACCAATGTATCATCAAATGATAGGGACCAAAATTATATTTGACTTGTAAATGAGGTTAATGAATATCATGAAGAGTTGAGGGCGTATTAGATGTGTTTCCATGTTTGTAAAAGTTATTACTAAGGATGTTGGTATCTCACATAGCATGGAGGTACATTGTTAATGATTTCACAACCGTACATTCCTATTTAACCTTATGGTATACCTGTTATTGCATCATTTATAATTAAGTTTTATGAAATTGTACATGCACAAAATAATGACCTACAGAACCATAGGTATGGCTATGGTTTTGATAAACATATACATCCGCTAAAGGACAAACCTGAGCAGATGTTTGCACAAAACAATGACTTGTTGGATATAAAAGTGATTCCCCAGGAAGAATACAAAATGCTTGCAACACCTCTTAGACATTCTCATCGACAGAAACATTTATTCGTATGCTTTAAGTCCCCACGGATACATACAGATGAAGACGAAAGGTGTTGCACGCCAATAGCCAACACCCTTGGATAGTTTTATAGATCATACGATTCACACTCTATATAAATAAAGAGATGTTTTGTTGTTGTTTTCGCACCATTTTATCATTGGTATACCCATGATTAAGTTTTAGACGCGCTTATATGGGGACAACCACCTAGGCTAGCTGGAATGTGATTTCAGTTATATACATATGTAATCATTACATATTATAAATCAAGTAACATTACTAACTTTATTGTATACATGTATTGATTGGCATCACGTCATGATATGGATCTTCTTGTTGATAGAGAGTAGACTAAATGATAGTTGTTGTATATTTGTGCCGACAGCTTTTAGCACAGATGCATATAACTAGAGCAACATGGTTGATAGATCAAATTATCCAGCTTGGTCAGAGTGTGATACGGTATACTTATGTTTCAATTAACATACCTAATTAATACTCATTTATAAGAAAATGTTATTTGATGATTAGTTAATTCCAACTTCTTTTGCAGCTTTATATCGCTATCAATATACCAAATGCCCATCGGTTTTTGGGTGTTTTAGATTTAAAGAAATTCAAAATGACTATATACGATAGTTACTGGGTGGACGGGTATTTTTCAGAAGATGGATCTTGAATTATAGTTATGTGACCTCCTATTTACAAACTCCTGGTAGGTATCAAGTATTAGGGTCCCAAACCCACTGTTGTAATCCCCCTTGAAAGCTTCAAAATCACCATTAAAAAGAGCACATACGTACCACAACAGTCTGACAGTAAATGAGATTATGGGGTGTTTTTATGTTGGTTCATAGAGATGTTGATCACGAGAAAATCATTTAGTATAGAGGTTTCAACCAAAACCTGGATTAAGTCATATTCCAAATGATTGGCAAAAAAAAATTTAGGGGTGCGAAGATAAAATAGGTGTCCATTTAAACGGTGTACTATATTTTAAAATGTATTTAACTTTATATAATTACAGGGTTCTAAATAACGTAAGGCATGACTTGGCGGCAATGTCAAGCTTCAAGCTTTTCTGAGCCTTGGCGAGCCATGTCGTTTGTAAGGCGTGACTTAAGACAACAATTTTGTATAAAATTAATATTTTTATATGTATTTTCAACAATTTTTCTATTTTATACGAATATATGAGTTAAGGCGGCATTTTGGTAAAGTTTGGCGGCAGGTACACGCCTTGGAGCTATGGCGAGCTTTTTAGAACCTTGTATAATTATTACTTTTGGTAGGCTTAAAGGTTTCAAACACTATTATTTTTTGCAATATATAATCTAAAAACCATATAAAACCATAAATAAAGAAAGAGAAGACACAATAAAGAAAATGAACACATAAAAAAGGATTAAAGTTAATATATATATATATACATACATACATATATATATATATATATACATACATATATATATATATATATATATATATATATATATATATAACTGGTTCGGAACACAACTCTAAAATCCTGCTTTGGGGTTCTGGAGATCGCTCCTGAATGCTTTTTTCTTGACAAAATGGTCATTTTACAAAAATAAAATTAAAAGTTACTTTTTTTCAAATAGTCCATTTATATGGTATAGGATAATGACTTAAAAGGGTAATATATTTTTCGATTTATACACATTTTGTTACTGAAATTTTTTTCGTTTACATTTATCCCTTCAACTTGTTTAAATTATATGCATTCGGTCATTATGACTGGCTACTCCAGGTAAGCCAAGAAAAATGACTTAACAAGATAATATGTTTCTCACTTTATACACATTTGGTACTTATATTTTTTTTGCAAAATAATTCATTGTTGTCTTCGTAAACATTCAATATTTATGACCGGTTTTTCATGTATGTATTCACAACATGCTACATGGGACAATCATTAATAAGGTGTTTGGGATTGTTGTTGCTTATGGTCACAGCGACCTCGGCTTCTTGGTTGCTTAGGACTTCTGTTCTGAACATCGTAACTTCTTCATATGATCTCAAATTTTAACGAACTTTATATCCACACATTCATACTCAAGTCTACTACAACATTCGTTTAGATTGCTCTCATTAAAAGCAATGTATTTTTACTTACGATCTTTATATCCACAAGTTCTTTATGAATATATGTATGAATGCTTTTTTATTAGCAGTCCAACGAATCACGAATAAGGCATGAATATAAAGATCATAAGTAAAATTAGATTACTCCAGTTATTAGCATTAAAACGTAACATATTTTTACATACAATTTTATAAAAAAACATTCATACACACATTTATAAAGAATGCATGAATATAAAGATCATAAGTAAAAATACATTACTTTTTAATGGGCGTAATTGAAAAGAAAGTTGTAGCAGACTCAAATACTAACACGTAGACATAAATATCATTAAAATCTGAGATCGTATGAAGATGTTATGGCGTTCAGAACACAAGACCTAAGCCAAACAAGAGCACCTAAGCAACCAAGCATCGAAGGTCGCGGTGGTCATAAGTATTAATAGCCCCGAACACCTCATTAATGATTGTCCCACGTAGGATGCTGTAAGCAACACCTGAAAAACCGCTCATAAATATTCAATGTGTACAAAAAAAAAAAAAACAAAGACTTATTTTGCAACAAAAAAATAAAATAGTTAAATATGTACAAAGTGAAAAATATATTACCCTATTAAGTTGTTTTTGTTGGCTTACCTGTAGTAGTTGGTCATAAGAACTGAACGTTTACAGTTTAAACAAGTTTAAAGGGTAGATACACATGGAAAAAAAAACTTAATGACCAAATTTGGAAAACATATTACCTTTTTAAGTCATTATCCCATTATGTGATTTCCCTTGTTAATAACCCGTCATTGAAGATCATTTTACTTATTAATATATCATGTGTATAAGGTAAATTGAGTAATCTAACCCATATAAATGAAGTCTTCGAAAAAAAAAACCTTTTTTGTTGTAAAGTAACCAATTTGTCTGGAATAGGACATTACGAAGAGATTTACAAAATACCAGAGTAGGATTCCGGACCAACGTTTCCGAATAGTCATTTTTCTGTATAATACGTGTTTGGTTTTTTTATATTATTTTTTTCTACATAATATTAGTTTTTATAAAATCTATATTGTAAAAGTAACAATGCATGGAATCTTAAAATCTACAAAATACTAATAAATACAAAAACTAAAATTTGTTTTAAATAATAGTACAATGTTCAAACGGACTTTCTCCTCATACCCCAAAAAATTTCCGCCAATCGTTTATGATATGACATGGTCCGTGTATCGCTTTCATTGTCTATCAAGTATGATTTCCCCACGATCCAACACGAAAACACCCTATAATACCCTCTACTGTTAACATGTTGTGGTACGTTAGGGGCCTTTTGAAGGGTCATTTTGAAGCTCTTAATGAGGATTGTGTCATTTAGGTTGGTACCCCGGTAGTTGATACTTAGTAATTTGTGGATGCGGGTTCACATAGCTATAAACCAAGACTGTCTTCTGAACAATGGTTGTTCACTCAGTGACTATTGTATGTTTTTTTAAATGTCTTGAAATCCAAAACACCTGGAAACTATTAAGCACATAGTATATTGGTAGGGATGTAAAGTTACACACGCAGGGTTGAAATTAATTAATCATCAAATAACATTATATTATAAATTACTATTATTTAGGTAATTTAATCAAAATACAATTATATTGTATCACACTCAGACTAAGCTAGGTAAACAGATCCATCAGTCAAGTCACTCCAATCAAATGCATCAGTGTTGAAAGCTAACAACACAACAGTCCATCGAGCATCATCTCGTCTACACTCTATCAATAATGAGATCCACATCATGATGTGTTGCCAATCAAAAACTTAACATTATAGTAGGTATTATTATTTGAAGTGTTGTATGTAATGATCACATAGTTATATAACTTATATCACATTCCAACCACCCATGTGAGTATGTACATATTAGCACGTTTAAAATTCAATTGTCAGTGTACCGGTGATATATTAGCACATCCAAAATTCAATTGTCAGTGTACCGGTGATAAGACAATGAGCAAACAACAAAGAAGCATCACATTTTTTATAAAGACTGTGTATGGTAGGTTCTAAAAAATTATCCAACGATGTTGGATGTTGCTGTGTTACACCTTTTCTCTTCATCTATATCCCAGTGGAATTATACCATATGGACATAACTTGTTGTCAGAGAGAATGTCTTGCATGCGTTTTGTATTGTTCCTGGGGAGACGGCTTCTTAGGGGATTCATTCGGCGGTTGTTTCAGTGAACCTAACCTGTAATCATGCTCCTATAAGTCATCGTGGACTATATCACCAACATCATCTATGATACGCTCCTGTAAGGTTCAATAGTATTTAATTATAAAAGATAAAAAAACGGGTATACCATATGTTAAATAAAAAATCTATGGGAGATGTATCAGCATCATCTCCAACAACCTTATTATTAAGTTTTAGAAGCATGGCCATCGTAGCTTCGACTTCTCACGACATTTACGAACCTCATTTTGTAACTTAACAATAATTTGTTCCTTATCAGCTGATGGTACATTAGCTGACGTTTGGTGGTGGTGTTGGGTCAGATGCATTTTAACATAGTGCAACATTTATTCATGCCTTTTTTAGCCTCATGGGTATTCGAGTGATGGGGTGATGGTGTTAGGGAAGGTGCCCGTGTGAACATTTGTGGTAGCTAAATCAGGGCGATCAATCAATGTCGAGCTAATTGTCCACTAGTTAGCACGACTCACATCTAATATCGGCTCTAACTTTTGTATAAGTCTATTATCCTAGTAACAAAATTATAAAACTTTAAATAAACATAAATTATACATATAGAAGAAAACTATAAAATATATAAGTAATCATACATCGTTGATGAGTATAAACTAGTTGCACTCAACCACACGTAAAGCCCTTTGTTTCGACCATGCAACAACCCAAGAGATCACTCAGTTGTCGGGTACTAAACAAACTGCTCATAGGAAAAATCTCAAGAATCCATATCTGAAAGAATCATGTATTAGAATATTATTAAAAAATGTTAAATTATTAATCATGTAGTTTACCTTAAAAGCGTATAAAAATATGTTTACGGTGTACGCCATTTTTTTTAGGATGCTTAGCTTATGGTTCGACTCAATGTATAGGATTCTAAACCTTATTGAATACAATGAGTAGTTGAGTGTACAATTGATCCCAAATTATCCTCCCCCATGGATATTTGCAACATTAAAATTCACAATTAAATACAATAAAAATATGGATTAGTAATAATAACTTTAAATTAACGATATGATACTTATTGAATTCATCCAGGTTGGATAGAAAAGCGAACTAATCCTTTGTTACTGTTTAGGCAACCACCTATTGGAACCATTATCTAACAGATATAGAAGACATACATCGACCGCATCCTCATCCTATAATTCATTATGTGAATGTTTAAACACATGAATAACATCATCTAATTTCATAGAGACATTCCTCACGAACATAGGAAATACACGGGGCTGAAGGCGGTGCTGGAAACGGTGGCAGGAAAAGAGTCACCAAAGTGGAAGCTAGTGCGAAGATAAAATTCTTTCTTTCCAAAAGACAGCTCGTAAACCCCAATCTCAAAAACCATTTCCTCAACTTCGTTGCGCGGGTCTGTGATAACTTCGTGGCAAAATACGTACTATAGAACTAAATGATCCTCATCTACCATAAGAATGTCTAACTGTCACACCAATAAACCAAAAAGGCGAAAACATTCGGGGGTGGAGGACTTCATGTATAGTATCACAACAATGCATAATAGTAATCAAAGTACAATAACAACCATTGTATTTACAATGTTATAAGCTTTACAACTATGATCAAAACATAATGTAGATGAACTCAAAAATATAAGTTTAAAATACAAAAGTTTATAGATCTTCGTCTTCTCAAAAAGTTGTGGTTGTACCTGTATCACTGCTTCCCTGAGAATACAAGTAGATTTTGGAAAAGTGTCAAAAATTAAGTTGGTGAGCTCATAAGTATGTTGATAACTGAGATCTGTTTTCTTGTTCATTGATAAAGTTTTGGATTAGTGTCTAAGCACGTAACCATATTTGGTAAGTACTTGACCCGATTATGCATGGTCCTTTTGGGTTGCTTTCACCAAAGCAACTTGACTGGAGAAATAATAGAGAAAGAGGTTATTATGATTTATTAATATATTATAAGAATAATATATTAAAGGATAAATCATATTTGTTTAATTAATATTGGTCAATAATTAATTAAGAATTAATTTTGTGATCAAATGTAATTAATTAAACTAGAGGGGTTGAATTGTAATTATGTGATAGTTGCAAGTTAGGGCATTGGATACCCCTAGGATGGGGTGGACAAATTCAAGGTGATAAGGCCTTAGAATTCATCCATGATAAGGATTCAAGGCTTATCTTATAGGATGTTTGGTGGGCAAGTAACCAGATAAGGATAAGGACTGAAACCCTAATTTCTACCCTATATAAAGACCCCTTAGGCCTTAGAAAATCGACCACATGATCCCAAGAAGACCTAAAGCCGATTTTTTCCTCTCCCCTCCTCTCTCTTGCCTTTCCATTTTCTTGTGGTGTTTGTGAGCCATTATAGGTACTACACTTGTGGTACTTGCTTTCCAAGACAAGGAGATTGAAGACTAGTAATGTTATTACAATATAACAACAAGAAGTATGCAATCCCTTCTACTATATAGATTTTGACATACCTAGATGCATGCTAGGGTTCTTCTTGTGTTCATAAAGTTATGTATCTAATAGTGAAAACATAAATCCAAATCTAGGGTTGCATGCACACATAGGATTTTTTGTATAAAATTCATCAGTGGTATCAGAGCATATGGTTAATTGTTTTCAATTAGCATTATACAATTGTATGAATTTAGCACTTTAGGGTTTATGGCCAATAAACCCTAGGAGGCAAGATTTCGAAATTAGGGTTCTTGAAACCCTGTTTTCGAAATTTTGATAGGGTTTTTGTAACCCTTTCCTTTGTGCCCAAGATTTCGAAATCTAGGGTTTGCAAACCCTAGGATTTTCGAAATATGCCTCCTCCCTAGATTAGATCCTAAATTTTAGGGATTTGGATAATCTTATATCTTGTAATTATACTTTAATGGTTAAATATGGTAATTAAAGATTTTGAATTATCCCAACCCATGATTTTCGAAATCTAGAGGGATTTAAGGGACTAGCATAGATTAATTGTTTAATTTAAGATAATCCTTTATGATTTAGTAATTCAAATTAATTGTTTAATTTAGATAATTATTGAATCAAGAGTTTTAATATTTAAAATTTTAATTTAAAAGTTTTAAATTTCAGAAATTTTAAATTGAAATTGAAACCCTAGTATTTTAAAATGTTAAAATACACCCTATACTATTATATTATTACAAGATTAATATATATATATATATATATGTATGTATAACTAAAGTGCTAGTCTTACCATTAGTAGGCCTCATTCACGAAGCCGATCTATAAGGGGGGTATAAGGTTATGGCCTATAAGATGGCCGTTTAATGGGTATCCACTCTTACCCACCCCTTCCTTAATTGGTGGAGGGTCGTTATCTGAACGGGTAGGATAGGCAATCCTCTCTTCATTAATAAGTCTAATGAATCTATATAAAGTAACTAAACGTTTTTACAAAATTCCCAATCCTAGTTACTTTAGGCAAAAGTGAATTGATGCAATCCCATGAAATTACACTTTGCACCCTTGCTAAGAAGTTAGTGGAGCGTGTGTGGTTAACCGGAACACTAATTGGTTCTAATCAAAAGTGGCGAAGGGTGACTCATTGTTTGTCATAGTTCGATGGAGCGTGTGTGGTTAACCGGCACATCGAATAGGTGACTATAACAATGAGGGCACCATGTACATTTGCATGGTTATTCACACCCGCTTTGTGATCCTCGGCATCCCAGTCACAAACGAGAGGGGCATATCGAGATTTAAACATGCCATTGAAAAGTTCAATGAATCTCAAAAGAATCTAGGAATTCTCAATACATTTAAAACCTAAGCCTTTTATGTTTTCATGGTGAAGAATTAGTGAATCATCATTCCAAATTATTTGCATGTTGGATTACGGCATCCCTTTTCTAATGTGTAAATAATGTTGTTGGATCCTAGCCCTAATTTTTCATTTTGGGTGTTCAATTAGGTATTCAATTCTAATCAAACTTTGTTCCTTTCTATTTGCATATGTCTAACTCAAACACCAACAACGATGTTGCTGGTTCATTCTTGCTAATGAGCCTATGTCAAAAAGTGACATTTGACGAATGAAATTTCAATGAATGGATAAGATACATTTGCATGATTGCTCATTACGAGGACAAAGAATATGTTCTCGACAAGAAGATTGAAAAGATCAATCCAGGAATTGCTACTACTGAAGAAATGGTCGTCTTTGAGGCCCATGAGCGTGATGCAACGAAAGTTCATTGCATTATGCTGGCCACTATGAATCTTAAACTCCAAAAGTCCTATGATAACATGTATCCCTATGAAATGCACCAAGATTTTTTGGAGAGGTACCACTAAAGCACAAGGCAAGAGCGCTATGAGATCATCACCAACATGATCACCGCTAAGATGGGGAGTGGAGAGTCCCTAACCTCACATTTGCAAAAGATGCAGAGGTATGTTGATCGTCTTTGCAAGTTAAATGTTAACTTTGGGGAAGATTTGGCTATCGACATCATTCTCCACTCATTGCCCTCGTGCTACAACCAATTTATTATGGCCTACCACATGAACAAAGAAGAGGTCACCTTAAGCAAACTCCAAGGGATCCTAAGGACTGCTGAGAGCAACCTCAAGGACAAGTCTGTTGCATCAACTCCCACCCCCACCGTTGCTCCTGTTTTGGCCATTGGGCAAGGGAAGGGCAAGAAGAGGAAGGCTCTTTCAAAGAGCCACCACAAGGGAAAGCCCCAAGATGGTACCTCTTCTAGTGGAACCAAAGTTGGTTTTGCTAAACCCAACTCAAACCTAAAGGAAGCAGAGTGCCACCACTGCCCGGAATATCTGCAAGCCATCAAAGATGGTAAGATCAAGCCGTCTTTCGCAGGTATTTACACAATTAAATCTAATGATTCATCACATGCTATTTCTTGGGTTCTTGATACAGGATGTGGTTTTCACATATGTTCTTATTTGTAGGGACTAAGAAGATATGGGGATGTGGAGCATGGAATAATAAATCTAGTCATGGGGAGCAGAAGATCGTCGCCTGTCACCAAGATTGGAGTGTATTCTTTAGCACTTAGTAATGAATTAGGTTAGATTTAAATAATTGTTGCTATTTGCCAGATATGGCAAGAAATATCATTTTCATTTCATGGTTTGTTTAGACAAGGATTTAGATATTCGTTTGATAATGAGAAAGGTTCGATTTATGCTTATCTAAATGGTGTTTTATATTTTGAAGCATTGTCTTATAATGAAATTTATGAAACTGTTATGGTTGTAGATAACCTAGGAAATGATGTATTGTGTGTGGATTCTTCCAATAGTATGGATAAAGCATGCTTGTGGCATTGTTGTCTTGGACATGTTAACAAGAAACGCATAGCCCAACTCCAAAAGGATGGAGTGTTGGAGTCATTCGACCTTAGGTACGATGACGTGTGCGAGTCTTATTTACTTGGAAAGATGACCAAGTCACCCTTCACTGGAACTTGTGAAAGGGGTGAGGGTTTATTGGATCTCATACATATCGATGTATGTGGGCCCTTTAGATCCACCACAAGGGATGCGAACCACTTCTATGTGACTTTCACCGATGATTATAGTAGTTATGGATATATTTACATAATCAAGCACAAGTCAGAAACCTTTGAAAAGTTAAAAGACTTTAAAGAAGAAGTGGAGAATCAATTGGGCAGGAAAATAACGATGCTTCGATCTGATCGAGGAGGAGAGTATCTAAGTCTTGAATTCCACGACTATCTCAAGGAATGAGGAATATTTTCGCAATTGACACCACCTAGGACACCACATTTGAATGGTGTGGCTGAGAGGCATAATTGAACCCTGGTGGACATGGTTCGTTCCATGATGAGTCATGCTTCACTACCTATCTCATTCTGGGGGTATGCCTTAGAGACTACCGCCCATATCCTTAACTTAGTCCCTACAAAGAAGGTTGCCAAAACACCTCACGACATGTGGATAGGGAAAGCTCCCTCATTGGCACATATCAAGGTTTGGGGTTGCGAGGTTTTCGTAAGACGAGAGACTCACTGTCACACCCCCAAACCGGAACGGCGGAAACGTTCGGGGGCGGACGACTTCATGTGGTAACGTAACAAATGAATACATAGTAAAGAAAGCAATACAAACATCATATATATAATTGAAAGTTTACATTGTTTAAAAGTGTACATGTTCAAAATCAATTACAATATGATGTCAAAATATGAAATTAAACTGGCGCCGCAGCGTCCCTTCTCCAAAATCCGTTTGTTACCTGTAATTACTGAATCCCTGGGACATACAAGTAGTTTTGAAAGAGTAGGTCAGCATTTAAGCTGGTGAGTTTCATAAGTATTTAATAACAATGTTTGTATGAAATGAAATGTTTTTGTTCCTTGTTTGCTTGTTCCTAGAAAATCCTATATTTTCTACTAGTATAAATGTAGCCTTCTTTTAAGACCAATGTTTTTTTCTAGTAAATGTATGTACGTATAAAATTTCCAATACGTCTGAAAACCCCCGTAAATCATTCTGTTTTTAATACTCCATGTGAGTTGTATAACCATGATATTGACTAGAAATGCCTATACACAACGTTCTTCAGGCGTTGGAATGTTCTGACGTTTGTCACCCCAAATGGTGGACTGTAGCTAACAGTCAGGGCGCGGGTTGTCAAGCCCATATAGATCTATACACAAACACCATGCTCCCCCTCCAAGGGTTTCTAGTATATAATACAGGACTTGAAATGTGTACTCGAACGTACGTGAAGTTAATGTCTCACAAAACTTAGTATAAAACAGATTTACGTGTGAAAACGTTCGTTCGTTATTGTGTATGAAAGTAGCTTCTTGAAATAGTATTTCTGTGTATGTAAAAGTTCGTAGTATTCTCGTAAAACTATACCTATTATAGTTTCCTAAAAGTGCGTTTCGTTTGTATAATAAACCTTTAGTGAAAATGTTCACTTGTTATGAAAAGTGTAGTTTTTGTAGTGCCAAAACCGACACACAGAAATGTAGTATAAGCAAGTATCAGATTTACATAAATCGTTTCTCATTTCAAAAGATAAAATGTTGTCGTGGTATAATTTGCATATGAAAGTTTCCCTTTGATAGTTTCAAATCACATATGATTCCTTTGATAAAACGCGTAAAGTGAAAGTTTATATAACACACGATAATAATCGAGTGTTTTACTTGTATTCCCCCCACCCCCCCCCCTCTTAAAAGCATGTAAAAGTACTCATAAAACATTTAAAAGTGTGAATTATAGGGGTATGAACTCACTTGTAAGATCGGAGGTTGCAGGATGAAAACCGGACAGAATTTCGGCTTGAGAAAGTGGATTTCCTTGGGATTCTCGGGAATCTCGGAAGCGCAAACGACCTTCGGGACTCGAGCAAAGTGATCGGGGCTTCGGGGTAGTACGGGCACGAAAAAAGAGGTAAGATCGTAAGAGAAATGAGAGAAATGGGGTGTTTTTCCCGGAACCCTCGCATCTCTATTTATAGGGGTCTGATAGGCCTCGTTACGCGGGGTGTACGAGCGTACGCGGGGCGTACTCATGCGTCATGCGTGACCGATTCCTCAACTGCCTCGGCTTCGGATGGGACGAGACGGGTAGCTCGCATAGGGGCGACGTGGACGAACCGAGACCAAGACCTCGCGTACGCGGGGCGTACGCCTGTACGCGGCGCGTAACTCGGATGGACCCGGTGACTCACCCTTCGGATAATACCGAATTTTTGAATTAAATTTATATATTAATTATTTAGCCAACTTCAAAAATTCATATCTTCTTCATACGAACTCCGTTTTCGACGTTCTCTATATCCCCGCAAAGGTGAGACCATACTCTACAACTTTCGTTTAGTTCTATCGGCAAATTCCGAAAATATTTTTATTATTTATTTTTAAAAGGTCGCGGTAAGAAAATTTCTTTAGAAATTCATAACTTCTTTATCTGACGTCGGTTTTTGCCAGACTTTTTACCGCTGAAATACCATTGTTGAGACCTTCGATTCTCGTTTAGGTCATTCCGGTCAAAAGTCGCTCGATCTCTGATTCGAGTTTTTAGTCGTCTGTCGTTACGTCGAACTTGAAAAATTCCTAACTTTCTTATACAAAGTCGGATTTGGGCGTTCTTTTTACGTACGATCACGGTTTAATGACTTCTAACATAATAGGTAATTTAATTAGTGATTTTTGGATATTTTATTTTCGAAGTTAATTTTATTACAACTAACGTGGTTACAATACTCGACTTTTTAGGTCGTTTACATGTAGTTGAAATATCAGATTGTCACACTCACGACAAGCTCAGACCTCGTAGTGAGCGGTGTATTTTCATTGGCTACCTGCAGAAATCCTTTGGATATCTCTTCTATAGACCTAGTGACAATGTTGTCTTCGTTGCGAGGAGAGGGGTTTTCCGAGAGCGAGAACTCATAAGCCAAGGGGACAATGGGAGGAAAATCGATCTTGAAGAGATTCAAGAGTCGAGCGATGAAGGAACCTCTAATGCTGGTACTCAACCCGAGGAGGAAATTCTGGTTGAACCGATTGACGAATGATTACCTCTTAGACGTTCCGAAAGAGTTAGAGTTCAACCCCAGTTATATGGTTTTCATATTACTACCGAAGGGGACACGTATATTAGTGATTGTACACTAATAAATCTAGATGAACCTAACAGCTATAAGGAAGCCATGGCAGGCCCGGAGTCTGCAAAATGGAAAGAGGCGATAGACAGTGAGATTCAGTCCATGTACGACAACCAAGTTTGGAATTTGGTTGACCATGTACCCGGACGTAAGACGTTTGGGTGCAAGTGGATCTTCAAGAAGAAGACTGACATGGATGGGAATGTGCACACGTATAAGGTGCGATTGGTTGCGAAGGGCTTTACTCAAACTCCCAGAGTTGCCTAGGATGAGACCTTTTCACCAGTTGCTAAAATAAAGTCTATTAGGGTGATGCTATCCATTGTTTCATTTCATGATTATGAAATATGGCAAATAGATGTCAAAACCGCTTTCCTTAATAGGAAGTTGGCTGAGGATGTTTACATGGCTCAGCCAGAGGGTTTTGTCAATGCGCAGCATCCCAATAGAGTGTGTAAGCTTGAGAAGTCCGTTTATGTGTGTATGTCAAAGCCAGTGGGAGTATAGTTAGCTTCCTCGTATTATATGTTGATGACATACTACTCATAGGAAATGACATCCCGACTCTGCAGGAAGTTAAGTCCTGGCTTGGGAAGTGCTTCACTATGAAGGACCTCGGAGAGGCTTCCTATATTTTGGGAATAAGGATAGTGAGAAACCAAAGTAAGAGACTAATAGGACTTAGTCAGAATACTTACTTGGCCAAGGTGCTAAAACGTTTTAGAATGGAAAACTCGAAGAAGGGAGAATTACCGATCCAAAGTAACGCCAAGTTGAGTAAGACTCAAAGTCCGAGTACCGAAGCCGATATAGCAGAGATGAGCCGAGTACCTTACGCTTCCGCAGTTGGCTCAATCATGTATGTTATGACTTGTACTTTCCCTGATGTGGCCTTCGCTTTGAGCATGGTCAGTAGATATCAAGGGAACCCTAGCAGAGCACATTGGACCGCAATCAAGAATATCCTTCAGTACCATCGGAGGACCAAGGAATGGTTTCTAGTCCTCAGAGGGAGTGATGACTTAAAGGTGCGAGGGTATAGTGACACCAGTTTCCAGACCGACAAGGACAACTATCGTTCACAG
The DNA here is from genome assembly GCF_052625555.1 of Lactuca saligna. NCBI lineage: Eukaryota > Viridiplantae > Streptophyta > Magnoliopsida > Asterales > Asteraceae > Lactuca > Lactuca saligna. The sequence goes on from NC_136420.1 coordinate 138,392,766, forward strand.
TCGAGCTGGGTCTTTACCATTAATGGAGGAGCAGTGACTTGGAAAAGTTCCAAGAAAGAAACCATAGCTGATTCAACGTGTGAATCAGAGTACATTGCAATGAGCGAAGCGTCAAAGGATGCGATATGGTTGAAGAACTTCATTGGTGACCTTGGAGTTGTACCTGCCATAAAGGAGCCTATGGAAATTTTCTGTGACAATGAAGGAGTGGTTGCCTTGACCAAGTAACTGAGGGATCATGGTAGATCTCGACATATCGACATAAAATATCACTTTATTAGACATTGGGTAGAAGAAGGAATTCTCATAGTTAAGAGGATATCGTCAAAGGATAACCCAGCAGATCCGCTTATGAAGGGACTGAGTAGGGTTAAGCACTTGCAGCACACTAGGATCATTGGGCTAAAGGACGATATTAGTTTGGATTAGATAGTTTAGAAACGTGTAATAGATAAATGTAATTGACATTTGATGATTAAATAAAGGAGTATTATTTATAAGTACAGTCACTGTCTTATGTTGATTGTTTAACTATTATTTTGCTTTGCATGTTTTGACTTCCTGAATAATTGAGTTAATTAAGAATAATTGAATTATTTAAACGGTCCACAGTCATTCATATGTTGGAAGTAAGTATGAATGAAGACTGTCATGAATTGGTGTGTAGAATGTCTGAAAGGTATTAGACATAAAAAAAAAAAAAAGGTTTGTTACAACATTCATGAGTGCTTATGAATGAGTTTTGAGCATTGGAATAAACCCGCGCTTGCTGGAATCACTTCATGGAATTTATCACAAGTGATCGCAAGTCGATAATATCATATGGTATTAAAACCAAGATATATGGTTTATTGGTTGCTAATTGATTGTGCATTGATCATGCGAAACCGCATCAGTAACTTGATGTCATAAAACGCATTGTAGTGTATAATTTGTTTAGTGAGTAGTAAATGCATATAAGTCGAAGTTTATCTGTTTCTTTTATCCTAAGAGGGTAAAAGCAATATCAGGGCCCCTTGATGATTTGATTTGACTTATGTGTCGGGCCCGGTCAGGACTAAATTGATGTGTTCAATTAAGTTCTATGTCAAATGAATCTAAGATCGAGAAACAAGCTGCGGGACAATAAGTATGACTATGTTCCATGACATTGTCCGCACGATATCTTAAATGGAGGACTATACGATCCCTTATCTAAAGGACAAGTTGCTGATAAGATCAGAGTTCGACAGCGACTTTGAGAGCTACGATTGCTAATCGAGTTATACTTGCATTTGTGGTTACTAGACTTATCCAAGTGGGAGACTGTTGGATTAGTGTCTAAGCCCGTAACCATATTTTGTAAGTACTTGACCCGGTTATGCATGATCCTTTTAGGTTACCTTCACCAAAGCAACTTGACTGGAGAAATAATAGAGAAAGAGGTTATTATGATGTATTAATATATTAAATGAATAATATATTAAAGGAGAAATCATATTTGTTTAATTAATATTGGTCAATAATTAATTAAGAATTAATTCTGTGATCAAATGTAATTAATTAAACTAGAGGGGTTGAATTGTAATTATGTGATAGTTGCAAATTAGGGCATTGGATGCCCCTAGGATGGGGTGGACTAATTCAAGGTGATAAGGCCTTAGAATTCGTCCATGATAAGGATTCAAGGCTTATCTTATGGGCTACTTGGTGGGCAAGTAACCAGATAAGGATAAGGAGTGAAACCCTAATCTCTACCCTATATAAAGACCCCTTAGGCCTTAGAAAATCGGCCACTTGATCCCAAGAAGACCTAGAACCAATTTTTTCCTCTCCCCTGTCTCTCTCTCTCTCTCTCTCTCTTGCCTCTCCATTTGCTTGTGGTGTTTGTGAGCCATTAGAGGTACTACACTTGTGGTACTTGCTTTCCAAGACAAGGAGGTTGAAGACTAGTGTTGTTATTACAATATAACAACAAGAGGTATGTAATCCCTTCTACTATAAAGATTTCAAAATACCTAGATGCATGCTAGGGTTCTTCTTGTGTTCATAAAGTTGTGTATCTAATAGTGAAAACATAGATCCAAATCTATGGTTGCATGCAGACATAGGATTGTTTATATAAAATCCATCAAAAGTAAACTTGTTTTTCCTAGAAAATCCTATATTTTCCACTATGTTGTTATGTAGGAAAAATGTGTGATACTTTCTATATTGTGAGCTTCTAAAATGTAGTTTAGTTCTCATAAAACCATGAAAGTATGTTTTCTCTGTATTGAAATAGTAATATGTGTTTATACTTGTAATATAGTAGGATAATTAAATTAAAATAATGTGAAGTGGTACTTATTCACACACTAATCATTTTGTTCAATACCAAATTGTGAGTTTTTATAACCATAATATATAACCTAGGATCGCCTTAACACAACGTTCTTCAGACATCGTAATATATAAGACATTTATCACCCTATGATTGCCTGTCTAACTGTAATGAGCAATTCAGGTGTAGAATTGTCAGTCCCATATAGATCTATATACAAGTGTCGCACTCTCCCTCCAGGAGACTCTGGTTATAATTTCAGGGCTTAGCTGGTACTTAGAAAAGTACATGAAGGTAGTCTCACAAATGCTATATTGATGATTACGCCTAGAACATTGAAAAGTTACTATGTAATAAATACACTGTAAGTAAGTTTCATAAACTGTATAGAATGTAGTTTATAAGTTTGTTTTCGGTAAAGTAATTTGTTTGTTTTCTAACAGTTATGCTCTGTTTGTTCTCCGCTATGTACTATATTTGTTTTCCTGTTATGTATTTTGAAACTTGAAACCAGTGAATGAATCTTCTAAACTATACCTATTATAGTTTAGTTGTTTTTTTTACTGTAAGAATCTGTAATATTATTATTCCATCAAATTTTCTGTATATACCCATGTATTATCAAATAGTTTGAAAACTATATTTATATTTATATAAATGTAATATTTATATAATTGTGATTAAGTAGATCTTTGATTAAATAACTTTACCCCAAGCTTACAACCAAACAAGGAACCAGACATGGGGTGAAATTACATATTCTAAATATTCTAAATCCAAATTATATAATTTACACAGATATAATTATGTAATTTTTAACAATTATAACAACTAAACACTTAAAAATCTTTTGAGATATTAACACAATTTTATTGTGTATCACTTGTATTTTCCCCCTAAAATAATTAAAAATCATAAAAATGTAGGGGTATGAACTCACATGATAGGTGGTAATTCGGGCAGCATTTCATTTCTTAGAAAGGAGTTTTCTTGATGTAACAGAGAGTTTTTGATGAAAAGCCGACTTCACTCGGGTAGAGTTTCCGCTAAAAGATTGAGAACTTCGGAGCTTCGGGGCTTGCTTCAGGTGTTAGATATGTCACCGGGGCTTCAGGATAGTTTAGAGAGCCTTAAAAGTGAAGAAAAGTAGGAGAGAGGTTGAGAATGTATAACATAATCTGGAGGGCCCGCATCCTATTTATAGGAGGGCTTCTGACCTCGGTACATTGGGCGTAAATTTACGTACGATGGGCGTACTACTAAAAACCCCAGTACGTTGGGCGTACATCTTGTACGTGAGGTGTATTGGTTTGAGCCTTATCTGATCTTCGAACGTGGCGAGGCTACGAGGCACGCGTAGAGGCTAGTCTCATTACGCCGGGCGTAATCTTCTAGTACGCTGGGCGTACTAGTGTGAACAGCAGTACGCTGGGCGTATATCTTCTTACACGGGGTGTACTCCCTTCGATCATATCCAAAGTCTCGGATGGGTCCGACACATTTCGCATGCGAGGGATAAGGCAACTTGCGTAATCTGAGGCCTAGTCTTTGAGTACGCTGGTCGTACTCCTTGTACGCGGGACGTACTTCTCTTCTTCAAACTTCAAAAATTCATATCTTTTTCATACAAGCTCTGTTTTTGACGTTCTTCATATCCACACGTAGGTGAGACCATGTTCTACAACTTTCGTTTAGACTCCGTCGGCTAAATTTGACTTTATTATATAAAGTTATATTTTTAACAGGCCGGTACAGGAAAACTCCATTAAAAATTCATAACTTCTTCATCCGACGTTCATTTTCATCTGTCCTTTTACCATTGGATTTCTTTTAATAAGATCTCCGATTCTCGTTTAAGTTGTTTTGTCCAAATGTTGATCAAACTAAATTTCGAGTTTCGGGCTGTAACTACTATGTCGACACTTAGAAAATCATAACTTTTCATACGAAGTCATATTTAAACGTTCTTTTTATGGATACTCTCAGTTTAACATATACTATAACTTTCATTTAGATAGTTAAGGCTAAAAATCATTTATTGAAAATTCATTTTTTACGTTAAACAATGCTTTGTTGGTTTTGTCGCATATTTTCGATAGGTCATTACTTCTTCGTTATAACTCGGATTTGGATGTTCTTTATGTTTTTGGAATCCTTGAAACAATTTCTTCCACTATATTCATCCAAACAAGTTTATTTGACATTTAATTTTTTAGGGTCGATTATGTAAATGCACATACTATATGAAAATTTCTCTTTATTATTTTAAAAGAACTACAAATTGATCTATATTATTACATAGATTTGAAATAACGGGTTATTACACTAACCACCAGCCAAAACATAAATTTTGGAACATAGTCTCGCATGCATGTGTGTCTTTAAGTGCCACAAGAATATCTACACCAACTTTAGGTTTTCAAGTCAGTATAATGGATGCATCAAAAACCATGTCTTGCTGCAAATACATAATTTTTTTAAATAAAGTTATAATCCTAAGTGATAACCATTCTGACCATATTCTTTGTATTCCAAATTAGATCTACGTATTTTTGACCAGTTACTCGCATTTCGGAGCATTGATTGTTATTTTTATTCTAGAACACTAATTTTCGATTTATAATACCCTATTGTAATAATTAAACTAGTGTTTGGTTAGTCCTAATGCATTTTAAACATGTATTTGCTACTTCGAGACATGTTTAGTAAATTCCGGAAATGTTCTTCGTAATCCGGATGAAATTTTTATAAACAAAAATTTTCAAACTAAACTACTAATAATATAAGACTTACCCGTAAAACAACATATTCATCATTATCGTTTTCATTAAGGGTGTTCGTTTGGATGGATCGGTTCGATCCGATCCAATTAAGTAAATCCAAATTGATTTCAGTTTTCAAAATATAGATCCGAATTATCCAAACTAAATTCAAATCTGATCTGATCCAATCCAATTATAATTCGGTTGGATCGGTTTTTATAAATCGATTTTCGAAAGACATAGCATTTTAAAACGATATATATTTATATTATTATCAAAATTTTATAGAAAAGCAAAAACAAATTATTTAGATGTAATTTATAATTTATAAACAACTACTAAGAAGGTATATTATAATTTAATATTTATTAGATAAAGTTTTTGAGAGAAATCATATTAATTTTTTTATTAGGTGGAACATTTTGAACTTTTTTGAAAAAAATAATATATAAAATTAATAAACAATTATAAATATATTAAAAATAAATACATAATAAATTGTTATTCGGTTTTTTTGGGCTATTCGTTTTTTATTTTATAAACCAAAACCAATCCAAAATAATAATTCGGTTTTGGTAAAATTCAATTCAAAAATCCGAATTATCCGAACGAAAAAGTCCAATCCAAATTGTCCAATTGGATAATTAAATAGTTAACAACTCTAGTTTTTATATCTTAGTCCACCATCCGAATGTGTATCAGATTAGTTTGAAATGCAGAAAAGCTTGGCCGAAAACGTGTTAGAATGCGTTGATAATTCAATATCCTTAATAAAATCCAGATCCAAAATATAATCTGGAAAATGAATTTGAAGATCGAAATCCAAAATAACTACTATTACTCCTGAATTGGCATTAAGGAGGTTTGTTGATGGGCCGGCCCAACCCACTATGGAATCCGAAATGGACTCCGAAATAAACCATTCCAGATATATTGCAAAAATAAATTATAAAAGTTATTTTTTTCAGAAATATATAAAAAAAAAAAAAATATTAGATTCCTCAATTTCTATATAAATCAAAAGAGTACTCTCAATTAATTATTTATTTTATATACGAATTGCTTATCTAACAAATATTTTAATAAAGAAATGAAGACAAAACGATGTATAGATCGACGCTATTATTTTACTTATTAACTTTGATACAAATATAAATGACTATTAAACTACTTAAATAAATAAATAAATAAATAAGCAGGGTTGTTGAAAATATCCAGGAGATTTGTTGTGCATGACAGAAAGACTCAGTAAGTGGTCACGTGACCACCCATTTGTGTCAGCCATTTCCACTGTTGGCACATGTTCGTACAATCCCAATACGACACACCTCCCTCTTTAAATCTAAGGCAAAGTCTATTCATTCCTGACGGTGACATTATTTTACGATGTTCACACCCTTAATATCCATTATATAAAATAAGAAATTTGATTTATGAAGTTAATAATTCTTTGAATAAATTATCCATTATATAAAATAAGAAATTTGATTTATACGTTTGGTTTTTAATTTTTGTTTTACATTCAGACTATCTTTTTATAGTATGTTTTTTTGCCGATTTGATCCCTGCTGTATCTAAAAGGACTAAATTATTTCCATTCAACCTACTGAATTCACTGTGTTATCATTATTTCTTTTTTATTTTTCTTCATTTTTCCAAACCACAAAACCCTATTTTTTTGAACTCACTCAACTCATTCAATTAAAAAAAATACAAAACAATCAAGCTAAAATCTTAATTAGCAATAGAGTTACTGTCGGTATCACTCTCATTTCAACGGGTTCTTTAATTAGTTTAACTAACCCACATCATCATTTCTTTCTACTTTTTTTCTCTCATTTTCTTTTGTACCATATATTTTAAAACTTGTACATTTGTATTTTTTTTATTTGAGTGGGCTAAAAAAGATAAGATTTATATATGTTGTGGGTTGGGAAAGATAAAGAAAAAGAAGAGACAAAAATTGATATGATAGTGGGTTCAATGGGTTGGGAAGGAATGACTCCCTCCCCCTAATAAGTTTATTGGCATTTATTATTTATAAGATAGAAAAAGTAATAAGATTATGACCCACCCCTCACATTTATCACCTGACCTTCAAGTAGAGCCTTTCTATCGTGTTTTTACAACCATCATATCCTTCCGGTGAAAAACCCTTCATCAGAACCACCGATCACTGATTCTTTCTCCTATAAACGTGTAATACTACTAAATCAAAGGCTCGGGTCCTCTATCATAGCTTCACTTCTTCTCCCTATCTCCCCGATTGCATCTAGTTTCATCCCCGATTCCGACTAGAATGAGATTGAGGACGCTAAACCATCACCAGTGTACCTCTTCGTCACCACTGCCGAAACAGTCGAGCACCGATCACTGATTTTTTCTCCAACGAATGCGTAATCTTGCTAAAACCCTAGAATCAGAGGCTCATGTCCTCTACCATAGATCGATCTCTTCTTATCACACCCCCAAACCAGAACGGCATAATCGTTTGAGGGCGGATGGCTTCATGTAGTATTGAAACAGTTGAATACATAGTAAAGAAAGTAACACAACCATCATATATATAATTTGAAAGTTCACATTGTAGAAAAGTACTTGTTTCAAAAGAAATTACAATATGATGTCAAAATGAAATTAAACTAACGCCACAGCATCCCTTCTTCAAAAGCTATAGTTTACCTGTATTACTAAATCCCTGAGAAATACAAATGGTTTTGAAAGAGTAGGTTAGCATTTAAGCTGGTGAGTTCATAAGTATTTAGTGACAATGTTTGTATGAAATAGAATGAAAATGGTTTATACATGTTTAAATGTTCCTAGAAAATCTCATATTTTCTACTAGAGTAGATGGTAGTTTAATTGCTCCAAAACTGTAATGCAATAGTGCTTTTCTTGCCTAAAATAGTAGGTTTATGTATAAATCGTTAAGGCATTTGAAAAACCCCATAAATCAATGTGTTTAAAATACTCCATGTGAGTCTTATAACCATACTATTTGACTAGGATGCCTATAACAACGTTCTTCAGACGTTGGAAAGTTATGACATTTGTCACCCCAGGCCTGTCGGCCTAGCTGTAGCTAACAGCTTAGGTGCGGGATTGTCAATCCTGTATAGATCGATACACAAGTATTACGCTCCCCCTACAAGGGATTTTGGTATAATACAGGACTTAAAATGCATACTCGAAAGTACGTGAAATGTCTCACAAAACTTAGTATAAAACAGATTTACGTACGAAAATGTCCATTTGTTCTTGTGTATGAAAATATCTCTTTGATATAGTGTTGCTAGTATGTAAATGTTCATGATTTCCTCTTAAACTATACCTATTATAGTTTTTCAAAATGTGTTTCGTTCGTATAATAAACCCTAGTGTAATACTCACTTGTTATGTAAGGTATAATATTTATAGTGACATAAATGATCACATATACTTAAAGTATAAATAAAGTGTTTTCGTGTATATATATAATACGTTTTATTTCCAAAAGACATGTTATCGAGAATATATATTGCATACGAAAGTTCCCATGTAGTAGTTATGAATCACATATGATTTACTTGATAAAAAGAGTATATAGTGAAACTTTATGTTACATACGATAATAACCGTATGTTTACTTGTATTCCCCCCCCCCCCCCTAAAAGTGTATAAAAAGCATTGATAAACATTTGAAAATGTAGTTTATAGGGGTATGAACTCACTTGATAGATTGGAGAAAGCGAGATGAAAATCGAGCAGAACTTTGACTTGGAAAAGTTGATTTTTCTCAAGATTCTCAGGAATCTCGGGAGTCTTGGGAGTGTAGAACCTTCCTTTGGAACTTGAGTGTGAAAACCGGGGCTTCGGGAGGGCTTCGGGAGATTAACCGCGGAGTTTCGGCACGAGCGATAGAAGAATGGAGCACCTAAACCCGGCACCCCAAGAGTTCTATTTATAGGGGTAGATTTTAGGTGCCACGTTATGGAAAAGGATGGCCATGTCGTGGGGAGCAATCATATCCTCTTCCATTGACAAGACGCCATTAGTCATGTTGCCACGTCGCGGCCAACTGTGCCACATCGTGGCAAGCCTGACATCCTCGAATTTCGGGTCTCGAACTTGTAAAATCCGTACCTTTCGCATACGAGCTCCGTTTTCGACGTTCTTTATATGCATGTGTAGGTGAGAATATACTCTACAAATCTTGTTTAGACTTCGTCGGCTAATTTTGATTTTATTTTTAATTATTTATCTTTAACAGGACGGACCTGGAAAAGTCCGTTTACATTCCATAACTCCTTCATCCGATGACCATATTCATCATAATTTTTACCGTTGCGCTACTTTGGTTGAGACCTTCAATTTTTATTTAGGTTATTTTGGTCAAAAGTCTATCGATCTGTAACAGCCCGGGTTCCCAGGTATTAGTTATTTTGTATTTTGTTGGTGATTTGTGAGGAGACTCGGCGAGTTGGAATCCAAACTCGCCGAGTATGATCGCAGTTATGGGCGCGGGTTCGCGTCCGGACTCGGCGAGTCCATGTTGTATAATGAAACCCTAATTTCCAGTGTATGAGACTTATTTAAAGGGGCTTATGGTCGTCATTTGCGGCTACCAACCCCATAGAGAACCCTAAAGAGTCTTTGAGCATTTTGTGAGAGAGAGGAGGAAGATCCTTGATTATTTGTGGGTGTTTTGCTTATAGAAGAGGACCAAGGCAAGAGGAGACCAAAGAAGGTGCTAATCCAGTGATTTCTGAGCTCAGAGACTTCATTTGACGTAATCATTCGTTCCTTTCTCAGTCCTTGGTGTAAATCTTAGAGATAGGGTTTCTTTGTGGCCTTTTTGGAATAATCCATGGAGTAAATGGCCTCTTCTCGTGTTGATGCTTTTGATCTAGACCCAAAGAGGTCCAGAGACCCTTTTCCCTCAAGCTTTATGAGTGTTAATGGAGGCCATAAGCTTAGAATAGCATTCTAGAGACCATATCTTCAAATAAGGCATTTGAACCTTTACATGAGCACCAAGATAGTAACTTTATGTGATGTATGAGCTTGGAAGGACTGGATCTATGAGTTATTGGAACGGATCTAACCTCAGGAGTGAGTTTGAGTTGATGCATGGCATAGACTCGCCAAGTCTGAAGAATAGACTCGGCGAGTAGCATGAAGATTGTCCATAACCACTCACCGAGTGGTCTTGCCGAGCTAAGGGGTTGACTCAATGAGTCAGGGAGAGTCAGAGAGGGTTGACGGGTGGATTGAGTCAAGCCGGAACTCGCCGAGTTGTTCTTGAGACTCGGCGAGTTGAGTCGTGGTGGCCCCGCGACTCATGCCAGGTGGAACCCGTCGAGTTAGGAAAACACTCGACGTGTCGAGAGAGAATCCCAAGGAGTTGTGGACATGTGTGTACTCGCCGAGTCACCGGAGTGCACTCGGCGAGTTGGGTCAAAATTTGACCGTTGACTTTTGTTGACTTTTAGGGTTAGTCAACAATGTGGCATTTGGGCCAAGAAGGGGGTAAAATGGTTTTTTACCCTTGAGAGGATGCCAAGAGAGGATAGAGTCTAGTCTCGAGAGTTATGTTCATGAGAGCATTTGCCTTATGTGATAGATGGTGGCGAGTTCGAGATGCAAACGTGAGGATATCTGCTTCCTGCTTGTCAGGTGAGTCTTCTCACTATACTTTACCTTGAGTAGATAACCAGAGCTATGTGATAGAGTATTTGTATGTTGTGTATGTTATGTGTTGTACTGCATTATTTCTATGTGATTTATGCTGTGCATGTTTGGCTGCATGCACAGACCCACAGAGTTATAGTCTCGAGTGGCTAATATGTGTTATATGTGGTATTCTGGGGAACTCACTAAGCTTCGTGCTTACAATGTTTTGTGTTATGTGTTTCAGGTTTCTTTCAGGATCACGGAACGGCACAAGCTTGATTGTACACACCAGCGAAAGTGTCATATTTTGAGGATCCTGGTTTATTATGCAAGTGAAAACGGAGTTATGTTTTGTAATTTGATTATGAATGAGATTGTAAGAAAAGTGTTTTCAATAATTAAACCATTATTTTTAAATGAAAAATTGTTTTGAAATTTACGGCGTTACAATTTGGTATCAGAGCCTTGGTTTGAGGGATTCGGATGCACCTTCGGGTAAATCTGGACTCAGACTGAGGAAGTAAGAAAAGTTTTCAAAGAAATAATTTTCTAAAGTGAATAAGAGTTCAAAGAGAAAGCGAGAAAGAGTAGTGTGTACAATCAGCCAGAGCCCGAACGGTGGTTTCCCAAAATACCATTACTTTTGTGTTATGAGATATTTATGATGCACTTTATGAGATATTATTGCATGCTAGAGACAAGCTAGGTATTTCATACGTTAGGACTATAGTGGCCTGATTTGTGATGCCTTAGCCTAGGAATTGTTGTTATATGCGATGTGCTTTTGAGTATGTGATGAGTGAGAATATTTAGTTGGAATCCTTTATGGGATTTGAGTAGAGGAGTAATCTAGGGGAGATACCTAGATGAGTACCGTGGTACTTAGCGAAAGAATAGTTAGAACCCGCGAGGGAAAGAGTTGCAGAGTTCGGTGGTACTTTCGAGGATGAGCAGAGCAAGTGGAGTTATCACCCAGAGTGAGTCCTATGTATTCTTCGATGCTCGAATGCTGCTTGCTTCATGCTTTGTGGAACTGTCGATGATGGGAGTTAGTTACAAAGCGAATATGACGATATTCAGGAGGTAGATGGCTGGCATTGTTAGGAGCTCTTCAGCAGCTGATGGCAGAGAAGTGTGGGAATCTAGGAAGAGCCTAAGGAGTAACCTTAGCCAGATGAGTGCATTGGCAGAATAGAGAATTTCGCTGGGGAGCGAGCACGCACGACGGAATTGGTGAACGAGAAGGTCGAGCAGCTACTTAGGAGCTCCGGGATAGTCCGTGTGGAAAGTATGGGTAGATGTGGCAGGTAGTATGGACCCGTACTACTGAAAGCAGAGGACCTATACTTGATACAGGGAGTACTCTGAAGGTTCTAATGAGCGGAATGAGGAGTGATGTTATGGTTCGAGTACCATACATCGGAGCAGATGGAGGAGTGATGTTATGGTTCGAGTACCATACATTGGGGCAGATAGAGGAGTGATGTTATGGTTCGAATACCATACATCAGAGCAGATGGAGGAGTGATGCTATGGTTCAGGTACCATGCATCAGAGCAGATGGAGGAGTGATGTTATGGTTCGAGTACCATACATCGGAGCAGATGGAGGAGTGATGTTATGGTTCGAGTACCATACATCGGAGCAGATGGAGGAGTGATGTTATGGTTTGAGTACCATACATCGGAGCAGATAGAGGAGTGATGTTATGGTTCGAGTACCATACATCGGGGCAGATGGAGGAGTGATGTTATGGTTCGAGTACCATATATCAGAGCAGATGGAGGAGTGATGCTATGGTTTAGGTACCATGCATCGGAGCGGATCGAGTAGTGATGTTATGGTTCGAGTACCATACATCGGAGCGGATTGAGGAGTGATGTTATGGTTCGAGTACCATACATCGGAGTGGATTGAGGAGTGAAGTTACGGTTCGTGTATCATACATCGGAGCATATTGAGAAGAAATGTCATGGGACGAGTACCATGGTTCGTATTGAATGATGCTCATGGTTCTTCGGTTATCCGGTCATGATTGATGAGGTAGAGATTAGACACTATGGGCCTTAGGCCAGTGGACCATGATTAAGTTCAAAGAGACGTCCCTTGAGAGGGAGGTCGAGAGCCTTTCAGAGTATTTTGGTAAGGAGCCAGAGGGAGGGAAAATTTATGTTTGAGTTGAGCAATCAGTTGATAGAGGAGATGTCACCTTCTATGACATGGGTGGTGCTATTTGTGTTCATGTAAGAAACATGAGAGGCAAGATGTTTAAGTTTTGGGTTTGGGGTAAACCCTGCAGGTTGTCATTGAGGATGATTTTCCATCAGAGTATCAGGTAGCATGTATGCCACGAGGTAGTGATTTACTATGAGCAGATAGTCATTTGGGACTGAGATAGTCGAGGACCACGTTACACCTATTGAGTATAGTAGGGCGTATTGTAGAGGTATCAGTGGGGAGTCCAGCCGAATTTATCAGTGCAGTGGTTTTTCTATCTATATTGGGTATTGAATATGGGAGTGGGTCCCTGTTCTTGGGAAGATCCATGTGATGGAATGTCGGTTGATGAGTCGAGGTGGGGGAGTATGATGATTTCGTGGTCCAGTCTATGGGTTAGTGATATTATTGGACAGTTGAGTTGTTTGGTTTTGGATTGGTACGAGACTTGGAACGACTAGAGGCAGTCGTGACGAGAAGTTCTTGAGGATTTCATCTGAGGTTCAGAGTATATGAGATCGATTGATTTCCTTAAAAGGGATTATCGGGCGTTGCGTAGCACTTTCCAGGGGCAGGTGCGTTATTGCTAGTGAAAATAGTTTGTAAGATTGTTGATGTGTCAGATAGTGATGGTTCAAACCCTAAGTGGGGGAGAACCGGGTGGTTTATTGAGAGAACCAGAGATTTGTGCAAGAGCGGTTAGGGGTTGGATACAGAAACCTGTGACTTGAATTCATGAGATCAGGGTCATTGGTGATCAAGGAAAGGTGCAGGACGGGATAATGCATGTGATATATGTTTGAGAAAAGGATGGGTGTCTCCGCGGCAGGAGGTCAATGGTCAGGAATCTGGTGGTGGCCAGAGTCGTTTCAAGTGGAAGACTCGTAATGATGGTATGGGCAGTTGAGAACTTCTAGGTTGAAATATGGGTGGAGGATTGTTGAGTAGACAACTCCCGGGCTGGGATGTGTATTCTTGCTTGGATTTTGAGCAGTAGTGGAAAGGGTTTCAGAGGATCATCAGTGTGTTCTGAAGGGTTAGCGCTTTCCTTGTATTCCAATTGAGTGCTTGGATGCACTGAATTGCGCATTGAGTAAAATAGGAAATTATTATGGGATTCAGAGGAAATGTATTGATGTATGTGTATGGTGCTGGGAGTACGGGAATTAGTGGTAGGGGCAGGACATTGTGGTGCTCTGTTATGGTGTTCCGTGATTTTCGCGTTTAGCGTCCCGATTTCAAAGTTATTTAGAGTCTTGGGTTTAAGTCGATGAGTGATGTATCATGTATCTACGATTCCAGTGGGAGCCCTTCGTGTATTGTCGTCAAGAGAGACTATTTAAGGAAGTGGATCTCCGCAAAGGTAGGTTCTGTGTTATGGCGGTTGCTGCTAGAGTCTGTAATGCATATCAGGGCAAGTGTGTGTGTAACTACCTATGATAGTCTTTGGTGCAGGAGTAGTGAGCTTAGTGTGGCATTGTAATGAGAATGAGAGTATAGGGTGAAGCTACGGGGAGCCGTAGTATTCACCAGTCAGAGGGAGTTGTGATGCTACGGGGAGCCGTAGTACTCACACATCAGAGAGAGAGAGAGAGAGAGAGAGTAGTGATGCTATGAGGAGCCGTAGTATTCACCAGTCAGAGCGTGTTGTGATGCTACGGGGAGCCGTAGTACTCACAAGTCAGAGGGAGGGAGTCGTGGTACTACGGGGAGCCGTAGTACTCACTAGTTAGTTGGCGTTGTGATACTACGGGGAGCCGTATTATCACTAGTCAGAGGCTGTTGTAATGTTGCGGGAAACCATAGTGCCCACTAGTTGGCTAGAGATTATGATGATGGAGTGTTCTCCGATGAGTGCATGATGCAGAAAAGTTTTAGGCTTGAGTAGCCCTAGTGTTGAGTTTATGGAGCCGGTGGTTAAACCGGGGCGAGACTGGAGTCTCCGTCTCTGTCGGGAAGGGTCAGCAAGGCGTGCAGGATAATATGCGCAGCAGACGCCAGAGGTTAGAGCTGAGTCGATCTTCGGTTGGATTGTACTTTTATGAGAAAATGGGAATTTCGTGACTTGCATGTTGCTGGGTCGTGATGGTAGTCACAGGGAGGAAGTTAGTGAGATATTTTGGATCATGTTATGTGTGACCCTTGGGGGTTCAGCTGTGGGGCCAACAGCTGACCTGGTGATCAGTATCGAAGATGAATATGTGAAATGAGCTAGAGTTTGCCATAGGTGATGTCTGTGGACACTTTGGAACGAGCGAACGATTCAGACGCTCGAGGATATGCTTCAGGCATGTGTATTAGATTTCAGAGGGGGGGGGGGAATTGTGGCCTGTAATTGCTCTTGGCAGAGTTTTCCTACAACAACAGCCATCATTAGTGCATCGGTATGCCACCCTTTGTGCTTTTGTGGGGAAGGAGGTATCGGATCCCATTTGTTGGGGATAGGTAGGGCAACGTGTGATGGGAAGTACAAAGATCGTGCTTCAGACGTCAGAGCAGATATAACAGGTCAGGCAGAGGTTGTTGACCGCTCAGAGTCGCTAGAAGAGTTATGCGAACAGGCGTCGATCCTCGCTTGAGTTCCAAGTCGGCGACTTTTTGCTCCTGAAGGTCTCTCCTTGGAAAGGAGCGATTCGATTCAGGAAGAGGGGCAAGTTGGGGCCCCCCGATATATTGGTCCATTCCGGGTGGTCGCGAGGGTACACAGGGTAGCTCTGTGTTCATCGTATTCTTGAAGCTTTCATAACAACTCTTCAATGACGTCTCAATCTTCAGCTTAACAACCACAGGCCACTGATTCATCACCAAAGAAGGTTTCTACCAAGAAGAAATCATCAAAAGGTTCATTGTCTTCTCAATCTACTGAACCGTCTCTTAGGGATACAACCCAACTATTTTCGATTGATCCCATGGATTTTGACGAGCCAATTCGAGTGATGATCGAGTTCATCGCTCATCATGCCATTTCCATTCCACTTACCAAAGTTCTAGAACCACCACTTCCACTTCACCTTTTGCACACTGCTTTCACTCTAATCAAATCGACAATGGTGTTCTAGAAACCAAAATTACGGGAGATAGGATCGTGCTAATCCACAAATCGATGTTTCTTAAGGCTATCAATGTGAATAAAAACCACAAGGGTTTCAAGGTGTAAGAACCAACTCCAGAGGAATTCCAACAGTTTTTGATCCATATCGGATATAACCAAGACTAGGCCTGGCAATTCGTGTATTCGTTTCATGAAAACGTGTTAGCCACGAATTTGATACGATACGATTACACAATGAGAAATAAGCTTTATCTCAATTTTTAAGATGTATTCATGTCGTGTATTCGTGTAGTGTCGTGTCTCTCACAGATTTGTGTCTTCGTGTCTGAAATTGCCAGGTCTAACCAAGACTATAGGGCAAAGGATTTCAAGAAATCAGCTGTCTCCGGCTTATGGACCGTATTGATGCACTTCATTATTCGTGGGTTATCCGGCAAGCACGGAGGAACGAATACCCTCAGTAAAGATTAGTTTTACGGTGTATGCAACATCTATCCAGGACGTGACAATGCTTTTGATCTTCTGGAGGTACTATGTGTAACATCCCGGAATAGCAAGAGTAGAGTAGAAGGACTAAAAGTGTAAATTTTGAAGGGCAACTCGGCGAGTCCATGGATGGACTCGGCGAGTAGGGTCGCGACTTTGGTAGCGAGTCAAGTGGCCTACTCGGCGAGTCCAAAGATGGACTAGGCGAGTAGGTGCTGAGTGGAGAAAACCCTAAATCCGGGGAATGAGCCCTATTTAAAGAACATTATATCCTCTCCCCAGCCTCTTTGATTCCCCCTTGAAGTACAGATACCCTAGAAAGCGTGATTGAAGAAGATTGGAGTGCATTTGGAGCATGGGGAGGTGTTTGTTGAAGAAATCTTGAAGGAGAAGAGGCTTGGATCAAAGGGCTTTGCTTGGATTCGAGTTTCATTGTAGTTGGGGCATTCTTTTGAGGTAATATCTCGTTCTTGGGCTATCACTCATATGGATTCATCATTTTGGGGTTTGTGGGGAGTATATCTTGGTATGTTTTGGAGTTTGGAGGTTAGATCTGAGGTTGCTACCTCAGATATGGAATATTGAAGGCCTAGAGTGCATTAAACTTCCTGTGTTTGAGTGCTTGGTGAAGCCATCATGTCCCAAACCCTAGCTCTAAAGTGAATAAGGCCTAGATCTCTTTGGATTCACGTAAAGTTTGCCACTTTACGTGATGGATGGATTGTAAGAGGCTAGATCTATGTTTTGGACCAATTGCATGGCCTGGAATGCTTCTGTATGGATTCAGACCAGTGGTACTCGGCGAGTCACATGGGTAGACTCGACGAGTTGCTTGAAGATGAGCTGGAACTTGACGAGTTGGATGAACAACTCGGCGAGTAGGTTGAAGATAGCCTTAGACTCGACGAGTCTGTTCTTGGACTCGGCGAGTCTTGTCGAAGAGTCCCAATATTTTCAGGTTGAGTCGAGAATCAGTGAGTCAAGGGATGACTCGGTGAGTTGGGTGCGAGTGGACTCAGAGTTGTTGGACTCGGTGAGTTAGGTCGCAGATTGTGGGAAGTTCTGAGCATAGGGACTCGGCGAGTCATCGGGTTGACTCGGCGAGTAGAGTCAATCAGAGGTTGACTTTGACTTTGTCCAAGGTTAACCAGTTGTCGTCCAGGGGTATTTTGGTAATTAAGGATATATATTGAGTTGAGTGTTTTGGTGTTCAGTGGAGGAGTTCGTGTCGGAGTTCGGAGCAGCGGGATCTTATCCTTTCAGCCGGCAATCGAGGTGAGTTATCCTCACTATATCGATAGGGTCTACGGCACCAAGGCTGGCCCTTTACCGGATGGAAATTCGGGTAGTTGTTTGTTATGGTATTGCTTGATATGGGCCGGAAGGCATAATGATATGGGCCGGAAGGCATTATGATATGGGCCGGAAGGCATTATGATATGGGCCGGAAGGCATTCTACGTTATGTGGACCGGAAGGTCATGGCCTGGAAAGGCGTATGTGTGTAAGTAGTATCTTGACTGAGACGTAGGGTGATATATGCTCGTGATCGGCTAGGTCGGTATCCTGGTTAGGGTAAGGATATGTTATGTGATCTGCTTGATCAATTTGTTGACTGCGAACTGTTATATGATTGAATGATATGTGCACAGGGGTGTTTAGACTGGAGTTTGACCCGATATGCATGGCTGTTCTATGTTATGTTATGTTATGTATGTTTTTTATGTCATGGGCCAGAAGGCAATATGTTATGGGCCGGAAGGCAATATGTTATGGGCCGGAAGGCAATATGTTTTGGACCGGAAGGTCGTGGCCTGGAAGGGCGTATATGTGGTTGGTATTTTGGGGGTATCTCACTAAGCTTTCGGGCTTACAGTTGTGGTTTAATGTTTTTCAGGTTCTTCAGGAGACTGTGGCAAGGAAAAGGCGTGATCGTACCATTCCTCGCGTTTATGTTTTATGAAATGGACCTGGGAATATTCTGATAAATAATGTATTGAACACCTTTCTGTAGTAATGTTATTAAAATGAATTGTTTTGAAAAGTTTAAATTATGTTGAAATTTTTGGTCGTTACACTATGGCAGTACTTCCGGAAATTCGCAATCAAAAGGAAGACCAATGAGACTTCAAGCCCTAGGTTCTAGGCTTTGATAATTGAGCAACTCTACAAGGAACGTTCAGGACCCATTCCAATCTGCACCATTCAGAAGGAGGTATACTTATCCTTTAAAACTGTAAAACATTATAGGATTCCAGACCAATCTCCTTTTGGTCCAGTTAGATGACTTCCGGACCATATGTTGGCTTTAATCCCTTCCAATTCGATTTATTTGAAACAAAATTTAGAGACTTCAGTTGTGTTTAACCCAACACAACCTGCCCTAGTCTCAGTTGAGCCTACTTCGGAAGAGGCCAATCCTTCCATGTCCGGACCAAAGATAAAAAAGTATGCCAAAAGGAAGACTTCCCTTTCGAAGCAAAAGCCTAAAAAGAAATCCAAAGTCAGTTCCTCCTCTCAACAGGAAGGAACTCATGACATTCAGGCTGATTCTAGCCTTCCGCACACCCCTCCCATACACTCATATGAGGTACCCCTTGATGTTTCAAAATCACTTGCACACACTCACAGGGAGTCTACATATAACCCACCCTCACCTTCTCAAAAAGGTGATGGCGGTGTTGACCATAGTTCCTTGCCCCCTGGAACACACCAACATGTCAAATTTGATATCCCACTTCTTTCATCACGCACACACTCCGAAACCCTTATTCCAGACCCCAAGAATTATGAGGCTGGAGTTCTCCCTCCAACCTCCGGTGCCACAACTGGTCTAATACCCGGTAAGGGTACAGGATGACCAGGAACTAATGATCCTTTGTGGGAAGACTTTGTAAATAGGGAACACTCAAGGCATTCAGAACTTACAAGAACCCAAGTGGAAGCCACTCTCGTCTCCATGCGGAACCGAGCCATTGAAAGCAACCTTCCCTATGTTGTTCCTACAGATGAGCTTGCAGATCTAGAATTCACATCCAGAGTTACTCCAAAGTCTCCTCCTCATGCTTCCAATCCTTCAGCTTCAGAGGATGAAATTTCCGAAGAGGTGATGCTTACAACAGATGCTGCACACATTGTTGAGCTAACGTGCTTTCCTCAACTCAACTTCATCGAAAGCCATCTTTGTCCAAGTCTGATTTTGACTTCAGATACTCATCCTCCCCTAAAGATGAATCCGAATCAACATAAAAGCTTCATGATGATGCCACCAACAAACTCGGTCCTTCTATCACTCTAGAATCTTTGAAACATAATCCTCAACCATCAAGCTCAGACAACGGATCCTCAGCATGAAACCATATAGATTTTTTTGCCCTTTTGGATATTCAATGCAACGTTTCGGACACAATGAAGAAGGTAACCACTCTTGAGACTTCAATGGCTGAGCTCAACACCAAGATTGATACAAATGTGTCCAGACTGGACTCCAAGTTAGATGCTATTCTCTAGTCCTTATCTCATCAGTCCGGACCCTCCGTGGCAGAAAGGGAAGCTCAATTATATCAACTAATCTCCATCCGACTCAAGCATTCCATTGAATAAGTTGAAGCTAAGTATGATGCTTCAGTTGAGCATTATCTCGACACCATTACTACAATGTTCAAAGTCCATGATGACTTGGTAGATGCTACCAACGATCTTATCAAGCAAACTCACGTTCGCCATGAAAAGCAAATTCAGAGGCTGGAAAAGGAAATCAAGAAAAAGGATGAAATGAATCTGATCATCCAGCAAGTCCACATCAAACTGCTCTGCTCCACTTGGAACATTGTTGACGTTCCGAATCGCAAGTTTGACGAGATGCTTGCTATCCTTGGACACCTATTCGATCATCTGTCCTCCCAAGCTCCCACGTCTGAAGCTTATGATGCGCTTACTTGTCAACTCAACATTGGTCTTCAAAAGGTGTTTGAAAAATTCACTGATTTGAAAGATTCATTGTCACTTGCACCGGTTTCTCATGCCACCGATGCAAGAGGGGGAGAAGCCCCTAGCCATGTCTGGAAACCTGCCTCGGAGTTCACACTACGAGATGAAAGTGATGATGATGAGCTAAAAAACCTTTATGTCTCATCTCACAAAGTCTCAGAAGCCGAAGACAGTGAAGAACAGGAGTATATTTCTATTGGATTACTTGGTCTCGAAGCTCCAAACAAGCCTTTTCTAAAGATGCTTACTGAAAAAGAAAAGAAGATTTGGTCCGCATCTTCTTGGCCATCTACTTGTCTGACGCTCTTCTTAGGGCAATTCAAATGGATGAGGCAAAAACACTCCTCAACGCTCAAGCCTTCTGAGCCACTCCGTCAATGCTGCCTCCAATTCCAGCCTCAAGAATCGATCCAATAGACCAGGGTTCCCCACTCCGGATCCCTGATAACCTTCAAGAAGAACCTCTTCCATTGTCTCCTCCCAATGTCACTATGGATGAGAACATGTTGTATGTAATCTCCGTCCTTAACCAAAGCAAAGACAAAGGCAAGAAGCCTATCATGGAATCCGGACCTCCTCCAATGCAAAAACTTGGTTGGTCTCAGGAGGAAATAAACAAGGCTTTAGAGGACAACATCCAGATCCAAACACTCAAAGACAATCCTGATCCGATGCATGACATTTCTCCTCTCTTTAGTGAAGGCATTCTTGAGGATGTTGATTTAGTACCCTTTATATACTATAACATTCCTTTTGATGATTTCGAACAACTTGATCTTCCTCTCTCTCCCTTCAGCAAATTTTACATCAAGTTTTCCCCTCTCCATCCCAAAGACAATCTGGAGGCAGGCCCGGCCCAATAGGGTGGGCAAGTTGGGCGACCGCCCCATGCCTCTCTAAAATTTGAGGCCTGAAAATTATTTCTGGTTGATATTGCATATATATAAGGTTTGTTAATACATTATCGAAACTTTGAGTGGCGGAGTTGGTTATAGCTTAAAAGACGTTAGTACCATTAATTTTTTTTTTTTTTGATAGATTCATGTTCGAATCCTGTTATCTGCACGTTTTTTTAATAAGGTTTGTTTTCTTTTATTACTCTTTTTTATCAATCGAAAGAGCCCTTTTTCTTGTAATACTTATTTATTCATTTTATTAATAATAAATAAACGTTCATGATATGGAATCTAAATTACAAAATGACCCTTATATTCTTTTTTATTATTCATATACCATCCAAATTCTAGAAATAATACTTTCCTTCTTTTATTTTTTTATTTTATTTTTAGTTTTTTATACACCTTCCAAACATTCATTTCACTTAAACTTGGTGTTTTTATAGCTAATATTATACATAATTTTCATGAGATTTTCTACTGCTTAGCGTTTTTTAAGGTATAATAACTATTTTTTTTTTTTTTTGTAGATTTGTTAACAAAAATCTTGATAACCAACCGGTTAGCTAGGTCACTTTTTATGTTTAATTTTTTATTTTATATTTTTCATTTACAAAAGATCTTTTTTGTTCTCCTTCCAAACACACCTTTTTGTTTAGTATTTTTTTTCGGACACCAACCCAACGTTTTTTCAAAATAATCCGGGTTTTTATATTGTTCATTTTTTTGTTATTTTTTTTTTGTTATTGGGCTTTTGAACTCACCTCTTTTAATATATATATATATATATATATATATATATATATATATATATATATATATATATATATATATATATATATATATATAATGGTGAGGCTATTCACATGATAGGTGGTCCAATGACCCACCTAATTTTTCCAACTTATGCAAACTTTCTATTGATTTTTTTTTGATCTATCTTACAAAAAATTTAAGATCTACTTTACCAATAAAATCTTTGAATTTATATAGAAAATTTACTATAAAAAAAATTAGTGAACCATGTGTTTTTCTATTATAGACTCACCTATATATATATATATATATATATATATATATATATATATATATATATATATATAACAAGTGCTCATATACTGGTCTCCATAGACATCGTTGTATTCTAATTTGCGATTATTCAATTTTGAAGGGGCTTCATTTTTGTTTTTGCCCAGGGCCTCAAATCGACATGGGATGACCCTGTTTGGAGGTTACCATCCAGACAGAGCGTGAAAGGATAAAAAGCTTATATGACAAGAATGCATTTCCCCTTAAGGAATTATGGACGAGGAAGAAGATTACCAAGATTTCTAGGTAAGGAAGGAAGTTCCTCACCAAGTTTGAACTTAACTGTCCACTCTTCCGATACCATATTGTCCGAAACAAACCATATTATCAAACCATCACTGATGTTGACTTCCTGACGATGAATCCAAACGACATTCTTACTTTAGCTGCTATCTTCTGAGGATTTCAAAAAGATGATATCAATATGGGTGCGTACCATGTAGCTCTGAGCTTTCTTAAAGACGCCCATCTATTCGGAACTAAAGATTTTGTTGCCAAAATGGACTTTGTACTTCCGGAAGCTGAACTGTTAGCCGAAGGCCCTATTGATGATCCGGTTATAGGGTTTGTGTACAAGACCAAGAAGACAAACAAGAAAGATTTTTTCTGAGTCCTTGACAAACACCTGGTTCCCACCAAAGCTCTTCAAAATTTCACCAACCATGCATCCAAGTCCGAAGCTCTAGAACCTATAAAAGCAAAGTTTATGAGTCAGCTATCCTGGTACACTGAAGTCTGAGAATGGTTATTCCGAGCCTACATGTTCATCAAAGAATAAGCGCTCTAAGCTTACTTGATTGCTAAGTTCTTTTAGGGGAGATTGTTGGAACCTGAAAGTGAACCTCTAGCAATCTGAAATCTATTTGTGAATTCCAAAGTCAAGCTAGTTCCAAAATAAAGCCAGCTTCATAATTCCTTTGTGTCTGGATCAGTTGTCAAGATGGTGAAGTGATGATAGAGTGAAGACATTCCAGAATGAATATTGTGTCCGGAATGCTTGCTGTTCCGGAATCAATATTTTGTCTTTATGCAGTTAATGTAATTTTTCTTTTGTTTGATTTAACCTGTCATAGGACTTAGCTTTATTTGTCAAACACGGATATTCATAGTGTCAGATATAACTATTTTATCCAGTCCTTTGATTGTAATTGGTTAGTACCATGTTTAATGTACTCCTATTTATTAGAGCATTCAATGTCGAATCAATAAACGGATTATTAAAACATTTTAGCATATTCAAGTTACTTCAAATTTCTCAATATTCTCTCAAACATTCTTCTTGTTCTTCATTTATTATCTTTACCTTGATCTTTATTCTCATTCTTCATTTATGGCTTGAAAATTTGTTGAATACTTTATCTCAGACTTGACTGGTCTATCTAGACTTGACTGGAACATTTATTAGCAAGCACACATTGATCTTAAGCATTTACCCAAGGTTTGAGTTTTAAAACCTTGTCCTTTCTCATCAGATTGTTCTTGTTCTCACATAACATCCCCTCGCAATTGGAGAGGGATGTGGACGGATGTTTAAACTGGACCAAAAATCTTAAAACAATTAAGACGGTAAGCCCTTCATGGTGATATTAACGTACTGAGACGAAAAAGGAAACATGATGAACTCGAACATGACCCAAAGCTACTTTTTCGCAAACAATGTGTATGTTGATTTCTATATGTTTAGTATCTTGGTGTTGAATTAGGTTGGAAGAGAGATACACAACACTAAGATAGTCACAATATACAATGGCAGCCCGAGGTATTAGCTGATATAGCTCACGAAGGAGATTACGTATCCAGGATGTGTCAGTAACAAAATTAGCTACCCCCATGTATTCATCTTCAACATTGGACATAGATATAATACCTTGTATTTTAGAAGACCATGAAATTAGATTCTGTCTGAGGAAAACACAAGACCCTGATTTAGAGCGTCTAGCAGAAGGGCCAGCATCCCGGTCAACATCAAAATATGCAACAAGGCCTCACGATAGAGAAGCATAAAGTTAAAGGACACGATCAATGGTACCCCATATATAACGCATGACACGATTAATAGCAGCGAAATGAAGATCATGATGGTCACACATAAACAAGAAGATCTGGTGAACATCATAGGCATTATCTGGTCCGGTGAAGGAAATGCACTACAAGGCACCCGCAAGACTCCAATAAATTGTAGGATCTACTATAGGAGGACCAGAAACATCTAATTTAGATGAGGTTTTAGTAGGGGTACGAGAAAGTTTGTAGTTTAGCATACAAGCACTCTCTAAGGTCGCTAAGGCATACTTGTGCTATGATTGAAACATGCCTAACTTGAATATGGTGACAACAATACCAAGGAAATAGTTGAAATCCCCTAGGTATGTCATGGAAAACTCAGCGAGGAGAGTGGTAGTGATCCGTTTAAGCAATTCAATAGATATAGTAGTGAGAACAATATCATCTACATAAAGAAGCAAGTAGGTTGTATGAGATCTCTGCTTGAAAGTGGATAAAGAAGAGTCACATCAAATTTTAGTGAGTCCAAGTTTGCAAATGAATTGAGCAAACCAACAAAACCATGCTCGAGGATCCTATTTAAGGCCATATAAAGATCTATGTAGTAAACACACATGATGTGGATGCATAGGATCCCAAAAGCCATGTGATTGATACATATAGTCAGTCTTAAGTAAATTATCATGAAGGAATGCATTTTTCACATCAAGCTGTGGAACTGGTCAATTTTGAGAGACAACCCATGTGAGAAACATGCAAATAGTGGTGGGTCTAACTGCCAGACTGAATGTCTAGTCACAATCAATTCCTGGTCGTTGACTACGACCATTTGCAACGAGTTGTGTCTTGTATCACAACAAAGAGCCATCAATATGTTGCTTTTTATTAAACGACCATATACATTTGATAATATTGGCACCAACATGTCGTGGAACTAATACCTACGTTTTATTGGTGACAAGTGCATTATATACATCTTTCATTGTATTAAACCAGTGCGGATCTTGAAAATCTTGTAAATAATTACTAGGAATCGATTGGAAGTGTTAGGGATGAGATTTAGAACCGGAAACTCGGACCGGAACCGGAATCGGACCGGAACCGGAACCGTTAGAACCGGAATATATAAAACCGGTTCCGGTTCCAGGTTTAAAAATTGGCTTTATCCGGGTTCCGGGTAATCCGGGTTTGGGTCCATCGGGTCCGGGTAAAACGGGTCCAAAAAACCGGAACCGGTGTTTGGAACCGGAACCACTTTTAGGGCCGGAACCGGTTTTTGTGAAACGTTTAAAAGATGCATATCTCATTCGTTTCAACTCCGATTCACATGAGGTTTTTTCCAACATGTAGATTAGAGTTTGTACATGTTTTTAGACTATAAATTTGCCATTTTTAGTTTAATATTCATTGACTTACAGTCCCCCAAAGTCGAGATATCAAAGCTGGAAGTTTTTAGTTTTTTTGTTTTTTTGTATTCGGTGAAAGTTTTAAAACATGCATATCTAATTCGTTTGAAGTCGGATTGATATGTGGTTTTTTGCAACTTGTAGTTTACAGTTTGTACATGAGTTTAGACTTTAATTTTGTCATTTTTGGTTTAACATTCAATGATTTACAGTCCTCCAAATTCGGGATATCAAAACTGAAAATTTTCAACTTTTCAGCAATTTGTTTTTGTACTTTGTATTATGTGAAAATGTTAACACATGCATATCTGATTCGTTTAAAGTCGGATTGACATGAGGTTTTTTCCAGAGTGTATTTTAGAGTTTGTACATGATTTTAGACTATAATTTTGTTAATTTTAGTTTCTTATTCAATGAGTTACAGTCCCCCAAAGTCGGGATATGAATATGAAAATTTTCAACGTTTAATCCGTTAAGTAGTAAGCAATTACCAAAAAATTCTGGTTTTTTCGGGTTTTTCGGTTTTTTCGGGTTTTCCGGTTCTAAACCCACTTTATCCGGTTCCATCCTACCCACTTTATTGTTTCCGGGTTTTCCGGTTCTAGACCCACTTTACCCGGAACCGTACCCGGAACCGAACCGGAACCGGTTCCTATATACCGGTCCGGTTTCCGGTTCTACAAAATCCCATTAACCGGTTCTGGGTTTTCCAGGTCCGGGTCCATCCGGTCCGGGTTTGGACCCACTTTCATCCCTAGGAAGTGTCAACGTGAAGATTTAACTTTCGAATGGGTTTGACAATACCCACATGAGACCTAGTGACCGTTGGGTGAGAGGGACCCAGAAGAGATGGATTGGTCACCTGAGGGGAGTCTGACGAGAGAGAGAGAGATAGAGAGAGAGGACTGGCAGTTACAGATAAATCAGATGAAACACCTGAGCCATGAAGTGAGGCAACATGTGAAATAGGAGAGATAATCGAGGCAACTGTCAAGTGAGGCAAAGGAACGACAGGGACATTACCAATCACAGGTGAGTTTGGAGTAACAAAAGATTGAGTCGGAGAAGGGTTGTGTGTTTGCGTGATTGGTGAAGGGAAGCTGAGGGCATGTGGTGATCATCAATAGAATCAAGAAAGTCATAAGATGGAGGGGAATTGGAAGTCATAGATCTGAATGGGAAAACTATTTCATCCAAAGTAACATGGTGAGATATAATGATATCTTGAATTTCAAGGTTGAGGCAATGGAAACCTTTATGTTATGAAGTATACCTAAGGAAAATGCAAGGGATGGATTTTGGTTCAAGTTTGTGTGCACATAACAGAGACAACCAAAAACACAAAGATAGGATTATGATGAGAGTTTGTTAAATAGTTTTCAAAATGGTATGTCATTGTGTAATATGGTGGATGGAAGGATATTTAGCAGGTATGCAAACATGTGAAGCGATTCAACCCAATATGTAGGCATGAGATTGATGGGTTTTAGCCATAAGAACTTTCCTATGTGCGCATGCAAAACCCTAATGCTCGGATCTAGGCTTTCTAATTAAACATGCTTTGAATCCAAGACTTCTAATGCCTAATTAGGTTAAATAACAACATTGAAATAGATCTAGAACCATACCTTTGAATTCCTTGTTGATCTTGTTGTCTTGGAGCTTCTAGAGTCACAAATGTCACTCCTCTAATGGCTTACAAACACCAATAGCAAGTAAGATGATTTAGGAGAGAGGAGAGGGGAGGAAATCGGCCAGAGCTCTCTTATGTTAGATGATATCCAATTTCCCTTACTCATAGGGTCTATTTATACTTGCAGACTCCTTAAGGGTTACAGTCTAAACCCTAATTGGATAATCTTCTCTTAAGGCTATCCAAATCCATTCCTAGATAACATCATGGACGATTTTGAGCTATCCTTTAGCTCCTAGCATTCGTCCAATCCATATCTATATGGATTTACAGTCTCAAGTTTAACTATCAAATAATTGACAGTTTATACCCTCTTATTTAATTAATCTCTTTAAGTCACCAAATTAATTCCAATTAATCTATGACTTATATTAATCAAATAACCATATATTATTCCTTATAATATTTACTCTCTCTTAACAAATCATCCATCAAGTTGCTATGGTGAAGGCAACCCAAAAGGACCATGCACAACCGGGTCAAATACTTGCCTAATATAGTTGCAGCCTTAGACACTATTCCAACAGTCTCCTACTTGGATAAGTCTAGTAACTATACAATTACAATTCGGTTTGCAATCGTAGCTCTCAAAGACGCTGTCAAACTCTGATCTAATCAATCTTGTCCTTTAGATAAGGGATCGTACAGTCCTCTGTTAGATATCATGCTGACAATCCTATGGAATGGTTAGTCTAGCATTTGATTTCTCGATCTCCGATTTATTCGACATAGAACTTAATCAAACACATCAATTCAGTTCTGACCGGGCCCGACACATAAGTCAAATCAAATCATCGAGTGGCTGAGATATCACTTTTACCTTTTGATAAAAGTTACAGATAAACTTCGACTTATATGCATTTACTTATTCATTAACCAACTATACACAACAATGCATTTTATAACACCGAGTTACTGATGCGTTTTCGCATTATCAATGTACAATCAATTAACAAATAATAAACCATATATATCTAGGTTTTAAGACTATATGATATTATCGTCTTGCGATCACCTTTTATATCGTATTCCATAAAGTGATCCCAGCAAGCGCGGGTTTGTTCCAATGCTCAAAACCAGTTTATAAGCACTCATGAACGTTGCAGCAACCCTTTGCTATGTCTAACACCATTTAGACAATCTACACACCAATTCATGACAATCTTCATTCATATCTACTTCCAACATATGAACGATTGTGGACAATTTGAACAATTCGATTATTCCTAATAAATTCAATTATTCTGGACGTCAAAACATGCAAAGTGAAACAATAGTTAAACGATTAACATAAGACAATAACATTACTCATAAATAAAACTCCTTTATTTAATCGCCAAATGTTAATTACATTTATCTATTATACGTTTCTAATACTATCTAATCTATACTAATATCATCCTTCAGCCCAATACTCCTAGCATGCTGCAATTGCTTAACCCTACTCAGTGCCTTCGTAAGTGGATCTGCTGGGTTATCTTCTGATGATATCCTCTTAACTATGAGTTGTCCTTCTTCTACACAATGTCTAATGAAGTGATATTTTCTGTCGATATGTCTTGATCTACCATGATCCCTCGGTTCCTTGGTCAAGGCAACCGCACCTTCGTTATCACAGAAAATCTCCATGAGCTCCTTTATGGCAGGCACAACTCCAAGATCACCGATGAAGTTCTTTAGCCATATTGCCTCCTTCGACGCTTCGCTCGCTGCGATGTACTCTGATTCGCACGTTGAATCAGCTATGGTTTCTTGCTTGGAACTCTTCCAAGTTACTGCTCCTCCATTTAGGGTAAAGACCCAGCCCGACTGCGAACGGTAGTTGTCCCTATCGATCTGAAAACTGGCATCACTATACCCTCGCACCTTCAAGTCATCACTCCCTCCAAGGACTAAGAACCATTCCTTCGTCCTCCGAAGGTACTTAAGGATGTTCTTTACCGCAATCCAATGTGCTTTGCCAGGGTTCCCTTGATATCTGCTAACCATGCTCAAAGCGAAGGCTACATCAGGGCGAGTACAAGTCATAGCGTACATGATTGAGCCAACTGCGGAAGCATACGATACTCGGCTCATTTCTGCTATTTCAGCTTCGGTACTCGGACTTTGAGTCTTACTCAACTTGGCATTTCCTTGTATCGGTAGTTCTCCCTTCTTTGAGTTTTCCATACTAAAACGTTTTAGTACCTTCTCTAAGTAAGTATTCTGACTAAGTCCAATTAGTCTCTTACTTCTTTCTCTTACTATCCTTATTCCTAAAATGTAAGAAGCCTCTCCGAGGTCCTTCATAGCGAAACACTTCCCGAGCCAGGACTTGACTTCCTGCAGAGTCGGGATGTCGTTTCCTATGAGTAATATGTCATCGACATATAGAACGAGGAAGCTTACTATACTCCCACTGGCTTTGACATATACACAAGATTCGTTTTCGCTTCGTACAAATCCAAACTCTTTGACTTTTTCATCGAAGCAAAGATTCCATCTGCGAGACGCTTGCTTAAGTCCATAAATGGACTTCTCAAGCTTACACACTCTATTTGGTTGCTTTCGGATCCACAAACCCCTTTGGCTGAGCCATGTAACCATCCTCAGCCAACTTTCCGTTAAGGAAGGCGGTCTTGACATCCATTTTCCAAATTTCATAATCATGAAATGCGGCAATTGCTAGCATCACTCTAATAGATTTAATCTTCGCAACTGGTGAGAAGGTCTCATCATAGTCAACTCCTGGAGTTTGAGTAAAGCCCTTCGCAACCAATCGCACTTTATACGTGTGTACGTTCCCATCCACGTCGGTCTTCTTCTTGAAGATCCATTTGCACCCAACGGTCTTACGTCCGGGCACATAATAAACCAAATTCCAAACTTGGTTATCGTACATGGATTGGATCTCGCTATCCATTGCCTCTTTCCATTTCGCAGACTCCGGGCCTGCCATGGCTTCCTTATAGCTATTAGGTTCATCAAGATTTACTAGTGTACCATCACTAATATACGTGTCCCCTTCGGTAGTAATATGAAAACCATAAAACTGGGGATGAACTCTAACTCTATCGGAACGTCTATGAGGTAAGGACTCGTCAGTCGGTTCAACCGGAGTTTCCTCCTCGGGTTGAGTGCCAGCGGTAGAGGTTCCTTCATCTATCGAATCTTGAATCTCTTCAAGTTCGATTTGCCTCCCACTGTCTCCTTGGCTTATGAGTTCTCGATCTCGGAAAACTCCTCTCCTCGCAACAAAGACAACGTTGTCCTTCGGTCTATAGAAGAGATATCCAAAGGATGTCTGCGGGTAGCCGATGAAAATACATCGCTCACTTCGAGGTTCAAGCTTGTCGTGAGTATCTCGTCTTACGAAAGCCTCGCAACCCCAAACCTTGATGTGTGCCAACAAGGGAGCTTTCCCTGTCCACATCTCGTGAGGTGTTTTGGCAACCTTCTTAGTAGGGACTCGGTTAAGGATATGGGCGACAGTCTCTAAGGCATACCCCCAAAAGAAGATAGGTAGTGAAGCACGACTCATCATAGAGCGAACCATATTCAATAAGGTTCGATTTCGCCTTTCTGCCACACCATTCAACTGCGGTGTCCTAGGAGGCGTCAATTGCGAAACTATTCCACACTCCTTGAGATAATCGTGGAATTCAAGACTTGGGTACTCTCCTCCTCGATCAGATCGAAGCATCTTGATTTTCCTGCCTAATTGATTCTCCACTTCATTCTTGAACTCTTTGAACTTTTCAAAGGTTTCTGACTTTTGCTTGATTAAATAGATATACCCATATCTACTATAATCATCGGTAAAAGTCACATAGAAGCGGTTCCCATCCTTCGTGGTTGATCTAAAGGGTCCACATACATCGGTATGTATTAGGTCCAATAGCCCCTCACCCCTTTCACAAGTAATCGTGAAGGGTGACCTAGTCATCTTTCCAAGTAAACAAGACTCGCATGTGTCATCTTCCCTAAGGTCGAATGACTCCAACACTCCATCCTTTTGGAGTTGGGCTATGCGTTTCTTGTTGACATGTCCAAGACGACAATGCCACAAGGATGCTTTATCCATACTAGTGGAAGAATCAATATTCAAAACATCATTTCCTAAGTTATCAACAATCATAATAGTTTCATATATTCCATTACACGGCATAACTTCAAAGTAAAAGACACTATTTAGATAAGCCAAAATAGAACCATTCTCATTATTAAAAGAAAATCTAAATCCTTGTCTATATAAACCATGAAATGAAATGATGTTTCTAGCCATTTCTGGCGAATAGCAACACTTGTTCAAATGTAAACATAAATTATTCCTAAGCACTAAAGAATACACTCCAATCTTGGTCACAGGCGACGATCTTCTGTTCCCCATGATTAGATTGATCCTTCCTTGCTCCACATCCCTACTTCTTCTTAGTCCTTGCACATTTGAACAAATGTGATAACCACAACCAGTTTCAAGAACCCAAGAAATAGCATGATTAGAATCGTTAGATTTAATTGTGTATATACCTGCGAAAGATGGCTTGATCTTTCCTTCTTTGATTGCTTGCAGGTATTCTGGGCAGCTTCTCTTCCAATGTCCTATCTTGTGGCAGTGGTGGCACTCTGCCTCCTTCGGGTTAGGACAGGGCTTAGTGGGATCAACATTGGTCCCACTAGAAGAGGCACCATCTCGGGCTTTAGCCTTGCGATAGTTCTTCGATGATGCCTTCCTCTTCTTTCCCTTTCCTTGACGAATTGCCAAGACAGGAGCATCAGACGGATTGGGAGTAGGTGCAACAGACTTGTCTTTGAAGTTGTTCTCAGCGACCCTCAAAAGACCTTGGAGTTTGCTTAGGGTGACCTCCTCTTTGTTCATGTGGTAGGTCATCCTAAATTGGTTGTACATCGGAGGCAAAGAGTGAAGCACCATGTCGATCGCCAAGTCTTCCCCAAAGTCAACATTTAACTTGCGAAGGCGGTCTACATACCTTTGCATCTTTTGCAGGTGCACGGTAAGAGATTCTCCATGACCAATATTAGCGGAAATCATGTTAGTGAAAATCTCATAACGCTCTTGTCTTGCGTTTTGGTGGTATCTCTCCAATAAGTCTTGATGCATCTCGTATGGGTACATGTCCTCATAGGACTTTTGGAATTTAGAGTTCATGGTGGCAATCATGATGCAATGTACCTTCGTTGCATCTCGCTCATGAGTCTCAAAAGCGGTGATTTCGGCCGGAGTAGCGATAACGGGGTTGATCTTCTCAATCTTTTCATTGAGGACATACTCCTTATCCTCATAGCGAGCAATGGTGCGAATGTATCTTATCCATTCGCTAAAGTTCGTTCCATCGAAGGTGACCTTTTGGCAAAGGCTCATCAACGTGAAAGAACTAGCAGCAACGTTGTTTGCGTTTGACATCTATAGAAAGGACAAAGATAGATTAGAATAAGAATCCCTAATTATCACCCAATAGGAAAAATTAGGGTTAGGATCCAACATTAACATTTACATGCTAGAAAAGGGATGCCGTAATCTAACATGCAAATAAATTGAAGGTAAGTGAATGACGATTCACTAATTCTCCATCACAAAACCTAAACTATTAGTCCTAAGTGTATTGAGAATTCCTAGGTTCGGATGAGATTCATTGGAACTATTCAATGGCATGTTTAAATCTCGATATGCCCCTCTTGTTTGTGACTGGGATACCGAGGATCACAAAGCGGGTGTGAATTACCATGCAAATTCACATGGTGCCTTCATTGTAACGATCACCTATTCGATGTGCCGGTAAACCACACACGCTCCACTAACTTCTTAGCAAGGGTGCAAAGTGTAATTCATGGGATTGCATCAATTCACTTTTCCTAAAGTAACTAAGATTGGGAAATTTTTAAAAACGTGTAGTTACTTTGTATTACTTATTATACTTTTAATGAGAGGATGAGGTTTCCCTATCCTACCCGTTCGGCTAACGACCCTCCACCAATCAAGCAAGCGGTGAGTGTGAGTGTACACCCATTAAGCGCCATTTTATAGGCCGCAACCTTATACCCACCTTATAGATCGGCTTCGTGAATGAGGCCTACTAACGGTAAGACTAGCGTTTAGTTATACATATATATATATATATATATATATATATATATATATATATATATATATATATATATTATTCTAGTAATATCATATTAGTATAAGGTTGTGTTTTAAACCTTTTAAAACGTAGGGTTTGAAATTTAAGTTGTCTAAATTAAAACTTTTAAGCACAAATATAAATTTCAAAACATGAGGGCAAGTTTTAAACATTTAAAACATGGAGGATCAAATAACAAATAATTCCAATTAACAATTAATATCCTAATTATCTATATTTGATTTATCCAAGATTTCTTTTAAGATAATTACCAAAATAATCAAAATAATTAATTAATTATCATATAAGAAAATTAAATATTTTATTGGATGATAGATATCTTTAATTAGATCAAGATTATAGTCATATATATCAAAAAATCAGATTAGGGTTGATCTAATATGATTAAGGTAAGTTTCCATAAGATAAACATGAAAAAATCCCGGTTTTAGCTAATCCTAACGCCCGGACTCGCCGAGTACACAAAGGGACTCGCCGAGTCAGGCCTACTCGGTGAGTCCATGACTCAGAACCCAAAAATCGAATTTTGCAGGTTTGTTTCAGTTAATCAAGCAACAATTTAAAGAAAACCAAGCTAGGCTCTGATACCACTGATGGGTTTTAGCCATAAGAACTTTCCTATGTGCACATGCAAAACCCTAATGCTCGGATCTAGGCTTTCTAATTAAACATGCTTTGAATCCAAGACTTCTAATGCCTAATTAGGTTAAATAACAACATTGAAATAGATCTAGAACCATACCTTTGAATTCCTTGTTGATCTTGTTGTCTTGGAGCTTCTAGAGTCACAAATGTCACTCCTCTAATGGCTTACAAACACCAATAGCAAGTAAGATGATTTAGGAGAGAGGAGAGGGGAGGAAATCAGCCAGAGTTCTCTTATGTTAGATGATATCCAATTTCCCTTACCCATAGCGTCTATTTATACTTGCAGACTCCTTAAGGGTTACAGTCTAAACCCTAATTGGATAATCTTCTCTTAAGGCTATCCAAATCCATTCCTAGATAACATCATGGACGATTTTGAGTTATCCTTTAGCTCCTAGAATTCGTCCAATCCATATCTATATGGATTTACAGTCTCAAGTTTAACTATCAAACAATTGACAGTTTATACCTTCTTATTTAATTAATCTCTTTAAGTCACCGAATTAATTCCAATTAATCTATGACTTATATTAATCAAATAACCATATATTATTCCTTATAATATTTACTCTCTCTGAACAAATCATCCATCAAGTTGCTATGGTGAAGGCAACCCAAAAGGACCATGCACAACCGGGTCAAATACTTGCCTAATATAGTTGCAGCCTTAGACACTATTCCAACAGAGATGAGCATGAAACATGAGTATGCGGACCCTTTAATTGATGGTTCTCAACATTCGTTCAAACTTGTAATTTTATTGGGATGTATATGAAAGGTCTAGTATGCTAGAGAATCAAATTAAAGTGATATTGCTAATGAACATATGGTACTAATGGGTCACACTAAAAACAAAATTGATACAATTGAATATATTAAGGAATTCGTTTTAATAAATATTCAATAAACTCTTATAATTAAATTGGAAATTATTTATTTCTAGGAAATAATTATTTTCATTAGCAAGTAACATTATATATAATTCATATGGTATGAATTAATAAGTCATGCACAATATTTTGGACTAGACAAATTCTTTTGTCTTTTACCAAAAACTTAAAGTTTATATTTTATAAACTTGTTTTATAAAATATAAAGCTTTTTCCTTCTTCCTTGTATTATTTATAAAAAATAAGAGTAAAAAAAGGAAGAGTATGGCTATTTGATTATTTATATAAGAGAATGGCTCTTTGAATATTTAAATAAGAGTATGGCTCTTTGATTATTTAAATGAGAGAATAACTCTTTGATTATTTAAATAAGAGTATGGTCTATTGAATAGTTTATTAAAAAGGTAGGTATTGTTACTACTATAAATACAAGGTTTGAGGCTTGCATTTTTGGTTAGTCATTCTTTTGAAGAATGTTCGAAACTATTGTTGGATTAGTGTCTAAGTTCATAACAATATTTGGTATGTACTTGACCCGATTGTAGCATGGTCTTTTTGGGTTACCTTCACCAAAACAACTTGACTGGATGAATAATAGAGAAAGAGGTGATTATGGTTTATTAATATATTATATGAATAATATATTAAAGGATAAATCATATTTGTTTAATTAATATTGGTTAAGAATTAATTTTATGAACAAAAGAGATTAATTAAACTAAGGGGACTAAAATTGCATTTAGCAGATAATTGCATTGTGGGCTAAGGAAACCTTAGAGACAAAGTGGACGACTTCTTGGGGATAAGGCCTTCAGAATTCGTCCAAGGTACGGATCCAAAAGCTTCTTATGGGCTGCTTATAGCCTAAGTAACCGGATAAGTGTTTGACTGAAACCCTAATTCCTCACCTATATAAGGAACCCCTAGGCATGCAATTTTTGGCTACACATAACCCTAAGAGTACTAGGAGCCTATTTTAGCTTTCCCCTCTCTCTCTTGCCTTCTCCAATTGTTTTGGTGTTTGTGATCTATTAGAGGCACAACATTTGAGGTGCTAAAGTTCTCAAAGGCTCAAGATCTTCAAGAAATAATCAAGGTAACTTTCTAACTAGTTTATTATATATGATTTCGATTTTTGTGATACGCTAGATTAGGGTTTTGCAAGTCTTGGACAATTATGCATGTACAATTAGAAAAACTAGATGCAAGCATTAGGGTTTGCATGAACACCATAGGAATGTTGATTTGCTCAAAACCCATAAGTGGAATCAAATCCTAGGATGTTTATTCTAATTTATTTGATGCAAAGTTTATTGTTCATAGCAGTAAAATTCATTTTTCTGTTTCAAGCCAGACTCACGACTTGACTAGAAGAAGGTCACGTCGTGAGTATATCTGTTTGCGGGATTTCAAATTTTCTGCCTTGATTTGCTTTGGATAATTACCATAAATTGTTTTTTCAAATTAAAAATCAGATTTTTTGTTATAGTAATTGATATCCAAATCAAATTAATGGATAATTGTCACTTTAAGATAATTATTTGTTTTATAAAATAAAGATTGATTATTTGTAAATTGATTTGAATTATCTTGTATGGAAAAGATTAGGTCAAATTATGTGATAAATATTAATAATATGATTAATTAATAATTTTTCAAATTTGATCTAAAAGATGTTTTTAAAGTTTTAAAACTTGCCCTTACGTTTTGGGATTTAAAGTTTTACTTACAAGTTTTAATTTTAAAATATTTAAATTCCAAACCCTAGAATTTTACAAGTTCAAAATTCAACCCTTATAGTATTATAATATTATAAGCTTAATAATTATATATATATATATATATATATATATATATATATATATATATATATATATATATATATATATATATGTACAAGATAAAGCTACACTTACCGTTAGTAGGTCTCATTCACAAAGCCGATCTATAAGGGGGGGGGGGGGGGGTAAAAGGTTGCTGCCTAGAAAATGATAGTTTAATGGGTGTCCACTCTCACCCACCACTTCCTTGATTGGTGCAGGGTCGTTAGCCGAACGGGTAGGATAGGGCAACTAATACCTCATTAAAATTATAATGAATATACAAAGCAACTAAATTGTTTTTATAAAATTCCTAGTCTTAGTTACTTCAGGAAAAATGTGAAATGATGCTATTCCATGAAATCACACTTTGTACCCTTGTCAAGTCGTTAGTGGAGCGTGCGTGGATAACCGACATAGTAATATCGACTAGAAATGGTGGCAAAGGGTGACAAAATGTTTATCATAGATCAATGGAGCGCGTGTGGTTAACCGGAACATTGATTAGGTGGTAAATGACATCGAGATTACCAAGTACATTTGTATGGTTATTCACACCTTGTTTGCGATCCTCGGTATCCCAGTCACAAACTTGAATGGCGTATCAAGATTTAAGCATGCCATTGAAAAGTTCAATGAATCTCAAAAGATCTAGGAGTTTCAATACATTTAAAACTTAATGTCTTTTTTGTTTTTTCAAGGTGGAAATTAGTGAATCGTTATTCACTTACCTTCAAATTATTTGCATTTTAGATTACGACATCCCTCTTCTAAATTGTGAATAATTGTGTTGGGTCCTAGCCCTAATTTCTTATTTGGGTGTTTAATTGCGGATTCTTATATAATTAAACTTTGTTTCTTTTTATATTCAGATGTCTAGATCAAAAAAGTACACTTCTAGCTCAACCCTTGATGGCTCATTCTCACTCATGAATTTGTGTGGGAGGGTGATATTTGATGGAACCAACTTCAATGATTGGATCTGCAACACTCGAATGGTCACCCACTACGAGGACAAGGAGTATGTTCTCAACAAGGAGTAGAAGGAGGTTGACATCAACACTGCTACTCCCGAGGAAATTACTGCGTTCGAGGCTCACGAGAAAGATGCTATGAAATTTCATTGCATCGTGCTCGCGACTATGACTGCCGAACTACAAAAGTCCTACAAGGACTACTACCCCTACGAGATGCATCAAGATTTGATGGATAGGTACCATCAAAGCGCAAGGCAGGAAAGGTAGAGTACATCATGGCCCACCTGCAGAAAATGCAGATGTAGAGTACATCATGGCCCACCTGCAGAAAATGCAGAGGTATGTTGACCACTTGCTAAAGTTAAATGTGAACTTCATTAAGGAGCTAGCTATAGATATTATTCTACACTCATTACTTCCTTGCTACGACTAGTTTCGTATGACCTACCACATGAACAAGGAGGAGGTCACTCTAAGCAAGCTCCAAGGCCTGCGAAGGACTACTGAGAGTAGTCTGAAAGGAAAATTTGTTGCATTTACTCCTATTGTTGCCCCCGTCTTGGCTATTGGGCAAGGGAAGAGTAAGAAGAGGAAGGCTGTCACACCCCGCTAAAGCGGAAACGCAAGGTATGACAGCGATAACGGTTTCATTGCAAAAGATAAAGATACATCACCATAGCAGTATTTAAAAGTTTACAACCCATAGCTTCAAAAGAACAAAATACAAGTTTTTC
The DNA here is from genome assembly GCF_052625555.1 of Lactuca saligna. Lineage (NCBI taxonomy): Eukaryota > Viridiplantae > Streptophyta > Magnoliopsida > Asterales > Asteraceae > Lactuca > Lactuca saligna. Next base: position 138,431,526 of record NC_136420.1, read on the forward strand.
AAAATAACATTGTTCAAAATATAGCTTCATAATAGCTTCAACACGATGCAGCATGCTCTATGATGATGAATCTTTACATCCACTTACTAATTATTTCCTGAAAAAGCATGTAAAACGAGCGTCAACTATGAAAATAGTTGGTGAGTATCACAAGTTTATAAAATCGAGCGTACAATAAGGCTTTTCGTAAATACAAGTACATTGCTTCAATGATAAACAAGTTGATTGCTATTAATGAATACAAGTTTATTGCTATAACGAGAAACGAGTTTGTATGTGTATGAGCAAACAATGAGTCTCAACCAAACCTATGACTGAAGCCCTATCGAGATCTATGCTTATCGTTCCATAGATGAATATGGTATCATGCACTCCAGCGATTCGGGCGAGTGAGGAGTTGTCAATTCCTAATAGCGCTATCCATAACGACCATTGGCTCAAAGAGTTAATGGTTAGAGATAAGGGAAGGGCCTTTGTACGATAAGTTCTCATGTTCCGTGTTGCATAGACATACATAAAGAAACATAGCAATACAATAGCAATCATGTTTGATACAATTCAATTTAAGTACAACATGCAAACAATAGTTTTTCTGGACATGCTTTTCCACCCCAAAACATAAAAAAACGAAAATAGGGGAGTGCGTGAATACTCACAATATGCTAAATATAGCAACCAAGTTTATACGAGTTAAATAAATACAACGGCTATAAATAGTTTAGGACATGCTTTTCCACCCCAAAACATTTAAAACCATAAAATAGGGGATTGGTGAATACTCACAATATGCTAAATATAGCAACCAAGTTTATACGAGTTAAATAAATACAACGGATATAAATAGTTTAGGACATGCTTTTCCACCCCAAAACATTTAAAACCATAAAATAGGGGATTGGTGAATACTCACAGTATGCTAAATATAGCAACCAAGTTTATACGAGTTAGATAAATACAACGGATATAAAAATAGTTTAGGACATGCTTTTCCACCCCAAAACATAAAAACCGAAAATAGGGGAGTGCGTGAATACTCACGATGTTTTGTGTAGACACAAGCGGTACTTCGGGATGCACCAACGTCTTACTACCGGGATCCTACGACACCAAACACACGCACTAGTGAGTTTCCATGTCGATATCTAATGCTAATATACTAAACTCTACATATAGGGAAATGCCAATTTATGTTTTAGTATTGGATTTATATCATTTTGTTACACTTTTTCTGATGTATTGAAATTTTACAAGTCGTGCGATTAATTACAACCTTGGAAGGTTAATTTTCCAAATTTTAAGTCTCAATAACAACATAAATTCACGAAAAATAGTATTCGAGGGATAAAAATTCTCAAACTTTTTATTTAACTGTTAATACACAACACTAAGCTGGGAAAATTATAAAAATGGATTTCCAAGCTGTTTAATTATATTTTATAATTTTTGAGCATTTATTTCAATAAAAATTGAAATAAATAGTAAACAGTTTCCAAAATTACCCAAACTTTTTATTTAATTGTTATTATACATAAATAGGCTGGGAAAAATATAAAATATATTTTTCAGTGGTTATTTGTATTTTTCCTTGTTTTATTCCTTTAAATAGTCATTAATTAAAGAAATATTATTAAACAGTTAAAATAAATTACCATAAATTTTTGTAACATCATTTACAGTATAAATATCTTGGGAAAAATATCAAAAGTGGTTTTCATAATGTATAAACTGGTTTTGGGTATTTATGTATATTTAAGTGAATTTTAGTGCAATTAACTTTAGAAAATAAGGGAAAAATAGTTTACAGTGGAGAAAAATATTCAAAATTTTTATGTAACCTCCTACTATATAATATGATATCCTGGCAAATTTTCATGAATTTTGGATAATCAGAACTATTTTTCCCATTTTTAAGCCATTATAATTACCAAAAATTGGGAAAAATAGCTAGACATGATGAAAAATCTTGAAATTATTTTCTTGAGTCACCCATCACAAGTAAGGTATGCGAAAATTGTTAGATACAATTTTCACATCCTAAAAAGTGGTTTTGTAATTTATCATGTCCTAAATAAAAGAAAATTAGAAATCATATGAAACAGTAACAAAAATTGCTGAAATTTGGTGAGGGGTCATTATTCCCCATAAGTATCATCCATGAATTTATTTAGGATTTATTGACCTCTGGAAGTATTTTATATGATTTATGCCCTTGGTTTTAGCAATAATTCTAATAAATCAAATAAATAACAAAAGCTCTTGAAATTTTCCAGATTATCTCATGCATGCAAGGGCTTTCAAAAGTAAAAATGTTAAGAATGTATTCAGAAGAGAAATGAGGGTAATGATTCCAAACAATTTAAGAAAAGTTGCATGCAATAATGCATGAAGTGTAGATGTGGCTGAGGTTCATGAATTTTTGTAGCCCATTCAGTGAGGTTTTAAGCCACGAAATTTCAACCATAACTCACTAGATATGTTAAGTTTCTAAGGTATTTTTCCTAAGATTTATGGTTGGGTTTAAGACCATTGTTTAAGCAAGATAAAAATAGTGATCACAGAAAAAGAGCTGTATGCGCAACCTTTTTGTAAAATCTGCCAAAAATCGGATATTTAATATTTTACAGTAAGACCAGTTGGGTTTGAAAGTTAACTCGTGGAACTAACCAATACAAAAAGAATATCATGATTTGGTTAAAAAATGACTGAGTTATGACTGTTCAAAGTCGAACAAAATAATCTGGCAGATTGCATGTTTGCTTGTGTGCATTTTTAGGGTATTTCAATAAGAACATCATGCATGTCCTTGGTAAGGCCCGATTTCTAACACATGCATGGAATGAATGAGCATCCAAGATGTACTAGAAATGGTTTAATGCTTTCGTTCATGCATGAACACACAAGAAATGGAGAAGAACATGAAATATTATGTTTTGATGTCACATGATCATATGTGCATCTTTTTCACTCCTTGCATGGGTTTGATCCCGGATTTTCACCATTTCAAACACATGCATTGTGTTATGGTGAGAATCTACAAACCAAAAGGGGAGAATAAAGATTTCTAGCCATGGAAAGGCATAGAATCCTAAAAGAAGAGAAAACTAAGAAGGAAAAGAAGTAGAATCATCAAACTATGGAAGAAGATGATGTTGTTTACCTTGGTTATGATCTTGAGAGAAGTAAGAACACTTCAAGGTCTTCAAAGTCTTGAAATTTGGCAGAGAAATGAGAGAAATTTCGTGAGTTTAGAGAGAGAGAGGAAGAGGGTGAAGTGTGTGAAGAGAGTGAAGTGAGAAGAGTGAAGAGAGAAGAGGTGGAGTGTGGGTTTGAGTTTAATCATGAGTTTTGGGAAGAGAGTGCATGGGGAGAGGGGAGATGGCCAGATTTTTGAGGCATTAAAGCCTCCTCTCTCCTAAATTCAAATTTTTATAAAAAATCCCTCCTTAATTTTTATAAAAATCTAATTTTTATAAAAATCTAATTTTTATAAAAGTGATTCTTTAAGCAATTTTTGATTTATTTAAAAATCTTGTTTTTAACTAATAAATTATGATTAATACTTGTAATTTATATTTCTATTTCATTGGTATAATCCATAATTTGATTAATAAAATTTGATATTAGAAAGTTTATAGCCAAATTTTATAAAGTTTTTAAGCTTTATATTTTATAACTTTGGATTTTTGGCTCTTTAGGGTTTTTGGAACATTGTTTGGTATTCAACAACATGTTGAAGTATAATTAGAGTGTTTTAATTTATTTTTAGAGTTTTATACCCTATTTCAATTATAACAAAGTTTGAAGCTTATTCTAATTATAGTATTGGCATTTCCTATTGTAGCTAAGCAACTTACTAGAATTGTAAGTATCAAGTATATTAGTCCTAGACCTTAGTTGGATCCTAGTTTATGCAAGATTTTTGACCTAATTTATACTACTAGGTCATGGCATGTTGTGCATGAATGGTTATTATAAATATGCATGAGTCCAAGAATGACCTGAATTGACAGTTGTCACAAAGGCTCCCTCAAAGAGCCACCATAAGGGAAAGTCTGTGACAACCCGAAATTTCCATTCTGAACAAACCATATGAAGCCAATAGAAGTGGAACATTTACAGTGAAAATTCAGACTTCAAGTATAAGTTTGGCAGTTTTCAGGATTTACACTTAAGGAGATATTAGGAGAGTGGATGCACTAGGGTTTTGTGCAACACTGTTATTCCAATACTCTATGACATTAGAGTTCGTTTCAAGAATAAAAATATTATCTGCCAAAAATATCTCAGGACTATAAATAGAATTCTGAACCAAATTGGTTCATTAGTTACATTTCCAATTAGAGAAAAGCCAAAATTCTCTCTCACAGATCTTCGGGTTTTTATCCCAAATCGTGAGTACTTCGATCTAGTTATATTATATAGCTTAGATTGTGTATTATAACATCAAAATTGGACCAAAACCCCAAGATTTGTGAGTTTACCGCCCAAGAACACTTGGGGAGTAAACTCCATTTTAAGGGCTAAAAGTGTCCCAATGTCCCTCAAAGCCTTAGAACTCAACATAGGGACTACCATTGCATGTTTAGGACACAAAAACAATTAGAAATCAATGGTGAAAGTGAGTTCACGGCCAAGGAAGTTCTTAGGCCGTGAACTCCATTTTTGGTTACCAAAATGCCCTAAATGCCTTCATTGAGCCAAGAGACTAACATAGCACATTACCTTGATGTGTCTAATACCCAAAACAATCAAAATACCAACACCTATGGGTGTTTACGGCCGCAAACACATGGCCAATTGGTTCATGGGCCGAAAACTCTATATTAGGGGTGTTTTGATGCGACAAACAATTCCTAAGGCTTAGGCTTGAATTTAGACATGTACCCTAAAGTGTTTAAAGCCTAGAAAACATAAGGAATCACAAGTATTAAGGAGTTTACAGCCAGTACAAGTTCTTGGGCCGTAAACCCCTGTAAAGGGGTCAAATGACACCCTAACTCCTTCCTTATGCCTAGAACCCAACATAGATTATAACCTTGAAGTGTTAGAGACTTGAAAACACCATAAACTTTCCCCCAAAGGAGATTACAGCCGTAATCTCCATGGGATATGGTCCCAGGGCCGTAAACTCCTCAAAGGAGTTAATAGGAAGCCCAAACACTTGTTTAAGCCTTGAAGCAATTCACCACATGAGTTATATAATTGTTAGGCTTCATTTAGGGACCTCATTGAGAGTTTACGGCCAGGAGTTTACTCCCCTGGGCCGTAAACTCCAAAGCACATGATCATTTTACCATAAACTACCAAGTAAGGTATTGCACTCCTTTGTTGCAACCCATTTGCCTCCTAGCACTTGACCAAGAGTGTTTTCCTCGCGTTAAAATGTTTATAATTGTATAATTAGTGTTTTAATCACTAATTATTTATATACATATGTATTCATATGTAATTAGGATCATTGTATGTGTCTAAAGTCTTCACTTGACACCAAGCACTTGTTCGATCCTTCCTTACGTTAACAGTCCGTTCAATTCCAGCCACTTGCTACAGGTGAGTTCATACCCATTAAATAATGTTTTAAACTACTTTTAAATGTTTTATGGGGGGGGGGGGATACAAGTAGAATCATACTAGTTATTATATCAATCACATGTGATTAATAAGTAGAATTATGCTAGTTATTATATCAATCACATGTGATTAATATGCAACATTCAAATGATTTACTACACATTAGCTGTTTTACCAAACAGTTTTCTTCAAATGATTTTTATAAACATTTTATATGTTTTAAACTCTTTATTACACTTTACATTTTACTCTGTATATTACATTTCAAACTTATTTACCATTGTGTTTCAAACAAATGTTTCTTTATACTAAACTGTTTTATCAAACCCATGCCTTCAAATTGTTTTATAGATTGACATCAAGTCGATCTTTTCTTAAGATAATAATCATGTTTCAAATGTTTTACAAAACTTATTTATGCTTTTATATTACAAATTGCATGCCTCTATAGGTATAGTTATATAAGAAATGTTTAAAAGACTTAGGAAGGCTATCCACCCTATTTCCTTTTTGCACTTGAGATGTGGTCTGGTGGGATATCGGGTACTCGTCCGAAGGTCGTTTAAATATTAGTTATATAACATATGTACATATATAGTCATAAAGTCCCTTCCAGTTCATCCCATGCCCTTGGGTAGCAAGGGTATACATCCATGTCCATACGTACCAGTTAGATTACTAGTAAACTACCACATGGGTAGTTTAGGAAGATACTAGAACTATTACTAGAACGCAATACTATACAATGAGTCAGTTCATTCATGAGTCATACTTTCTAGAACATTATAGTACATTACTATACTTGATAGATAGAGAGCACGTGCACTACAACTAGAACATTACAGTACCTTGCCATACTATTACATAGATATGGTCACATGATCACATGTACATGAGTACACTAACAGGAATTACTAGTACATTTTATATGTATAGATTCTGTTCTATAATCCTCATTCTTATCTTTACCTTGTGATTCAATCACACAATCGACAAGATAGATTGGATTTAATATCCTAGTACCCAAGGATACGTTGCAGGACTGACCATTCCTAGAATCTCTATTAGCTACAGAGGTAAAAGCACATCCACGGATGTCAACGGTTGATACCATTACATGTATACTTTTGGGGACTGACTATTCCTATACCCAGATGTTAGAAATAGAGGTAGATGTACATCTACGGATGTCTTAAGTTAACATTGTTATTTGCCCGAGTACCAAAGCGTAATACTATTACAGTTAGGTCTTGGTAGAAGACTACATTCAGAACAGTTAGGTCTTGGTAGAAGACTACATTCATAACAGTTAGGTCTTGGTAGAAGACTACATTCAGAGCATTTAGGTCTTGATAGAAGGCTACATGAGAATAGTTAAGTCTTGGTATAAGACTCCTTTTATTACTAGTAGGAATCATAGGGATTTCTAGGTTTTTTCAAACGTTTACAGTTTTTTTACAAACATGTTCATACTTACAATTCATATACATTTTCATACTTACAATTCATTTACATTTTCAATACTTACAATTCGTATACATACAAATACTTACATTTCAAATACATACAAGTATTTACATACAAATTAAGACACTAAAATACTTATGATCTCACCAACTTTAAAGCTGATACTCGCTTTCAAAATTACTTGTATCCTCATGTCATCATAGACAGGTACCGATGCAAGGAAAGGAAGATGGAGCTTGTTCAAGACTCATCTTTCATTTTGATTTATGCTTTAGTGTTTATCTAAATTTGACAGAACACACTTGTATAATAATTCTATTATTAATGCAATGGATGATGTTGTAGCTTGTTTACTACTTTTCATTGTTATGATACTGTACATGACGTCCTCCGCCCCAGAACGTTTCCACCGTTCTCGGTTTTGGGGTGTGACAAAGTCCCACGATGGTACCTCTTCTAGTGGAACCAAGGTTGGTCCTGCAGCACCCTCCTCCAACCTGAAGGATGCAGAGTGCTACTACTGTCATGAGAAATGGCATTGGAAACGAAGCTGCCCAAAGTACTTGCAAGATATTAAGGATAAGAAGATCAAGCCACCCTTCACAGGTATTTATACTATTCATTCGAACAACTCATCACATGCTATATCTTGGGTCCTTGATACAGGATGTGGTTTTCACAATTGTTCTGATTTGCAGGGCTTAAGAAGTAGGGATGTGGAGCATGGGAAGATAAACTTGATCATGTGAATAGTAAAGCATCGCCCGTCACCAAGATTGAAGTTTACTCTTTAGTGCTTAGTAGAAGGTTAGGTTTAGATTTTAATAATTGCTATTACTCATCAGAAGTGATAAGAAACATTATTTATTCATGGTTTATACAAACAAGGTTTTAGATTTTTGTTTGATAATGAAAAGGGTTCTATTAATGCTTTCTTTAATGGTACTTTCTATGTTGAAGCATTTCCTTGTAATGGAATATATGAAACTTTGATGGTTGTAGATAACTTAGGAAATAATGTGTTGGATATCGATTCTTCTAATAGTTTGGATAAAGCATGCTTGTGGCATTATCGTCTTGGACATGTCAACAAGAAGTGCATAGCCCAACTCCAAAAGGATGGAGTGTTGGAGTCATTCAACCTTAGAGATGATGATGTGTGCGAGTCTTGTTTACTTGGAAAGATGACCAAGTCACCCTTCACTAGTTCTTGTGAAAGGGGTTAGGGTTTATTGCATCTCATACACACCGATGTGTGTGGGCCCTTTAGATCCACCACAAGGGATGCAAACCGCTTCTATGTGACTTTCACTGATGATTATAGCAGATATGGGTATATTTACTTAATCAAGCATAATTCAGAAACCTTTGAAAAGTTCAAAGAGTTTAACCAAGAAGTTGAGAATTAGTTGGGCAGGAAAATCAAGATGCTTTGATCCGATCGAGGTGGTGTACCTTAGTCTTGAATTCCATGACTACCTCAAGGAATGTGGAATTGTTTCACAATTGACGCCACCTAGGATACCGCCGTTGAATAGTGTGGTTGAGATGCACAATCGAACCTTGTTGGACATGGTGTGGCTGAGATGCACCGTAGTTGAATGGTGTGGCTGAGATGCACAATCGAACCTTTTTGTACATGGTTTGTTCCATGATGAGTCAAACTTTGTTACCTATCTCATTTTGGGGGTATACCTTAGAGACTACCGCCCATATCCTTAATCTAGTCCTTACAAATAAGGTTCCTAAAACACCTCACGAGATGTGGACAAGGAAAGCTCCCTCGTTGGCAAATATCAAGGTTTGGGGTTGCGAGGCTTTCGTAAGATTAAAGACTCAAGAAAAACTCAAACCTCATAGTGAGCACTGTATTTTCATCGGCTACCCACAGAAGTCCTTTATCTATCTCTTTTATAGATCGAGTGACAATGTTGTCTTCATTGCGAGGAGAGGAGTTTTCTGAGAGCGAGAACTCATAAGCCAAGAGGACAGTGGGAGGCAAATTGATCTTGAAGAGATTCAAGAGTCGAGCGATGATGGAACCTCTAACAGTGGTGTTCAACCTGAGGAGGAAACTCCTGTTGAACTGATTGACGAGCCCTTACCTCTTAGATGTTCCAGTAGAGTTAGTGTTCCACCTGTGTTATATGGTTTTCATATAACAAGCGACGGTGATACGTTTATTAGTGATAGTACACTAGTAAATTTAGATGAACCTAATAGCTACAAGAAAGCCATGGCAAGCCCAAAGTTTGAAAAATGGAAAGAGGCTATGGACAGCGAGATTCAGTCCACGTATGACAATCAAGTCTGGAACTTGGTTGACTATGTACCAGGTCGTAAGACAGTCGGGTGCAAATGGATCTTCAAGAAGAAGACCGACAAGGATGGGAAAGTACACACTTATAAGGCGCGATTGGTTGCGAAGGGCTTTACTCAAACTCCCGTAGTTGACTATGATGAGAACTTCTCACCAGTTGTGAAGTAAAGTCTATTAGGGTTATGCTAGCCATAACTGCGTTTCATGATTATGAAATATGGCATATGGATGTCAAAACCGCTTTCCTTAATGGGAAGTTGGCTGAAGATGTTTACATGAGTTAGCCATAGGTTTTGTCGATGCGAAGCACCTAATAGAGTGTGTAAGCTTGAGAAGTCCATTTATGGATTGAAATAAGCATCTCGCAGATGGAATCTTTGTTTCGATGAGAAAGTCAAAGAGTTTGGTTTCTTGCAAAGGGAGGATGAGTCCTGTGTATATGTCATAGCCAGTAGGAGTATAGTTAGATTTCTCATTTTGTATGTCGATGACATACTACTCATAGGAAACGATGTTCCAACCCTGCAGGAAGTTAAGTTCTAACTTGGGAAGTGCTTCGCTGTGAAGGACCTCGGAGAAGCTGCCTATATTCTTGGGATAAGGATTGTGAGGAATAGGAGTAAAAGACTAATATGACTTAGTTAAAGTACTTACTTGGATAAGGTACTAAAACATTTTAGTATGGAGAATTCCAAGAAATAGAGTTATCAATCCAAAGCAATACCAAGTTAAGTAAGACTCAAAGCCCGAGTACCAAAGCTGATATAGCAGAGATGAGTAGAGTACCTTATGCTTCTGCAGTTGGCTCAATCGTGTATACTATGACTTGTACTCACCATGATGTGTCCTTCAGTTTGAGCATGCTCAACAGATATCAAGGGAGCCCTGGTAGAGCAAATTGGACCACAGTCAAGAATATTCTTAAGTACCTTCGGAGGACTAAGGAATGGTTTCTTATACTTGGTGGGAGTGATGACTTAAGGATGCATGGGTATAGTGATGCTAGTTTTCAGACCGATGGAGACAACTTTCGATCTCAGTTTGGCTGGGTCGTTACCCTTAATGGAGGAGCAGTGACTTTGAAAAGTTCCAAGCAGGAGACAGTAGCTGATTCAACATTTGAATCAGAATACACAGCAGCCAACGAAACGTCAAAGGAGGAAATATGGCTAAAGAACTTCATCAGAGACCTTGGAGTTGTGCCGGCCATTAAGGAGTCTATAGAGATTTTCTATGATAACAAAGTTGCGGTTGCCCTGACCAAGGAACTGAGGGATCATGGTAGATTCAGGCATATCGATAGAAAATATCATTTCATCAGACATCGGGTAGAAAAGGGACTCCTCGTAGTAAAGAGGGTATCGTCAGAAGAGAACCCAACATATCCCCTTATGAAGGGACTGAGTAGGGTTAAGCACTTGCAGCCTGCTAGGAGCATTGGGCTAAAGGAAGATATTAGTTTTTAGTGATTAGATAGCTTTAGAAACTTTTAATACATAAATTGTAATTAACATTTGATGATTAAATAAAGGAGTATTATTTATGAGTAACGTAACTGTCCTATGTTAATTATTTACTATTGTTTCAATTTTGCATGTTTTGACTTCCTTAATAATAAGATTATTTAAATGGTCCACAGTCGCGCATATGTTGGAAGTAGGTATGAAATAAGGCTGTCATGAATTTTTTTGTAGATTATCTAAGCGTTTAGACATAGCAAAGGTTTGCTGCAATGTTCATGACTACTCTTGAAATAAGATTTGAGTATAGGTTTAAACCCGTGCTTACTAGAATCACTTCATGGAATTAATCACGAATGATTGTGAGACGATAATATCATATAGTCTTTAAACCTAAATATATGGTTTATTGTTTGCATGTTGGTTGTGCATTGATAATGCATAAACGCATCAGTAACTTGATGTTATAAAACACATTGTTGTGTATGATTTGATGATTAAATAGTAAATACATATAAGTCGAATTTTATCTGTTCCGTTTATCCTATGAGGGTAAAAGCGATATCTTAGGCCCCTCTATGATTTGGTTTACCTTATGTGCTTGGTCCACTCAGGATTGGGTTGATGTGTTCAATTAGGTTCTATGTCAGACAGATCAGAGATCGAGAAACAAACTGCTGGACAATAAGTATGACTATGTTCCATGTAATTATCTACACGATGGCTTGAGAACGGAGGCTATACAATCCATTATCTAAAGGACGTGTCAGAGTTCGACGGCGACTTTTGAGAGCTACGATTGCTAATCAAAATTTGAAGTCGTACTTGAAGATTCTTATGGGTTAAGAAGATTCTTATGGGTTGCTTAGAGCCTAAGCAAACGGATACATGTTTAAATGAAACCCTAATTCCTCACCTATATAAGGAACCCCTAGGCATGCAATTCTAAGGAGGGAGTCTATGGGCTGCTTAGAGCTTAAACAGTCAAATTAGGGTTTCCTAGTTTGATAACCCTAATAGCTTAACTATGTAAGAAACCCCTAAGGCCCCAAAAACGAAGCTAAGTGGTCCCTAAGGGTTCTTGGACGTTTTTTTTGTGCCTCCTCCTCCTTCCCCTCAGTCATCTTGTTGCTTATGGTGTTTGTGACTCCATTAGAGGTGCAACATTTGAGGCACTAAGCTTTCAAAAGTCAAGATCAAGGAGATTTGTGATTGTTATTGCTACATAACAATCAAGGTAAGATCTAAACCTTAATTAATATGTGAATTTGATTATTGTATGATAGATCTAGGGTTTATGAGCTTTGGATGGTTATTGCATGTTCATTAGACAAACTAGATCCAAAGCTTTAGGGTTTTCATGTACACCATAGGATTGATGTAGTGCTCAAAACCCATTAGTGGTATCACAGCCTAGGTTGTTTGTTTGTTGTATTTGATGCTTAATTGTTCATTGCTTACTTGAAAATCAAAATTTTGAGTTTCTGACTAGCAGACTCGTCGAGTCCATGAATGGACTCGACGAGTCCAGGGCTCTGGTGCTAAGATTTTCGTTTTTCTGCCATATTTTGTTGAGGATAATTGCCAAAACTCATTTTTCTTGCCTAAAATCGATTTTTTTAAAGTTTGGAATGGTTATATTCATCAAAATTGATGGATTTGGTTAAATATGGATAATATAGGATTATTATTTATCAAATATTTAACCTAGTAAGTTTGAAAAGTTTCAATTTACACCCTTAGGTTTAATGGTTTAAATTTGAACTTAAAAAGTTTTAGTTTTTGAAATTTAAATAGTTAAACCCTAATATTTTCGAAAAGTTTCAAAAATTATCTTCAAGTTTTGGAATTTAAAACTTTTATTAAAAGTTTAATTTTGAAATATTAAATTCTAAAACACTAGTTTTGAAATATTCAAATTACACCCTTATGGCTTTATTAAATTAATTAAGTGTGTAATTAAAAGAGAGTTAAAATCCATAATGCAATGGTTTACATTTAACAAAATTAAAGGTATAATTTACTAAATTAAACCACCTAGTAGTTTAAAAGTGTAAAATTACACCCTTATACTATATAAAATTAAAAGTCTAATATTATATATGTATGAATAAAAAGTCAGTCTTACCGTTAGTAGGTCTCATTCATGAAGTTGGTCTCTAAGGGGTGTTTAAGGAAACTGCCTATAAAATGACGATTGAATGGGTATCCACTCTTACCCACCACACTCTTGACTAGTGGAGGGTCGTTAGTCGAACAGGTAGGATAGGACACAACCTTCCATTATAAGTATAATGAAATACGAAGTAACTAAACACTTTTATAAATTCCCAAATCTTAGTTACTTTAGGAAAAATGTGGAGTTGGTGCTAATCCATGAAATTGAAGATTGTACCTAGTTGGTCGTTAGTGGAGTGTGTGTGGTTAACCAACACACTAATATGGGACCAATGAAGGATGAAAAAGGGTAGCTTGATGTTTATCATAGATCAATGGAGCGTGTGTGGTTAACCGACACACTGAGTAGGTGATTTGTAACATCGAGAGTACCGAGCTAATATGCATGGTTATCCACACCTTGTTTGTGATCCTCGACATCCAATCACAAATGAAGGTCACAATCGAGATTTGAACATGCCATTGAAAAATTCAATGAATCTCAAAAGATCTAGGAGTTTCAATTCATTTAAAATTTAAATTTCCTTTTTGTTTTTCATGATGGAAATTGGTAAATTGTCATTTAACTACCTTCAAATGTTCTGTAATTTGGATTACGACATCCCTCTTCCAAATTTCAGAATATTGTGTTGGGTCCTAGCCTTAATATCTCATTTGGGTGTTTTATTAAGGACTCAATAAACTAACTTGAATTTTCTCCCATTTTGTAGATGTCAAAGTCTTACAACTATTGTCTTCCTGAATCCGTTGGAAAAAGTTTTCCACTTGAAGATGATGTTCCACGATTGGATTGTGGAAATGGAAATCATTATTCACTTCCTCCAACTCCCCCAATAATTCTCCCTGGCCCATTGTTCGAAGACTTGAAAAGTTCAAGGTCACTTAAGCCCTATTGGCAAAAGACACGAAGATGGAAAGTCAGTATGCGCTCTTGTCTTGGATATGAAGTTGCATATTGGTAGATTGGGAATATTGGGTATTGATGTCTAAAGGAAGTTGGTTGTTGACTTGGTTCTTCAGTCACTTCCCGAATCATATGGTAAGTTCGTTAGAGAGTACTATATGATGGACCACGACGTGACCGTCATTGATTTGACTTATTTGCTTATTACTGCTGAATCAGAAATGATTTGGAGTACTGGTCGAGCAAATTTGTCTGATAAATCAATATCCCAACCTTCTATGGGAAATGACAATACTGGAAGTCTAGAAAAGTTTTCTCTATGCAAGAGAAAGGATGAGTCTGAGATAGTACCATGTACCATTCTAGAAGAATCCATGTGTTTCTACTGCCAAAAGAGGGGGCATTGGTTACGAAGTTTCCCTGACTACCTGAGAGATCTAGGAGATGGGAGAGTCAAGATGTATGACTCTATTTCATGTAAAATCCACTATCTAACTCTATAAAGTTCCTATTTGGAGATTCTTAATACACAATGTGATAAGATTGCATTTTTGTGTGTTGTAGGATCGAAGAAAAGAAAGGAAGCTTAAAGGAAGAAGTAAGTTGAGTCTGATCGTGAAGAGATGGATTTCAATCGCATGATTCGATGATCGGATTTTTGAGCTGCTTAGAGTTATAATAGATTGCTTAAGAATATGTAATAGCATAATTTTCATTCAAATTTGCGTTGTAATGACAAGTTTTCCTGCACCTTTTATAAATAAAATAAATTTTGGTTTTTGTCTTATTTATATATTTCTTTGCAATGACATGTGTGAAAATTGATGTTTGTGTATTTCTATTTTTTAGCAATATTGAAATGGATGTGATTCTTAGTTATGTTATTTGTGGTAATGTTGAGAATTTACCAAATAAGGAAAGATTCTTGTCGCCTGAGTTTCAGTTGGATAGAAACTTGGAATCATACAACTTGTATTGTATGATGAATAAGAACCTTCATATTTTGGAAAATTAAGACTTATTCCTTGACAAAGAGTCAAGTGATGGACTAGGAGAACTGGTACACAATGTTGTGCACTGGTCAAGTCCACCACAAAGAACAATAATATTATTTGTCATGATTTACTAAAAGTCTAGTAAATGTGGTTATGCTTACAAGACTAAGTACAATTCTGAATTATTTAAAAGTTTCAATGAATGGCAGAACGAATAAGAAGAGTCAATTAGGCAGAAAGATAAAAGTTTCTCCAATCTAAAAAGATGGGAGAGTACTTTAGTATCGTGTTTTATGATTGTCTTATTGATTATGAAACCATATCACAATTAATCCTCTAGGGACACATTAGTGCACTAGTATGGCTAAGAAGAGGAATCATAAATTATTGAAATGGTTAAATTAAAAGGTGGATCATACTTCGTTCCAAAATCAAGTCTTAGAGTCATACTCCAAGATTCTGACTTGAGTAACACATCTTAAGAAGTTTTAACACACTCATCAAATGTGGAGTAGAAAAATGTTTTTTCTTACTCTTTCACATTTGAAATTGGTAAGTTGTGTTGTTTTGGATAAGACAAAGACCAACTAATACCAATTGTGTGTAGCGTTTGTCTTGATAAAAATATGCACTAACTCTTGAATATCTGTTTGTCAAGAAATGTTTCTTGACAAAAGAATCTTATATGTCAAGAGGTTAGTGGGAGTCTAAATGGTCTTGAAAAGTTTCAAGAACTAATCAAGAGTAAACCTATTATTAAACACTAGCACACGACTTAAGGTTTGTAACCTATTGTGTTGACATATTCTTATTTCAGTGTCATTCCAGTTTGGTCAACTATGCATGTGATTTCTATGAGTTCTCAATTGATTGCATAGAGGCAAGACACCCTAATCAATGGAAAGTACATTGATAGGTAGGGGTGAGCTACTCAATAACTTGGAAGCAATGGTGGGACCCTTGATGGCAAGAAATTAGCAATGAACAAGTTCTGTCCATAAGAGTTTGGATTTGTCACAAACATTATCTTATGATTATGGTTATGAAAAAATCACATGCATAAGTGCACATACACCATAAAATATAAGTGTCATAAGGTTTCTCTCCATTTCATGAAAATGATTGTGAGGAAAAGCTTTCACTAAGAGAGATTTTAAGGAGATAGCAATTGTGATATTTGCATTCTCAAATTCGATTATGATTATGGAATCCCTCTTCATATTTTGAATTGTGAGATTTGGCAATTAGTTTAAACATTTAAGACTTCTTGCTATAAGTGTTGAAACTGTTTAGGCATATATATTAGTTATCGAAGGAAAGGTGTATGAGTTTGAGAATCTTAGATAAAGGATTATCGAAGCATATCGTATTAGAAATATGAACTTTGGAAGTCAATAAGTATTATGTTGTAGAAGTCCAACTATTTTCTGAATAGGTGTCAAAGCTAGTGGGAGCATAATTGTTATGCTGGTATGGATATAATCATCATGTTAGTGGGAGCATGATTATTATTTTAATTGCTGCAAGTTAGTAATATTAATTATAGAAAACAAAAAGGTTTCACTTTGCAAAGTTGTAGGGGTTGAAATTTTCTGTTCTATAATTGAGGGAGAGAATATTATACTTCATTTAAAATCTAAAAGCTTGGATCGAGAAATTTTAATCGAATTTAGTCATAGGACATATATGGATGTTATGTTGAAAAGGTTCAACATAAGGAAATTCTATATATAGTAATATTATAGCAGGAGAATGTAAAGTATCAAGTCTTTATGTAAGACATTATGAATCGTGTCCCATATTGTTCGAGTATAGGATCGATTGCATATGATGTAATATTCGAACGTTCTAAATTTTCAAAATGCTTAGGGAATTAAGAGGGAAAAGGGAATAGAAACGGATTAACTAAAGTAATTAAACAACTGTTAAGGACGATCTAAGGTTCGCCAAAGGATTGGTCGCTTGTGGACAGTTGGAAGTATAGTAATGGATGGACCATATTGGCATTATTATGAATAGATAGGAATCTATTAAGAATGTGTTGTTGTATGGAAAATATGGAAATGTTTCCATATTAGGAGTTGGATATCAAAAATCTATGTCTAGATTAGAAACGTTTATGCAAGAAGGATGTTCAAAGGAATGTACTTTGAATACGAGACTTCATGTCTATGGAATTGTCTTGTAACAATATCCAATAGAGCACTTTGTAATTTTATTGGCAAAGTCTTGGTGACTTTGGCTCTATGACATTACGAAAGGATCGTTGCATAACATGTTAGAATCTAGCAGTGGCAAGAATTTGGTATTCTTACACTAGTGATAAGGATTAGGAATTGTGAAACGAGTATCATTGGAAATGTGTTAAATCGATCTATTTCACAAAGTAAGGACCATAACTAAAGATAGTGTGAATGCTTGGAGCATGGGACAACTGTTGTTATAATTCAAGTAATACGTTGATTACCCGAAACATTATACAATGAATAATGGGTAATCAATATGGTGATTAAATAAAGGTGTCTTATTTATACTCAAAAGTTTGGGCCATATAGGATTAAGTATTATTCTTGTGTTTCACTTTGCATGTTTTGACTTCCTGAATAATAATATTATTCAAATGATCCATAGTCGATAATTACTTTGGAAGTATGTATTAAAGCTAGACTGTCATGAATCCATTTGTAGATTGTCTAAAGTGTTTAGACATATCACAAGTTTGTTGCAGAGTTCATAAGTGCTCCTATAAGATCAGATTATTGGATTAAACCCACGCTCACTTGGATTGCCTCATGGATTTTATAACGAATGATTGGTGAGATGATAATATCGTATATTCTTGAAACCGAGACTTGCGAGTTGTATTCTGCAAGTCGGTTGCACATTGACAATATGTAAATGCACCAGTAAGTTGGTGTTAAAAACATATTGTTATGTGTGATTTGATGTGTAGGTACCACCAAACATTTGAGTCGAACTTTATCTGTTCCTTTTGCCCAAAGTGGGATAAAATTGATATACGTGGGCCCCTCGATGATTTACTGATGACACCCTAAGCGCTTGGCCAAGCTAGGACTAAGTTGATGTGTTCAATTGTAGTTTGTTATCGGTCGTCATAAATCAGAAATCAGGAAACAACACATGAATAGAGAATATGATTAAAATCCATGTCTTAGTTCGTATACTATATAGAATGTAGGAATATATGATCCCTTATCTAAAGGACGTGTTACTGATAAGATCAGAGTTGACAGGGACTTTTGAAAGCTACGATTGTTGATCAGGTTCTGAAGTCATATGCAAAATAGTTATTAGACTTATCCAAGTGGGAGACTGTTGGATTATGTGTCTAAGCCCATAACTATTTTGGTATGTACTTTACTCGATTATGAGCATGGTCCTTTTGGGTTGCCTTTACCATAACAACTGATAGGATGAATTAAGGAGAAAGAGGATTAATTAAGGTTTATTAATATATTATATAAATAATATATTAAAAGAAAATTCATATTGTTTAATTAATATTAGTCAAGAATTAATTATGTGCCTAAAAGAGATTAATTAAATAAAGGAGACTAATATTGTAATTATAAGATAGTTGCATAAATGGGCTATTGGGCTCCATAGAAGTAGGAGTGGACGAAATCTATGAGGAAACCCATAAGAATTCGTCCAAGGCCTCTAAGGAGGGAGTCTATGGGCTTCTTAGAGCTTAAGCCGTCAAATTAGGATTTCCTTGTTTGATAACCCTAATAGCCTAACTATATACGAAACCCCTAAGGCCCCAAAAACGAAGCTAAGTGATCCGTAAGGGTTCTTGGACGTTTTTTGTGCCTCCTCCTCCTTCTCCTAAGTCGTCTTGTTGCTCATGGTGTTTGTGACTCCATTATAGGTCTAACATATGATGCACTAAGCTTTCAAGAGTCAAGATCAAGGAGATTTGTAATTGTTATTGCTACATAACAATCAAGGTAAGATCTAAACCCTAATTCATATGTTAATTTGATTATTATATGCTAGATATTGGGTTTATGAGCTTTGGATGATTATTGCATGTTCATTAGACAAACTAGATCCAAAGCTTTAGGGTTTGCACGTACACCATAGGATTGATGTAGTGCTCAAAATACATCATGTCATTCTACTAAGTTTTATATTACATATACCCCATGATATGCTAGTTAGGATGAAAAACTTGGAAAATGAAAGTTTAAATGTATAATAGAGAAAACATAGATCCAAGGTTTCTAGGGTTGCATGTACGTCATAGGTGTAACGCCCGCAGATCCGGGATAGTCAATTTAGAGACAATAAGCATAAAAATGAGTTTTTGATGGAAGATTATTTAGAAGGATCAATATTTTCCAAGTGGTAGTATATGTTACAAGGGTTCCGTACATATAAAGAACGCCGAAATCCGAGTTATAACGAAGAAGTTATGGTCCGTCGAAGTTTCACGGCAAAATCGGCACGGCACCGGGAAGCGTAAATAGTGAATTTACGATGGTAGACTTTTTAGCCTTAGTAATGTAAACAAAATTTTTACTATACATTAAACCAAGAACATACAAAAAAAGAACGCCCAAATTTGACTTCGTATGATGAAGTTATGAATTTTCTAAGATTTGGCACAACAGTGCACGACCCGAAACCCGAATTTTAGATCGAGCGGTTTTTGGCGTATGCGACCTAAATGAGAGTTGAGGATTTCATTAATAGGAACTCAACAATAAAAATACATATGAAAACGGAGTTCGTATGTAGAAGTTATGAATTTTACACGGATATTTAACAATATAATCACCTCTTACTGTTAAATTTAATATCGGTCGAAAATTAGCCGATGAAGTCTAAATGAAAGTTGTAGATCTTGTCTTTTCCTACACGTGGATATAAATAATGTCAAAAACGGAGTTTGTATGCGAATGTTATGAATTTTTGAAAATCGGCTGATTTCCACCCTATGTGCGTTGCCACGTGTAAGCACCAGGCTATGCCTGGGTGTCTCTAGCTGGCTCACGGCGTGAGCAACATAAAAATCACGACCTAAGTGACCCTTCAGTCCCTTATAAATAAGAGGTGAATCCCTTTTCATTCCTCACACCTCCCATAACTTCCCCCCTCTCTCTAGAACTTCTTACTAGCCCCGAAACCACCCGAAAAGCCTAGGGAATCTCCCTAGCACGAGCTAAAGCCCCGGAGTACCCGATGGGCCCGAGAAGAAGAGCCTTTCGGCTCAGGAATGCTACTCCAGAAAATCCCCGTTTTGAGAAAAAAATTTTATAAGTGAGCTACACTTAACCTATCTTTATTATAACTTATGTTTCAATAAAGTAATGTTATTAGGACCTTATAAGGAGTATTTGGGTTATTATTATGGGTTACATCAGTGTTGTTTAACGCTTATATAATAGTAATAATAGCTAGACTATTAATTAGTCTCAGTGAATATTAGACTAAACTCTAGTGGTAATGTTACTAGGTTTTGTCAAAGGAAAATTGTGTTAAGAGTAACGAAGTGCTGTCTGAGTGCCGAGTCACCACCTTTTCAAGCGAGTGCATGGTCCATTTCATATTACACATATATATGAAGTATTTTATATAAACTACATGCTATGTGTGTGTATTATCCGTATACTTGCTATCTATGCTAGATGAACGATTTTACACAAGTTTTATATGATTTAAACTGTATATGTATTTATATCTACATAATATGTTGGGTAAAACATGGGTAGACAAAATATGAGTTAGATGATGAGTTGAGAGGTGAAATAGACCATGAGGTAAGGGTAAGAGGTTGACGATGTGAGAAGTGTTTTCCCAAATGCTGGCCCCATCATCTAGCAGAGTATGGATGACAACCACAGATTATTCTAGGCAGTCTAGTGGAACACAAGCAGGCTCGCAACCTGTAGGTGTTGTGAGCGATGTGTTCACCGGTGTACTCTAAACACCCATTGACATGTATTGCGAGTGGACTCTCGAAAAAGTTACTATTAATAAACGAGATAACCCTAGCAGCTGTGTTCGAAGGACAATACTGACAGTTGCACCTCATATAGAATGTCACAATTCTGGCAGCTGCGCCTAAGTGATAGAACTAGCAGCTGTGCTTGACAGTAGTGCCATTGATAACGATGGACTTCGTACCTATTCCTTAGGATAATACTTAGGAATGAATGAATGAGAAATAGCTGATTCTTAGGGTAGACCCTTAAAAGTAAAGAAGATAATGGGGATGAGTAATTGGGTTAACTGTTTGATGATTAAACATAATAATTATGTTATTATGGGTTGGAAACCCTATGTACTCACCAAGTTTCCCAACCTGACCCAGTAAGTTTATTTATATCACAGGTGATGACATGAAGTCACATTACATTGAGAGATTAAGGAGATATAAATCACTAGTGATAATGAATGTAAGTTCTGTTTATACTTATGTTTCTGTATTGACGATGACATCCCAAATGTTTTAATATGAATAAAATTATATTTCTTCGGAAATGCTTTGATAACGTATTTATCATGTTTTACTGGGAACAAATTCCACAATATTTTATTAAAAGAGGTACTCTGATTTTTATAAACCATAAACAAAATCGGTCTTTTCTGGCCGTGAAAATGGGGATGTCACAGTTGGTATCAGATCATTAGTTTAAGCGAACTAGGAATACAGATTCATTTCTAGACTTAAACTTAGAATGCTAAGCAATGATTGTGAGGAGTGTGTCTTATGTAATACACCTGAATAGACACAAGCACTAGCTTATTTAGGGAAAATTCCTAACATGCTTTTTATATGCTAAATAATTTGTGATGCTTTATGTTATTGTTTGATCAGATCTATGGTCTATTGCCGACCAGATTTGGAAATTTTATGTGTTCAGATTTCTAAACGTTTAGTTACGATATTAGAACTGGCATATAATTTTTTCGAAGTAATAAGGAGGAATACGCGTCTAAATCTTCCTCTATTTATATTCTCGTCTCGATACACCGAACGCCTGCTTTGGTGTGCAAAACATCATGGTGAAGACTCGTAGTGAATTGAGTGAATGGAGGAAATGAGAAGGCTTACGATACTAAATAGTACCTATCGGAAGATATCGTAAGAGTGACATAATTCTTTAGAATGTGTCTAATAAATAATACATCTAGTACAGGAGAAGTACATGTTTGATTAGCAGAAAGGAAGATTTTTTGTATAATCCTTGAAGTTATCCCATCGTCTGATGTTTCCATCACCAACCGAGTGAAGCAGAATTGATGATTGAAAATACGCATGGAAGAAGTCCTAGTAGAGTGTAGGGGAAATTTATATGATTGTTTGGACACATTTGTATGTGTTAAAATTGTTTATGTGATAATAACTTGGAGAACTGCGAGACAATACTTGGGACGAGTATGAGTAAATGTGAATGGTAGTAGAGGCTTATACTACCGGAAGCACATGACTCACACTTGGATCATGGAAAGTCACAAGGTTACCAAGAAGCTAGTAATTGATATCGTTTTATTCAAATATGTCGTTACCATCATTTCGGTAATGACTAAGAAGATGATTGTTATTTCGACCCTAGTGGTCATATCGAATTAAGTCCCACTATGATGAACATGTTACGTTGTTCAGAGAACCATGTTTGATGTAGCATCTGACTTAAGCCAGAAGAATTAATCAAAGCGATCAGTAGAGGTATCATGATGGTTGCTTGTAGCTAGAAATGCTACCTTTTAAGATGAGATTAGAACATGAAGGAAAGTATAGTCTTTTCTAGAAGACTCTAAGAGACCTGAGTCTAAGCATTGCAACATATGATGCTAGGTCATTAGAATATGACACATCGTTCCATTGTAGTAATAAAAGAACTTATCTTAAGTTCTTATCCAGTGAGTATCGAGATTGTGAATTGAAGGTCATAATTTGGAGTCTAACGTGAGATAGGGAGCAAGTGCAAGATCGAGCACCGCCTGTAGTCGAGGAGTCCAAGACTTAGATACTCATTCGAAGGAACAAAGAATTTACGATTATTAACTAGGATGAAGAGATAATGTATGGAGTCATTATATTGCCATGTTTCGTTGATGATTTCGGGACATAACCATCCTAAGGGGGAAATAATTGTAATGCCCGCAAATCCGGGCTAGTCAATTTAGAGACAATAAGCATAAAAAATGAGTTTTTGATGGAAGATTATTTAGAAGGATCAATCTTTTCCAAGTGGTAGTATATGTTACAATGGTTCTGTACATATAAAGAACGCCGAAATCCGAGTTATAACGAAGAAGTTATGGCCCGTCGAAGTTTCACGGCAAAACCGACAAGGCACCGAGAAGCGTAAATAGTGAATTCACGACATAAGACTTTTTAGCCTTAGTAATCTAAACAAAAGTTGTAGTATACATTAAACCAAGAACATACAAAAAAATAACTCCCAAATATGACTTCGTATGAGGAGTTTATGAATTTTCTAAGATTTGGTATAGTAGTGCACGACCCGAAATTCGAATTTTAGTTCGAGCGGTTTTTGGCCTATGCGACCTAAATGAGAGTTGAAGATCTCATTAACAGTAACTAAAAGATAAAAAGACAGACGAAAACGGAGTCCGTATGTAGAAGTTATGAATTTTACGCGAACATTTAACAGTATAATCTCCTCCTATTGTTAAATTTATGATCGGCCGAGAATTAGCCTATGAAGTATAAATTAAAGTTTTAGATCTTTTCTTTACCTACATGTAGATATAAAGAACGTCAAAAACGGAGTTCGTATGCAAAAGTTATGAATTTTTTAAAATCGACTGATTTCCACTCTATGTGTGATGCCACGTGTCAGCACCAGGCTGTGCCTGGGTATCTCCAGCTGGCTCACGATGTGAGTGACCCTCCAACCCCCTATTATTAAGAGGTGAATTCCTTTTCATTCCTCACACCTCCCATAACTTCCCCCTCTCTCTATAACTTCTTACTAGCCCCGAAACCCCCGAAAAGCCTAGGGAACCTCCCTAGCACAAGGCGGAACCCCGGAGTACCCGACGGGCCCGAGAAGAAGAGCCTTTCGGCTCGGGAACGCTACTCCAGAAAATCCCCGTTTTGAGAAAAATTCGTTGTAAGTGAGCTACACCTAACCTATCTTTAGTATAGCTTATGTTTCAATATAGTAATGTTATTAGGACCTTATAAGGAGTATTTGGGCTATTATTATGGGTTATATAAGTGTTGTTTAACGCTTATATAATAATAATAATAATAGCTAGACTATTAATTAGTCTCGGTGAATATTAGACTAAACTCTAGTGGTAATGATACTAGGTTTTGTCAAAGGAAAATTGTGTTAAGAGTAACGAAGTGCTGTCTGAGTGTCGAGTCACCACCTTTTCAAGTGAGTGCATGGTCCATTTCATCTTACACATAGATATGAAGTATTTTATATAAACTACATGCCATGTGTGTATATTATCCGTATACTTGCTATCTATGCTAGATGAACGATTTTATACAAGTTTTTTATGATTTAAACTGTATATGTATTTATATGTACATAATATGTTGAGTAAAACATGGGTAGAAAAAATATGAGTTGGATGCTGAGTTGAGAGGTGAAATAGACCATGAGGTAAGGGTAAGAGGTTGACGATGTGAGAAGTGTTTTCCCAAA
Organism: Lactuca saligna; assembly: GCF_052625555.1. NCBI lineage: Eukaryota > Viridiplantae > Streptophyta > Magnoliopsida > Asterales > Asteraceae > Lactuca > Lactuca saligna. The sequence continues at coordinate 138,456,083 of NC_136420.1, forward strand.
TGCTGGCCCCGTCATCTAGCAGTGTATGGATGACAACCACAAACTATTCTAGACAGTCCAGTGGAACACTAGCAGACTCGCAACCTGTAGGTGTTGTGAACGATGTGTTCACCGGTGTACTCTAAAAACCTATTGACATGTATTGAGAGTGGACTCTCGAAAAAGCTACTGTCAATAAACGAGATAACCCTAGCAACTGTTCTCGAAAGACAATACTCACAGATGCGCCTCATATAGAATGTCACAATTTTGGCAGCTGCGCCTAAGTGATAGAACTAGCAGCTGTGCTTGACAGCTGTGTCATTGACAACGATGGAATTCGTACCTATTCCTTAGGATAATCCTTAGGAATGAATAAATGAGAAATAGTTGATTCTTAAGGTAGACCCTTAAGAGTAAAGAAGATAATGGTGATGGGTAATTGGGTTAACTGTTTGATGATTAAACATAATAATTATATTATTATGGGTTGGAAATCCTATGTACTCACCAAGTTTCCCAACCTGACCCAGTCGGTTTATTTATATCACAGGTGATGATATGAAGTCACATTACATTGAGAGATTAAGGAGATATAAATCACTAGTGATAATGAATGTAAGTTCTGTTTATGCTTTTGTTTCTGTATTGACGATGACATCCAAAATGTTTTAAAATGAATAAAATTATATATCTTCGGAAATGCTTTGATAACGTATTTATCATGTTTTAATGGGAACAAATTCCACAACATTTTATTAAAAGAGGTACTCTGATTTTTATAAAGTATAAACAAAATCGATTTTTTTCTGGTAGTGAAAATGGGGATGTCACAATAGGAGTGTTAGAATGCTCAAAACCCACCACTTTTGTCATTTAAAAGTTGTCTTGGAAAAACAAAGGTTGTTTTATATGTATGTTGATGTATTTTATGTGCATAATCTAGCCAATGACCATTATGATTGTTGTGTTGTTGTGTTTGTTGTTTTTATTTTAAAATGGTTGTAATAATTTATTTATTCATATGGTATGTAATAATTAAATAGATTGGTTTTTCGTTGTTTATTTTTATAAAATAATAGATTAGTTTTTTAGAAATAATTTATTTGTACTAAAATATAACAAAAAAAATGAAGTTGGAACCATTTTTTGAAGACGAAAGAGCAATTTTTAAGTCTAAAAGGGGTGCAGGATTTTCAGCAACATTTTTTGAAAATTGTTACTAGTGCTGTTTACAAAGGGCTGTTGGACTTTTAGTGATAGTTGCTGAATTTTAGCATTTAAGAAGTTTTTTTAATCGTTTGCAAGTAATTGGTAGTTTACTTAAGTGAAATCTTCTTCAACAATATTACAAGAAGATTTTTGGTCCTCTTAAATGTCCCTTTAAGAATGGACTTGCCATCTTTTGTGTTGGATCACAAAAAAATGTCATTAATTGGCTATATTTATGCATATATCTTTTATGCATATTTGTGTTGTTTATTTTATGCAATTATTATGTGTGGTTGATAAATTAGTTTTTCACATATTAAAATAATTTTGAACAAAATCAACATCATATGGAGTTTGGGTTTTCAATATTGGACATAAGATGTAACAAGTTATTATTTTAAAAATAAAACCCGGTTTTATAATATCATTAATCACGGCAAATTTTGAAATACTCCATTATAAGTTTTAAAATGGTGATTTTTGTAACTTATATAAACTCTCTCTCTCTCTCTCTCTCTCTCTCTATATATATATATATATATATATATATATATATATATATATATATAATAAAATGATGTTTTATTAAAGATATATAAGGTTCAAATGCACTCAAAATTAATACTGATTATTAAAATTGAATTGCATAAAATTGTATAAAAACTAGCTTTTTATATAGAATCTTTAAAGGTGATTTTCTTTTGAAAATTGATACCATGGTTTATTATATGCATGTAATAACCATGATATCATATGTTTTTGAGCTAGAATTATAAAACATATAAATACCCTGATTTTACAAACCTCAAATTTATGCAATCCTTTTGAAAAATATCCGCACATATCTTGTATGCACTAGTGGAATAAATGATACCTAACCGCTTAGTCTTGTCTTTTGATGGCCGGGGTGTCTTCGCGATTTCTATAACCAAGTTATAAGCCAATTACACAAGTTTTTCAAGTTAGATGATTTGATCGAAAATCTTTTGTGATAAATGATACCTAAGCATGAGAGTTTCGGGCATAGATGGGATCAATCATGTCTAATTAAATTTGTTATTAGAGATCCCATAAATCTAGGAATTATATAGCAAGATATAATTGATAAGTGATATCTATCGGGTTGAATTGAAATGGATGGGATAAAGGATACCTAACCATTTATTGGTTTTGCAACTTGGATCCTATACTTTGATAATTAATGTTTTTGGAAACTAAAAGGGTTCTACTTATTAAAGATTAAATAGTGAAAATACTAAATGAATTTTGTTGACAATTTGTAGTTAAATAATCCATTCTCATTATCATGAATTATCATTTTTTTTAATGACTTAATGAAACAATAACATTCAATAGATACAACTTTAATGAATGGGTTCATGTCTTTAGAGACAATCTCGTGAGAAATATGATATTGTATACACTTAAAGGTCCTAGTCCTAAACTATTTGCTTTGAGCAATAAACCTGAACATCATACCTAGCAAAGCCATCACTGTGATGTTAAAGATCTCTTTAACATCAAACTAGGAAAGGTACAAGGCCAAAAAGAATCACCTTGTGTGATTCAGGAGGCCCATGTTTTATGGACTGAACACCTTTAAGCCTAAAAAATCTACTAAAGCCCACATAGATGGATCTTGTTTCTTTTGTAAAGAAACTAGACACTGGAAGATGATTTACTCCTCTTATTTGGAAAGAAAGTCTAGAAGAGACTAGTACTTCTTGTATCTACTAGATAGAACTCATACTTTTTATTTAACACTTAGGTACTTGGTACTTATATATTAATCTAACATTTGTAAATAGCTTGTAGATATTTATTGAAGAGTAACCAACTGAGAAAAACCAAGTTGGAACTATACCCCCAGACTTTAGTTTATTATTTATGCTTAGGACATAAATTACCTGTAATGTAAAACAATATTTGTTTCAGAACAATGTATGTTTTAATTTAGCATGTCTAAATTTATGTCTCAATTACTTTATTCAAATGTTTGACTTCTATTTATGAGACTAGATCTCTTAATAGAATTGTAAAGTAAAATTCAACGTTTTTATAAATAAAATTAAGTTCTATATGCAAACACTTTTGACTTAAACTTGTTTTAAATCAAACTCATCTTTGACATTGTTATCTTTATTATATAAATGACATTCACATATTCCAACTTCAAGAAATGAATCTTTGAAGGAAAATAATGTAGTTTATTTGACATATGTGAACTTTATTTATATGTAAAGAATTCCTAATGATATTTTCACTAAGGTGTAGAGAAAATAATTAAGGAACTATACACTTTAGTGTATGACTTGCTTTATAATAAATGTCTGAGATCAAGCACAAGATACTAAATCAACTTTATTAGCAACTATAGTAGTTTTAATTATATTTTATATGGTAAATCATAATTGTGAAATCTTTGTTGAAGGTTTCAAAAGTTGAGATACAAACCGGTAATAACCATCTAAGGCCTTAATGATAATAAAGGAGGAATTAAATCTTCCTTGGTATGATTTACTTTCAAATCGGTAGAAATATCTTCCTTTAATACTTTTGGGATAATACTTCAATCACTATTAATTGTATCTTGAATACAAGTACCAACTAACAAGTAGATTAAAAAACCTTATTAGATTTAGTATGGAAAGGCTCCATCCTCATCTTACTTAATGTTTTATGGATTTGAAGTCGATGTTGGACTAAAGCTTCTAAACCCAGAATCTACTAAATTCATATCTGTATATATATATATATATATATATATATATATATATATATATATATATATATATATATATATATGTGTGTGTGTGTGTGTGTGTATACTCTAAATGTGTCTTAGATTGTTATATGAAAACCTACCAAGAATAGGTTCTTTTATTCTTGTGAAAGCTAAAGTTAGTAGAAAGAAAATTTCTAATGACAAAGCAAGTGGGAGGTACATGGAACTTGAAGCAACTCAAGAACCATAACCTTATGTAGTAATAGTTGGTCCTAGTTTGAATAAGGATTGTTAAACTTGAATAATCGCTATTCAAAACACAAATTGTTCGCATTAGTGGTAGAAATCATCTATGACTTGAGAAATGTGGAATCTCTCATTAATGAGCCTTTATTTATGGTTTTTAGAAAATCCATCAAATACCAAGATGATATGTTAGATGTCGAATCTGATAAATGACTTAGAGTCATGAACATGAGATGTAATCCATGCATGAGAATCAAGTATGGGCTTGATTAAAAATTATCCCTGTAGCAAGGCTAGAAGGAGAAACTGATTCTTCTAGAAAGAATAAATATACATGGATAACCATACACATTTAAAGCACTACTTGTAGTAAAATGATTCTCTCATACTCATGTGATTGACTATGGTCCTCATCATACTCATGCCATTGATTGTGATAAATCCTGTTTCACAAGTAGCTATGATTAGATCGACAAGGATATTATTTACTATAAATTCATATTCTTAATATGAGATATAGCAAATAGATCTCATGAAAGACCGCTTTCCTTAATAGACATCTACTGGAAGATATATATATATATATATATATATATATATATATATATATATATATATATTAGTCTAGAGATTTTCTTAATCCATGTTATCCTAACAAAATGTGTTGCAATCATCATTTTATGTAAAACCACAAGGTATGTTTTTATATCAAAATAAATAGAAAATGTGTGTTTACTAAGAACTAGTGGGAGTATAGTGAAATTCTTAATTTTGTATGAGCGAGAAATACTTAATCATTTGAAATCACATTCTGACTAAGGAAGGTCATTTTCACCTTGACTCAGAAGTTGTTTCTAAAATGAAAGACTTAGGAAGGAGAAGATACATTCTGTATAAAATTTGTAAGGGATAGATAAAATGGATGTTAAAAGTTTCATGTCCTTATACATGTATTAGCAATATCTTGAAAGGGGTCAAGACACAAGATTCTTTTCGAGAATTCTTAGCATCGTCGTATGGAACCATTTTGAGCTAGCCTCAAAAGTACATAACTCACAGGCTTGAGATGAAATGATTTATATTATATTCACTTGGAAAATGAATTCATCATTTACGCCATATTATGCATAGAACACGGTATTTGATCATGATGTAAGCATGTCACAGGATACTTATTGAATATATGGTTAAGTAACTGGATGACTAAGAGAGCATTCTAAGAGTACTTTAGAAGAACTAAGAGAATGTATATGAGACAATTAGTTTAGAAAGGATTTTTATGGAAAGTGCTACACAAGATGTTAATTTATAAACATATATAAATAATTATGAATTATAATTAGATTTTGATTTCATTATGGAATGAAGGGTAAGTATGGTTGTAATGAGGTCCAAGAAAGACATAATGACACAGTATACTACAAAATAAGAATACACTACTTGAGAAGTTGAATTCAAATATGATTGGATAAATGTGATCATTGAAAAACTATGTTGATTTCTGCCGTTCAAGGATTACATAGAAATCTTTGTGACTTCGAGAGTATACTTAATCAAACTAAGAAACTATATGTCACGAAAGAACACCAATCATATTCTTCAAGATATTTAACTATACTTAGAGTAAAGTTAAGTATGGATATGATAGTATTCATAGAATTCACACAAATTAAATTTTGTCAGATCCATTGATAAACTCATTCTTTTGAGATAAGTATGATTGGTCACACTTCAGCTATAAGACTTTATTAATCTAGAAATGAGTTTTTGATTTGGATTTGGTATTTAGATATTGGAACATTATAACAACAACTATTAGTTAATGTAATGATATATTGGGATATGGTCATGACATTAAAACTTTTTGTGTTCTATATTAACATGCTTAATCCATAAATAATGCTATTATACTAAAAGTTCATAGCCGATTATAGTTTTGGGAGTAGTTATGAAGTAAGATTAAAATATGAATTGGATTGGTTGACTCTCACTAGATGAAAGTAGGAAAAATGGGTGTAACCAAGTTTCATAAATACTTGTTAGAGAACTAGTATTGAACTGACCCATATTAAGATCATCGCATGGATTGCTATCATGAATTATACTTGATTAAAAGGTTCTATCTTTGTATCCTTAGCACCTGAGATATATAGTGGGACATAAGTGTAGGGAGTATTGTTCTTTGATATGGTCAAATGTTGTTCCTTAACCGGGCTATTATAAAAGTCATTTGTAGGTATGGTGTGAACAATGCCAGAGGATTATGTAGTCAAGATGAGATGTAACACCCCGTTTATAAAATAAATAAATAAATGCATAGAAGCCCTAAAATCAATAATGATTGAGCAAGGCGTTAGTTTCGAGGGTTGATTGTTAAAATTTTAGAAGTTGGGGGTTAAAAGTGTAAGTTACGGAATGGTTTGTAAATATTTATGAAGGCAGAGACTGCTTGGTAATATATTGGGACATAAATTGAAGAGATTGTGGAGGCTAAGGGGTTGTTTGGTAAGTTTTGGACCTAAAGTGAAAGGAAATTGTATAATTATGGGCTAAAGGGTAAATAGTGGATTAAAGTTGAATAAGATTTGGTGAGGAGGGGCTGGTCTTCTTAAAATGTCCAAATGTTGAAGAATGGAACAGGTTATGCCTGGTGTTCCCCTCCAGTCGTCTAACCCTAAATCCATGACACCATTTCACAGCTGCCACCTTCCTTTGGAAGTCTTCTCAGCGTCGCAGCAAGAAAAGCCTGGTCGCCATCGCTGCAACATCGTTGAAGGTTGCCTCTGTGACGGATGTTGTCGGGAACATTGTGGGAAGCCGGAGAAATGCCGAGGAACGGGCAAAAACCCACTGTGCATCGTTGTACAAGTCATGAACCAGCGAGAAGTCATCGGTAAGGTCATCTGCCACTTCTTTTTCCCATTTCCTTCGTTCTTTTCGTGTTTTGACATCGTGTTTCATGGTTGTGGGCACTGGCGGCCGTTGAATCGCCATTTCCGCCCTTCCTGACGACCACCGCCTCCTAGTCGGTGGTTGGAAGTCTTGGTCTCGTGTCGTTTATGGACTTGGATTGTTGTTTCATGTTGTATGCATAAGCTCAGATCTAGAAACCCACTGCCACCACCTCATGGTAGTGGCTGCCAATGTTTTTTTCCACCTTTGCCGCCACCAACCACTGTAGGAGGTGGCTGTGTGTGTGTGTGTTTATTAATATGTGAAGTCGTATGTGCATTATTTTGGGTAGGGAAGGAAGAAACCCCGCCACCACCACCATCGTGAGGTGGTGGTTGTCATCTCCAACCACCGTGTGCCGCCACAAGTTTGCTGATTGAGTGCACAGCTTGGTGATGCAGTGTTCCAGGAGCGTGGATGTGTGTTATTACTGAATAGAGAAATGAAAGGAGAAACCACCATGGATGCCATGGTGGCTACCGCCATGGGCCACTGCCGGCCACCACAAGGTGGTTATGTGTGTGTATGTTTAGCTTAGTTAGTGTGTGTTGCTTTGGTATTTTCATTGTAAATTATAACACAAAAATGGAATAATGGAAAGAAATTGAAAACCACCAACTTAGGGTGGTGGCTGCCGCCTCCTACCGCCACTAACTGCCGTGTTGGGTGGCGGTTTGCTTTTGCTTGTATGTAGTTGATTTTTTTTGGATGCTTGGACAAAAAGAAATGTACTAGAAACCCTAATGGGCTTAGAGATTAGTTTTGGGCCTATTGGCCCATGTTTGGGTGGAAAACACTAATTGTGAGTATTTGGGCCTTGGACTTATTTGGACCCACTTTTGAGCCATTTGGATTGGATTGTGTATTAAGCCCAATTATCACATATCACTTATCTAGTAGAGTACAAGAATTAATGGATTAAGTCCTTAATGGGTTAAGTGAGAAACACTTACCCCTAACTGTCATTTTATGTGAAACCCTAATTTCACTTGGACTTTGAGTTGGGCCTTCCTATTGGGCCTTGATGACTATGAGATGTTGGACTATGAGAATGTCAAGTGTTGGACCAAGAATGAATTATTGGGCCTTTAATCAAGACAATGTAGAGACTTGGGCCCAATTGGGAAAATTGGGCCATGGATGGGTCATAGTTGGACCTTGGTTCATTATTAGACTTTTGGGCCTTTGGATTGGGCCTTGGGCTTGAGTCAAGCTAAGATAGGGGTAAAGTAGTCTTTTACCCCAAGCATGGACTTATGGTTATGAGTTGGAACCCAAGTATTAATTGGGTGTTATTTTGATATTAACATATCGGGAATCCGTCATCCAGCAACTATGGTTTTGTCAACGGGACTTCAGCATGTAAGTTGAGTTTCCTTCCAGTAGGAACGGGTCTACGACCACAATTCCGGACCGTTTAGATAGCAGTAGTTCCGGAATGCAGTCTGATGTTGAGGTGGTCCCGAGAAGTAGTTCAGTATGCTTGATGTCTTTATGATTCAGACATGTCGATGTGTTATGTGTTCTGGACTGCGGTCCGATGCAGTATGCAGTATATGTGTTATTGCTATATGTTATGATTATGTTATGCTATGTTCATTCAGTTTCGAATTTCAGTCCGATGCAGTGGGCAAGGCCCTAGTTAGTTTCGGACATCAGTCTGATGCAGTAGGTAAGGCCCTAGTTAGTTTCAGACTTCGGTTCGATACAGAGGGCAAGGCCCTAGTTAGCTCCGGACTTCGGTCTGATGCAGTGGGCAAGGACCTAGTCAATTTCAGACTTCGGTCCGATGCAGAGGGCAAGACCCTAGTCAGTTCTAGACTTCGGATCGATGCAATGGGCAAGGCCTAGTATGTGCTTTATATGTTACTGTATGGTATGTGGTAGTTTGGGGGAGCTCACTAAGCTTCATGCTTACATTTCTAGTTTTTGGTTTCAGGTACTTCAGCTAGCAAGGGGAAGGGCTCGGGATGATGGCATGGCACACACCACAACTTTAGCCTGGGAGTTAGACTCTAATATTTTTGACGTGATCTTGACATCAGTTTTGATATGAGACATATTTTATGACATTTTGAGATACACGACTTATGGTTTTCTTATACGATATTTGGATATTATGGTTTTAGTATTGTTTTCAAACGAAATTTTTGGCTTGTATTTTTGGGATATTTCATGAGATTTGTTCCTCTTATGTGTTAAGCGTTAGACATCTAAGGCGCCTTACCAAAAGCTGAACAACTAATGAAATTGACTGCGATCCGTATCTCATGTTCAACATGATGTCTATAGTAAAGGGATACCTGATAAACTTACCTTATACACCAATTGTAGCTTTGAGTTATTTGGGAATTAGGCGTTAATAGAATGACACAAAGTCGTATATTGTTAGGGGCAATGAACTGTTGCTAGATGTTCACCACTATCTATATCAGTCTAATATGAATATTACGCAAGTGGGAGATTGAAAGGTCTAGTATGCTCAAGAATCATTTTAAAGTGATATTGCTAATTAATATATGATATTAATGGGTCACACTAACAACTTGATACGATTGATTATTTATTAGAAATTGGTTTTAATAAATATTCAATAAACTCTTATAATTAAATTGGAAATTATTTATTTCTAGGAAATAATTATTTTCATTAGCAAGTAACATTATATATAATTAATATGGTATGAATTAATAAGTCATGCGCAAAATTTTAGACTAGAAAAATTCTTTTGTCTTTTACCACAAAGTTAAAGTTTATATTTCATAAACTTGTTTTATAAAATATAAATCTTTTGCCTTCTTCCTTTTATTATTTACAACAAATAATAGTAAAAAAACGAAGAGTATGACTTTTTGATTATTTAAATAAGAGAGTGACTTTTTGAATATTTAAATAAGAGTATGACTTTTTGATTATTTATGAGAAAATGGCTCTTTGATTATTTAAATAAGAGTATGGTCTATTGAATAGTTTATTCAAAAGTTAGGGTATTGTTACTACTATAAATACAAGGTTTGAGGTTTGCATTTTTGGTTAGTCATTCTTTTAAAGAGTGGTCGAAACTATGACCCTCTCTCTCACTCTCTCTAGTCTTGCTTTTGCATGAAGAGAATACTTGCATTTTTCATGCCCTCCTTAAGTTCAAATTGGTTATGAACTTAAAGCTTAAGGGTTTAAGAGTTTATGGACTAGCATCTACATCAAGTTGAACATTGTGGTGTCTCAAATGTTCCACATTCTTCATCAACATCCAAGCCTCCCAAGAGGACCCAAATAACAACAAAGGTTGTTATTTCTTCATCATTTCTTTGTTTGGTGTTTAAATCTTTCTATAACTTGCAAGAAGATCCTTGGTGGGTATAAAATGTTTATGTTATTTCAAAATTTTAAGTCTTTCGTTGCCATATTTTTCTAGTTTATGAAACTATTTTTGAACTAGAACCCAACAATATATAGGCTTGAAAAATGAATATGAATGTCATTAGATTCCTAGAGGTCATGGAATTTTTTGTTGTTTTATTCCCCCCGTTGTCATATTGGAAAGATTGAATTTAATTTTAAATTGGTTTTTAACATATTGATGAAAGTGTAGAAATTTGGAGAACACGCCGGATTTAAAATGTAAAGGATAAACCCAAACAAAATGTGTGAAATTATCAAGGAAGATAACATAATATTTGATATTATGGTACTAAGAATAGGTGAAGTCCAAACATCAGAATGAATTAATTCAAAAGGAGCATAAGAAACCAAATCATACAAAAGAAAGAGTAACTTAGTATATTTAGCAAGTTGACAAGCATGACACAAACTAGAAGTTTTATTGTTTATACACGGAATCAAAATTACTAGACACTAAATGTTGAAAAATATGATGACCTGGATGACCAAGACCTTGATGCCAAAGAGAAGGCCTAGTGGTAAGCATGAGTTGGGGAGGATGACTAATGAATGAATATAGATCTCATGTGATGTCACATCTGAGGAGGATTTTGTTGGTTTGAATATCCTTACCATGAAAACAAAAGGGATCAAATTCAATGCTACACCAATTGTTGTTAGTAAAACGATGAACACATATATGATTTTTAATGATATTGGGAGTAATGAGAACGTTTTAAAGAGTCAGAGGGCGATAAGGATGTAAATATGAAAGATCAGTGTTTTAGATCCATCAACAGCAAATACAAAATAGCATTTAATGATATCACTAATAGTTTTGATAATACATGGGTCTACATGAAGATGAGTTGTGGCCCCGGTGTCCATATAAACATATCTGGTAATGTAGTGGACTCACCATGTGGAGTAGAAGTAGGATGACCAAACCAAATCAAGGTGGCGTGGGCTGAGTGCTAGTCGCATAGGCATGTTGAGGCTGTTGGGTTGATCCATGCTAGGGTTGTTGCTGCTGAGAATCGGCTGACCAGATGGGCTGCTAATTAGAGTTGGGTCGAGGCTGAGGCAAAGGAAGAAAGCCCACTTGTTGACATAATTGATATCAACCAAAGCACCATCCCGATGGGATGTTTTGAATTTTTCTTGGGAACCCAAATAAAGTAGGAGGGGATGTTTTGAATATTACCCTAAGATGTTCTTGAACTTATAAACTTGTTTTTGATGTGGTAATGTTCATGCTAATCCAATTTCAAAGATAATTGTCAATAGATTCATGTTTTGTATTAGTTTAAGTTCTAGACTAGATACATCAAAAAGTTTGAATTGAATTATCTTGTTCTTATGAGTTGCTTAGACTAATAGAAAGGTTGATTGATTAAGTGTCTTTGATCCATTTTAATCTAAGAGTTGAGTGTAAAATGTGTTTGTGTAACTTGTCCTCAAGTTACATGAAGAGTCACATTAAAGTCTCTTAAAACTCATAAATATTGGCAAAGGTTACAAAATGAAGAGTCTTGTTTTCATTGAATGCTTTTATGACTCCATAACTTGTCCTCAAGTTATGGAGGTTCAAGAGTCACTTCATTAAATCATTAAAATGTGTAACCTTAATTAGTTCCATAAGTTACAAATAAAAAAAGGGTTATTTTTTTAATTAGTTTAAAGTCTTCCATAACTTGTCCTCAGGTTATGGAACTTGAAGAGGTTTTTAATTAAAACTACTTTAAACACATAAGTTATGGAATTAATTAGTTTTGAATAGTTTCAAAACTTTCCCTTAAGTTTTGGAATTTGAAAAGTTTTCTTTTATGAATGCTTTAATTCCAAGTTAGCCCTTAGAATTTTAGAAGCTAAAATTCAACCCTTATACTTTATAATATTATAAGTTAATAATATTTATATATATGTATAAGAGTAAAGTCACTCTTACCGTTAGTAGGCCTCATTCACGAAGCTGGTCTATAAGGGGGGGTATAAAGTTACTGCCTATAAAATGACAGTTTAATGGGTGTCCACTCTCACCCACCGCTTCCTTGACTGGTGGAGGGTCGTTAGCCGATCGGGTAGGACAAGGACTATAATTCTCCCTTCATTAAAAGTATTAATGATAAATACTAAGTAACTAAACTCTTATTAATACCCAATCTTAGTTACTTAGGAAAAACTGAATAAGGTGCTAATCCATGAAATTACACTTTGCACTTTGTTTAAGCCGTTAGTGGAGCGTGTGTGGTTAACCGGCACACTAACCTGAACTTAACAAGGTAGGCAAAGGGTAACTTAATATTTATCATAGTATCGGTGGAGCGTATGTGGTTAACCGGCACATCATTTAAGGGGTAAATATTAAGGGTACCCAATATATTTGCATGGTTACTTCACACCTTGTTTTGTGATCCTCGGCATCCCAGTCACAAAACCTGAAGGGCACACTCGAGATTGAAACATGCCATTGAAATGTTCAATGAATCTCAAAGATCTAGGAGTTTCAAAACCAATTAAAACCTAATAATACATTTCGTTTATCTTGGTGGAAATTGGTGAATCGTCATTCACCTACCTTCAAATATTTTATTAATTGGATTACGGCATCCCTCTTCTAAGTTATAAAATAGTTTGTTGGGTCCTAGCCTTAATATTTCATATTGGGTATTATATTAAGGACTTTAAATCAACTATCTTGAATATCTCCCAAAAAGATGTCTGGTTTAGACATTTATGATCTTCCCAAATCTCTTGAAACAAGCTTTCCTAAATGAAGATGATGTCCCATGGAAATCATACTTCTTTCATCTCCTCCGATTATTCTCCCTAACCCATAAGTTCCTCAAAAGTTTAAGGTCACTCAATCCCTATTGGCAAGGCAAGGCCTAGGTGTGATCGCATCTAGGAGATGTAGTCACATATTGACAAGCTGGGAGAGTTGGGTGTCAAAGTCTTGAGAAAGTTAGTGGCTCAACTACTTTCTAAGTCACATAGTGAGATCTTTTGGGAATCCTATGAAACAGATTAAGACAAGACCCTTAATGGTCTTATCTATTTGCTAAGATCAACTTCCTAAAACGTTGTGGACATTGACAATGATGACATTGGATATCCAGTAAAGCTCCCTCTTCCCAATGGAAAGGGATCGGCCATAGTCAACTTGGTTGACCAAATGGTAAAAAGAGAGGCTAAGTCTGAGATAGTCCCATTATCAAGGGTCCATAGGTAACTATTGCCAAAGTAAGGGGCATTGGTTGCGAAGCTGCCAAATTTACCTAAGGATGTTAAAGTTAATAAGTTTGGCTCTACTTCAGGTAAAGTCCATAGTCTAACTCTATTAAGTACATGCTGATTCTGATTGCGAAGATGGATTTCAATCGCATGGTTTGGTGATCAAAATTTTGGGCTATTACTTAAATTTTATGATATTTATATTGCTTAGGAATAGATAACAACAACGTTTTCATATGGATTGTAAGGATTAGTTTTTCCGCAAAGTTTTAAAATAAAAGAAAAAGGTTTTGATTTTAGTTATTTTAAGTATCCTTACAATGGCATTTGTGAAAAGTTGTTGCTTATAAGATTCCACTGATAGCAATATTGGAAAGTGAATTTGATTCTTTCATTTGTGGTAGTGTATAAATTTACCAAATAAGGAAAGATTCTCGTCACCCAAGTTTCAAGTGGACCGGAACTTGGAATCATACAAGTTGTACAGTATGATGAATGAGAACTTTCAACTTTAGAAAATTAAGACTAGTCATTGGTCACATGTATATGTGAGTCAAGTGAAGGACTAAGGGATCAAGCACACATTTGTGTGCACTGGTCACGTTCACCACAAAAGATCGATAAGATTATTTGTCATAATTTACTAAAGCTCAGTAAATATGGTTATACTTACAAGCTTAAGTGTAATTCTGAGACATCGGAAAAGGTTCCAATGTATGGCAGAGCGAATAAGAAGAATCAAATTAGGCAGAAAGATAAAATTTTCTCAAATCTGAAAAGATGGGAGAGTACTTTAGTATCATGTTTTAAGACCATCTTAATGATTTTGATACATTATCACAATTTATCCTCTAAGTGCATTCTGATAGTTAAGAAGAGGAGTTATGAATTATTGAAGTGTTTAAATCAAGAAGATGATTCATACTTCGTTCCAAAAACAATTCTTAGAGTTATACTCTAAGATTGTAACTTGAGTGACATGTCTAAAGAAGGTTTAAAACACTTATCAAATGTAAGAGTAAAAGTTTTCTACTCTTGTACATTTGAAATTGGTAAGTTGTGATCTTTTGGATAAAACAAAGACCAACTAAGGCCAATTGTGTGAAGTGTTTGTCTTGATTAGAATCCACACTATCTCTTAAATATTTGACAAGAAAGTCTTATATGTCAAGAGGATAGTGGGAGTCTTAAAGGTCTTGAAAGTCTCAAGAACTAATCAAGAATAAAACGTGAAGTTCTTCACTAACACACGACTTGAGGTTTATAAGCTATCGTGTTGACATATTTTGTGCCCATTCCAGTTAAAGTTGGCTTTGCATATGAGTTCTTAGAGTTCTCAATTGGTTGCACAACAACTTGGAAGCAATGGCAGGCCCTTGAGCTGCCAGGTGGCAGGAAATTAAGATTGAGTTCAGTCCATATGAGTTTGGATTTGTCATTAAACTTTTCTTGTGACTATGGTTTTGACAATTCACATGGATAAGAACACATACACCATTAAATCTAAGTGTCATAAGGTTTCTCTCCGATTCATGAAAATGATGGTGAGGAGACACTTTCACTAAGTAGATTTTAGCTAGATAGCAATTGTGATATTTGCATTCTCAAAGTCGTTAGTGGAGCGTGTGTGGTTAACCGACACACTAACATGGACTTGTGAGAAGTGGCAAAGGTCTAAACAATCAAGACTATGATTACGGCATCCCTTTTCATAGTTCTTAAAATTGTTTAGACACACCTGTGAGTTATCTAAGATAAGGTGTATGATTATGATAAAGTTTTATCAAAGCAATCTAGTATCAGAAATCTGAACTTTGGTAAGAAAGTCAATAAAGTATTGATTTCTAGAAGTCCAGCTGATTTCTGAGTACATGTCAAAGCAAGTGGGAGCATAAGTGTTGTGCTAATAATCATCATGTTAGTGGGAGCATGATAATTATGATAAGTATTGCAAGTTAGCAACGTTAATTATGGAAAACAAAAAGTTTCAATTGGGAAAGAGTTGTTTTGGTGTAATTTAGGGAGAGGAAAGAGTTGTTTTGGTATAATTATGATTAGTCTTTATGTGAGACATCATGAATCGTGTCCCATATGCTTCAGATATAGGATCTTTTGAATGTGCTATATTCATCCTTTCTAGAATTTTCCAAATGTCTGGGGATTTAAGAAGGGAAAAGGTCTAGAGTTGGATATGACTAAAAGGATTAAACAATTATCGAGGAAAATCTAAGGTTTACCAAAGATTGGTTGCTCAAGGATAATTGGAAGTATAGTGATAATTCTGGAAGGACCATATTGACATAGTCTGTAAGGAGACAACTCTTGTTCAGAAGTGATCGTCAAAATGGAATCTGGAAATGTTTCAAAGTTAGAAATTATTCAAATGTGTAAGATTAGGAAACTTAATGCAAGAAGAATGTTTCCAAGGAGCTGATCTCCTTTGGAATGCTCTGTAATGGTTGTTGTCAAGTCTTTCTGACTTTGTGCATAATCATTACAAGAGGACCAATGCATATAAGTTTAGAATCTAACAGATTTCAGTAAATGGCATGAATTTGAAATTCTTTCATTTGCGGTAGGGATTTTGAACTGTGAAATGAGAATCATTGGAGTTATGTTCAATTGATCTATTTCACAAAGCAAAGATCATAGACAAACATAGTATGCATACTTGGTGTGTGGCATGAGTAGTGTTTAGAAAAACATAGTGTACATGCTTGGAGCATGGGACAACTATTGTTTTAATTCAAGAATAAAGTTGATAGCTGAAACAGTATACAATGAATAATGTGTAATCATTTGGTGATAAATAAAAGGTGTTTTATTTATATTCATAAGTTCTGAGACCATATTAGATTCCATTATTATTGTGTTTCATTTTGCATGTTTTGACTTCCAGAATAAACTAGGTCCTTGTTCTGGATGACTAAGTTATTCAAACCATCCACAGTCGGTCATATATTGGAAGTAGATATGAATCAAGACTGTCATGGGTTGGGCTTGTAGAGGTCTAAGATGTTGGACAAGGTGGTGCTACAACACTCATGAGTTCTCATAAGTTCTGAGTATTAGATTCAACCCACGATCATTGGAATCACTTCATGGATTTTTATCACGAGTGATCATGAGACGATAATTTCTTATATTCTTCAAAACTAGAGATATGAGTTGTTACTATGAGTTGGTTGTACATTGATTGCACGAAACGCATTGGTAACTCGATGTTATAAAACATGCCTTTGTGTATGATTCAACAAGTAGTGGAACAAGCCATATGATTCAAAGTTTATCCATTCCTTTCACCTTCGGGATAAAAGCGATATATGTGGGACCCTTGATGATTTGATGACGACAAATGGAAGTACTCGGCCGGGCCAGGGATGATTTGATTTGTTTAATTAGTCAGTCGTCATGAATCGGAAATCGGGAAACAACAGATGGACAGAGAGAATGATTTACAATCCATGTCTCAGTCCATATGATATCTTGAATGGAGGAATATATGATCCCTTATCTAATGGACATATCATTGACAAAGGTCAGAGTTCACCTACAAGGTCAGAGTTCGACGGAAGCTTTTGAGAGCTACGATTGGCACTCGGTTCTTGAAGTCATACGCAATAATAGTTTTAGACTTATCCAAGTGGGAGACTGTTGGATTAATGTCTAAGTCCATAACTATAATTGGTAATACTTGACCCGACCCGGCTTAGCCCATTTGGGTTGCATGGCATCATGCACTTAGATAGAATAAATGAGAGAAATACGACACTTATGGTTATTAATATATTATAAGTTCTAGTATATTAATAATAAGAATAATAATATTTAATTAGTATTGATCAATAATTAATTTAGAATAAATTATGTGATCAAAAGAAGACTAATTAAATATATGGGTTGATTGTGTAAATCATCCATACTTATATAGTGGGCTAATGCTCCATGGATTGTCAAGTTTGGCTAAAACCCATTAGATGCTCCATGGATGCTCCATGGTGTATTTGTACCCATGGATCATGGAAATGAAACGCCATGTCAATTAGGGTTTACATGGTGTAACCCTAACTATATATGCATCTTATTCTTGACCAAAATCGGCACTAGAATGATCAAAAGAAGGGCTAGCCGATTTCATGAGTTGTGGATTTCTCTCAAGTTATTCCAATTATATTTGGTGTTGTGTGAACCATTTGAGGTGTCACACTTGAGGCACTAGGCACTCAAGCTTTATGAAGTCTTTCTACATCAAAGAGGTATATATTCTATCTTGTTATATTCAATGTTATTATGCTAGTTAGGATGAATACCTTGGAAAGTTCATATTTGCATGTATAATAGAGAAAACATGGATCCAAGGTATTTAGGGTTTCATGTACACTTAGGAGTGTTAGAATGCTCAAAACCCAACACTAACATACAACTCCTACTGGCGGGCCGGCATTGTGGCCGTAGACCAACCGTTACTGGAAGGTAACTCACCTCGTACAAGTGACTCCTGATACACTGGGGGAGAAATCTCTTTCTGTTGCTCCTCCGGTAACTCTCCGACTATAATTTCAATAAAGACAGTTAATCAGAAGCTGATAACTAATCTTGGGGTAAAATGACCATTTTACCCCTTTGACCCAACTGGACATACCGAAGTCCCACATCTAACTTATTAAGCCTAACTCTCCAGTGGCCCCTTTAAGGATTACCTAAGGGCCCACTAACTGACTATTTACTGAATTCGGCTTTATTCCCTAAATGGGCCTAAAATATCCAAGTCTAAGATACTAATTATCAAGGGCCCAACTTGGCCCAAGAAGGCCCAATACTTGAGTCCTAAGCCCTCAAGAGCGAAATCATGCTTCACAGTGGGCCATGAGGGCCAAAAGTCCAAGCCCATTTCCTTTAGGCCCAAATGTCCATTAGTTCTCGAACTGCAGACGTACGCGCAGCGTAACGGGCATGTATGCCCAGCATACGTTGTCTTGACTAGAGATCAGGGATTTGACCCAGTATGCGGCGCGTAACGGGGAGTACGCCCAGCGTACCGGCCAATTCCCTAAAAGTTTAAGTTTTGACTTAATCTAGTAAGCCTTTTCATCCAAACTATAGATCCAGGTCTTTTAAGAGATCTTAAACTATAAAATCACGAACTTTATGTGCATGCATGCAAGGTTAGGGTCAAAACCTGACCTTGGTCCATCTAACTAGCCCCAAAACTTGTGACATCCCCATTTTCACGGCCAGAAAAGACTGATTTTGTTTATGTTTTATAAAAATCAGAGTTCTTCTTTTAATAAAAATGTTGCGGAATTCGTTCCCAGAAAAACACGATCAATACGTTATTAAAACATTTTCGAAGAAACGTATTTTATTCATTTTAAAACGTTTGGGATGTCATCTTCAATATAGGAACATAAGCATAAATAGAACTTATATTTATTTACACTAGTGATCTACATCTCTTTAATCTCTCATTGTAATGTGACTTCATATCAACACCTGTGATATAAATAAAATGAGTGGGTCAGGTTGGGAAACCTGGTGAGTACATAGCGTTTTCAACCCACAATAATATAATTATTATGTTTAAGCAATCAAATAATCAACCCAATTACCCATCCCCATTATCTTCTTTACTCTTAAGGATTTATCCTAAGAGTCATCTATTTTGCATTCGTTTATTCCGAAGTCCCTTACTTGTAGGGTTATAGGACTTGCACGAAATCCATAGCTGCCAATGTTCGTTTATAAAGAACTGATTCCATAGCTGCTATAGTCTATTCATCGGGTACTAAATCCATAGCTACCAGTGTTTATCTAATAGGTACTAAGTCCATAGCTACCAATTCCTTAACAGGTACTAAATCGATAGCTACCGGTGTTTGTCCAATAGGCACTAAGTCCATAGCTGCCGATGTTTATTAGTTAGGCACTAAGTCTATAGATGCCAATGTTTACTCACATCATCTTTTATCTCTCATCATTCATCTACCCGTATCATACCCAATGTCACACCCCCAAACCAGAACGGCGGAAACGTTCGGGGGCGGAGGACGTCATATTCAGTATCATAACAGTTCATAGAAAGGAAAGTACACACCACCATATATATTAAAGTTTCCAAGATGTTTACATAGTTATATTCATTACATGTTCAAAAGATAAATATATAAACATCATTCAAAAGAAGTAATTAACGCCAGCGCGTTAATCCCAAAAGTTGATTCCCAAACCTGCTTAGCGGTTCCCTGAGAATACAAGTTATTTCAAAGAAAAAGTGTCAACAATTAAGTTGGTGAGTTCATAAGTAGTTTAGAAAAATTGGATGCCATTCCAAAATGGGTGTATATTTTCCAGAAAACGCAGCATTTCAAATGTAAAGAGTTGTGATTTGTTGTGTTGAAAGTGAATGTATTAGATCCAGAAAATCCCATATTTTCCCTAATGGTTGAAATACGAGTTGTTGTGTTTTCCAAGAAAAACCCTTATTTTCTTATAAAAGCATGAAATGCATATAAATGTTCGTGTTATAAGTTGTAAATAATTGCACCAGGAAAATCCCTTATTTTCCTATTAGTTGTTTGGTTTGTATGCAGGAGAAACCCTTATTTTCCTAACATAAATGGCAGTCTCTAAGACCGAAAATCGCAAGAAACCGACGTTCTCAACAGTTGTGTCATAGTTTTATATAATAAAACTATACGAAGATCGCATTTGTTAGATGAAGAATAGTTTTAATAGCTACTTGTTCATAAAAGCATAATACCATAATAATTGTATATCCGATGAGTTTTATAACCATACTAAACATAATATGCTTGTAACGACGTTCTTCAGGCGTCGCAGCGTTATGACAACTGTCACCCCAAAAGATGGACTGTAGCTAACAGTTAGGGCGCGGGATCATGACTTCCCATATAGATCTATACACATTTGACACGTTCTCCGAACGGGAGACTCTGGTTATAGACAGGACTTGCAGCATTACTTTCTAATAAAGAAAAGTAACGTTTGAAGATATACATGTCTCATGGATTCTCAATTAAGCCCGTATTAAAGTGATAGTTTTCTATGCAAAGTTTATCCTTTTTCACAATGTTTGACAAATCAAAATCATTAGTTTTTAGAATGTATAAAACGACTTAGCAATGAAAGGTACTTTGAAATCGTTATATACTTTGTATAAGTCTAATGCACACAAGTATGACAAGAGTTTTCAATAATAGTAATGAGTTCCAAGTGATTTATTCGGTAAAACAAGCTAAGTGAAATTTTATAAAATACACGATAATAACCGTATGTTTACTTGTATTCCCCCCCTAAAAGAGTATAAAAGCATTTGAAAATGTATTTAAAGTGTGTTTGAAAGGGGTATGAACTCACTTGAAAGGTTGAAGATAGAAAGATGGAAAATCGGCCAGAGTTTCGTCTCGGGAATGGATTTTTCTCAGAAATCTCGGGATTCCTCGGGAGAAAAATCAACCTTCGGGACTTGCACAAAATGACCAGGGCTTCGGGGTAGTGCGAGCACGGAAAACGAGGTAAAACGCAAGAAAAAGGAGAGAGAATGGGCCATTTTCCCGGGAACCCTCGCATGCTATTTATAGGGGGGCCTGAGAGGCCTCGTATGCGGGGCGTACGCTCGTACGCAGCGCGTACGCGTACGTCATGCGTGACCGAAGCCTCGACTGCCTCGGCCTCGGATGGGACGGCTCAGGCAGTCGGGTCGGATGGGACGGCGGGTCGGACGGGCGGGTCGGGTGCCTCGCATAGGGCGATGTGGACGGTTTGAGGCAAAGTTCCTCGGGTACGCGGGGCGTACAGGGGTACGCAGCGCATACCTCGGATGAGGACGCTGACTCCCCTTCGGATAATACTGAAGTTTTAATAAATATATATATAAATTAATTATCAAACTTCGAAAATTCATATCTCCTTCATACGAACTCCGTTTTTGACGTTCTTTATATCCCCGCGAAGGTGAGACTACGATCTACAACTTTCATTTAGATTTCGTTGGCAAATTCCGGAATTATTTTTATTATTTATTTATTAAAATGACGTGATTAAGGAATTTCTTTAAAAATTCATAACTTATTCATACGATGTCCGATTTGAGCGTTCTTTTTATGCATGTTTGTAGTTTAACGATATCTACGACTTTCACTTAGACACCTAAGGTCGGAAAGTGTTTTATTGAAACTTTGCGTTTTTACGCAACTTCGTATTGCCGGTTTTTGTCGGAAAACTTAGAATGATCATAACTTCTTCGTTATAACTCGGATTTTTGTGTTATTTATATGTTTGGAAACCTTAAGACGATAACTACCACGTAGTGTACTCCAAATAGAGTTTTTGAATACTTCATTTTTCGATGATATTCTATTTCCTTTCTCAAAGAGGTTACAGGACTCGATTTTTACTGACTTGAAATAACGGGTTGTTACATCATCCCCCTGTTATAGGCAATTTCGTCCCGAAATTTTAATACAAAAGAAGAGTCTTAGGGGCTGGGGAAGAGATGTGGATACTTCTGTTGCATTTGATCTTCTCGTTCCCATGTGAACTCAGGTCCCCTCTTAGCATTCCATCGGACCTTTACTATTGGAATGCGACTCTGTTTAGTTCGTTTAACTTCCCTATCCATGATCTCGACGGGTTCTTCCACAAAGTTAAGATTTTCATTTAGTTCAATCTCATCGAGTGGAATTACAAGTGTTTCGTCGGACAGACACTTCTTCAGGTTTGATACGTGGAATACTGGATGTACTTTGTTAAGCTCTATTGGAAGTCGGAGTTTGTAGGCTACTGGACCAACCCTTGAAATGATTTCGAAGGGTCCAATGTACCTAGGATTTAGCTTCCCACGCTTTCCAAAGCGTATCATTCCCTTCCAGGGTGAGACCTTCAATAGTACCCAATCGCCAATCTGAAATTCCAAGGGTTTACGTCTTTTGTCGGCATAGCTCTTTTGCCTATCCCTATGGATTTCAGTCGTTCTCGTATTTGCACGATCTTTTCAGTAGTTTCTCTGATGATCTCTGGACCAGTGAGGGTGCTATCAGGGACTAGACCTTTTGCTAGTTGTGTGTCGCCCACTTCCGTCCAGCACAGAGGTGATCTACACTTACGGCCGTAAAGGGCTTCAAATGGAGCAGTATTGATACTAGTATGATAACTATTGTTATAAGAGAACTCAACCAAAGGTAAGTGAACATCCCATGCTTTACCAAAGTCGATTACACATGCTCGCAACATGTCTTCCAAGGTTTGGATCGTTCTTTCGCTCTGTCCGTCAGTTTAGGGGTGATAGGCTGTACTCATGTCCAATCTTGTTCCCATGGATTTTTGCAATGATTTCCAGAATCTAGACGTGAATCTGTTGTCTCGATCCGAGATGATAGACATTGGCACTCCATGGAGTCGTACGATTTCTCGGATGTAGATTCTCGATAGCTTTTCCATTTTATCAGTTTCCTTGATTGGTAGGAAATGAGCGGACTTGGTTAATCTATCAACGATTACCCAAATAGTATCTTGGCCACCCTGAGTTTTGGGCAGTTTTGTTATAAAGTCCATGGAAATCTGCTCCCATTTCCACTCAGGAATTTCAGGTTGTTGGAGTAGTCCTAAGGGTTTCTGGTGTTCTATTTTGATCTTGGCGCAAGTCAAACACTTGCTCACATATGTAGCAATCTCTGCTTTCATGTTTGGCCACCAGTAGAGTTGTTTGAGATCTTGATACATCTTGTCTGACCCGGGGTGTACGGAGTATGGAGTCTTGTGTGCCTCGCTCATAACTACCTCTCTAAGTCCACCAAACTTGGGCGTCCATATTCGGTTCATGAGGTAGCGTGCTCCGTCACTCTTGATTTCTAAATTCTTGTCCATTCCCCTAAGGGTCTCACCTGTCACGTTTTCGGGTTTCAGGGCCTCTATTTGAGCTTCCTTGACTTGTGTCGACAGGTGCGAATGGATTGACATGGCTAATGACTTCACTCTTCGGCCAGAGTACTCCTTACGACTAAGGGCATCTGCCACGACGTTAGCCTTTCCTGGATGATAGCGAATCTCACATTCGTAGTCGTTGAGCAATTCAACCCAGCATCGCTGTCTCATGTTTAACTCCTTCTGGTCGAAGATGTGTTGTAGGCTCTTGTGGTCTGTAAAGATAGTACATTTGGTACCATATAGGTAGTGTCTCCAGATTTTAAGAGCGAAGACCACCGCCCCAAGCTCTAAATCATGAGTGGTGTAATTGACCTCATGCGTTTTCAGTTGTCGTGAGGCATATGCAATAACCTTTCCCCTCTGCATTAGTACACAACCCAACCCTTGCTTCGAAGCGTCGCAATACACCACAAAATCTTTGGTCCCTTCTGGGAGAGAAAGGATGGGCGCACTGCAAAGGGCCTGTTTCAAAGTCTGAAATGCAGCATCTTGCTTTTCTCCCTAATTGTAGGTCACACCTTTCTGGGTTAAGGCGGTAAGAGGCTTTGCGATGCTGGAGAAATTCTGGATGAACCTTCGGTAATAACCAGCAAGACCTAGAAATTGGCGAATTTCTGTTGGTGTAGTTGGCGCAGTCCAGTTTTTGATAGCCTTGATTTTTTATGGATCCACGTGGATTCCTTCCTTGCTGACCACGTGACCGAGGAAGTCCACCTTTCTAATCCAAAATTCACATTTTGAGAATTTTGCATACAGTCTCTCAGTCCGTAACGTCTCTAAAACTTTCCTCAGATGTTGACCATGCTCTTCTTTATTCTTTGAATAAATGAGTATGTCGTCTATGAATACTATCACGAATTTATCCAAGAATGGACGACATACCCGATTCATTAGATCCATGAATACGGCCGGGGCATTGGTTAGTCCGAACGGCATCACTACGAACTCGTAATGTCCGTATCGTGTTCGGAAGGCCGTCTTGGGAATATCACTCTCCAGGACTTGCAGCTGGTGATATCCCGACCTCAGATCGATCTTGGAGAAGTAGTTGGCTCCTTGGAGTTGGTCGAATAAGTCATCGATTCGGGGAAGGGGGTATCGGTTCTTGATGGTAAGTTTGTTGAGTTCTCGGTAGTCGATGCACATTCTGAATGATCCATCCTTCTTTATCACGAACAGTACGGGTGCTCCCCATGGAGAGAAGCTCGGCCTGATGAATCCTTTTCCAAGTAGTTCATTCAGTTGGCTGGATAGCTCTTGCATCTCTGCCGGGGCTAATCGATAGGGTGCTTTGGCTACTGGGGTAGCTCCGGGAACTAGATCGATTCGGAACTCAACTTGTCTCGCGGGTGGTATTCCCAGAAGGTCCTCGGGAAAATCGTGTACGTCGGGCACACTCTTGATGTCTTGGACTTCGCGTTTCAGATCTACAACATGTGCCAAGAATGCGTGACACTCCTTGCGTAGGCATTTCCGAGCTTGGATACTTGAGATGATACGAAGAGTGGTACTTGGTTTGTCGCCCAAGAGAATGAAAGTTTCGCCGGTTGGCAGATTAAGGCGAACGGCCTTATCGTAACATAGAATGTCCGCATGATGAGAACTCAGCCAATCCATGCCAATGATGACATCGAAACTCTTAATCGAGACTGGCATGAGGTTGATTGAAAAGGGATTATCGTTTAAAGTTAGGGTGCAGTTTAAGTATATCTCCTTAGTGCCTTCGGTTTTCCCGCTGGCCATTTCTACTATGAATGGTTCACTTAATGATTGTGGTATTGATTTTAGCAGGCTTTTAAAGTCGTGACTCACAAAACTCCTTTCCGCTCCACTATCAAACAAAATGCATGCATACGAGTTATCGAGAAGAAACGTACCCGTAACAACAGTAGGGTCCGCAATGGCTTCATCCTGTCCCATTGCGAAAACTCGGCCCCTTCCGCCGGTATTCCGGTTGTTTGCCCTTGGGCAGTCCCTGCGGTAGTGCCCCGTGTCTCCGCACTCAAAGCAGGCGCGGCTTACCCCGGTATTAGTAGTGGGGACGGATGGTTGGGTTGGCCCTTTGCAATAGCGGGCTGTATGTCCCTTCTTATTACACTTGGTGCATTGAAGATCAGGGCAAGGACCGTGGTGGTGGAAGCTGCATCGGTTGCATTTAGGAAGTTTCCCATTATATGAGCTTGTGGGGGCAGGGTTCACAAGTACATTCATAGCGTGGGTCGCTTTTACTTGTTGTTTCTTGGGGTTTTCCTGGAGAGTTTGTCCCCTCCTTTTGTTCCAAGGCCTACTCTGGCCCTGAGCCTCCCTAGGTGGATTTGCGGTTGTTGAAATGATACTGGGTTTTACTCCGTGGTCGATGAGTCGTTGAGCCAGGCGTTTAGCGCTGTTGTAGGTAACAGGGCCGGAAGCTAGGACATGCCCTTGAATCTGGGGTGACAACCCCCAAATGTACCTTTCAACCTTCTTTGATTATGGGTTGACCATGGTAGGGCACAGTGCAGCGAGGTCGTTGAACCTAACTGTGTAGGAGACTAGGTCAGACCCAGTCATTTTCAGATTCCAGAGCTCCTGCTCAAGCTTTTGCACTTCGCCCCTTGGGCAGTATTCTTCCAGTAGTAGAACCTTTAGATCGTCCCAACTCATGGCGTTGGCGACAGTGAGCGTCACTGAATTCACATGGCTTTTCCACCAAGTGAGGGCTCGATCTACGAAAGTGCAAGCACCGAACTTGACTTTTCTTGCTTCTAGGCATGAGCAGATCTCGAAGACCGTTTTGGTCTTCTCGAACCATTGCATTAGTGCAATGACTCCCCCAGTTCCATTAAAAGTTTTTGGCTTAGCGTTAGAGAACTCCTTGTAAGTACATTCTCTTCCTTGGCCATGACCAGTGCCATGATTTGCGAGAGGGCTGCAGTTACTGCTGCTGTGATAGCAGCCTGAACCATGGCTGGATCATAAGCTGGTGGTGGAGGTGGTGGTGGTATCGTGCCCGGCCTGGGCCTTAGGTTTGGACGAGGAGGCATCGTGCTGCCAAAAGAAAAAATATGGAAAAATTTATAAGTTTTGGCAGTTTAGAGTTGAATGATATTGAGTTAACTTCTAATAGTTCTAAGAAGTTGGGTTTGACTGACACAATGTTTTGAGCTTGAAAGTAAAGTTTTAATAGATGTACCAATGAATCGAACGATTTGCGCATGATTAACAACAACAAGAAAAAGGGTATACCCTTATATATATATTAAACATATAGTTGTGTTACAGCGGGGTCTAGACAAAATTTCTTGGCCTTTCTAAAGGCCTCCGATTACAGAACAATTTAAAGAAAAAAATACTTTTATCCGAAGTCCTAATTTATAACAAAATTTGAGAGTTGGGCAAGTACTACTTGCGGTGCGCTTTGCGTTTGGAGCTCGACTCTGTGTCGGACTGCTTCGACTCCATGAGGCATCTATCAAACGCAGCTTGTTGTTCTCTTAATTCTGCGAAGGCCGCATTTGCTTGTGCTTGAAACGCTTCGGCGCGAATGTGGATGTCGTTCTGCAACAACTCTAGGCGGTTGATATCGGCCGTGTGGATTTGTACTTCCACATTGACCTCTCGGATTCGGTTGGCTTGCACTCCGGATTGATAGCACTGGTTGGTGAGTTTGCCAACCATGACCGGAAGTGCACGGTCGGCTGATCCCCCGCCTCTCACATCATAGAAGTCTCGGCACATGCCGTAAGGAGGGCGTAAGCTTTGTTGTTGGCACCAATGATGGAGGTGACTTCCCCACACTGGAGTGGGTCCTTGGAAATTCCTCACGTGGACGGGAGATTGTGGGATTGGTGGATTTATAATTTCTGGCTCCGAATCCATACCAGAGTCATCCCCTCCCTCTAACTCTATAGGCTCTTCGTCTTCTTCAGGATCTTCTTCGATCCACCCTCCATTACCTTGGTTGGGGTAGTAGGGGTCATTGGGGTGATGGAATCCCGCCATTTAGACTGTACGAGAATAGAGTTAAAAGTTTAGTATAAGCTAGAGCACATGAAACTTACCCTTAAGTTTAATGGTTGACGGCACTCGAATACTCCCTCAATATTCTTTAGCGATATGCTTTTGGTAAGTTTTAAATTTGTTGTCCATTACAGACACTCCTTGGCATATGTTAGTCGGCTCTTGGACAAATATAGTTGATCAGGCTATATTCTTCCCAGTTCCGATTACATGTCCCAAGGCGTACCTGTGCTGCACAACTTAATTATAATACTTCTAAAGTTATTTACTATGAAACTGTTATTAGTATAAAAATGAGTGCATGCTTACCTTAAAACTAATTAGATTTACTTTCAAAAGTATGAATTTTCCTCAGAGTGTTTTTGCCCAGTTGAGTTTATAGTTGTATATCAAAAAGGAATGGTTTTGATATACTTAATTCCCTATAAACAAAGCTCTGATACCAATCTGTCACACCCCCAAACCAGAACGGCGGAAACGTTCGGGGGCGGAGGACGTCATATTCAGTATCATAACAGTTCATAGAAAGGAAAGTACACACCACCATATATATATTAAAGTTTCCAAGATGTTTACATAGTTGTATTCATTACATGTTCAAAAGATAAATACATAAACATCATTCAAAAGAAGTAATTAACGCCAGCGCGTTAATCCCAAAAGTTGATTCCCAAACCTGCTTAGTGGTTCCCTGAGAATACAAGTTATTTCAAAGAAAAAGTGTCAACAATTAAGTTGGTGAGTTCATAAGTAGTTTAGAAAAATTGGATGCCATTCCAAAATGGGTGTATATTTTCCAGAAAACGCAGCATTTCAAATGTAAAGAGTTGTGATTTGTTGTGTTGAAAGTGAATGTATTAGATCCAGAAAATCCCATATTTTCCCTAATGGTTGAAATACGAGTTGTTGTGTTTTCCAAGAAAAACCCTTATTTTCTTATAAAAGCATGAAATGCATATAAATGTTCGTGTTATAAGTTGTAAATAATTGCACCAGGAAAATCCCTTATTTTCCTATTAGTTGTTTGGTTTGTATGCAGGAGAAACCCTTATTTTCCTAACATAAATGGCAGTCTCTAAGACCGAAAATCGCAAGAAATCGACGTTCTCAACAGTTGTGTCATAGTTTTATATAATAAAACTATACGAAGATCGCATTTGTTAGATGAAGAATAGTTTTAATAGCTACTCGTTCATAAAAGCATAATACCATAATAATTGTATATCCGATGAGTTTTATAACCATACTAAACATAATATGCCTGTAACGACGTTCTTCAGGCGTCGCAGCGTTATGACAACTGTCACCCCAAAAGATGGACTATAGCTAACAGTCAGGGCGCGGGATCATGACTTCCCGTATAGATCTATACACATTTGACACGTTCTCCGAACGGGAGACTCTGGTTATAGACAGGACTTGTAGCATTACTTTCTAATAAAGAAAAGTAACGTTTGAAGATATACACGTCATATGGATTCTCAATTAAGCCCGTATTAAAGTGATAGTTTTCTATGCAAAGTTTATCCTTTTTCACAATGTTTGACAAATCAAAATCATAAGTTTTTAGAATGTATAAAACGACTTCGCAATGAAAGGTACTTTGAAATCGTTATATACTTTGTATAAGTCTAATGCACACAAAGTATGACAAGAGTTTTCCATAATAGTAATGAGTTCCAAGTGATTTATTCGGTAAAACAAGCTAAGTGAAATTTTATAAAATACACGATAATAACCGTATGTTTACTTGTATTCCCCCCCTAAAAGAGTATAAAAGCATTTGAAAATGTATTTAAAGTGTGTTTGAAAGGGGTATGAACTCACTTGAAAGCTTGAAGATAGCAAGATGGAAAACCGGGCAGAGTTTCGTCTCGGGAAATGGATTTTTCTCGAAAATCTCGGGATTCCTCGGGAGAAAAATCGACCTTCGGGACTTGCACAAAATGACCAGGGCTTCGGGGTAGTGCGAGCACGGAAAACGAGGTAAAACGCAAGAAAAAGGAGAGAGAATGGGCCATTTTCCCAGGAACCCTCACATGCTATTTATAGGGGGGCCTGAGAGGCCTCGTACGCGGGGCGTACGCTCGTACGCAGCGCGTACGCATACGTCATGCGTGACCGAAGCCTCGACTGCCTCGACCTCGGATGGGACGGCTCAGGCAGTCGGGTCGGATGGGACGGCGGGTCGGGTTCCTCGCATAGGGCGACGTGGATGGTTTGAGGCCAAGTTCCTCGGGTACGCGGGGCGTACAGGGGTACGCAGCGTCTACCTCGGATGAGGACGCTGACTCCCCTTCGGATAATACCGAAGTTTTAATAAAAATATATATAAATTAATTATCAAACTTCGAAAATTCATATCTCCTTCATACGAACTCCGTTTTTGACGTTCTTTATATCCCCGCGAAGGTGAGACTACGATCTACAACTTTCATTTAGATTCCGTTGGCAAATTCCGGAATTATTTTTATTATTTATTTATTAAAATGACGTGATTAAGGAATTTCTTTAAAAATTCATAACTTATTCATACGATGTCCGATTTGAGCGTTCTTTTTATGCATGTTTGTAGTTTAACGATATCTACGACTTTCATTTAGACACCTAAGGTCGGAAAGTGTTTTATTGAAACTTTGCGTTTTTACGCAACTTCGTATTGCCGGTTTTTGTCGGAAAACTTAGAATGATCATAACTTCTTCGTTATAACTCGGATTTTTGTGTTATTTATATGTTTGGAAACCTTAAGACGATAACTACCACATAGTGTACTCCAAATAGAGTTTTTGAATACTTCATTTTTCGATGATATTCTATTTCCTTTCTCAAAGAGGTTACAGGACTCGATTTTTACTGATTTGAAATAACGGGTTGTTACACCCAACATATTCGTGTATATAAAATATGTATACAATTTAAATCATCTAAAACATGTATAAAAACGTTCATCCAACATAGACAGCAAGTATACAGATAGAATGCACACATAAGATATAGTTTATATAAAATACTTCATATCTATGTGTAAGATGAAAGTAACTATGCACTCACCTGAGAAGGTGGTGACTTGGTACTTGGACAACGCTTCGTTTACTTTAAAATAATTTCCTTCGACGAAACCTAGTATTATCACCACTAGATTTTAGTCTAATATTTATCGTGACTAATTATTAGTCTAGCTATTATTACTATTATATGAGCGTTAAAAAAATACTTATATAACCCATAATAATAGCCAATGTATTTATTATAAGTTCCTTATAACGTTACTATAATTAAATAAAAGCTATATTAAAAATAGCGTATGCATAGCTCACTTACAGCGGGTTTTATAGAAAACCAGGCTTTGCTTGGAGCAGCGTTTCTGAGCCGAAAAGCTCTTCTTCTCGGAGCCTTCGAGCACTTTGGGGCTTCCGCCTCGTGCTAGGGAGGTTTCCTAGGCTTTTCGGGGGATTTCGAGGCTAGAGAGAGGTTCTAGAGAGAGAGTAAAGAGAAGAAAGAATGGGAAAGGTGTGAAGAAAATGAGGGTGGGAGAGGTGGTATTTATAGGGTGAAAATGGCTGAACTTGGTGCCACATGTCACCATCTAGTGGCAAGACTTGGGGAGAAAGCAATGGCCAAGATTGTGCCAAATCACCCATTTTCGCACAGCACACTTCCGACTTCTAAAATTCGTAACTTTCACATATGACCTCCGTTTTTACGGTCTTTATATCCACGCGTAGGTAAAAATAATATCTACAACTTTCATTTTGACTCCGTCGGCTAATTCTCGACCGATCTTAAATTTAACAGTATGAGGCATTTAGACTGTTAAATGACCGCGAAGAATTCGTAACTCATTCATACGGACTCTGTTTTCGTATGTCTTTTGACTGTTAAGTTCCAATTAATGAGATATTCAACTCTCATTTAAGTCACGTAAGCCAAAAACCGCTCGAACTAAAATTCAAGTTTCGGGTCGTGCACTGCTAAGCCGAATCTTAGAAAAATCATAACTTCTTCATACGAAGTCAGATTTGGGCGTTCTTTTTATGGATTTTCTCGGTTTAACATATTATAATAATTTTTTTTAGATCACTGAGGCTAAAAAGTCCTCCATCGTAAAATCACTATTTAAATTTCCCGGTGCCGTGTCGGTTCCGTCGCGAAACTTTGACGGGTCATAACTTCTTCGTTATAACTCTGATTTCGACGCTCTTTATATGTACGAAAACATTGTGACATATTCTACAACTTGGTTAAGATTATTTATTCTAAATGATCTTTTGTTGAAAAGTCATTTTCGACCCCTATTACCTCAAAATTGACTAGCCCGGATCTACGGGCGTTACAATTATCTCCCCCTTAGGATGATTACGTCCCGGAATCATCAACGAAACAGGGCTCATATAATGAATCCATATGTCATCTCTTCATCCTAGGTAATAATTTTAACATCTATATCCTTCAAGTTTATCTCTTAGACTCTTTGACTGTAAGCGGTACTCGATCGTGCACCTGCTCTCTTCCTCAGGCTAGACTCCAAATTATGACCTTCAAGTCGCAATCTCGATCCTTACTGGATACGAACTTGAGATAAGTTCTTTAATTACTACTATGGATCTATGTGTCATATTCTAATGACCTATCATCGTATGTTGCAACGCTTTAGACTTAGGTCTCTTAGAGTCAAACTCCAAAACAGAGTATACCTTCCTTCATGTTCTAATGTGATACAATCACATTTTAATATGTAGCATTTCTAGCTACCAACTTCTTTAACAATCATCGCGATACTTCTACTGATCGCCCTGGGTTAGCTTTCATTTCAATCTTTTGGTTTAAGTTAGATGCTACATCGCACTTGGTTCTCTGAACCACGTAACATACTCATTGTATTCGGACTCAATTTGATATGACCACTAGGGTCAGAATAACAACAATCTTCTTAGTCATTACCGAAATGATGGTAACTACATGCTTGAATAAAACAAACTCAATTATTGGCTTCTTAGTAACCTTGTGACTTTCCCTGATCCAAGCGTGAGTCATGTGCTTCCGGTAGTATATGCATCTACTACCTGTCACACCTACTCATACCCGTCCCAAGTATTGTCTCGCAGTTTTCCAAGTCACCATACAGGAAAAATCACATAACAGTTTAACACATCAGATAACAAAACAAGGGCTTTATTATTTCTCGAAACTATTACATAGGTGTTCAAGTTCACCCTAGACTATGCCTCTAAGAGGCTACATCATGTGGTTTTATCTATTAGGCTACCTCGTAACTCGATCTTCGGGTATAGATTCCTTATCCTTGGTTTCTCGCGTTGTTTTCCGCTTCGTCGAGGATCATGTGGAATGCCCTTGGCCTTGGTGGCGTTTCTGGTCTTGCTGCTTTATTTTTCCTCGGACAGTCTCTGGACATGTGCCCCTTGCCTCCACATCCGTAGCATACTTTATCATTATGTGTGCAATCCTTGGAATAGTGACCAGTCCTTCCACACTTGTAACAAGTCACTTCTTCGTTGCACTTCCCACAATGCTTCTTCTTGCATTTATCACACCATCTCGCTTCACCTCCATTTCCTCCTCCAAGCTTTGAGAATTTGGTTTCCTTGTTGGACCTTGAAGGTCCTTTAAACTTCCGCTTCTCTCCTACCTTATCTTTTTCTAGACCCTTTTCTCTTATCTGGGCCTCTACATTCTTAGCTGCCCTAACAGCTGTTTTCAAGGTAGTTGCCATTTTGACCATTGGGCCAAAGTCTGTGGGTAATCTGTTAGGAAACCTATCAATCTTGGAGAGTTCAGTAGGCACCAAGTAGGGGAATACCTTCATCCTCTCAGTGAATGCAGTGGCATACTCATCAACACTCATCTTCCCTTTGTTCAGCTAGCATAGCCCAAATCATGGCTTGAACTCCAGCCATGGAGTTTGGCTTAGGTGTAACTTCTTCTACAACATGTATTTGCTGAACCACTAGGGGTTGAGGGGGTTGGTTCCTATTTCCATTTGCGTTTACGTTTCCACAACGGGTCCTTGCCATCTTGATCTATACACCGAATAAGGTGAATCTAGATCTTTATTTAGGATTGACGTTTAAATCATCCTTATCACTTCAAAACGTTTATATGCTAGTTCTAATATCGTATTCGTACGTTTACAATCCTAAACACATAAGGTTTCCAGATCCGGTCGGCAACAGACCATAGATCTGATCAAACTATAGCATAACAATTCATTTAGCACATAAAAGCAATTTAGGCATCATTCCTAAATTAAGCTAGTGCTCACACCTCACAATCATCGCTTAGCATTGTAAGTTTAAGTCTAGAAATAAATACATATTCGTAGTTCGCTTAAACTAATGCTCTGATACCAACTGTGACATCCCCATTTTCACGCCCAGAAAAGACCGATTTTGTTTATGCTTTATAAAAATCAGGGTTCTTCTTTTAATAAAAATGTTGCGGAATTCATTCCCAGAAAAACACGATAAATACGTTATTAAAACATTTTCGAAGAAACGTATTTTATTCATTTTAAAACGTTTGGGATGTCATCGTCAATATAGGAACATAAGCATAAACAGAACTTACATTTATTTACACTAGTGATCTACATCTCTTTAATCTCTCAGTGTAATGTGACTTCATATCAACACCTGTGATATAAATAAAATGAGTGGGTCAGGTTGGGAAACCTGGTGAGTACATAGCGTTTTCAATCCACAATAATATAATTATTATGTTTAAGCAATCAAATAATCAACCCAATTACCCATCCCCATTATCTTATTTACTCTTAAGGATTTATCCTACGAGTCATCTATTCTGCATTCGTTTATTCCGAAGTCCCTTACTTGTAGGGTTATAGGACTTGCACGAAATCCATAGCTGCCAATGTTCGTTTATAAAGCACTAATTCCATAGTTGCTATAGTCTATTCATCGGGTACTAAATCCATAGCTACCAGTGTTTATCTAATAGGTACTAAGTCCATAGCTACCAATTCCTTAACAGGTACTAAATCCATAGCTACCGGTGTTTGTCCAATAGGCACTAAGTCCATAGCTGCCGATGTTTATTAGTTAGGCACTAAGTCTATAGATGCCAATGTTTACTCACATCATCTTTTATCTCTCATCATTCATCTACCCGTATCATACCCAACATATTCGTGTATATAAAATACGTATACGGTTTAAATCATCTAAAACATGTATAAAAACGTTCATCCAACATAGACAGCAAGTATACAGATAGAATGCACACATAAGATATAGTTTATATAAAATACTTCATATCTATGTGTAAGATGAAAGTAACTATGCACTCACCTGAGAAGGTGGTGACTTGGTAGTCGGACAACGCTTCGTTTACTTTAAAATAATTTCCTTTGACGAAACCTAGTATTATCACCACTAGATTTTAGTCTAATATTTATCGTGACTAATTATTAGTCTAGCTATTATTACTATTATATGAACGTTAAAAAAATACTTATATAACCCATAATAATAGCCCAAGTATTTATTATAAGTTCCTAATAACGTTACTATAATTAAATAAAAGCTATATTAAAAATAGCGTAGGTGTAGCTCACTTACAGCGGGTTTTATAGAAAACCAAGCTTTGCTTGGAGCAGCGTTTCCGAGCCGAAAATCTCTTCTTCTCGGAGCCGTCGAGCACTCCGGGGCTTCCGCCTCGTGCTAGGGAGGTTCCCTAGGCTTTTCGGGGGATTTCGGGGCTAGAGAGAGGTTCTAGAGAGAGTACAGAGAAGAAAGAATGAGAAAGGTTTGAAGAAAATGAGGGTGGGAGAGGTGGTATTTATAGAGTGAAAGTGGCTGAACTTGGTGCCACATGTCACCATCTAGTGGCAAGACTTGGGGAGAAAGCAATGGCCAAGATTGTGCCAAATCACACATTTTCGCACAGCACACTTTCGACTTCTAAAATCCGTAACTTTCACATACAACCTCCGTTTTTGACGTTCTTTATATCCACGCGTAGGTAAAAATAATATCTAGAACTTTCATTCTGACTCCGTCAGCTAATTCTCGACCGATCTTAAATTTAACAGCACGAGGCATTTAGACTGTTAAATGACCGCGAAGAATTCGTAACTCATTCATACGGACTCTGTTTTCGTATGTCTTTTTACTGTTCAGTTCCTATTAATGAGATCTTCAAATCTCATTAAGTCACGTAAGCCAAAAACCGCTCGAACTAAAATTCGAGTTTCGGGCCGTGCACTGCTAAGCTGAATATTAGAAAAATCATAACTTCTTCATACGAAGTCAGATTTGGGCGTTATTTTTATGGATTTTCTCGGTTTAACATATTATACGAATTTTGTTTAGATCACTAAGGCTAAAAAGTCCTCCATCGTAAAATCACTATTTACGCTTCCCGGTGCCGTGCCGGTTCCGTTGCGAAACTTCGACGGGTCATAACTTCTTCGTTATAACTCCGATTTCGACGCTCTTTATATGTACGGAAACATTGTGACATATTCTACAACTTGGTTAAGATTATTTATTCTAAATAATCTTTTGTCGAAAAGTCATTTTCGACCCCTATTACCTCTAAATTGACTAGCCCGGATCTACGGGCGTTACAAAACTCACTAACCCTTGCATGGTAGTTGCTTAACCATCAAGATCCGATTTTTATGACTCATAGTGCCTCTTGGAGCCCAAAAGGACAGGTATTATGGTCTGAAGTCGTCAAGATACTACAATGTCCCCATTTTCACGGCCAAAAAAGACCGATTTTGTTTATGCTTTATAAAAATAAGAGTATCTCTTTCAATAAAAACGTTGCGGAATTTGTTCCCAGAAAAACATGATAATTTCATTATCAAAGCATTTCCGAATAAATGTATTTTTATTCCTTTTAAAACATTTGGGATGTCATCTTCAATACAGAAACATAAGCATAAACAGAACTTACATTCATTTACACTAGTGATCTATATCTCCTTAATCTCTCAGTGTAATGTAACTTCACATCGTCACCTGTGATACAAGTAAACTGAGTGGGTCAGGTTGGGAAACCTGGTGAGTACATAGGGTTTTCAACCCATAATAATATAATTATTATGTTTAATCATCAAACAATTAACCCAATTACCCATCCGCATTATCTTCTTTATTCCTAAGTACCTTCTCTAAGGATTTATCCTAAAGGTCGTCTCCTACATCATATTTACCTCTCATCTCCTTACATCGCATTTCCTTATATGTTTGTTCCTAAGGACTCTCCCTAAGGATCATCGTCTACATCGCATAGACAATATTGATTCAGGGATTACTCCCTCAATACGTGCCTAACAAGGGTTAGGGTATCATCGCATGAATACGTAGTTACAACATCGCCTGAACTCGTAATTCATAGTAAGGGGTTAGAGTATCATCACATGAATACGTAGTTACAACATCGCCTGAACTCGTAATTCATCAACTATAGGTTATGAGCCTGCTGGTGTTTTCACGGGGTTGTCTATAATAGTCCTTGGTCGCTATCTATACTCTGGTAGATGACTACATCTCCAAATTGTCGGACAAGGTTATAGTATCTTTCATCCTACATCACCGATTCATCATCACCTATCTCTCATCATTTTATTTCATCACACATCAACTATTTCATCTACCCATGTTTTATCCCAACATATTTGTACATATAAAATAAATATATAGTTTAAATCATTTAAAACATGTATAAAATCATTCATTCAGCATAGACAGCAAGTATTCAGATAATATGCATACATAGCACGTAATTTATATAAAATACTTCGTATCTATGTGTAAGATGAAAGTAACTATGCACTCACTTGTTAAAGTGATGATTCCAAACTCGAACAATGTTTCGCTTCTTAACAATATAATTTAATTCGACGAAACCAGGTATTATTACCACTAGATTTTAGTTTAATATTTACCGTGATTAATTATTAGTCTTAGCATTATTATTATTATTATTATTATAAGTGTTTAAATAATATTTTCCAACCACTATGTACAGATAGGGGCCAGATGTAAAACACCGCAGGACAGGACCATTTTGGCATATAACACTTCTAAAATCCAACAACCCTATGCATCCCTTTAAACCAGATTCCCCGTACCGTGAGTGGTTAAAAAGATATTACAATGACACTTATATAACTCATAATAATAGCCCAAATAATTATTATAAGGTCCTAATAACATTACTATATTTTAAATAAAAGCTATATTAGAAATAAGTGTAGGCGTAGCTCACTTACAGTAGGTTTTTATTAAAAAAAAAAAACGGGTTCACTAGAGCAGCATTTCCGAGCCGAAAACTCTTCTTCTCGGAGCCGTCGGGCGCTCCGTGGTTTTCTTATCGTGCTATGGAGGTTCCCTAGACTTGGGAGGGGTTTAGGGAGGCTAGAGAGAAGTTAGAGAGAGAAAGAAAGACTTATGGTGTGAAGAAATTATGAAAAGTTCATCTCTTATTTATAGAGATTTTATCGTAGAGTAGCCCTAAGCATCATCCGTATATTCCATGTACAAACTCTGTTTTCTACGTTATTTATATCCACACATTAGTATTTACAAGTACTACAACTTTTATTTAGACCTCGTCGGCTAATTCTCATTGTAGCTCAGATTTACAAAACTATATTCGAATTCGTCGCGCTTGAAGAGTAGGGACTAAGTTCCGTCCATATCTTTAACATACGAGCTCCATTTTCGACGTTCTTTATATCCATGCGTTGGTATTTACGAGTACTACAATTTTTATTTAGATCCTGTTGGCTAATTCTCATTCTATCTTAGATTTACAAAACTGTATCGAATTCGCCGCGCTTGAAAAGTAGAGACTAAGCTTCGTCCGTATCTTTCGCATACGAGCTCCGTTTTCATCTGTCTTTTTATCGTTTAACTCCTATAACAATATCTTCATTTCTCGTTTAGATTATTTTGGCTGAAAATCGCTGATCTAAAATTCGAATTTCGGGTTGTGCAATGTTATGCTAAATTTTAGAAAAATCATAACTTCCTCATACGAAGTCAGATTTGGACGTTCTTTCTATGCACGTTCTCAGTTTAACATATACTACGACTTTCGTCTAGATCGCTAAGGCTAGAAATTATTTTGTCATAAACTCACTTTTTACAATTCCCGGTGTCGCGCTGGTTTTGCCGTAAAACTTCGACGGGTCATAACTTCTTCGTTATAACTCGGATATCGGCGGTCTTTATATGTACATAACCTTTGTGACATATACTATAACTTGGTTAAGATTATTTATTCTAATTAATGTTATATCAAAAAGTCATTTTTAATTCTCATTGTCTCTAAAGTGACTAGCTTGGATCTACAGGTGTTACATGCAAGAACTCTCAACAATAGAGTCCAAAAGTAACTTTAAACACTCCCAACAACAAATCTAAGAAGATAATGGCCAAGGTTGGAAGTTGATACCTCAACTAAGTCAGAAATGGTGCTACTCTTCTGGATCTACAAGCTCTTGGTGGATCCTTGCTCCTTCTTCAAGTTACTTTTTCTTCTAATGCCCCCAAAACTACACCAAATGCTCTCCAATGGCTAAGAACACACAAAAGTAGGCTAGGGTTTTCGAGATGACTGCTTAAGGGAGTTAGGGAGGCTGGTCCAAGGTCATAACATCCTTTATATACGGATAAGTCCCCAAAATTAGGGTTTAAGACACTACGCGCATACGCTGCGCATACCATTTGGTACGTTGGGCGTACACGGTTAAGCCCGTGTCTTATATCCTTGATTACGCTGGGCGTACATGGGGTTGACGCCCCACGTTCGTCCGTCATCAACCTTATCATGAAGGCCCAAAGGCCCAAGTCTGAACTCATAAAATTATTTTCCTTAAATACCTACAAATTTAATACCTCACAAATCTTGAGCGCTATAGAAGAATAAGACCGAAGAAAGAAGTAGAGATTAGTCGGCAAGAAGAGACCGATGATTGCTAGGATTGAGAGGATTTTTAGGTCAGTTTTATTCTCTGATACCATGAACGTGGTATATTTTCCCATAATGATCCCATTCACATTAATTACAATATAAAGATACAATTTGTGGGATCAAGGTCTAATATCTATACAATATGTAAAATACAATAATACATATGTAGACTAACGGTATGTAATTGCTCGGCCGACCCAGATGCACCATTAATAATGCTATATAGCTTCCTGGATGGCTTGTAGTACTCAGGTGAATCCCTCTTCCAAGGTTTATGCAAAAAGTAAAGCTGCAAAATAGATGAACACTAGGTCAGGAAGCACTATTGGGGTGTTGCCACGATATCGCTCTTTAATGCCTATGTTAGATTGCTGATACGAATGTTACTTCTTTAAAAGGAAAAAAAAAACCCTTACATTTTCTTAGTCGAGTCCCACTTTTATAAGTTTCTTAGATAAAGTTGAATCAGCGTCCGACACATATAATTAATTTTATATTTTTTTTCTTTTCTATATCCTTGTATTTCATTCCGTGGCTTATATATTTCTTCTATTTCCTTAATTTTAAAACTCATGAACAAAGTTTTAAGGCATAATTTAACCTTGTCCACCACTTGTTCCATTTTGTTACTTTACATGACTAACATTTTCTAAAAACAAAGTTTTAAGGCATAATTTAACATTGTCCATCACTTTCTTTTCCTTTTATTTACATTTTTTTTAATTTTAAAAATAAGTTGATGGAATGGATATTATACCATATTCATAAAATGAATAGAATAATAAAATTTTATGTAAGGTCTATGTGATACAAAATGTGGAACATCAAACCTTTTAGCGTAATGTTTGGATAAATTTTGAAAAATCCTAATTAAAATGGGTTAGATTTATCTTTAAATTTATACCATAAAATCCCTAAGTTTTACACGTGTAACTGGGAAAAGTTTCAACATTTTTTTGGTTGGTATTGGCCACAACTTTTATGCAAAGTTATTACTCTAGCTCATTTAACAAGTTTCATGGTTAACTCTATTATATTTCTTGGAAAATCAGTTATAAATTTAGATATATAGTCCAAATTTGGTCCCTGTAGTTTGAAAAAAAATTACATCAAATGCCAAAAAAAGTTTTCAATTTGCACCATATGTCCCTGTAGTTTAGGACTAATTTTGAGATTTTTCCAACAAGAAAAAGATTATCCGACGAAACTTTCTGTCAATAGGAGATTGAAATTGAGGGCATGAGTTTGCCCATGATGGGAGAATAGAAAAGTGATAGCGATTAGGAGAATGAAGGGGTGATGAAGGTTGTAACAACCATTTTTCGGTGATGGTGAGTTTTTGACAGCGAACCTCTCTAGCGAAGCTAAAGGCTACGAGGTTGGCTGGGTTGTGGTCGAAAGGACGGGAAGAACGTATTGGATGCCTCAATTTATGGCTTAGTAGCCAATCAAGGGTCAATTTTGAAGTTGCAAGTGAGTGTGGCAACATAAGATGTCAAAGTTAAGCACAAGGGCCAATTTTTATAAAGGTAACAAAATTAACAATGAAACTGACTAAGTGAGGTGAGTGATAAGTGACAAGTCTAGTTAAAAATTATAGCTAAAGCCAAACAAAGTGTTAAAGAGTTTTTTTTTTTTTCTTTTCAAATACACATATAAAACTTAGGCTTTTAGGGTACAAGTCATTTATCTTTTTCTATTTTATAAACAAGACGTTAATTATTCTTCCGGACTGGCCTAAAATTTAACATTAAGTAGTGTGTAGTCTGCTGTGATTCGACTTGAGAGTCGGTCACTAGCTCTCACTCTTACTCTCTCTACATCTTTTTCTCTGTTCCACTCCTACTTTCTACCGCAAATCTCTGATTCTGTTCAGTCATGGAAGCAATGCACCTCCGTAGCATCTCCATCTTCCTCCTCCTTTCTCTCGTCCTCTTCCATGTCGTCTCCGCCACCACCATTATGATGATTAACAAGTGCCCCCACCCAGTTTGGCCCGGAATCCAACCCGGTGCCGGACAGCCAGTCCTCGCACGCGGCGGTTTCAAACTCCCCCCTAAAAGATCCTACACTCTCTTCCTCCCACCCGCCTGGTCCGGCCGTCTTTGGGGCCGTGAAGGCTGCGCCTTCGACGCTTCCGGCCGAGGAAAATGCTCTACAGGAGACTGCGGTGGGTCACTCTACTGCAACGGCATGGGTGGTACCCCACCGGCGACTTTAGCCGAAATCACCCTCACCGCAGAACAGGACTTCTACGACGTCAGTCTCGTCGACGGGTACAACATTCCGATATCTATAACACCATTTAAGGGTACCGGGAAATGCACGTATGCAGGGTGCGTTAGCGATCTAAATGTGATGTGTCCGGTGGGATTACAGGTCAGGTCGCATGACAAGCGGCGCGTGGTTGCCTGTAAGAGCGCGTGTTCGGCGTTTAACTCGCCGAGATTCTGTTGTACGGGGAGCTACGGCAACCCGCAAACATGTAAACCGACGGCGTATTCGAGGATCTTCAAGGTGGCTTGCCCGAGGGCTTATTCATATGCGTACGATGATCCGACAAGTATTGCTACTTGCACCGGAGCTAGTTACTTTCTCACTTTCTGTCCACACCATTAGCAATATTTTTAATATAATTATGTATTTCGATAACATAGATTTTTAGTTGAAGTTGGATCTTTTGTGTTTTTTTGAATTATGTTTTTGGCTAGAATCGATTATCTTAGATTCGGTATGTTTTGTCTCTTTAGCTTTTTGTTTCTGAAAAAGCAAAAGTTTATAATATAATTTGATTTCTGAATTTATATGTGATGGAGACATAACATGGTGGAACTGGAGGATTCCAACTATTTAAATAATATTTGACTACTGGAAATGGAACCCTAAGATCGTTGAGCTTTTTGACGACGTCGTTTGGGTGATGATATGTTAGTGGGCCGAATGCTCTATTGGGTTATATGGACCAAGTAAGGCAGGACTTATTGATTAACATACATGGATTTGTTAAACAAAATCATATAGCACAAAACTCGTAATAAAAAAAAACTAGGAGAGCCTTACCTCCTTATAGACCTGTATTTGAAAACTTAAAAACCAAAAGAAAATAACCCAAAATGGGATGGTGTTAAAAACTCTTCCTTATTTGGGGATGCGGGATAGAAGCCGAAATATGGGGAAACACAACTAAAATGAGTAAAAACCCAAAGATCTATATAATATAGTATAGATATAAAAGGAGATGAGATACTTGTAGTTAGATTCACTCCCGTGAATCACATATAAGATCTAAGCTCGTCATTGCCCTGGGATGGTAGAAACCCTAGGACTGGTTACTAAGATAAAATACATTAAAAGACATCTTAAAAATTCTGATCTTTCAGTTTAAACAAAATAAAAAGAAGCATAAATCTCCACATAATCATGATAGAGATAAAGAAAAACAAAGAGATTGAGTTTCAAGAAGATGATTTTTACCAGCATCCCAAGAACGCTACATGACCTACAGACAACATATATGCGATAGGAAGCAAGAGGAGAAACACTATGAGCATGTTAAATTAGGTCTGATTATAAGCAATAAAAATCCCAGATCTGAAACATCATTACCTTTCTCAAATAAGCCCTAAATCAACGCTTATCACTGGGTTGAAGGAACAAAACATCGACATTTTTAGATGGCTTCATCTCCCTCGATCTGTTACCAAGAAATTGTGTGTGTATGACAGTTCTATACAGAGATTGGTGAGGGTGTAGGGGTTTCAAAGAGAGAAGAAGCGTCGGTGCAATGGTGCTCCGGCGGTGGTGACGA
Organism: Lactuca saligna; assembly: GCF_052625555.1. Classification (NCBI taxonomy): domain Eukaryota; kingdom Viridiplantae; phylum Streptophyta; class Magnoliopsida; order Asterales; family Asteraceae; genus Lactuca; species Lactuca saligna. The sequence continues at coordinate 138,499,532 of NC_136420.1, forward strand.
GTGGTATGACGCCATGCCGGTGGTACTGGGTTTACCAGACGATCGGTAGAAGAAGGAGGTAGGTTTAGAAACACCGCAAGAGTGGTGGTTGGTGATGGGTGTCGAATTTGGTAGTTGGGGTTTCCAGGAAACAAATTTGGGTGGGAGACATGCGAATCTTGTGATAGTGTACGGTTTTTGTAGCGGCGACGAATTCAAATGAGAAAGCCAGGTCAAAAGCCGATATATTTTCCAAAAAAGTGCACACGGTTGGGTATTAAATGGAGCTTTGTTGACTTTTTGACCAGATATGATCTATCTTATCGGCGATGCATAAAGTTTTTGTAAATACTGTAATAACATTTGTACCTCTTAAAATTCAGCATTTAAGGCTAAATGCTTATTAAGGTATATATATATATATATATATATATATATATATATATATATATATATATATATATATATATATATATATATATATATATATATATATATATACAGGTATTTTTGTACAAATCATATTCATTTAAAACTTTTTCTTAACTAATACAACTCAATTTTTTTTTATAAATGATTTAACATTCAAAGGTTTTATAATTTATATTATTATGTCTAATAAACATTTAATGAAAATATTTACTATAAAAATGTTAATATTTTGGATATACATGCATACAAATCAGATACAGACCTCATAAAAAAACAAGCTTTAAAAGTTTTTATGTTGATCTGAGGTCTTATTACCACTTTTTCGAGGTATGTTATTATGTTATAAATTTGCAAGTTTGCTATATGCAAATTATTTTTTATATTTTTCTTGATTTTAGATCCTTTTAATATAATCGTTGTATGTTGTGGTTTAATCATTAATATTTAGTAGATGATATACATGTTATTGTTCATATATTATGTAATTCGATGTGGATAATATTGAATTATATGTGTTAAATATGGTTGTTTGTTTTGTACCCCCTTCAAAAAGATATCTAATTAAAAGTTATGACTATTTTATATTTTCCATGTAAGTATAATATATATATATATATATATATATATATATATATATATATATATATATATATATATATATATATATATATTCACCACATTTATTTGAAAAGTCATATTACTTTTCAATTTAATTCTAACAATGATTATAAATTTGTTAATAACCTTAAGTAAGTGTAAAATATAAATTGTAATCCTAAAATTAACTTAACCTTAATATTAAATGAATATATTTACCTCTATTTATATATTTATAAAATTATGTCTTTAACTTTTAACATATTATATTTAACTTCTTAATTTTGATAGGTTGTTGTATATGAAGAATTGTCGGTTTAAAATCATAATTTTTAAGTAGTATGTATAAAATACATAAATTGTTAATTTAAATATAATGGTAACGTGTTAACTTAAATAGAAATTTTAATTAAACTTAAAGAAAATCAAACGGCTATTTTATAAATAGTTAAAGGTTATAAATTTTAGTGTTACATGTAAAACCTAAATTATAATCCCAAATTAACTAAAATATTTCCTAAACTATTTTTATAAACATTAATAATTTTTAAATAAGTAGCCTACAAATAACTTATAATTGTTAAAAGCAATATTATATAAAAAAATTATATTGTTATCTTTCAACACAAAAACAATATATGACGTTTTAAATAACTACGATAATAGAAAATTATAAAGTTAATCAAATAAAGCTTAAAAAACTAATTCATCGTAACAAAATTAAAATTGTAACATTAAACCATATATATTCTACTTAATGGTATTCATGTTGGATTTATGAGGATTTATGAGTAACATGTGGGTATAGAACATTAAGATGTTTGATATTATATAGTTTTAATACATGATTATATAATTTAAAATAATCAATGTTTATTACTAAACTAGTATGTATATAAATATAAGATAGGCAAAACAATTGTATATGAAATGAAATTTTATTTTCTATTAGTTTATTATATTATTATACATTGTTTTATTTGTTGCATAAATTGATAGAAAAAAGAAAAATATTGGTAATAGGATAAAGAATCTAGAGTTTGGCAAATCTATTTGTTGACTCATTTGGTATTGATTTGGGTTGTGATGGGTACCCAAGTAAAATATCCTTGGAAATATTTCTTATAACGATGATTGGTTATAATATTCAAATGATATGCAATGCTTGGAAAAGTTCAGACCAATATTTGTTTGAAGACGACAATGATTATGGGTGTGTTTATCAAACTTAAATAGAAGAAATTGAACTTGTAATTATTATTTGTATATGAATATTCAGCAAAAATATCTGCAATCTTTTGAAACGTCTAAAATTAGTAAAAGGGATAAAAAAACAAGTATATAAATACATTTTTAAGCGCAAGCTTGTAAATTTGTTATAATATTTAAAAGTTTCTTTGTGGTAAATACTAGTTGAAGTAACTTTTGGTTAATGAGTTTTTGTTTATAAGAAAACTAAAAGATCTTCCTATGGAACAATTTTTTTTTTGAAACTAAAAGTTAGAAGTCTTCCAAAGCTCGTACCATTTCATGTTTCTCTAATGAAGTCATGAAGAGGATAATTATTATAACATGACAGTTTATAATATTATAACATGACGGTTTCCTTCGCAAAATCGTAAAGTTGGTGTGATATTTGTCTTTACCAAATTCTTGAATTTAAAGTTTGATGTTCCTTGTCATGGTATTTGTATGATAGTATAGTCAATCCTCTCGTAGTTGGATCATCGAACTCATTCAAGTTACGTTATTCTTAGAACCTTCCTATACTAAAAAAACGGATCACCAAATTTGTATAGTTCACTTACTTATATATCTAATATTGTTTTAGAAGTTAACAAGAAAAAAACAAAACCAAATGAATGTTATTGAGAAGATTCATGTGTTGATTTGGTTTGCTAACAATTTGTAAATGTTAAGACAGACTATTAAAAAAATAAGTTATACAACTGGAAAATGTCTTTAGACAGATGCATATATGACATTTTTCTTAATGTTTACCACATTGAATCTTTACTTGATATTTTCATATTTACTAGGAATTGTATATATAGATACCATTAAGACAAGGAGATGGAATAGAAGAAATGACATGCTAAGTAACATTTAGTTTTTCTAATAACCAAATATGCCTTACGATAGAGGAAATAGAACACATAATTTAATTTAGTGATAAAAATGTGTAAATTAGTGGTCACGACTCGTCATTGATAGAGAATAAGAACATGATGTAAGATTTATTTTTATAAATGTATAGTATTCATATGAATTGCATTAAAGATTAACTTATGTTAATATTGAATACAATACGTGATGTAATTAGTGACATACTTTAATATGTGGCTAATTTGGTGGAATCAATTCGTGCTACATTTTTTTGGGTTGGAAATAAAGAAAACGGTAAGATGCATTGGATAAAATGGGAGATGGTGATTGTTGATAAAAACTTGTGGAGGTCTTGAGTTTGGTTGTGTTTAATTTGGCACTATTACAAAAATGGAGGTGGAGATTCTTGACTAACGAAAATTTAGACAAAACTATAAATTTGGTCCTTATGGTTTTCAAAAACTTTTGGATGGGGTTCAAAAAGTTTCTAACTTGCATGGAAGGTCCAAAATCAAGGTTTTTCTGGGTTTTTGGTCCAAAAAAACTTAAAAAGATGATTATGCCCTTTTATTTTCTTTTTGTATTTTTTTTTATAATTATTCTAATGTTGTTTTAATTAAAAAAGAAGTTTCCCCCACCCACCCACTGTTCTCTCTCTCTCTCTCTCTCTCTCTCTCTCTCTCTCTCTCTTCGTCCTCTCAAATCTCATGGACTTCATCTTTGATATCCCCAAATTGATGAACAAAAATGGAGGTTTGCTTAAATAAAAATGGAGATTCACAGTGAGTCTCTTGTCTCGATCGGACGAAGCAAATAAGAGGGGGAAGGCAATCACCTTCAAATTAGAGTGGTGGCTGAACAGAGAGGGTCGACGGAAGCAACATTCAGAGGTGGGGACGGTTCACAGGAGTGGCAACAACGAAGTGGCGGTAAGTGACGGGTGGCTAGCGATAGCAGCTCCACTGTCTCGTTCCCTTTCCATCTATAATCACACAACGGGAAGACGAGGGAGGAGGGGAGAGTTTGGTGGTGGTCAAAAACTGTGGTTGTAGGAGGGTAATGACGACCACAAGCAGTGGCGGCCATTAGTGGAAAAGGTTGCTCCAGTAGCCTCCTACTGTTGTGTCGAGGTTTTCTTCTTGACGAGAATGATGAGAGGCGTATATGGGAAGGAGACAGGGGGTCGGAGATACAAAGGAGGGGGTGTTTGGGTTGTTGTTGTCTTGGTGGTCGGAGAAACGGCTCCACCTCCAGTGGATTTTCTTGGTTGTGAATGAAGAAGAAGGAGGAAGGGTAGTATTTGAATGGTAAGATGCAAACAAAGGGGAAAGAGATGGTATCAAAGTGTGTATGTGTGTGTGTGTTTGTGAGAGAGAGGGAGAGAGAGAGAGAGAGATTTCAGTTTTTTTAATTATTTAAACACCAAAATAAATAAAGAAAATAGAAAAATAAAATGAAAAGGGTAAAATCATCTTTTTAAGTGTATCAGGGACCAAAAACCCAGAAAAACCTTGATTTTGGACCTTCCATGCAAGTTGGAAACTCTTTGGACCCCATCCAAAGGTTTTTGAAAACCACAAGGACTAAATTTGCAGTTTTGTCGAAAATTTACTTTGGCTTAAAGTTGTTAAGTAATTTCATGGTGTCCATGGGGGCTTCAATTTTTTTTTTCAAAAAGCATGGGGGCTAGTCCATGGGCTTGGATTGTGGATTAGATTTATCGCCTTCATAACCAGGGAGTGGAGGTAAACTCAATATTAAAAAGAAAAATTGGTAATGGAATCCGTACAATGTTTTGGTACCATAATTGGGTTGATGATCAACTGCTTTTTTGTTGATTTCCAAGAGTGTTGTTAGGGCTAAAATGTTGTAATAGTCGAAGAGTCAGTTTGGTTGTTACGAAGAATCTTGTGTCTTCGTATGTATGGGTCTTCGTATATATAGTTATTTTACTAAGGCATTATAAAGTCAAGACTTAACGTTTAGTCCTTAGTATTTTTGTTATGCTTTTGTTCTCCTATAAATAGTGATCTACAAGATGACTTTACACACAGTTTTACAGTTTAATCATTGTATTCTGTAAACTAAAAGACATAATACGAGCTGAACAAAGATTCTATTTACTCTCGTGTTCATCGTTTAAATACTTTACTCAATTAATACTAGAATTACATTCCAACTTGATTCCAAATCTCATCAATTGGTATCAGAGCAGGAGTCCTTTCTGTGATCTGTTTTTCATACATTCAAAAAGGTTTTTGAGTCTACTGTTTGATTCAAAAAGTTTCCGTTCTTTTTGTGTGTGGAAAATACTTCTTGATCTAGGTCTAGGATTTGATTCTGCGAAAAATTTTGTGAATCGTTTGTTTGTAGTGTGATTCTAATCTGAAATATACAATTTGATTTCAAATTCTCCAAGTTTTCATAATATTTTTGAGTTTTTGTTCCATACAACAATGGCGTCATTCAATCTTAACTCGGTGACATCATTATCTCATTTGCTTGGATCATCCACAAAGATTCCGATGCTAATTCCAGAATATTATGATCAGTGGGCAGATCGTATGCAAGATTACTTGAACGGAATGGATGAAGAACTATGGAATTGCATTTAAGGAGAAATCAATCCACCTGCAACAGTTCAGCCAATCAGTGCATCTTCAAGCAGTTCGGAGGTTGATAATCAATCTAATCGTTGGAAACAGTTGGAGAAGAGGTGCATGAGGGAATTAAGAGGTGCTTTGCCTCATGTTGTGTACAATTATGTCAGGACTTGCACAACAGCTAAAGAAATCTGGAACAATTTCAAAGACAAATTTCAAGGCAGTGAAAAGACGAAGATCACTTCTGTGAAACAATGTTTAGTGGAACTCAAGGATTTCAAACAGAAGGAGTCTGAATCCATTGAAGTTTACTATGATTGGTTCAATGAGTTAATCTACCGTTGTAATCGTTATGGTATCACAAGGTCATCAACGGAGTTCAACTTGATATTTGTAATGGGACTTCGAAAGGAATGGAGAAGTGTAAGTATGATGGTGAAAAATCAGTAGAGTTTTGACACTTCGACATTAAATGACTTATACAATCAATTGAAATCTCATGAAAATGAGGTTAATGAAATAGCTGAGGAAGCTATGGCAAGTCTTGGTGGTCCATTGGCACTGATTTCGAAGGTTTCAGAAAAAGAAAGTGAAAAATCGAAGTCTGATGAAGAAGAAGGTTTTCTGATAAATTCTGATGATGAGGCTGTTGCATTTTACTCAAACAATCGAGTAAAGAAATTTTTTAAGAAACCTTTTAATACAAAGAACAAGTCATCAGATTCGAAAGGAAATTATGAGAACAAAAGTAGAATGGATGAAAAGGTGAAGGAAGAAAAGAAGGATTCGAAGAGTGAAGTGGAGAAAATGGAAAAGAAGTTAAAGGGTGACAATATTAATTGCCACTATTGCAATGGTGCTAATCACTTGGCATTAGATTGTTTGTTAAGAAAGAAGGAAGAAAAGAAAAATAAAACAAAGGATGAAGCTTATTATACTGAGAAGTTGGAGGAAGTGAAGTCAAAAGCAAAGAATCTGTCTCTGGTGGCTCATGGAGAAAATGAATCAGATGGTACATATCAAATATGGTCTTCAGGCTCTGATGATGAAGAGATGAAGAATCCATCACATGGAGCCATGTTTGCAAAGGTTGAAGAGGATTCAGATGAAGAGCAGACTTACGAAGTGCGTGGGCAGTGCTTCGTATCGAAGTCTACTGACAGGTTGCCTATGACAACGAAGGTACGTAACATTCTTAAATCTTTTAATATTCCAGTTTCTGCATATAATTCTGAATTAGTATCTTTTGATGAAACTGTTACTTACTTTGATTTACTTGTCGTGTCTGCTAGCAATGAAGCGAAAAAGTTAAATGATCAATTACTAGAGACAAGATAGAAGTTAGATTCAAAAGTCACTAGGATTGATTATCTAGAATTGCAAGTTCCAAATATTATGGCAGATAGGGAGAGTTTAGCTAAAGAGATAAATTTGTTATTAGCACAGTGTAATATTTTTTGTAATTCTGCGAAAAGACTCTATGGAAAATTAACTGAATTGCATCATTCTAGTGAGATTAGTAAGGAACAACATAGAAAGTTGCTACCATTTTTAGCTTATAACAGAGCTAAGGTAGATAGTATTTCATATGATTGTGAAAAAGAAATAGCTGATTTTAACAAAGTTCCAGATGATAGGTATAGATATGGAATTGCAAAAGTTGAAGATTATCTTGATGCTGATGATTTAGTAAAAATTGTGAATGAGACCTTAACTAAATCAGAACAAATTCGAATTTTGAAAAAGACTGAGAATTCTTCATCTAATTCTCAATCTAATTTTGCTGATATTGAAGATAATTCTGATAATATTAGTGAAATTAGTGATTTAGAGGATGTAGATTGTTCTCAATTGTCTGTAATAAATGTTGCAACTTCTTTTAAAGGGAAAGAAAAATGTGAAGAATTATTGGTAAAAATTGACACTGATCAACTCTCAACCTCGAAAGTTTGTGATATGGATTTTGTGGAAATACATGATAGTCAAACAGATGATAGTGATAATGAGGAAGAAAACAAAAATTCGAAGACAAATGAAAGTTTGACAGAAGTTGAGATTCCTCGAGTGGTTGATGATTAGGTTTATATGGATTCACAAGAGTTTGAGAAAATTCTTAGTGAAAAAGGTGCTCATTATCTTGAATCAAATACTGTGGTTTATCCAATCTTCAAATGCACTGATGATATTGTGTTCTCAAACTAAGTCTTCGTAACAACAGGCAATGTTGAAAATATAAAGCCTGAATTCAAAAAGTTGGTAGAGGAGGACAATAAGAAAACTTCTGATGAATGTTTCTTTTCAAATCAAAGCACGGTTGAAAACAATCTAACAAAGAATTCATATACATTTCAACGTCAAAAACCAAAATGAATATGGATTGAAAAGTCGAAAGTTGAAAAGAAGATAGCTAACACAACTGAAAATGAGTTACCAAAGAATGAAGGTGTTAAACCAGTGATTAAAGAGGTTAACAACGCAATAAAATTGAATTCAAAGGAGTTTAAAGATCAAGTTGAAAAATTCTCAAAAGAAAATAACATTTCAAAAAGACAAGCAATAACAACAATTTTTTGGCAAACCATTGAGTCATTAAATAATAAATCAATAAATTTTTCAAAAGAATAAAAAGTTTTTAGAGGAAAATCAAAGAGTCAAGTTTTTGAAAAGAAAAATGCTTCGTTTTCAAATAATCAAACAAAAACAACACTTCCAAGAAAAAGTTTTCAGAAAAAGGTTGAAAAACAAATTTCAAAATCACAAATAAATACGTCTTATCATGAGTCATATCTATTAAAACCAAAAGTGGATTATGTTCCAATTTCAGCAAATTGTTATAATCTTCCGAAGAAACAAGCTGACAAAGCCTCAAATGCGAAGGGTATAACAACTAAAAGACATATTGATCATTGGTTGGAAGGAAAAGGAAAAATATATCAATCAAGTAAGTTTTCGAAAGAACAGACACATGAGGCATACAAAAAGTATGCAAATCCTTCAATGAATGGCAGTTTATCATCCAAGGAATCAAATATTTCAGTTAAAGTTTGGAAACCTGTCACCAAAGCTACAATTGTCATATCACAAACTCAAAATGCGAAGGGTACAGTCAGTGAAAATTTGAAAACAATAAAAATTCATATATCTGACCCTTTGAATGAAGATGTTAAATTTGTTGATAGTCTCAAAACTAGAATTTGTGATTGGGTTAATGGTTGTACTTTACAATTGAAAAAGACACCTAAAATAAATGGACCCAACAAGTCTTGGGTACCTAAATTTTTTCAAGAATCGCAGGTACTTTGTGACGAGCAATATGATAACAAATGGTATATTGATAGCGGTTGCTTACGTTACATGACTGGGAAGAAGGAAAACTTGCATGATTTTCGAAGCTTAGAGAATGGTGGAGTGGTTAAGTTTGGAAATAACCATAAATGCAAAGTCAAGGGTTATGGAAAGATAACGAATGGAAAATTCACTGTAAATCGAGTTGCATTTGTAGAAGGCTTACAACATAACTTGATAAGTGTTTCACAACTTGTTGTGGGCACTGGCAATCAAGTTCTTTTTAATGAAGAAGGAAGTGTCATATCAAATGTTGACACAAATGAAGTTTTACTCAAGTCAAAACGGAAAGGTGATATGTTTACATTGGACATCATTCCAATTGTCGGTAAACCTGTTGTGTGTCTACTTTCGAAGGCTGCTACCAATACAAGCTGGTTATGGCACAGGAGGCTATCACATCTCAATTTTGGAAACATCAACAAACTTGTTGTACAAGATTTGGTAAGAGGTTTACCCATTCTTAAATATGATAATGACAGTTTGTGTGCAGCTTGCGAAGTAGGAAAACAACACAAACAAGGTCATCCAATCACAATAGATTCGAAGATTATTGAACCCCTAGAACTTTTGCATATTGATTTATGTGGTCCTTCAACAGTTGCTACTCTTAACAAGAAAAGGTACATTCTAGTTATTGTGGATGATATTTCAAGATTTACATGGGTTTATTTTCTCAGGTTAAAATCCGAAGTCTCACAAATGATGATTGATTTTATCAAGAAAATGGAAATTTCGTTGAAGAAACCAGTTCGAAAAATTAAAAGTGATCATGGAACTGAATTCAAAAACCGTGTTTTAGATTCATTTCTGGTGGAGAAAGGTATTTCGCATAATTTTTCATCTCCATACACACCGCAACAAAATGGTGTAGTTGAACGAAGAAATCGATCATTATGCGAAGCCGCAAGAACAATGTTGGCATATTCGAATTTACCTCAATATCTTTGGGCTGAAGCTGTTCCAACTGCTTGCTTTACTCAAAATCGATCATTCATTCATAGACGGTTTAATGTTACTCGTTATGAAATCATTAATAATAGAAAACCTAATGTCAAAATTTTCCATGTTTTTGGGTGCAGGTGCTTCATAATGAATCTTAAGGATAATCTTTCGAAGTTTCAAACAAAAGCTGATGAATGAATTTTCTTGGGATATTCACACAACTCTGTAGCTTATAGAATGTTAAATAAGCGAACTCTCAAAGTGGAAGAAACATTCAATTTGACATTTGATGATTATTATATTAAAAATACTAATCATCAATTTGCAAAATTATCCTATTTTGCAAAACTCTTCAAATGAGAACGAACCAATAGAAATGGATGATGCTAATTATGAATCGATTTTTGGTATTTCAGATCACGCAATTGATGCAGAGAGAAATGCACCAGATAATCAACAATCAGAAGATTCGAAGCTTCATGATGAATCAATCTCGCTTTCGAATCTAAACCCAAATGAAATATCTGATGGTCCAGTGGAGGGGGAGCACTTGGATTCAAACACTTTTGTTGAGGGGGAGCATTCTTACGAAGCAGATAATATGTCTATCAATATTAATGTTGAGGGGGAGCCAATAATTGAAGAGGAGCCAATAATTGAGAAGGAGCTAATACTTGAGAAGGATCCAATACTAGAAGGGGAGCATTTTGATGATGCTGAGGATGCATGTTCAATAAATAGATCAGAAACCGATGCTATGTTCAAAGATGCACCTTTCGACCTTGATCCTGATTATCCACCATTGGATAAACGGACAAGAAATCATCAAAAAGAACAAATTCTTGGAGATCCACAAGCGGGGGTATTGACAAGGGCTCAACTTCATGGAAGAAATGAGGTACTGAATACTCACCAAGAGCTATGCATGTTTAACGTTTTTATTTCCAAAATCGAACTAAATACTATTAAGGTTGCAATGGAACACTCTGATTGGGTTGTTGCTATGCAAGCTGAATTGTCTGAATTCGAAAGAAACAAGGTTTGGAGATTAATTCCTAAACCTGTTGATGTTTCAATTGTTGGACTTAAATGGATTTTTAAAAACAAAACCGACAAAGATGGAAATATTATTCGAAATAAGGCCAGACTTGTTGTTAAAGGATATTCTGTAACAACCGGTTATTTCAGCTCATTAAAAATCGAGTATTGTAACCTCTTTGAAAAGTAATAGGAATATCATCGAAAAATGAAATATTCAAAAACTCTGTTTGGAGTACATTATGTAGTAGATATCATCTTAAGGTTTCCAATCATATAAAGAACACTAAAATCCAAGTTATAATGAAGAAGTTATGACCATTCTAAATCTTCCGACAAAACCGGCAATACGGATATACGTAAACGCGAAGTTTCGATAAAATACTTTTTGACCTTAGGTGTCTAAATGAAAGTCATAGATATCAATAAACTGCAAACATACATAAAAAGAACTCCCAAATCTGACGTCGTATGAAAAAGTTATGAATTATTAACGAACTTTTCTTACCCCGACCTTTTAAAAATAAATAATAAAAATAATTTCGAAATTTGACGACGGAATCTAGAAAAAAGTTGTAGAGCATAGTCTCACCTACGCGTGGATATAAAGAACGTCAAAAACGGAGTTCATATGAAGGAGATATGAATTTTTGAAGTTTGCTAAATAACTAATATATAAATTTAATTCAAAAATCGGTATTATCCGAAGGGTGAGTCACCGGGTCCATCCGAGTTACGCGCCGCGTACAGGCGTACGCCCCGCGTACTCAAGGCCTAGGCTCCAGTTCATCCACGTCGCCCCTATGCGAGACTACCCCGTCCCGTCCCATCCGAAGCCGAGGCAGTCGAGGACTCGGTCATGCATGACACACGAGTACGCCCCGTGTACCGAGGCCTCTCAGCCCCTATAAAAGGGTTGCGAAGGTTCCGGGGAAACTTGCTCATTTTCTCTCGTTTTTCTTGCGTTTTTCCTCGTTTTCCATGCAATAATTATCCCGAAGCCCCGATTCCCATACTCAAGCCCCGAAGGAAGTTTCACGCTCCCGAGATTCCCGAGAATCCCAAGAAAATCCGCTTTTTCAAGCCAAAGTTCTGCTCGGTTTCTGACACACCTTCTTCAATCTATCAAGTGAGTTCATACCCCTACAAACACACTTTAAATACATTTTTAAATGTTTTTATACTCTTTTAGGGTGGGAATACAAGTAAACATACGGTTATTATCGTGTATTTCATAAAGTTTCACTTTACTCGTTTTTATCAAATGAACCACCTGTGATTCATTACTACTATGTGAAAACTCTTGTCATACTTTGCATGCACTAGATTTATACAAAGTATTTAGTATTTCCAAAGTATCCTTCATTGTTAAACTGTTTTATGCATTTAAAAGGACTTATGATTTATGTTTTGTCAAACGTGGTGAAAAAGGATAAACTTTGTATACAAAACTACTACTTTAATACAGACTTAGTTGAGAATCCATGAGATGTGTACATCTTCAAATACTACCTTTTGCTAAAAGGTACCACTACAAGTCCTGTCTATAACCAGAGTCTCCCGTTCGGAGAACGTGTCAAATGTGTATAGATCTATACGGGAAGTCATGATCCCGCGCCCTGACTGTTAGCTACAGTCCGTCTTTTGGGGTGACAGTTTATCATAACGCTACGACGCCTGAAGAACGTCGCTGCAGGCATATTATGTTTAGTATGGTTATAAAACTCACCGGATATACAATTATTATAGTACTTCTGATTGATGAATGAGTAGCCATTAAAACTATTCTTTATCTAACAACTGAAATCTTCTTATAGGTTTTATTATATAAATCTATGCTTCAATCTTCTAAAGCATATCGTTTGCTTTCGGTTTTTAGTCTTGGACATTAGACTAACTATTACTTTAGGAAAATATGGGATTTTCCTGTATACAAACCAAACAACTAATAGGAAAATAAGGGATTTTCTTGATTCAACTATCTGCATTTTACAACACAAATATTCTCATGCATTTCTTACTTTTATAAGAAAATAAGGGATTTTCTTGAAAAACATACACTCATTTTGGAATGGCATTCAATTTTTCTAAACCACTTATGAACTCACCAACTTAATTGTTGACACTTTCTCTTTGAAATAACTTGTATTCTCAGGGAACCGCTAAGCAGGTTGGAAAAATCAACTTTTGGGGATTAACGCGCTGGCGTTAATTACTTCTTTTGAAAGATGTTTATGTATTTATCTTTTGAACATGTAATGAATACCATTATGTAAACATTTTTAAAACCTTTATATATGTATGGTGGTGTGTACTTTCCTTTTTATGAACTGTTATGATACTGAATATGACATCCTCCGCCCCCGAACGTTTCCGCCGTTCTGGTTTGGGGGTGTGACATATTCTCAACAAGAAGGAATTGATTATGAAGAAACATTTGCCCCTGTCGCAAGACTCGAGGCTGTTCGTATTTTTCTAGCTTATGCATCTCATAAAGATTTCGACGTTTATCAAATGGATGTAAAATGTGCATTCCTAAACGGCGAACTTGAAGAAACAGTTTATGTTGAACAACCACCAGGTTTTATAAATAACGAACATCCTGATAATGTTTATATTTTAGATAAAGCTATGTATGGGTTGAAACAAGCACCAAGAGCATGGTATGCAACATTAACATCATTTTTGAAACAATCTAAATTTAAACAAGGATCAGTTGATCCCACTTTATTTCGAAAGAAAGTTGGGAGTCACCCGATGCTTGTTCAAATTTATGTTGATGATATAATTTTTGGCTCTACTGACCCTGCTTTGTCTAAAGAATTCGAAGACTTGATGAAAAGAAAATTCAAAATAAGTATGATGGGCAAAATTAATAATTTTTTAGGTTTGAATATTCGTCAAAGCAGAGAAGGCATCTTCATTAATCAGGAGAAATATACAAAGAATCTGCTAGAAAAATTTGGAATGACGAATAGCACAAGGTTACGAGTACCAATGGCAACAGGCATAAAGTTAACTCCATCGTTAGACAAATCTGCTGTTGATATCACTTTGTATAGAAGCATGATAGGGTCATTATTGTACCTAAATGCCAGTCGACCTGATAGTATGTTTTCTGTTTGTAATTGTGCAAGGTATCAATCGAATCCACGTGAACCACATGTAACAGCGGTGACGAATATTTTTCGATATTTGAAAGGCACCACTTCGTTAGGTTTGTGGTATCCTTCGAAAACCGGGTTCTTTATACAAGCTTATTCAGATGCGTATCTGGGAGGATGCAGTCTTGATCGAAAAAGTACAACTGGTGGGTGTCAATTACTAGATGGAAAATTGGTCAGTTGGCAATCGAAGAAGCAAACATGTGTTTCGATCTCTACAGCTGAGGCTGAATATGTTGCTGCAGCTACGTGTATATCACAAATTATTTGGATTCAAAGTCAATTACGTGATTATGCTATAAATATGAAAAAGATTCCTTTATATTGTGATTCACAAAGTGCAATAAGAATTTGTCATAATCTTGTGCAACATTCGAAGACTAAGCACATTTATCTCAGATATCATTTCATAAAAGATCATGTGGAAGAAGGAAATATTGAAGTTCATTTTATGAAAACAATGGAACAGTTGGCAAATATTTTCACAAAGGATTGGATGAAAAATCATTTCTTCGTATTCTAGAAGGGTTGGGAATGCTTGATGGAAATTCAATTTCATATGACAAAAGCGAAGAGTGATGGGTCATAATGATTTGGTGAACTGAAGGACAGTTTGCTTACAAAGTGTTCAGCATTCAGAGGCTACTGTTCATGGTCAACGCTTCGAATGATTCGCATTCGTATGTTTTGTTCCTTGATGAAGTTCGTATTCAGAGACTACTGTTCAAAGTCAACTGTTCGAATGCTTCGCATTCGTTTGTTTTGTTCTTTGAAGATATTCTTATTCAGAGGTCATTGTTCTAAGTCAAATCTTCGCATGGCTTCGCATTCAAAATCTTCGCATTCACACACATTTCAACTAAGGTATGATTTCTATAAACTTTGGAATAGTTAGGATTTCCCTAGAAGCATACTGCTGCATGTTGACTCAAGCCTCATATGACTCAATGTGTGAGAAAGGAAAGCCTTGATGAAATTATCTCATGAATTTTTCTTCCCAAGGCATTAGTCAATAGAACTACCTTACTCTTCTCATATGAGTTAAGAGTTTTCTGTTTGGTCCACAAATAACAGAGGTACATTCGATCTGTAAACCAATCTTTTTCATCTTAAACTTCTTTACACAATTCACACACAATGACGTATGTCCACGAGGTTTTTGATCAAACCAATCGAAATCTAGACATACAAAACTCTGTGTTGATGATCTGAAATCATGAGTCTCTGATGAATGTGAAACCTTAAAATCCAACAAATCAAGGAATTGATGGGGAACTTTTTTACAGAACTTACGAAACATTTGTTTCGGTACCTTTTATACTCCAAATTGTATTCATTTTTTTTTGAGTGGTCTTGATCAAACATTCGAAACCTACGATGTTTGTTACCAACAAGAAATAGCATAATATTTTTTTTCATGAATATGATTTCCGTGTGAGTATATTTTGAAAATACTTGTTACGTTGAATATCATTCTAAACCAATTTGTCACTGACTACACTGGTCACACAAATAATTTCGGTTACAATTAATCACCTTATGTTAAGGCTGATATGTAACGAAATTTTCGAAGCCACCCATTAGTATTATAAAAGAAACCCTTCGAAACTTCTCTTCAAGTTTTCTATTGTAATTCACGAGAAACCAAGCAAGCTATTGATTGTCTCTCTTGATAATTTTCAAAGAAATCTTTGCCCGGGATTTAACTGTTTTTGTGTCAAATCAAATTTATGACATCACCATTTTCCAATTTTTTTTACATTTGTTTCTTATCTAAAATTTTGGAACACAGCACACACGAAATCCTTGAGGTTTGAGTATTACCAACTCAAACTGATGATTTCGAAACTTTGGCATATGACTTCGCTTTTTAACCCAAAAGTGAAAGAGCCTTACCTTTATTCCTTCCGAAGGGTTCCGACGGTTACACTTCTCTTGGGGAAAACAAAACAGTCTTGTCTTTTGGTGACATATGGAATACGATACGAGTTTTAGGCGTGCTGACAGTTACGTTTGTTTCTTTTTGATGAGTGAGGTCCGTATTTCAAGGTGCCATGTCAGCAAGCATTTAATGCATCCTGCTTGAAATTCAGGGGTCCATAACACTTTATGCGATCAAATATTCTCTTTCTTACAAATTCTCTCTGAAATTCATCTTCTTCAAAAATCATTTTCTTCACACTCAACTATGGCGATTCACATTCAAGATTTAATTCCATCATCACCAACAAATGAAGAAGTTATTTCTGTTCCAATATTGAAGATACATGGTTCAAATTATCAAGTGGAGTATGATTTACCCAAGTATCCGGATGAACTCAAGATGTTGGTGGTTGCTTTACATAATTCTGTTCTATCAAAAGCCATGTTTGATTCTTTTGCGGTTTCGATGTCCTGGTTGTCTAAGGCCGGATCAACAACATTGTACAACAAAGAGACTGGAAGTGTGGAATTTACAATGGTGAATGAAACACGCATTCGGGTGTCCAAGAGGTTATTCTGCAAGATTTTGGGGATTCCGAAAACTGGTCCGTATGTGGAAGTCACCTATCCACAAGTTGTGTTCATGTTCAATGAAATGGGTCATCAACCTCCATTGACGCGCATTAGTGATTTTAAGAAATCCGGTTTACCTACGGTATGGAATTTCTTATTTGGCATTTTTCTTCGTTGTCTTACCGGAAGAACAATGGGTCTCGACAAAGGGAGAATGGAAGTCTACGCAATGGTGGTTGGGCTTTATTATGATTTGCAAGTTGATTACTCTAAACAGCTATGGACAGAGTTCTTGACAAGCATTTCGAAGACCAATGTCATGTAGGGGATTTCGTGTGCCAGATATTGGAGTCTTATTCTTCAATATGTTTATACAAAGGAGAGGATTGAAGTTCTTGAATTTGAAGAAAAAGTTGTTTTTCATATGTATGGCAGTTCGAAGGAGGTTGTTGATGATCCTGCCATCTTTACATCTATTGCTCGTATTCCGGATGCGATGCTCAAAAAGGTGAATCCAACAAATAACGTGTTGGTGTCCTATCTTCAATCAATTGACACAACCATTTTTAGTGGTATTTTATACGGAGCGGAGAAGAAGAAATCAAAGAAAACGAAGAAGACAGACGTTGGGTCTTTGGAAAGAATAGTGAAGGATGAGAAGAAGAAGAAATCACCTACAGTCAAACCAGCTACAGTCGAAGAAGTTTCTCAACAGATTATTTCACCTATTTCGATGACTGTTGCTGATACACCAAATATCGAAGCGTCTCAGGAGACAGAGACTATTCCATCTAAGACGGGGTTTTTTGCCAACTCAAATTCAAGCGAAAATCTTCATCTCAGATTATTCAGAAAGCTCAAATCACACATCAGGGTGTTATGGTCCAGGAAATTCCAGCCCCTGTTTCTCCATCGTCGAAAAAGCAAAGGGCTGAGGATCTTGCAAAGTTTATTAAGAAGAATCAAAGGACTGAGGAATAAGAGCAAATTCCTGAAACACCTAAAGTCAAAATTCAAGAAGAAGCAAAGACCAGTCCACCTGTTACTCTTTCAAAGCCTGCTAATTCGAAAACTGTTGAACACGGTCATGTTGTCTCTTTACCCTAGGTTACATCAACTACTGATTCTCCAACTTTTCAATCTATTATGGATCAACCCTTCACTACAATTTTTTCTACTCAATCTACTGATCCACCAAACCCATCTTCACCGGTTGATGAAACCATGGCTACTGATGCTGGAACTGATAATGAAGGCTTTGGAGGAACGTTCGAAGCTCTTCACTTTGATAATTGCGAAGAAGATTTTCCAGACCACATGCTGATGATGATGAAGCAGTTCAAGATTCTGAATTCAAAATAAAATTCAATCTTGCAATCACAAGCAGATGTGGGTAGTGTTGGGGTTACAAGTTTGGAGGTTGATTCTTTAATGAAATTGATGGAAGGACGAGTAATTTCGAAGGCTTTTGGTTTAATTAGGGATTCAGAAAGTAGAGTCCTTGAAAAAATTGATCAACATGATATTTCTACTGAGAATCGAATTAATTCTCAGAGGGCTGATTTTGTACGAGAGTTGAAAGACTTGAAGATGGTTACGAAGGAGCATCATGTGCTCTTCGTACAAGAAGTCAAAAAGGTACGGGAGGAGGTTAACCTTCAAATCAGAGAACTTCGAGAAGATATGCAAAAGGAAGTTCAAATCGTACAACAGGATTATGCTTCGGCTAATTAGAAAATTGATATCATCTGTGATGCAATCACCAGATGTGTCAAACTTTACGAACAGATGAATCCAACACTGACAACTCTTTCTGCCAAAGAGGAACAAAAATTTGGAGAGTTGGTAGGCTTGTTGAAGGAATTAAAGGACTTATCTTCAAAGTCTGTCTCTCTGATAATTTCACAAGAATTTCTTTCCCAGAAGTTTTCTCACTTTGAAGCCATTTTACACAAGAATCTTGTTCCACTGCTTCGCATTTCCAGCCTTTTACTAACTGTATCAGATGCCCCACCTGCTTTCACAGGGGTGCAAGGGGGAGAAAAGATAGAACAAACAAAGTCTGGGGAACAAGTGAAAACCTACGAAGGGATGAAGACAACCATAGAAGATGCGAAGCTAGTTGGTAAGGTATATCCTTCAAAGGTGGTGGCAAAGGCAACTGTTTTCTCTGCTGGTCCAGTTACTTCAACTGTGATCACAACAGTTCCAATTCCAAAACCAATCTCAAAGGGAGTCGTAATTGGAAAGCAAACAAGTGTATCTTCTTCAGAAAAAGTTGATTTGTCAAATATAAAGGATAAGGGAAAAGGGATTGTTATTGAAAAGTCCAATGAAGAAAAGAAAGTGGAGGTGGCAGCTGAAGTAGAAAGAATGAGACATGTACAGAGCATAATGAGACAAAGGGCTCTGGATGGTTCGAAAGTTGATAAGGGTGATCCGTCAAAAGTATATAATTATGAAACCATTGAATCTAGGGTGATGTTTGATCATATGTATTCGTTTGAGAAGATTCCTAAGAAAAGCTACATGGTGACAAACACTGATTTTTGTCAACTTGATTTTCCAATCAATGAGATGATGTTTGTTATGCCACAGTTTAAAGCTGAAACAAAGTCACTGGAAACAGAAGAGGGAAAGAAAATGAAAATTCGGTTTCATGCGGTGTTGGGAAAGGCTCAGGTAGAGATTTGGTTTTTGGAGAAGATACGAAAGGTGATATCCATCAAAAGAGATGTCATTTTTGAATGGAAGTTTGAAAACATCAAATACATTGTTGCAAGAGCAACTGGAAAACTTCAAGAATTTACGGTGGCAGACTTTCCTTTGATGAATACTTATGATCTCATCAATATCGCCTTGATGCTTAAAGACAAATCGTTTTCATTTCTTCAAGATACTGAGCCTGATGTATTTAGCCTTGGGTGCAAGCACATAAAAATATACTTGGAAAATTACTTCGAGTGCTTGGCTCAAACAGATGTGGAACTTGCTATAGTTAAAGGAATCGATATAACTGCACCAATGGCACCAACAAAGAAGCAAAATGAGCTGAACAAGTATGAAGATGGTGAAATTTGCTTAAAACCATTGGGGATAGTTTTTGCTAGGAAAGATAAAGCTGGAAGAGCTAAAAGATTTTTGTTCCAAACTTGTGAAGTGGAGAGATACAGCAACTCTCAATATACGAACTTAATTGTTCGTATGAACCACTGCAATAAAAACTCAGAAGGAGATAAGAAAGAGATAAAGAAGCTTATATCTTGGTATATGGATATCCGAAGAGTGCTGATGTATGCCGTTCAAGCACTGACTACTTGAAGACTTCGACCTTGATTCCAAAGGGGGAGATTGTTAGGGCTAAAATGTTGTAATAGTCGAAGAGTCAGGACTTAACGTTTATATAGTTATTTTACTAAGGCATTATAAAGTCAAGACTTAACGTTTAGTCCTTAGTATTTTTGTTATGCTTTTGTTCTCCTATAAATAGTGATCTACAAGATGACTTTACACATAGTTTTGCAGTTTAGTCATTGTATTCTGTAAACTAAAAGGCATAATATGAGTTGAACAAAGATTCTATTTACTCTCGTGTTCACCGTTTAAATACTTTACTCAATTAATACTAGAATTACATTCAAACTTGATTCCAAATCTCATCAAGTGTTCTAGTTGGAACTTGATAAAGATTTTTCAATTGATGATAGATTTATAAATGGGGTTTGGTGTTGGAATTGGAAGCATCAGATTGATGGTGGTGAGAAACTTAGGCAAATAATGAATTACTTACTCGCCTTTAAGAAGTGGTTCTTTCAAATCAACACGATAAATGGTGGTGGATGTTGGCATAGATGAAAATTTCACTGTTAGCAAGACGAGAAGATAGATTGATGAGTTGACACTTCCTAACTTAAGGGTGGAAACTAGATGGAATTTTTTTTTTCCAAAAAAGTGAATATTCTGACATGGTGAGTTCTTATGGATAGGATTCTTACTTGCTTCAATTTGGTAAATCGAGGAATTGATTTTCCTTCTTCTTTATGCCCTATCTATGCTTTAGAAATCGAACAACTCGATCATCCTTTTATCAATTGTGAAGTGGCTACAAGAACTTGGAATGCTATAGCTGGATGGAAATTAACTAGGTAAATGTTAATTTGGTTGTCGAGATTCTTGTTGAAGTAGATAATTTAGCTTTGAATTCCATAAAATGGAGTTTAGTCAATATAATTGTGTGCATTACTCTTTGGTGCATTTGGATATTTTGGAATGACAAAGTAGCTGTTGTGGGAAATTTTAGACTAAGTGATATCGTTGATTCCATCCAATGATTATTGTTTTTGTGGTTTTCACTAGCTTATTGCTAGTGCTCTTTTTCTTGTTTTTTATTATATGTTTGGCTGTTTAAAAAAAAAGGCTGAAAAGTTTAGAAATAAGAAAAAAAAATGACTATCATGAATTAATATCTACAACTCCATGTTGATGATCCGTTTGAGTTTAGAATTAATATCTACAACCCCATGTTGATGATCCGTTTGAGTTTAGAGCAAGAGGCTTGGGATGATTTATAAACGACAGAAATTTGAAATTTCCTTATAACATATTAGTATTTACAACAAAAAAGGAAATTATAATGTATTATTGAGAATGCTTTTATAAAAAGGATTGAAGTGATAAAATTTTAGTTAGAATTTTACAAAAATTTGTATTTGTTATAATTTGATGTTGGAAGATAAAATTGTATATATATATATATATATATATATATATATATATATATATATATATAGAGAGAGAGAGAGAGAGAGAGAGAGAGAGATAGAAAGAAAGAGAGCAGGGTTCAATTGAGAAAAAAAAGTTGAGAATGAGGGAATCATTCTCAGCTACTCATTTAATCTAAGTATAAAAAGACACGGTGGCAAACTTGTAAATATGATAATAACCTTCAATCTCAAATACATAACTGTAGAGAATTAGATAACAGTTCAAATCCACTCTTAATCGATCGTTCATCATTTAAATTTTTTCTCCAACCTTCAACAATCATCCAGATTTCTTCAATTAAACCCTCATCAACGTCGTATAGTGTTAATCCATCACCGATCTTCGTCAATAACATGTTTATCAACACCATTCAACAGTTGACAACAAAAATTCGTTTTTGTTTTTTTTAATCCAACCTTCAATTCTACATGAATACGATCAAATCTTCAACATATACGATTAATTATACTCACAACATCATTAGATCAACATCATCGATAATCAACAAAAAAAAATGCACTTTATATCATTCATTCAATATAGATCATCAAATAAAATTTCAAAATTGAGGTTAGAAAAAGATTAAATCGTTTGTTTGTTTCTTTTTTTTTTTTGAAGAATTTCATATAATTCTCTATCAATCTACTATTTTGTAAGATTTAAATAGTCAAAGTATCTTGTTTTTAACATTTTTAAAAAAGTTAACTTGTATGCACCCCAATTGTTTGATGAAATATATAAACTAAATTACCACATTATATTCACATATGAATATGTTTTCTCACCTGAATCAATATATGATTATTAAAACACAAAAAAATATGCAAGTCTATATGTTATTCATAGGTGAATAACATATAAAAATTATATATATTTGTGAAAATACCTTGTAATATTCATATGTGAATATACTATGTAATATTCATAAGTGAATATACCACCTAATATTCACAAGTGAATGCTTCGTCTAATATTTAAATATGAATATACTAGGTTTATTATATGGTATATCTTCTCCTCTAATACAACATTCCGTTAGCCGCCACGTGGCATTACCTTAGCCCCTCAGCCTTTAGTTTTCCCGTCCATTGGTTATAACTGAATTTCCAAATTTTCCCTTCATGTCCATAGTTATTGAAATTTGAAAATAATATTGTACACATCAGGAATCAGTAAAAATTTTATTAAGGAAAATTAGGCAATTTGAAATTTGAATTGTCAATCATACCATATAATTATTCAACAAATATGGCAGAAAATAAATGTAAAACTCTATCACTCCCAATAAATCAGCATATTGAGTATCAATCCCAATAAATCAGCAATCGAATATCAATCCTATATATATATATATATATATATATATATATATATATATATATATATATATATATATATATATATATATATATACACGTTTACATCCGTGTTTACGTTCCTGTTTCGCTACGCATAGATCAGACATTAATCATTCGAGTAAGAAGACTACATTGTTTGCTCTCTATTTTTCATATATCGATGGTATACTCATAGATTTTTTTGTTTACAGTGTGTTTTTCCTATATCCAGGGTATATACTCATCGAATTTTTTAGTTTTGGACAGCATAATCAACTATGTTAGTTTACTGTTTCCCCTTATTCAATGTATATACTCATATCTCGATAAAAATTTACAGCATATTACTTTCAAAACTAATACATTGTATGTCACTGTTTTTTTAGTTATTACTTTGTATGTGTTTCTTAATGTCATGGGTGTGTTAATGTATGTGTATGTGACTATATATGTAACAGTTTATTTTTTTTCCAACATGGACCAATTCTGCTCATTTATTTAAAACTAAAACGTGTACAATATTTAACATATTAATAAAAGAATGTACATTTTTGTTAAATTTGAACTATATGGAACATTTTTGTAAGTTTTTAAACATAGGGACCATTTATGACAAATTTTAAAAACAAGTACTGTTTATGTTAGCTTTTACACATTATGTTAACTTTGAACTATATGGGGATTATTTCTGTTAACTGTTGCATACCATTTATTTGTGTACCTGTGTTTTAACAGATATCATGTAGGTATTATTAAAAAATTTAGAGTAAATTATTGAAATCGTCCCTATGGTTTAGTCAAAATTGCACGTTTGGTCCCTAACTTTTTTTTTTGCACTTGGATCGTCCCTATGGTTTGATTTTGTTGCGTTTTTCGTCCCTTACATACATAAAGTTAAGTACCAAACGTACCATTTTGACCAAACCATAAGGACGAAAAACGCAACAAAATCAAACCATAAGGATGATCCGAGTGCAAAAAAATGTTAGGGACCAAATGTGAAATTTTGACCAAACCATAGGGACAATTTCAATAATTTACTCAAACATTAAAGTATTGAAGTAATAAGAAAAATTACACCTTTTTAAACAATTTTTCATATTTTTAGAAGGCCATCTTTGAAAATAATTTATTAATTATTATGATTTTGACACTGATATCATTGATTATTCAATTTCACACTTAAATATTATACAATTCCTAAATTGCCCCTCCCACGTATTTACCCATAACTCACTTAAACAAATCATAACTTTCTGTATTTCTATCAATCAAAATCAGTTAAATAGCAATGTACTTTCTTTTTTTCTATTTCAACTTTTTTAAATTATATGTTTTCTTTATTTTTTAGTTGCTGATTATAAGTGTCAAGTTTACAAGTTTCCCTTTCTTTCAGCGAAAAACAAGTGTATGTGTTCTTTATATTCTAACTTACTTGCCTAAATGTTTTGAATTGTAGAATTTGACATTTATATGACGAATTCTTTAATCAATCAATGCTTTATGATATTTTTGTTTATATTTTAATTTTTTCGTTAAATATACAAGTTTTTTTTTTTTTTTTTTTTTTTTTTTTTTTTTTTTTTTATTATTATTTTTTTTAACTCGCAAGGTACAATGGAACACTTTACTTCGATAGAGGAGATTGACTCAATCAATAATGATTTCACAATTAAGGTTCGGATCATACGTCTTTGGACTCAAAACTCAAAATTTGATGCATACAACACATACTCGATTGAAATGGTTCTGATGGATGAGGAGGTATAAAATGAATATATTCAATTACTATCGTTATAAAAATTTATTCATATTTGTAAGCAATTATATTTAGATTTTTGTTTTTTAATTTTTTTAGGGAAGGAAAATTCATGAATCTTGTCTGAAGAAATGGTTTCCTAAATTCCAGTGCTATTTAAAAGAGGATAGTTCATTATACGTTAGAAAACCTAATGTCGCACCAAATACTTCAAACTTTAAGTTTGCTGAACAGAAAACTTACTTTTAATCACAATGCAACTGTGAAGGATTGTGAAAACTTTTCTGGTTCTGCACATGACTTTGTTTTGTTGACTTCAATACGATTATTTCTAACAACATACTAGAGTCAAACTCTTTTGGTTGGTTCTTTTTATATTTAGTTTTGTTATATAACATCCTACTTTCTTCCTTTTTATTACAATTTGATAATTCTTATTAACTTAATCTTATATTTTGTTGCTTTTGTAGATATTATTGGACACATTTTTGAATATGGGCGTATTGATACCTCGGGAAAAGATAAATCGAAACACAAGATGCTCTTTCATCTTCAAGATATAGAGTATTCACCATTATTACAAACAAATAATATACTTTCTTTTATATTATCTACAATATTTGTTTATTGTTTCGTGGATACTAAGCTTAAGATAACTTTGTGGGGTCATAATGCATACTACATGCATGATTTTCATGCTAACAATAACAACCATGCTCCAGTAGTTGTTATTGTTCAATTTGCCAGAGTGAAGTTTATTAATGGTTTGTAATTAGTTTTAACAACCATTTAATAAAATTTTTTATATAGTTAAATAATAAATTATATTTTTGCAGGTCATCCTTTTTCATCCACCTACTTTGATGTTAGTAGGTTGTTCATAAACAATGATATGGATGAAATTACAAGCTACAAGAACAAGTATTTTCATTTATAATTTCCTTTGTATTTTTATATTCATTTTTTTCATACTATAATAAATTTAATTCATTTCTTTGTTATAAATGAACAAATTGGTTTCTGAAAATGGACAACAACTTTCATCAAGTGGAATCAAAATGATGGCATCACAACAAGACACAGAACACGATGACTTTCTGAAAAATAATATGTTTTCTAACATTGATGATTTGTTTGAACCTTTGGAGGTACTTTACGTTATTTTTAAAGTTGTTACTTTAATGCACATTTATTTTTAAATTTTAAAAGTGTAAGAAACAAACATAGTATATTGTTATAACGAAACTAACATACACTTTCATAAACTAACATTTTCTTAACATTAAAGATTATTTAAATTTCTAGGAAAAAACAGTAGTTATTGTTGGTACTGTTAAGGGAATACGTCAAAACATATGTTGGTATTACATTGCTTGTAGCAACTGCAAAAAGTCACCAAAACAAAAAGAGTCTTCTACTGATAAGGTTGATGGTTCTCTTGAAGTGCCCGAAATCGTTACTTATGAATGTGCTAATCCTAATTGCAAAAGTATCAAAATTTCGGTTATTCCAAGGTATTACATATTTATTTTATATAAAAACAATATATTTTTATCATAATTGTGTAATATAATATGATTTTATACTTTATTTAGATTTAAAATCCCACTTCGGGTTCAAGACAACATAAGAACCTTGACTTCAACCTTATTTGATCAAGAAGCAAATAAGTTGTTTAAATATACAACTAAAGAGTTGTATGATAAAAACAAGAAGATATTATTTTATAGTTCTAAGTTACTTCTTTATGTTATACAATTATATATTTATACACAAATTTTCTAACAATATTTATTCATATTTTAGCTTGGCATCAATTTGGATTTGTATCCAATGGAGTTGAAAGTTGTGGTGGAAAAAAAGTTGGAAATTAAGATTGATATCTCAAGTTACAATGTCACTAATAAAAGTAATATCTATGGGATATCAAGATTAACCAATAATGCAGACATAATTGATGAACTGGAAAAAAAGAATATTATTCCACACGTTATTTTCAAAAAATATATTTAGTTTTTACCACATTAACCCAACAATACGTGACTCAATAGCATTTTGTTTTTGATCTGATGATGCAACCTGCTAATTCAGATTTATTCATGATTGGTTCTTCAGATATTAGTTCCCAAGAGACAAAAGTTGTCAAGGTTGTGGTTTTTAAATTATAATTTGAAGTATTATGTTTTAATGTATAACAACTAACTAATTTTTTTTCTAGGATTCTTTTTCACAGATTGGTGACAATTTAATACCTTGTTCTAGGGACAAATCAACTGCAACAAGTCCTACAAAATTGATTTCTACACCAACTGAGTGGAAAAGAAACCTTGCTACATGCATAGATCTTGATGAAATGGAGAATTTGTCAGCATCTAAGTCTGCTTGATTGTCACCTTCGGATGAACAACGAATACCTCTTTTGGTCCCCAAGTAATAAACGTAAATGCATTTTACTTTTACAAACAATCTTACTTCATGGTTAATTTTGTTTCTGCAATATAGACTCTTAAGCCATTTACATTTTAGGTGCATTGGTTTTGAATGGTTTTTGTTTGGGATTTGATGGTTTTTATATTTATTTCATGAATATACATTGTGTTATTTTTTTCATTCCTATAATGTGGTTTACTATGTTATTTTGATTTTGGTAGAAGTGATTTTATACAACATTGCTTTTATCTCCTAAATGACTATTTTTATTCAATATTGGATAATATAACATCTTATCATGACTTTATTCTTTAATTCCAAAGTATTCATTAAGGAGTAAACATTAATCTCGGGATTAATACAATAAATAGAAATGTACTATCATTTATTTGTGTATAGAAAAAATAAAAGTATCATGATATTAGACATCAAATATAAACATTAAATAATATTAGGTATTTGTTATTGAACATCACCAAAAAAATGCTTTGATGATAACATTGTGTATTTCTAACTGTATTTAACTAAGTTATTTACCCATAAATCACTTAAACAAATGATAACATTGTGTACTTCTATCGATCAAAATCAGTTAAATAGAAATGTACTTTCTTTTTTACTGTTTCAATTTTTTTAATGTTATTTATTTAACTGTTTTTTTGTTTGCTGATTGTAATTGTCAAATTTTTTGTTGGAATAGTGTCTAAGGCTATAACTATATTCGGTGGTGCATGGTCCTTTTGGGTTGCCTTCACCAGAGCAACTTGAAGGATGATTTGTTAAGAAAGAGTAAATATTATAAGGAATAATATTTAGCTATTTGATTAATATAAGTCATAAATTAATTGGTATTAATTGGTGACTTAAAGAGATTAATTAAATAAGAGGGTATAAACTGTCAATTGTTTGATAGTTAGACTTTGGACTATAAATCCATTAGGGTTGACTTTGGACGGTTTCTAAGAGCTTTAGGATAGCTCAAAATAGTCCATAGGGTTATCTATGGAATGGATTTGGATAGCCTTAAGAGAAGATTATCCAATTAGGGTTTAGGGTGAAACCCTTAAAGAGTCTAAAGGTATAAATAGGCCCTTGGGGTGTGGAATTCGTGTACAACATTGTAGAACCTAAAGCAAGGAACCTCTGGTCGAATTCCATCCCCTTTCCTCTCTCCTAAATCATCTTGCTTGCTATTGGTGTTTGTAAGCCATTAGAGGAGTGACAATTGTGACTCTAGAAGCTCCAAGACAAGAAGATCAACAAGGAACTCAAAGGTATGATTCTAGATCTGTTTTAATGTTAGCTATTAGAAGTCTTGGATTCAAAGCATGTTTAATTAGAAAGCCTAGATCCAAGCAATAGGGTTTTGCATGCGCACATAGGAAAGTTCTTATGGCTAAAACCCAACAGTGGTATCAGAGCCTAGATTGGTTTTCTTTAAATTGTTGCTTGAATAACTGAAACAAACCTGCAAAATTCGATTTTTTGGGTTTTGAGTCACTGACTCGTCGAGTTCCAAGGTGGACTCGTCGAGTAGGCCTGACTCGGCGAGTCCCTTTGTGCACTCGGCGAGTCCAAGCGTCAGGAAGGGCCAAATTCGGGATTTCTTTGTGTTTATCTTATCCAAACTTTCCATAAACTAATTAGATCAATATGAATCCGATTTTTTGATAAATATAAGTGTTATCTTGATCTAGTAAAAGGTAATTATCAACTAATTAAATATTTAGTTTCTTTATATGATAATTAATTAATTGTTTTAATTATTTTTGGTAATTATCCTCAAAGAAATCAAAGATAAATCAAATAAAGATAATTAAGATATTAATTGTTAATTGAAATTATTTGTTATTTGATCCTCAATGTTTTAAATGTTTAAAACCTACCCTATAGTTTTGAAATTTAAATTTGTGATTAAAAGCTTTAATTTAGACAACTTAAATTTCAAACCCTAGTTTTTGAAAAAGTTTAAAAATACAACCCTATACTTATATGATGTTATTAGAATAATATATATATGTATAACTAAATGCTAGTCTTACCGCTAGTAGGCCTCATTCACGAAGCCGATCTATAAGGTGGGTATAAGGTTGCGGCCTATAAAATGGCGCTTAATGGGTGTACACTCACACCCACCGCTTGCTTGATTGGTGGAGGGTCGTTAGCCGAACGGGTAGGATAGGGCAACCTCATCCTCTCATTAAAAGTATAATAAGAAATACAAAGTAACTAAACTTTCGTAAATTTCCCAATCTTAGTTACTTTAGGAAAAGTGAATTGATGCAATCCCATGAAATTACACTTTGCACCTTGCTAAGATGTTAGTGGAGCATGTGTGGTTTACCGGCACACTAATTGGTTCTAAGCGAAGGTGGCAAAGGGTGATTCATTGTTTATCATAGTTCGATGGAGTGTGTGTGGTTTACCGGCACATCGAATAGGTGATCGTAACAATGAAGGCACCATGTAAATTTGCATGGTAATTCACACCCGCTTTGTGATCCTCGGCATCCCAGTCACAAACAAGAGGGGCATATCGAGATTTAAACATGCCATTGAATAGTTCAATGAATCTCATCCGAACCTAGGAATTCTCAAAAACACTTAGGACTAAAAGTTTAAGTTTTGTGATGGAGAATTAGTGAATCGTCATTCACTTACCTTCAATTTATTTGCATGTTAGATTACGGCATCCCTTTTCTAGTATGTAAATCTTATTGTTGGATCCTAGCCCTAATTTATCTTATTGGGTGATAATTAGGGATTCTTGTTCTAATCTATCTTTGTCCTTTCTATAGATGTCAAACGCAAACAACGCTGCTGCTAGTTCTTTCACGTTGATGAGCCTTTGCCAAAAGGTCACCTTCGATGGAACGAACTTTGGCGAATGGATAAGATACATTCGCACCATTGCTCGCTATGAGGATAAAGAGTATGTCCTCGACGAGAAGCTCGAGAAAATCAACCCCGAAGTTGCTACTCCCGCTGAAATCACCGCCTTTGAAACCCATGAGCGAGATGCAACGAAAGTACATTGCATCATGATCGCCACCATGAACTCCGAATTCCAAAAGTCCTACGAGGACATGTATCCATACGAGATGCATCAAGACTTGTTGGAGAGGTACCACCAAAACGCGAGACAAGAGCGTTACGAGATCTTCACTAACATGATTTCCGCCAAGATGGGTCATGGAGAATCTCTTACCGTGCACTTGCAAAAGATGCAAAGGTATGTCGACCGCCTTCGCAAGTTAAATGTTGACTTTGGCGAAGACTTGGCGATCGACATGGTGCTTCACTCTTTGCCTCTGATGTATAATCAATTTAGGATGACCTACCACATGAACAAAGAGGAGGTCACTCTAAGTAAACTCCAAGGTCTCTTGAGGGTTGCTGAGAGCAATTTCAAGGACAAGTCTGTTGCACCAACTCCCAATCCATCCGCTGCTCCTGTCTTGGCTATTGGTCAAGGGAAGGGAAAGAAGAGGAAAGCTTCTTCAAATAACTATCGAAAGGTGAAAGCCCGAGATGGTTCCTCTTCTAGTGGGACCAAAGTTGATCCCTCTAAGCCCTGCTCTAACCCGAAGGAGGCAGAGTGCCACCACTGCCACAAGATAGGACATTGGAAGAGAAGCTGCCCGGATTACCTGCAAGCCATCAAGGAAGGAAAGATCAAGCCATCTTTCGCAGGTATATATGCAATCAAATCTAACGATTCTAATCATGCTATTTCTTGGGTTCTTGACACCGGTTGTGGTTATCACATTTGTTCTAATGTGCAGGGACTAAGAAGAAGTAGGGATGTGGAGCAAGGAAGAATCAATCTAATCATGGGGAACAGAAGATCGTCGCCTGTGACCAAGATTGGAGTGTATTCTTTAGTGCTTAAGAATAGTTTAGTTTTAGATTTGAACAATTGTTGCTATTCGCCAGAAATGGCTAGAAACATCATTTCATTTCATGGTTTATATAGACAAGGTTTTAGATTTTCTTTTAATAATGAGAATGGTTCTATATTGGCTTATCTAAATGGTGTCTTTTATTTTGAAGCTATACCATGTAATGGAATATATGAAACTGTTATGATTGTTGATAACGTAGGAAATGATGTTTTGAATATTGATTCTTCCACTAGTATGGATAAAGCATCCTTGTGGCATTGTCGTCTTGGACATGTCAACAAGAAACGCATAGCCCAACTCCAAAAGGATGGAGTGTTGGAGTCATTCGACCTTAGGGAAGATGACACATGCGAATCTTGTTCACTTGGAAAGATGACTAAATCACCCTTCACGAGTACTTGTGAAAGGGGTGAGGGACTATTAGACCTAATACATACTGATGTATGTGGACCTTTTAGATCAACCACGAAGGATGGGAACCGCTTCTATGTGACCTTTACCGATGATTATAGTAGATATGGGTATATCTATTTAATCAAGAAAAAGTCAGAAACCTTTGAAAAGTTCAAAGAGTTCAAGAGTGAAGTGGAGAATCAATTGGGCAGGAAAATCAAGATGCTTCGATCCGATCGAGGAGGAGAGTACCTAAGTCTTGAATTCCACGATTATCTCAAGGAGTGTGGAATAGTTTCGCAATTGACGCCTCCTAGGACACCGCAGTTGAATGGTGTGGCAGAAAGGCGTAATCGAACCTTATTGGATATGGTTCGCTCTATGATGAGTCGTGCTTCACTACCTATCTTCTTTTGGGGGTATGCCTTAGAGACTGCCACCCATATCCTTAACCGAGTCCCTACTAAGAAGGTTGCCAAAACACCTCACGAGATGTGGACGGGGAAAGCTCCCTCGTTGGCACATATCAAGGTTTGGGGTTGCGAGGCTTTCGTAAGACGAGATACTCACGACAAGCTTGAACCTCGAAGTGAGCGATGTATTTTCATCGGCTACCCGCAAACTTCCTTTGGATATCTCTTCTATAGACCGAAAGATAATGTTATCTTTGTTGCGAGGAGAGGATTTTTCCGAGAGCGAGAACTCATAAGCCAAGGAGACAGTGGGAGGCAAATCGAACTTGAAGAGATTCAAGAATCGATAGATGAAGGAACCTCCACCGCTGGCGTTCAACCCGAGGAGGAAACTCCGGTTGAACCGATTGACGAATCCTTACCTCTTAGACGTTCCGATAGAGTTAGAGTTCATCCCCAGTTTTATGGTTTTCATATTACTACCGAAGGGGACACGTATATTAGTGATGGTACACTAGTAAATCTTGATGAACCTAATAGCTATGAGGAAGCCATGGCAGGCCCGGAGTCTGCGAAATGGAAAGAGGCGATGGATAGCGAGATCTAATCCATGTACGATAACCAAGTTTGGAATTTGGTTGATTACGTGCCCGAACGTAAGACCGTAGGGTGCAAGTGGATCTTCAAGAAGAAGACTGACGTGGATGGGAACGTACACACATATAAGGCGCGATTGGTTGCGAAGGGCTTTACTCAAACTCCCGGAGTTGGCTATGATGAGACCTTCTCACCAGTTGCGAAGATTAAATCTATTAGAGTGATGCTAGCAATTGCTGCATTTCATGATTATGAGATTTAGCAAATGGATGTCAAGACCGCTTTCCTTAACGGAAAGTTGGCTGAGGATGTTTACATGGCTCAGCCAGAGGGGTTTGTGGATCCGAAGCATCCGAATAGAGTGTGTAAGCTTGAGAAGTCCATTTATGGACTTAAGCAAGCGTCTCGCAGATGGAATCTTTGCTTCGATGAGAAAGTCAAAGAGTTTGGATTTGTAAGAAGCGAAGACGAATCTTGTGTATATGTCAAAG
Organism: Lactuca saligna; assembly: GCF_052625555.1. NCBI lineage: Eukaryota > Viridiplantae > Streptophyta > Magnoliopsida > Asterales > Asteraceae > Lactuca > Lactuca saligna. Next base: position 138,532,326 of record NC_136420.1, read on the forward strand.
CCAGTGGGAGTATAGTAAGCTTCCTCGTTCTATATGTCGATGACATATTACTCATAGGAAACGACATCCCGACTCTGCAGGAGGTTAAGTCCTGGCTCGGGAAGTGCTTCGCTATGAAGGACCTCGAAGTGGCTTCTTACATTTTGGGAATAAGGATAGTAAGAGAAAGAAGTAAGAGACTAATTGGACTTAGTCAGAATACTTACTTGGAGAAGGTACTAAAACGTTTTAGTATGGAAAACTCAAAGAAGGGAGAACTACCGATACAAGGAAATGCCAAGTTGAGTAAGACTCAAAGTCCGAGTACCGAAGCTGAGATAGCAGAAATGAGCCGAGTCCCATACGCTTCCGCAGTTGGCTCAATCATGTACGCTATGACTTGTACTCGCCCTGATATAGCCTTCGCTTTGAGCATGGTTAGCAGATATCAAGGGAACCCTGGCAAAGCACATTGGATTGCGGTGAGGAACATCCTTAAGTACCTTCAGAGGACGAAAGAATGGTTCTTAGTCCTTGGAGGGAGTGATGAATTGAAGGTGCGAGGGTATAGTGACGCCAGCTTTCAGACCGACAGGGACAACTACCGTTCGCAGTTGGGCTGGGTCTTTACCCTAAATGGAGGAGTAGTGACATGGAAAAGTTCCAAGCAGGAAACCGTAGCTGATTCAGCGTGCGAATCAGAGTACATCGCAGCGAGCGAAGCGTCGAAGGAGGCAATATGGCTGAAGAACTTCATCGGTGATCTTGGAGTTGTGCCGGCCATAAAGGAGCCCATGGAGATTTTCTGTGATAACGAAGGTGCGGTTGCCTTGACCAAGGAACCGAGGGATCATGGTAGATCTCGACATATCGACAGAAAATATCACTTCATTAGACATCGTGTAGAAGAAGGACAACTCGTAGTGAAGAGGATACCATCAGAAGATAACCCAACAGATCCGCTTACGAAGGGACTGAGTAGGGTTAAGCACTTACAGCATGCTAGGAGTATTGGGCTGAAGGATGATATTAGCATAGATTAGATAGTATTAGAAACATATAATAGATAAATGTAATTAACATTTGATGATTAAATAAAGAAGTTTTATTTATGAGTAAAGTTACTATCACATGTTAGTTGTTTAACTATTGTTTCACTTTGCATGTTTTGACTTCCAGAATAATTGAGTTTATTAAGAAAAATCGAATTATTCAAATGGTCCACAATCGTTCATATGTTGGGAGTAGATATGAATGAAGATTGTCGTGAATTGGTGTGTAGAGTGTCTAAATGGTGTTAGACATAGCAAGAGTTGCTGCAACGTTCATGAGTGCTTATGAACTGGTTTTGAGCATTGGAATAAACCCGCACTTGCTGGAATCACCTTATGGAATACGATATAAAAGGTGATCGCAAGACGATAATATCATATGGTCTTAAAACCTAGATATATGGTTTATTATTTGTTAATTGATTGTGCATTGATAATGCGAAAACGCATCAGTAACTTGATGTTATAAAACGCATTGTTGTGTATAGTTGGTTAATGAATAAGTAAATGCATATAAGTCGAAGTTTATCTATAAATTTTATCCTAAGAGGGTAGAAGAGATATCTTGGCCACTCGATGATTTGATTTGACTTATGTGCCGGGCCCGGTCAGAACTGAATTGATGTGTTCGATTAAGTTCTATGTCAAATAAATCGAAGATCGAGAAATCTAAATGCTAGACTAACCATTCCATAGGATTGTCAGCATGATATCTAACAGAGGACTGTAAGATCCCTTATCTAAAGGACAAGATTGATTAGATCAGAGTTGACAGCGTCTTTGAGAGCTACGATTGCAAACCGTATTGTACTTGTATAGTTATTAGACTTATCCAAGTGGGAGACTGTTGGAATAGTGTCTAAGGCTATAACTATATTCGGTGGTGCATGGTCCTTTTGGGTTGCCTTCACCAGAGCAACTTGAAGGATGATTTGTTAAGAGAGAGTAAATATTATAAGGAATAATATTTAGCTATTTGATTAATATAAGTCATAAATTAATTGGTATTAATTGGTGACTTAAAGAGATTAATTAAATAAGAGGGTATAAACTGTAAATTGTTTGATAGTTAGACTTTGGACTATAAATCCATTAGGGTTGACTTTGGACGGTTTCTAAGAGCTTTAGGATAGCTCAAAATAGTCCATAGGGTTATCTATGGAATGGATTTGGATAGCCTTAAGAGAAGATTATCCAATTAGGGTTTAGGGTGAAACCCTTAAAGAGTCTAAAGGTATAAATAGGCCCTTGGGGTGTGGAATTCGTGTACAACATTGTAGAACCTAAAGCAAGGAACCTCTGGTCGAATTCCATCCCCTCTCCTCTCTCCTAAATCATCTTGCTTGCTATTGGTGTTTGTAAGCCATTAGAGGAGTGACAATTGTGACTCTAGAAGCTCCAAGACAAGAAGATCAACAAGGAACTCAAAGGTATGATTCTAGATCTGATTTAATGTTAGCTATTAGAAGTCTTGGATTCAAAAGCCTAGATCCAAGCAATAGGGTTTTGCATGCGCACATAGGAAAGTTCTTATGGCTAAAACCCAACACTTCTATCGATCAAAATCAGTTAAATAGAAATGTACTTTCTTTTTTACTGTTTCAATTTTTTAATGTTATTTATTTAACTGTTTTTTTGTTTGCTGATTGTAATTGTCAAATTTACAACTTTTTCTTTCTTTTTCATGTTATATTTTTTTTTAAATGTCAGAATTTGAACTTACGATAACCAATATTTCTGAAAAGAATGCGAGTCCAATAGTATCAATGGTGGAATCCGGATCCCCAAAATTGCCCTTAAAGTTTTATTCTTAATTTGTACATAACGTTTCTAAATACGTTCTTCAAGTTCCTAATTTAGTTTTAAGGTTCTTCTACTTTATAATTTCATGTCTCGACACAACAAACGAATTAGCTTTAACCCAAATATTTGTTTTCGTTCTTCATTTCTATCTATACATAGAAATGGTCAATGTTAAGATCAATTTGCGTAAATTGTCCCTATTTACATTTTGTTTACTGATACGTTTTTTTAATATAAATATTATTTGTAGATATTTTAGTTTATCAATGTTATATAAATATACAATAAATATACTTTTTATATTAGGGTACATAAAAAAAATTTAAAATATTTAAATGAAATCATGTTTTAAAACTTTGACCGACTTACACAAAAGGATAATAACTAAATATAATTAATCATTATACCTGCCTTCGGTCAACATAAACCCCCGTTGTAGCCTGTACGTAGTCGGAACTGATGTGTTTATGATGTGGGTCGATGTCTCTTCATCTCCGATTGATCATCCATTTAAACCCTCCCCGTATATTAAAATGCTCATTCTTGCATTTTCATCACCATCCAACGATAACTTCGAATTGCTCATCCTCTGTGAAAAAAAATCTGGCGAACAATGACAACAAACAGGAATGTTGATCAATGGGCAAAGCCGAGGTATCAACTATAGAATGTAAGCAGTGAGCAACCAAAAAACCCACCTATTGTAGAGTATGGCAAAGGAAACGACAAGAGGTTCACCATTAGAGTTGTCCATGGCAGATATTTCACCGATTATCCAGGTAAAGCTTATGAAGTGACTAAAGTTGACTTTATTACTTTTGTCAACATCGATTTTCTTGACATGGAATTGCTTGGTAGTTTTTCTAAACGTTTGGGTTATACAACTATAGGATACTGGTATCATATGCCAACTGAAAAACATTGTGGTTTGTCGATGATTCCAATTTTAGATGATGATGCTTTGCGAAATTTCAATGCAATAGTTAGGGCACATCAATTTTGTGAGATTGAACATCTCTATGTAGAACACAAGCTAGTATATGTGCCAACCAATTTCCCCCACTTCATGATGAACTCACTAGCCAAAAGAGTTGAGAAGCTCATTCATCTCTTTGTAACAGAACACCTAATGCCAACAGTTGATGATGGAATAACATTCATCAAGCATATGCTAAACATGACCATTCCAAGAGGAAAGATGGAAGATGCAATGGACATGGCCAAGGAGAATGTTATTTCATGGAAAAACTTAGTGTAGACAACTGTTATCTATTTTTGATGAAATTAGATATTTCATGGTTAAGACATATGTTAATTATGTTTTGTATATTGGATGGAATAGAACATCATAGTTTCTAAGCACTTTGAAACTCATATTTTGTTTAATGATATATATGATGTGTTTATATATTTTATGTTAATGATCATGTAACTTTCCACATTTATTAGTTTTGGAGCATAGTAAGTTGCATCATTTCTTTCTAGGTTTATTATTTTTGTTGCATCATTTCTTTCTTGATTTGATCATTTAACTTTAGTTTAAGGTTTTGATGGAATATTTGTCAATGTTTTTTAAGGTTCTTCTACTTGATAAATTCATATCTCCAATTCAAGTTCCTATATGTACTTTTATTCGTTGCTGCTTATAGCAATGTGCTATCTGCCTAAAGAACTTTATTTTTACAATTATATCATGGATTGTTCAATTTGAAACTTAAATATTATACAATGCCTAAATTGCCATTCTCACCATCAACATAGTCTTTAATCAATCAATTGTGGAAGTTACATTATCTTTGTATTTAACTAACTTATTTACTGATAACTCACTTAAACAAATGATAACATTGCCTATTTCTATCAATCAAAATGAATTAAATATCAATGTACCTATATCATGATTTGTGGAATTAAAAAAAGTATATGTTTTCTGTTTTAATCTTATAAAATGCCTAAAATGCCCCTCCCACTCATTTTCTTTTTTAATCTAAGAACTTTGAAACTTACATTTTGTTTAATGGTATATATGATGTGTTTATATATTTTATGTTAACGCTCATGTAACTTTCCAGGTATATTATCTTTGTAGCATAGTAAGTTGCATCATTTCTTTCCAGGTTTATTATTTTTGTTGCATCATTTCTTTTTGGATTTGATCATTTAACTTTAGTTTAAGGTTTTGATGGAATATTCGGCAATATGTTTAAGGTTCTTCTACTTGATAAATTCATGTCTCTAATTCAAGTTCCTATATGTACTTTATTCGTTGCTGATTATAGCAATGTATTATCTGCCTAAAGAACTTTATTTTTACACTTATATCAAGGATTGTTCAATTTGAAACTTAAATATTATACAATACCTAAATTGCCATTCCCACTATAAAGATAGTCTTTAATCAATCAATTGTACAATTTACATTATCACTTTATTTAAATAACTTATTTACTGATAACTCACTTAAACAAATGATAACACTGTCTATTTCTATCAATCAAAATCAATTAAATAGCAATGTACCTATATCACGATTTGTGGAAGTAAAAAAAGTATATGTTTTCTTTTTAATCTTATAAAATGCCTAAAATGCCCCTCACACTATTAAGATAGTCTTTAATCAATTAATTGTGGAATTTGATTATGGATGCATTGTATGCTGTTCTTAGATTTTTGTAATTTCATATTCTGGAAAATTAATGGAGTTTTACAAAAGATTAATATAAGACTTTCATATTTAATTTAGTTAAAAAGTTAATTTGTTAATATTATCAGTTCACAAGCTCACAGTGAACAAGATATACGAAAAAAACATTCATTTTTTATTAATTTCACCGAGATTCATGGTTGATTAACAACAGTTTGTTTTAATAGTTCCAAAATTTCAAAACAGATTATCGTTCCCTCCACAGAATTTCAAAATGAAAAGTTTAAACCTAAATTAAAAGATTATAAAATCCTAACCTTATTTTAAGTGTTTTCCTCTGGACCGTATTTGCTTTGCCGATAGTAGTTTCTTTTTTTCGTTCTTGATTCATGTTGTCCTCTCCAATTGACGATTACACCTCTCTAATTGACAATTACAGGTAACCAAATGCTTACTTCTGAAAAATCGAAACTTCCATTTAATGTTGAAGTCGATTTGTAATACACCTTCGGCTCCAATCCCCATTTTTCTAACCTTAACACATCTTTGACCGTCTGACTTTGAAAGATCGACACAACAAACGAATAAGCTTTAACCCAAATATTTGTTTTCGTTCTTCATTTCTATCTATACATAGAAGTCTGATTGTAATATGTGTTTGTGTTTCAGACAAACCTAAACGTTTGCTTTGTCGTCTAACTATAGAAAACTCCAATTTATGCTCCATGTTAAAGTAAAATTGTGTAAATGGTCCCTGTTTCATAATAATTGACAACTAACTTATATATTAATTTGTGAATCATTAACAAAATTTTATATACATTTTGTTTACTCATACGTTTTTTAATATAAGTAGTATATGTTGATATTTTATTTTATCAATGTTATATAAATATACAATACATATAGTTTTTATATTAGGGTACATAAAAAAAATAAAAACTATTTAGATGAAATCATATTTCAAATTTTGATTGACTTACACAATATGATAAAACAAATTAGACTTATATGTCAAATATTATCATAATTTTATTTTACACGTTATTTTGCTTTAATTTAATCAAACTCTCTGTTGCCTATCCTATTAATTTATAAAGTAATTGTTGTTATTTGTTCAGATTGCAAATATATCATGAAATCGTCTAATTCTAAAAAGAGCAGAAAATTAAATTGTTTTTATTTAGATAATAGAAATAACATTAATTTGTCTACTACATCTAACCGGCAAACTTCAACCGCTACAAATGCTATTGATTCAGCTTACAATGATATGTTTTTTCTTTAACATTTTTTTATATTATTGTTATGGAATTTTTAACCTCAAAATATATCTTTTAATAACATATTTTAACAAAAACTATTTTCATGTTATATAAATACAAACTTTTTCAAATTCTATATATTTTCAATATATAATATTCAATTCATATTTAAATAATTATATTATCTTCCTAAAGCAATTTCATAATCAAACAATAACATGTATTATTCTAACAATAATCTACAATATTTGTTAACAATAATTATATTATCTTCCAAAAAATTTGCCTATTTCATCATCCACGGAAGATTCATCATCTACAACATTTGTTAACAACGGTTACAATGGTACATTTCTTTCTTCACTATTATTATTAGTCATTATATATTATTATGAAAAATTTAATGTTATCCAAATTTCAATAATTTATTATTTTGAGTTTTATATCAAACACGATTATTTACACTCATATACATTTTATATCATATACATTTTATTAGTTATACAGTAACAAATGATAATATGTACTACTTGCAAGTAAGAGAGAAAAGAAGACACAGAAAATTATATTTGGATAATAAGAGATCAAACAAAAGGAGTACAAAATTCAGTGTTCAAAATCGAAGCGCACCACATGTCTTGACAAACATGGATAATTGTAACTATTTTATTTTTATTTTTTTTAAAATTTTTACTATTCATTGACCTATATAAAAATACATGCATTATCATAATTTTATATTATTTCCCTGGACCAATATAAAAGTTACATGGTAATTTTATTTTATAATAAATGTATTCAATTTTTATAACAATTTGTTTTTTTACAGATCAAACAAAAAACGTTCTGCATGGAAAAGAAAATGCACGTTCCTATGAATCTCGTGGAAACCAAAATACACCCCTACAATCTTCTTCTTCATATATAAATGTTAGAACTCCCTTATCTAACGTTTCAAATGGTAATAATATTGCTTTTAAAAATTTTCTTTCAACCACTTTCTAATATATTTATATATCATCACTTTTTTTTTTCCAGCTAATATTAGTTTCAATAACCACGCAACTTCAGCGTTACAAAATAAAATACATTACTCTGGACTTTGTAATGGTATGACCTCGAGAAATACATCTACAATAACTGTTTCTTCATCGCCAATCAAGTTAAATCCAGGTTGTCATAAATTGAAAAGGAAGTTGGAACATTTATCTTCTATTCCATTTATTGGTTTGACAGAAGATGTAGAAAATATGCATGAAGTCATTACTGAAAACAAAATAATTGGTATTTCCAAAGATAATCCATATATATACCCATTTTCTTCTTCTCTTATAACTCAAATATCGTATTATATATATTTATGTAATTTAATATTTTACTTATACCGCTTTATTTTATTACAAAATATTTTGATCATGGTGATCAAATTGCTGTATGTTAAACATGTCCTGCAAAATTTATGGAAAAATGAATCCATTAGAGGAAAACAAAGAGGGAACAAAGATTATTTATTATGTTGTGGTTATGGCAAGGTTCAACTTCCATATTTAAAGAACGCACTGCCAAATTATGAAAGAATGTTTCGAGGAACAAATTCTAAAAGCAAAAACTTTATGAAAAACATTCGACGTTACAATTCAATGTTTTCTTTTACGTCGATGGGTGGTAAAATTGATTCTTCAATCAATAGAGGAAATGCTCCATACATTTTCAGACTTGGTGGTCAAAATTATCATAGTATTGGAAGCCTTTTTATGACCAAATGGATCGCAACCAAAATTCTCATAGTTTTACATTTATTATACCGACAACAAAAATTCAAATAAATAGAGATGTTTTGGGTATATTTTCAACCTTCTTATTCACACTTAATTTTAATATTTTTTTCCTAATATTATGTATATATTCAATTTTTATAGTGGGTAAAAGCATCAATCTACATCAATCGATAATGATATTATTGAAGACTTGAAGGTGATGTTAGCTCTTATAGGATGGTAAGAGATACTTTTAAAAAAAAATCGTCAAGTTGATATGAAGTTAGTAATCATCGGGAGAAGGGATCGAGATGGAAGGACATATAACCTACCAACTGCTTCTGAGGTTGCTACTTTAATTATAGGAGACATTTCTGATTCAGTTGAAAATAGAGATATCTTTTTTGAAACTAAATCAAGATTTCTACAACGTATAAGTGAATTGCATCCTTCTTACCATCCTCTGCAATATCCGCTACTATTTCCATATGGGGATGATGGTTACAGCGTTGATACTCTTCATAGAGGTGTTACATCTACAACAAACAACAAATGTGTAAAATGTACAATGAGAGAATTTTTCGCTTTTAGAATTCAAGATAGGGATTATTCGTTCTCAATGATTCTTAATTCAAAAAGGTTGTTTCAACAATTTTTGGTAGATGCTTATACGATGATTGAAAGTGAGAGATTGTATTACATACGTAGGCAACAACATGTTTTTAGATGTGAGTGTTATGAGAATTTGCATAACCAAAAAGATCAAGGCACTACAGATATCTCCAACGTCGACCAACGTATGATATTACCTTCATTTCGTCTGGTGGTGCGCGTTATATGCTGCAAAACTATTTGGATCTCATGTCATTATGTAAATGGTTTGGATATCCGGATTTCTTCATAACCTTTACGTGTAATCCCAAATGGCTAGAGGTTAAAAGGTTTCTTAAGGATACTTCACTTCAACCAGAAGACAGACCTGATATACTATGTAGGTTGTTTAAGATAAAGCTTGATGCATTTATTAAAGACTTAAGGGAGAATCACATTTTCGGCATAGTTCAAGTAGGTATTTGAATTTATGTTTCTTCATAATTGATAAAATTTATGATTTTTTTATATATTTCATTACGGTATAATCTGATGGGTTTTAGGCATAAGAACAATCATATGTGCTCATACAAACCCTAATGCTTGGATCTAGGTTTCTCTATTGTACATGCTTTGAATCCAAGACTAATAAACTTAGATCTAACATATTATAAACTGAATTAGGGTTTATAGAATTACCTTTGATTGTTATATAGCAATAACAATCAATTCCTTGCTTGGATTGGCTTCAAAAGCTTAGTGCCTCAAATGCTGCACCTCTAATGGAGTCACAAAGACCATATGCAACTTGGATGAAGAGGAGAAGAAAGGAGGCTGCCCAAAAACGACTAGAAACCCTAGAGAATCAGTTGTCCACGTTTTTGGGGCATAGGGGCCCTTTTTATACATGTAGGCTATTAGGGTTTACAACTAGGAAACCCTAATTTGGCTGCTTAAGCCCTAAGCAGCCCATGGACTCCTTTATTATATCACTTGGACGATTTCTAATGGGTTGCCCATAGAATTCGTCCAACCTATATATTATTAGGTGATCCATAGCCCAATTATGATTATCTTATAATTACAACTTCAGTCCCCTAAGTTTAATTAATCTCTTTTAGCCACAAAATTAATTATCAATTAATTCTTGACTAATATTAATTAAATGATATGATTTCTCCTTTAATATATTATTCTCATAATATTAATAAATCATATTTAAACCTTTCTCTCCTTAATTCATCCTACATATTGCTATGGTGAAGGTAACCCAAAAGGACCACGCTCATAATCGGGTCAAGTAAATACCAAAATAGTTGTGGACTTAGACACTAATCCAACAGTCTCCCACTTGGATAAGTCTAATAATTATTTTCCGTATGACTTCATAACCTGATCAGCAATCGTAGCTTTCAAAAGCCGCTGTCGACTCTGATCTTATCAGATAGCGTGTCCTCTAGATAAGGGATTATATATTCCTCCATTCTCAAGATATCGTATAGACATAAGACATGAATTTCAATCATTCTCTCTATACTGTTTCCCGACTTCCGATTTATGACGACTGATAACAGACTACAATTGAACACATCAACTTAGTCCCGGCTTGGCCAAGCGCTTAGGTATCATCACTAAATCATCGAGAGGCCCACATATATCGCTTTTATCCCACCTTGGGTAAAAGGAATGGATAAACTTCGACTCAAATGCTCGCTTGCATTTATTGATCGAATCACACACAACAATAAGTTTTATAACACCAAGTTACTGGTGCGTTTACTTATTATCAATGTGCAACCGACCAACAAATAACAACTCACATGTCTCGGTTTCAAGAATATACAATATTATCGTCTCACTAATCATTCGTGATGAATCCATGAAGTGATCCAAGTGAGCGTGGGTTTAATCCAATACTCTAATCTTATCAAAGCACTCATGAACTCTGCAGTAAACTTGTGCTATGTCTAAACACTTCAGACAACCTACAGACAGATTCATGACAGTCTTCCTTCATACCTACTCCCAACGTATGACCGACTGTGGATGTTTGAATAACCTAGTTATTCTGGAAGTCAAAACATGCAAACTGAAACATAACAATAATATTTAATCCTATATGGCCCATAACTTGTGAGAGTAAATAAAACACTTCTATTTATCCACCATATTGATTACTCATTATTTATCATTTAATGTTTCGAATAATCAACTCATTACTTGAATTACAACAACAAGTGTCCCATGCTCCAAGCATGCACACTTTGTTTCCTATGGTCCATGCTTTGTGAAATAGATCAATTGAGAACTTTTCCAATGATGCTCATTTCTCAATTCCCCAATCCTTATCATTAGTGTATGAATGCAAGGTTCTTTGCTACTATTAGAATATGCTAGATTCTAACATCTTATGCAACGATCCTTCGGTAAAGTCATAGCACAAAAGTCACCAAGACTTGGCTAATGAAATTATGAAGTACTTTATCTGAAATTGTTACAAGACAATTCCATAGACGTGAAGTCTCACATTCAAAGTACATTCCTTTGAACATCCTTCTTGCATAAAGTTTTTTTTAATCTAGACACAGAGTCTCAATATCCAACTCCCAATATGGAAACATGTCCACATTTGCCATATGGCAACTCATTCTTAATAGAAGCATATCTATTCAAAATAATGTCGATATGGTTCATCCAATACCATACTCCCAACTACTCACAAGCAACCAATCCTAAGTGAACTTTGGATCGTCCTTTGCTAGTTGTTTAATTATTTTAGTCAAAACCAATTCTAGTCCTTTTTCCCTCTTAATGCGCTAGACATTTGAAAATTTTTTTGTGTAACAGCCCAGAATGTATTGTTAAATTGTGGTTTTGGGGTGTTTTAAGAGGGGACTCGGCGAGTTGGAGCCAGACTCGCCGAGTAGGATCGCAGACCTGGTCGCGGGTTCGCGACTGGACTCGACGAGTCCAGATATGGACTCGGCGAGTCTGCGCTGTTTAGCGAAAACCCTAGCCGTTCAGATTTGGGATGTATAAAAGGGACTTATTGGCCGTCATTGTTCGTTTTAGCCTTCTGAGAAGAACCCTAAATCGATTGTGTGCATCTAGAACAAGGTTAAAGGCCATTAGTGATTTTGAAGGAATTATTGTGCAAGGAAGAGAAGGGCTTGACTAAAGGAACAGCAGGGGAATCACGTTCTGAGGATTGGGGACACAGAGAGTACATCATCCAGGTAAGAATTCAAGTATGCTCTGATATGGTGATGTGTTTAGAGGATTAAAGTTTATGGAACCCTTTTGTGGATAGATTGAATGTTACCTTAGTCCCCCAAACGATTGTAACCCAGTGTTGGGACCTTTGGAGGTCCAGAATGTCCCATGACTGTGCATTCCGGGAATTGATGAAGGTTTTGGATTGAAATCCTTATGCCTTAGGTCAACATGTAAATTATAAGTCTTGGGGTGTAGCATGAACGCCTAAACGAAGACCTTACGTGATGGACCAGTCTAAGAGGACCAGACCTATGAATGGTCGGAACAATTCTGACCTTGGGAAGCAGTTTGATCGACTGCATGGCATGGACTCGCCGAGTTCGATGAACAGACTCGGTGAGTAGCTTGGAGAATAACTGGGACTCGTCGAGCTGTTCTTCAGACTCGGCGAGTGGAGTCGGGGTGGCCCCGCGATTCTTCCAGGAGTAACTCGTCGGGTCATGGAGGATACTCGACGAGTAGAAGGGAATCTTAGAGGATTGGAGGACGTCTAGACTCGCCGAGTCGCCATAGTACTCGCCGAGTCCGGTCAAGTTGACCGTTGACCGTTGACCGTTGACCAGAGTTGACCTATGTCGGACTTCTTAGGGATAGTCAAACTTAGAGATAAACGTGTTAATAAGAGATATATGATGTTATAGGGAGATTGTAGCTCGGCGGATCGAGCACGAGTGATTTCGGGATTTGCTAGCTTTCGATATTCACGAGGTGAGTCTTCTCACTATACTGTACCCGTAAGGGTTGGCTGTGTGACCGGAAGGTCGGATATGATATGTGATATATGTGCTATATGTGGTAAGTTAATTGTTATGTGTGCTGTGTATGTTTATATGGGCCGGAAGGCAATATGTTATGGGCTAGAAAGCAATAAGTTATGGGCCGGAAGGCGATTATGTTATGGGCCGGAAGGCGTTGTGTTGTGGACCGGAAGGTCCGGGCCTGTAAAGGCGTATATGAGTAAGTTGTATATTGGGGAACTCACTAAGCATTTATGCTTACAGTTGCTATGTATGTGTTTCAGGTACTAGCGAGGACCGTGGGAAGGCGCCGACGTGATGCGTACACACTGATTGATGTTTTGAGATCTTGGGAATTCTATGATTTGTATTTCGACATAACACTTGGAATAATTATATTTAGTTTGAATAAAAATACTTTATTTTGTTTGAAATGAAAATTTGTTTGAAAATTTGCGTTGTTACAATTGGTATCAGAGCCTTGGTTTGAGGGATTCGGGTGCACCTTCGGGTGTAACTGAACTTAAACCGAGGATTTGAGGAAAACTTTTTTAAAAAAAAAAAATAATAAAGGCATAAATTTTTATAAATGATATTGTGGTAAACAAGAAAGAAGCAGTGTGTACGATCAGTCAGCGCCCGAACGGTAAAGATCCCCAAAATACCTTACAATGTTATGTTATGAGATGAATTATGATATAAATTGCTATGCATGCTAGAAGGCTAGGTATTCATGATAGGACTAGAGTGGCCTGATTTGTGATGCCTTAGTCTAAGGAGTTTGTCGATATGAGATACTTGATAGCGTGCAGGTAGATAATGCATATTAAAAGTAGAGTACTCACTATTCGGGATTTGGGGAGGAAGATTTGGGACGAATGCTGATACGGTGTGGTCGGTAGTATTGGGCCCATACTACCGAAGACACCGGGTCAGTGGGAGACCCAAGTAAGAATCCCTGGATATCGGAGACTGAGTAGGGTTGCATTATCGAGTACGATTGTACTTGATGGAGTCTCTGATAGTTTTATGTTGTATTTCAGAGACATCATGGTTAGACCACACCATGGGGCGAGTTCGAGCGGTGTGAGTGACAAGGAGATTCGTCAGCTGATTCAGGAGGAGGTAGCTGCAGCGATCCGGGCTGAGATCCCGGAGATGTTCGTGACGGCGAACTTCACTTTGGCGGAGATTACAGCAGTGACACTGGAGAGGTTTACTACCATGTTTAGGGACGAGTACATTCCCCAAGTGGAGAGGGAACGATTGGTTCAGGAGTTCTTAACCCTTAAGCAGGGTACTGATTCGGTTGCGGTGGTCACGCGGAAGTTTCATGAGAGGGAGATGTTCTGCCCCGAGCTGGTGTCTACAGAGCAGTCGCGGATGAGCCGGTACTTGGGTGTTTTGAGGATGGATATCCGGGAGTTTGTGTCGAACTCCACCTATCATACTTTTGCTGAGCTTCAGGCGAATGCCAGGAAGCGCGAGATCGAGTTGGAGACCCAGGCCAGGGAGGAGGCCGAGTCTCAGCAGGTGGACCGGCGGCCGGCTCAGTCACAGCCGGCAGCCAAGCGGACCAAGTCCGCCGATTCGAGGACGGGAGGTCCGAAGGGCCGCACTTGCGGAAAGTGCGGCAAGGGTCACGATGGGGCGTGTCGAGCTGGTGGTTGCTATAAGTGTGGCAAGGAGGGACACATCGCCAGGGATTGCCCTAAGGAGTTTATGGTTTGTTTTCATTGCAACCAGACAGGCCATCGGAAGGCCGAGTGCCCTCAGCTTCGTCAGGGATCTACACCTACTGCCAGGACTACTGAGACTCGACCGGCGAAGGTCGAGGCCCCGAGGGCTCGCGGGAGAGCCTTTCAGCTGACTGCGGAGGAGGTCCGCGCTGCGCCCGACGTTGTGGCAGGTATGCTGTAATTCACGTATTTATTTAAAGTCGAATGTTATGCTTATGTTATTATATGTGTAGGTACTTTTCTTATGAACTCTATGCCTGCTCTAGTGTTATTTGACTCGGGTGCGAGTAGGTCCTTTGTATCTTTAGCTTTTAGTCAACATATCAGCATTAGTCGTGAGTCGTTAAGTCGGCCTCTGAGCGTTTCTATAGCGGCCGAGAGAGTGATTTGTGCCACGGAGGTTCTTCGGGGATGCGTGCTAGAGATTTTCGGGGTTGAGTTTCCAATTGACCTGATTCCTATTGCGATGGGTGATGTCTGTGTCATCGTGGGCATGGACTGGTTGAGCCGATTCAGCGCTGTCATCGACTGTGAGCGTCAGCTGGTGACTATACGAGACCCTAGTGGGGGAGTTCTTACGGTGTATGGCGAGGGTACTCGTTCGGGATCAGCTTTTTGTTCGGCCGCTAGGGTGAGGCAATGTCTACAGCAGGGATGTAAGGGTTTTGTGGCGTATGTGATGGATTCGCGGGAGGCTTCCGAGAGACCGAGGTCAGTGGAGGAGGTCCCAGTGGTGCGTGAGTTTTCGGATGTTTTCCCTGAGGAGCTGCCGGGAGTACCTCCTGCGAGGCAAGTAGAGTTTGGTATCGATCTGATTCCGGGGGCCGCGCCTATTGCGAAGGTGCCTTATCGTCTCGCACCTCCAAAGATGCAAGAATTGTCCTCGCAACTCCAGGAGTTGCTGGGGAAGGGATTCATTCGGCCGAGCAGCTCGCCGTGGGGAGCACCTATTCTGTTCGTCAAGAAGAAGGATGGTTCACACCGGATGTGCATTGATTACCGGGAGTTGAACAAATTGACGGTCAAGAACCGTTACCCGTTACCGAGGATCGATGATTTATTCGATCAGTTGCAAGGGGCATCTTGGTTTTCCAAGATCGATCTGAGGTCAGGGTACCATCAGGTGAGAGTGCGGGATGAGGACGTCCAGAAGACAGCATTTAGGACGCGATATGGGCATTATGAGTTTGTGGTGATGCCTTTCGGGCTCACCAATGCCCCGACTGTGTTCATGGACCTCATGAACAGGGTATGCAGGCCGATGTTGGATCGGTCAGTGATTGTATTTATCGACGACATCCTAGTGTATTCGAGATCTAGAGAGCAGCATGAGGAACATTTGCGGGAGGTCCTTGAGGTATTGAGGTCAGAGAAGCTCTATGCAAAGTTCTCCAAATGTGACTTTTGGTTGCGGGAGGTCCAATTTCTTGGACATGTTGTTAATCAGGAAGGGATATTGGTCGATCCGGCCAAGGTTGAGGCTGTGATGAGTTGGGAGGTGCCGAAGTCACCCTCTGAGATCAGAAGTTTCCTTGGGTTGGCAGGGTACTATCGGAGATTTATTAAGGACTTCTCCAAGATCGCAGTGCCGCTCACCAGATTGACCCGGAAGGGTGTTGCATTCTCATGGGGACCCGAGCAACAGACTTCCTTTGAGACACTTCGCCAGAGACTGTGCGAAGCCCCGGTATCAGCTCTCCCGGAATGGATGGAAGATTTTGTTGTATATTGCGACGCATCGATTTCGGGACTGGGTGCAGTATTGATGCAGAGAGGTCATGTGATAGCTTATGCATCGAGGCAGCTGAAGCCTCATGAGGCGAGATATCCCACACATGATTTAGAGTTGGGGGCGGTAGTGTTCGCTCTCAAGATTTGGCATCACTACCTGTATGGGGTTCCATAAGAGTTTGAAGTATTTGATGGATCAACCCAACCTAAATATGCATCAGAGGAGGTGGTTGGATGTGGTCAAGGATTATGATTGTGAAATCCTGTACCACCCGGGCAAGGCTAATGTGGTAGCCGATGCATTGAGCCGCAGGGCGGAGAGCACTCCATTGCGAGATGTATGTCTGAGACTGACTGTGATGACTCCGGTATTGGATGCTATTCGTGGGGCACAGGCTGAGGCTGTGAGACCTGAGGTGCAGAAGAAAGAGCGGGTCGTTGGGTTAATTTCAGAGTTCGTTAAGGATGGACGAGGACTTCTGACGTTTCAGGGTCGGATTTGGGTACCGTTCGTGGGCGGTACGCGTATTACTTTGATGGAAGAGGCTCATAGATCGAAATTCTCGATCCATCCCAGTGCTACGAAGATGTATTTGGATTTGAGGAAGGAATATTGGTGGCCCTGTATGAAGAGAGACGTCGCCTGGTTCGTTGAGAGGTGCTTGACCTGCCGTAGAGTTAAGGCCGAGCACCAGAGACCGCATGGAAAGTTACAGCCATTGGAGATTCCTGAGTGGAAGTGGGAACAGATCACTATGGATTTCATCACCAAATTGCCGAGAACTGCCAGAGGAGTCGATGCAATTTGGGTGATTGTGGATAGGTTGACGAAGAGTGCACACTTCCTTGCCATCAGCGAGAGTTCATCAACGGAGAAGTTGGCGGAGTTATATGTGAGAGAAGTAGTATCTCGGCATGGAGTGCCGATCTCGATTGTTTTGGACCGTGATGTACGCTTCACTTCCACGTTCTGGAAGAAATTTCATGAGGAGCTGGGTACTAAGCTGCATTTTAGTACCGCATACCATCCCCAGACAAACGGTCAGAGCGAGCGGACGATTCAGACGTTGGAGGACATGCTTCGAGCGTGTGTGTTAGATTTCGGGGGTAGCTGGGATGCGTATTTACCCTTGGCAGAGTTTTGAAACAACAACAGCCATCATTCGAGCATTGGTATGCCACCTTTTGAGTTGTTGTATGGTAGGAGGTGTCGGACCCCCATTTGCTGGGGAGAGGTGGGACAGAGAGTGATGGGCAGTACAGAGATTGTGATTCAGACGACAGAGCAGATTCAACAGGTTAGGCAGAGGTTATCGACCGCTCAGAGCCGACAGAAGAGTTATGCGGACAGACGCCGATCCGAACTTGAATTTCAAGTCGGCGACTTCGTTCTCCTGAAGGTCTCTCCTTGGAAAGGAGTAATTCGATTCAGGAAGAGGGGCAAGCTGGGACCCCGGTATATTGGGCCATTTCGCGCGATCGCAAGGATAGGCCGGGTAGCCTATCGTTTGGAGTTGCCAACGGAGTTGGGGCAGATCCACGACACTTTTCATGTGTCGCAATTGAGGAAGTGCATAGCCGATGAGTCAGCACTGGTTCCATTAGAGGATATTCAAGTGGATGCGAGTCTGAACTATGCTGAGAGACCAGTGGCCATCAGGGATCGGAAGATCAAGGTTCTGAGGAACAAGGAGGTACCTCTGGTGTTGGTTCAGTGGCAACATCGGAAAGGATCGGAAATGACTTGGGAGCCGGAACGTGAGATGCGGGAGCAGCATCCGAAACTATTTTCAGAACGAGACTTCGAGGGCGAAGTCTAATCCTAGTGGGGGAGAATTGTAACAGCCCGGAATCTCAGGTATTGTTAAATTGTGGTTTTGGGGTGTTTTAAGAGGGGACTCGGCGAGTTGGAGCCAAACTCGCCGAGTAGGATCGCAGACCTGGTCGCGGGTTCGCGACTGGACTCGACGAGTCCAGATATGGACTCGGCGAGTCTGTGCTGTTTAGCGAAAACCCTAGCCGTTCAGATTTGGGATGTATAAAAGGGACTTATTGGCCGTCATTGTTCGTTTTAGCCTTCTGAGAAGAACCCTAAATCGATTGTGTGCATCTAGAACAAGGTTAAAGGCCATTAGTGATTTTGAAGGAATTATTGTGCAAGGAAGAGAAGGGCTTGGCTAAAGGAACAGCAGGGGAATCACGTTCTGAGGATTGGGGACACAGAGAGTACATCATCCAGGTAAGAATTCGAGTATGCTCTGCTATGGTGATGTGTTTAGAGGATTAAAGTTTATGGAACCCTTTTGTGGATAGATTGAATGTTACCCTAGTCCCCCAAACGATTGTAACCCAGTGTTGGGACCTTTGGAGGTCCAGAATGTCCCATGACTGTGCATTCCGGGAATTGATGAAGGTTTTGGATTGAAATCCTTATGCCTTAGGTCAACATGTAAATTATAAGTCTTGGGGTGTAGCATGAACGCCTAAACGAAGACCATACGTGATGGACCAGTCTAAGAGGACCAGACCTATGAATGGTCGAAACAATTCTGACCTTGGGAAGCAGTTTGATCGACTGCATGGCATGGACTCGCCGAGTTCGATGAACAGACTCGGTGAGTAGCTTGGAGAATAACTGGGACTCATCGAGCTGTTCTTCAGACTCGGCGAGTGGAGTCGGGGTGGCCCCGCGATTCTTCCAGGAGTAACTCGTCGGGTCATGGAGGATACTCGACGAGTAGAAGGGAATCTTAGAGGATTGGAGGACGTCTAGACTCGCCGAGTCGCCATAGTACTCGCCGAGTCCGGTCAAGTTGACCGTTGACCAGAGTTGACCTATGTCGGACTTCCTAGGGATAGTCAAACTTAGAGATAAAAGTGTTAATAAGAGATATATGATGTTATAGGGAGATTGTAGCTCGGCGGATTGAGCACGAGTGATTTCGGGATTTGCTAGCTTTCGATATTCACGAGGTGAGTCTTCTCACTATACTGTACCCGTAAGGGTTGACTGTGTGACCGGAAGGTCGGATATGATATGTGATATATGTGCTATATGTGGTAAGTTAATTGTTATGTGTGCTGTGTATGTTTATATGGGCCGGAAGGCAATATGTTATGGGCCGGAAGGCAATAAGTTATGGGCCGGAAGGCGATTATGTTATGGGCCGGAAGGCGTTGTGTTGTGGACCGGAAGGTCCGGGCCTGTAAAGGCATATATGAGTAAGTTGTATATTGGGGAACTCACTAAGCATTTATGCTTACAGTTGCTATGTATGTGTTTCAGGTACTAGCGAGGACCGTGGGAAGGCGCCGACGTGATGCGTACACACTGATTGATGTTTTGAGATCTTGGGAATTCTATGATTTGTATTTCGACATAACACTTGGAATAATTATATTTAGTTTGAATAAAAATACTTTATTTTGTTTGAAATGAAAAATTTGTTTGAAAATTTGCGTTGTTACAATTGGTATCAGAGCCTTGGTTTGAGGGATTCGGGTGCACCTTCGGGTGTAACTGAACTTAAACCGAGGATTTGAGGAAAACTTTTTTTAAAAAAAAAAAATAATAAAGGCATAAATTTTTATAAATGATATTGTGGTAAACAAGAAAGAAGCAGTGTGTACGATCAGTCAGCGCCCGAACGGTAAAGATCCCCAAAATACCTTACAATGTTATGTTATGAGATGAATTATGATATAAATTGCTATGCATGCTAGAAGGCTAGGTATTCATGATAGGACTAGAGTGGCCTGATTTGTGATGCCTTAGTCTAGGGAGTTTGTCGATATGAGATACTTGATAGCGTGCAGGTAGATAATGCATATTAAAAGTAGAGTACTCACTATTCGGGATTTGGGGAGGAAGATTTGGGACGAATGCTGATACGGTGTGGTCGGTAGTATTGGGCCCATACTACCGAAGACAGCGGGTCAGTGGGAGACCCAAGTAAGAATCCCTGGATATCGGAGACTGAGTAGGGTTGCATTATCGAGTACGATTGTACTTGATGGAGTCTCTGATAGTTTTATGTTGTATTTCAGAGACATCATGGTTAGACCACACCATGGGGCGAGTTCGAGCGGTGTGAGTGACAAGGAGATTCGTCAGCTGATTCAGGAGGAGGTAGCTACAGCGATCCGGGCTGAGATCCCGGAGATGTTCGTGACGGCGAACTTCACTTTGGCGGAGATTACAGCAGTGACACTGGAGAGGTTTACTACCATGTTTAGGGACGAGTACATTCCCCAAGTGGAGAGGGAACGATTGGTTCAGGAGTTCTTAACCCTTAAGCAAGGTACTGATTCGGTTGCGGTGGTCACGCGGAAGTTTCATGAGAGGGCGATGTTCTGCCCCGAGCTGGTGTCTACAGAGCAGTCGCGGATGAGTCGGTACTTGGGTGTTTTGAGGAGGGATATCCGGGAGTTTGTGTCGAACTCCACCTATCATACTTTTGCTGAGCTTCAGGCGAATGCCAGGAAGCGCGAGATCGAGTTGGAGACCCAGGCCAGGGAGGAGGCCGAGTCTCAGCAGGTGGACCGGCGGCCGGCTCAGTCACAGCCGGCAGCCAAGCGGACCAAGTCCGCCGATTCGAGGACGGGAGGTCCGAAGGGCCGCACTTGCGGAAAGTGCGGCAAGGGTCACGATGGGGCGTGTCGAGCTGGTGGTTGCTATAAGTGTGGCAAGGAGGGACACATCGCCAGGGATTGCCCTAAGGGGTTTATGGTTTGTTTTCATTGCAACCAGACAGGCCATCGGAAGGCCGAGTGCCCTCAGCTTCGTCAGGGATCTACACCTACTGCCAGGACTACTGAGACTCAACCGGCGAAGGTCGAGGCCCCGAGGGCTCGCGGGAGAGCCTTTCAGCTGACTGCGGAGGAGGTCCGCGCTGCGCCCGATGTTGTGGCAGGTATGCTGTAATTCACGTATTTATTTAAAGTCGAATGTTATGCTTATGTTATTATATATGTAGGTACTTTTCTTGTGAACTCTGTGCCTGCTCTAGTGTTATTTGACTCGGGTGCGAGTAGGTCCTTTGTATCTTTAGCTTTTAGTCAACATATCAGCATTAGTCGTGAGTCGTTAAGTCGGACTCTGAGCGTTTCTATAGCGGCCAAGAGAGTGATTTGTGCCACGGAGGTTCTTCGGGGATGCGTTCTAGAGATTTTCGGGGTTGAGTTTCCAATTTACCTGATTCCTATTGCGATGGGTGATGTCTGTGTCATCGTGGGCATGGACTGGTTGAGCCGATTCAGCGCTGTCATCGACTGTGAGCGTCAGCTGGTGACTATACGAGACCCTAGTGGGGGAGTTCTTACGGTGTACGGCGAGGGTACTCGTTCGGGATCAGCTTTTTGTTCGGCCGCTAGGGCGAGGCAATGTCTACAGCAGGGATGTAAGGGTTTTGTGGCGTATGTGATGGATTCGCGGGAGGCTTCCGAGAGACCGAGGTCAGTGGAGGAGGTCCTAGTGGTGCGTGAGTTTTCGGATGTTTTCCCTGAGGAGCTGCCGGGAGTACCTCCTGCGAGGCAAGTAGAGTTTGGTATCGATCTGATTCCGGGGGCCGCACCTATTGCGAAGGTGCCTTATCGTCTTGCACCTCCAGAGATGCAAGAATTGTCCTCGCAACTCCAGGAGTTGCTGGGGAAGGGATTCATTCGGCCTAGCAGCTCGCCGTGGGGAGCACCTATTCTGTTCGTCAAGAAGAAGGATGGTTCACACCGGATGTGCATTGATTACCGGGAGTTGAACAAATTGACGGTCAAGAACCGTTACCCGTTACCGAGGATCGATGATTTATTCGATCAGTTGCAAGGGGCATCTTGGTTTTCCAAGATCGATCTGAGGTCAGGGTACCATCAGGTGAGAGTGCGGGATGAGGATGTCCAGAAGATAACATTTGGATGTGGTCAAGGATTATGATTGTGAAATCCTGTACCACCCGGGCAAGGCTAATGTGGTAGCCGATGCATTGAGCCGCAGGGCGGAGAGCACTCCATTGCGAGATGTATGTCTGAGACTGACTGTGATGACTCCGGTATTGGATGCTATTCGTGGGGCACAGGCTGAGGCTGTGAGACCTGAGGTGCAGAAGAAAGAGCGGGTCGTTGGGTTAATTTCAGAGTTCGTTAAGGATGGACGAGGACTTCTGACGTTTTAGGGTCGGATTTGGGTACCGTTCGTGGGCGGTACGCATATTACTTTGATGGAAGAGGCTCATAGATCGAAATTCTCGATCCATCCCGGTGCTACGAAGATGTATTTGGATTTGAGGAAGGAATATTGGTGGCCCTGTATGAAGAGAGACGTCGCCTGGTTCGTTGAGTGGTGCTTGACCTGCCGTAAAGTTAAGGCCGAGCACCAGAGACCGCATGTCAAGTTACAGCCATTGGAGATTCCTGAGTGGAAGTGGGAACATATCACTATGGATTTCATACAAGCATAACACTTATGCTCCCACTATCACGATGATTATTATCATATAAGCATAACACTTATGCTCCCACTAGCTTTGACATGTATTCAGAAAACTGCTAAACTTCCAGAAAACAATACCTATTGAATTTCTGAAGTTCATATTTCTAATACCAGATGCTTCGATAAGCCTTTATCTAAGCTTCTTAACCTTATACACCTTTGCCTTAGATAGCTCATGTGTGTGTTTAAATAATTCAGAACTTATGTTACTAAGTTCCAAATGTTGAAACTAATTGCCAAATCTCACAATTCGAACTATGGAAAGGGATGCCGTAACCATAATCGAATTTGAGAATACAATTTTCACAATCGCTATCTTCTTAAAATCTCTCTTAGTGAAAGCATTTCCTCACAGTCATTTTCATAAAGGAGGGAATCTTATGACACTTAGATTCTATGGTGTATGAGTTTCTATCCATGTGAATTTTCCAAAACCAAAGTTTGTGACAAATCCAAACTCAAATGGACTGAACTTTCTTAATCTTGATTTCTTGCCTTATGGTAACACGAGTGCCCACCATGTCTTCCAAGTAGTTTAGAAACTTATCCTTACAAATCAATGTAATTTCCATTGATTAAGATGCTTTGTCTTTATATATTCAAATGAGAACTCATAGACCTCACATGCATAAATAACTCAATTGGAATGGCACAGAAACAAAATAATGTCAACACGATAGGTTGCAAACCTCAAGTCGTGTGATAGTGATGATCGATAAGGTTTATTCTTGATTTTTTCTTGGAACCTTTCAAGACCATTAAGACTCCCACTGACTCCTTGACATATAAGATTCTCTTGTCAAGAAACATTTCTTGACAAAACAAATATTCAAGAGTTAGTGTAGTTCTTATCAAGACAAAACACTTCACATAATTGGTCCTAGTTGGTCTTTGTCTTATCCAAGACAACACAACTTACCAATATCAAATGTGCAAGAATAAGAAAACTTTTCTAAATTCCACATTTGACGAGTGTTATAAACCTACTTTAGACTTTTCACTCAATGTCACAATCTTGACTTTAAGACTTGATATTGGAACGAAGTATGATTGACTTCTTGATTTAACCATTTCTAAAATTCTCGATTCCTCTTCTTAGACGTGAAATTGCACTAAGACTCACTTAGAGGATCAATTGAGACATGGCTCTTAATCATAAAGACTTATCATAAAACACAATAAAAGGTACTCTCCATTCTTCTTAGAAATAGAGAAACTTTTATCTTTCTACCTACTTGATTCTTCTTTATTCAACTTAATCTTATAAGTATAATCATATTTACTAAACTTTAGTAAATCATGACGAATATCTTTGTCACTCTTGTGGTGGACTTGATCAATGCACAACCTAGTGTACTTGATCTCCTAGTCCTTCAATTGACACTTTGTCAAAAAATTAGTCTAAGTTTCCTAAATGTGAAAGTTTTTCATTCATCATACAATACACATTGCATGATTCCAAGTTTCTGTCCACTTGAAACTTGGGCGATGAAAAACTCTCCCTATTTGGTAAACTTTTGATATTTCCACAAATAATACAATTAAGAATTAAATCCATTATTGCTAATAATAGAAACATTCAAACATCAATTTTTTTCATACATGCCATTGCAAGGATAAATAAATCAAAATTTATTTTATTGCGGAAAAACTTGTCCTCACAATGCAATTCATCTGAAAAACTATGCTATTACATATTTCTTAACAATCTATTCTAACTCCAAGTAGTAGCTCAAGAATCCATTCTTCAAGTAATGCGATCGAAATCCATTTCTTCATGATTAGATTCAGCTCACTTCTTCCCTCAAGCTTCCTCTCTTTTCTTCGATCCTACAAAACATCAAAATGTAATCTTATCACATCATGTATTAAGAATCTAGAATAGGAACTCAAAAGAGTTAGATAATGGATTTTACCTGAAGTAGAGCCATACGTCTTGACTCTCCCATCTCTTAGATCTCTCAGGTAGTTAGGGCAGCTTCGTCTCCAATGCCCATTCTCTTGGCAATAAAATCAAATGGACTCTTTTGGCATAGCACATCGGATAATCACAGACTTAGTTCTTTCTGGATTTCCAATGTTGCCAGTGCCCATTGAAGTTTGGGATCTTGATTTACCATACACATTTGCTTGACCAGCATGCCAAATCATTGCTGATTCAGCAGCTATAAGCAAATAGGTGAGATCAATTAGGGTCACGTCGTGGTCCGTCATATAGTACTCTCTAATGAACTCACTATATGATTCAGGAAGTGACTGAAGAACCCAGTCAACAGCCAATTCACTTGAAATCTCGACACCCAACATGCTTAACCTCTCAATGTGTGACTTCATCTCTAAGATTTGTGCACATACAAGTTTCCCATCTTCGTGTTTACTTGCCAAAAGGACTTGAGTGAGCTTGAACTTTTCAAGCCTTTGAACTTGTGGGTCAGGGAGAACAATTGGAGTAGGTGGAGGAAGTGAAGCACGACTTTCATTTCCTTGATCATATCTCGGAACATCATCTTCATTTGGAAAGCTTGTTCCAAAGGATTTGGGAAGACCATTGTAAGATGTAGACATCTACAAAACGGGAGAAAATTCAAGTTAAGTTGATTAGAATTCTTGATGCAACACCCAAATGAAACATCAAGCTAGGATCCAACACAATACTCTACAACCTAGAAGAGGGATGCTGTAATCTAGTTGCAGAATATTTGAAGGTAGGTAAATGACGATTTACCAATTTCCACCATGAAAAATGAAAAGGAAGATTAAGTTTTAAATGAATTGAAACTCCTAGATCTTTTGAGATTCATTGAACTTTTCAATGGCATGTTTAATCTCGATTATGCCCTACTATTTGTGACTGGGATGCCGAGGATCACAAATAAGGTGTGAATAACCATACGAATCACGTGGTGTACCCAATGCTACAATCACCTAATCAATGTGCCGGTTAGCCACACACGCTCCATTGATCTATGACAAACATCGAGTCACCCTTCGCTACCAATGTCATCCCCAAATTAGTGTGCCGGTTAACCACACATGCTCCACTAACGGTTGACAAGGGTACGAAGTGTAATTCCATGGGTTAGCATACAATTTCACATTTTGCCTAAAGTAACTATGATTTGGGAATTTGAAAAAGCATTTAGTTACTTTGTACTTCATTATACTTATAATGGAAGGTTTCTGTCCTATCCTACCTGTTCGGCTAACGACCCTCCACTAGTCAAGAGTACGGTGGGTAAGAGTGGATACCCATTCAATCGCCATTTTATAGGCAATTTCCTTAAACACCCCTTATAGACTAGCTTCGTGAATGAGGCCTACTAACGGTAAGACTGACTATTTACTCATACATATAAATAATATTAGACTTTTAATGTTATATATAGTATAGGGTGTATTTTACACTTTTAAAATACTAGGTGGTTCAATTTAGTAAATTATACTTATAATTTAATTAAATGTAAACCAAAACTTTATGGGTTTATTAAATCACTTTTAATTACACACTTTAATTAATTAATAAAACCACAAGGGTGTGATTTGAACCTTTCAAATTATTAGAGTTTTAGAATTTAACAATTCAAAATTAAACTTTTAATCAACTTTTAAATTCCAAAACTTGAGGGCAAGTTTTGAAACATTTCAAAACATTTGGGTTTAACTTATTTAAATTTCATAAACAAAACTTTTAAGTTCAAATTTAAACTATAAAACCTAAAGGGTGCAATTGAAACCTTTTCACATCACAAAGGATCAAATAACAAATAATAATTAATTTAGTTATTATCCATATTTGACCTAATCTTATTTCAATCATTAGATAATTACCAAATAACTTTAAATAATCCATATTTATCACATAAACAACCAATATTTAAAAGATTTGAAATTATCTATTATTTTGGTAAGGATAATCATTATTTTAAGATAAAATTCGGATTTTAACTTCATAAATCAATTTAAGCATCGAATCCAAGTCAAAACAGCAACTAAATCCCGAAGTACCCTCTGCCTGACGCACTGACTCGCCGAGTCAGACGTGGACTCACCGAGTAGGGCCAACTCGCCGAGTCCAGATACTGACTCGCCGAGTTGAGTCGGGCAGAGGCAAAAAACTCGTTTTTCAGTAAATAATTCAACATAGCATCACATACAACTGAAACCAATCAAGGCTCTGATACCACTGATGGGTTTTAGGCATATGAACAATCCTATGTGCTCATACAAACCCTAATGCTTGGATCTAGGTTTCTCTATTGTACATGCTTTGAATCCAAGACTAATAAACTTAGATCTAACATATTATAAACTGAATTAGGGTTTATAGAATTACCTTTGATTGTTATATAGCAATAACAATCAATTCCTTGCTTGGATTGGCTTCAAAAGCTTAGTGCCTCAAGTGCTGCACCTCTAATGGAGTCACAAACACCATATGCAACTTGGATGAAGAGGAGAAGAAAGGAGGCTGCCCAAAAACGAATTGAGACCCTAGAGAATCAGTTGTCCACGTTTTTGGGGCATCGGGGCCCTTTATATACATGTAAGCTATTAGGGTTTACAACTAGGAAACCCTAATTTGGCTGCTTAAGCCCTAAGCAGCCCATAGACTCCTTTATTATATCACTTGGATGATTTCTAATGGGCTGCCCATAGAATTCGTCCAACCTATATATTATTAGGTGATCCATAGCCCAATTATGATTATCTTATAATTACAACTTCAGTCCCCTAAGTTTAATTAATCTCTTTTAGCCACAAAATTAATTATCAATTAATTCTTGACTAATATTAATTAAATGATATGATTTCTCCTTTAATATATTATTCTCATAATATTAATAAATCATATTTAAACCTTTCTCTCCTTAATTCATCCTACATATTGCTATGGTGAAGGCAACCCAAAAGGACCATGCTCATAATCGGGTCAAGTACATACCAAAATAGTTGTGGACTTAGACACTAATCCAACATAATCGTATTTGATTTTTGTGAAAAATATTATGCAGTTGTTAATACATTTGAATTTCAAAAAAGAGGTTTTCCCCATAGTCACAAATATCTATTTATGCATTCTGACTACAAGCTACCCATTGTTCAATTTATTAATCCGATAACTTCAGCTGAGATACCAAACATAGATGAAGATTCGAAATTGTATTCTCTTGTGAATGAGTTCATGATTCATGGTCCATGTGTGTGACAACCCAAATTTTTTTATCTTGTAAGCCCAACTAATCAACCAAAATTCAATCTTAATTCTATTACCTTCTAGCCTTGTTAAGGGTCATTCTAATGAGTTCTAAGCTTAGTATACTTAAGGATTGAGTGTTAGGAAGTAATAGCGTGAGATCAGAAGGCTGCACTGAACCAGAAAGCCAACCACATGGGGTTTACGGCCGTAAACTCCATTCACGGCCATAAACACCCTTCTGGCCATGAATTCCATCCATAAGGATGATATCCCTTCATTTTTCATCATTTCTCACAATTTCAAGTCAAGAACTTCCATTCTCTCTCAAATATCATCAAGAATTACTCCATTTCTAGTCCAAATTATAATTAATTCTTCCTTTTATTCCTTGATATCCTTATTGATCTAATACAACCCGATGATTTCATCCATGAATTCACCATTTTTGCCTAGATCTTCAAAATCATCATCTTTCACCAAGAGCACCAAGAACACACACACACACTTGTTCTTGGTGGCCGTGAACTCCCAAGGGATCCCAAAATCGTAAGTGTTTCATCCTATACCTTGTTATGCTTGAAAGACTACTAGATTATAGCCTTGAAACATCATCTAACTCATGAACATCAAGAGTGTACGACCGTACACTCTATCTATGGTCATATACCCTTGTTTGGTTCATAACCTAAGGCCTTAAACACTTTCTAGGTACGTGTTATCCATTAGAACTTTTGAACCCTTGAATCAAGACCTAAAATGCATCCATTTGGAGTGTTTATGGTCGTACACACTTGGTGTGGCCATACACATCTCAAGTCCTTCCAAAATGAAAGCTATGTTCATCCTCTTGTTGCACGTTAAGACACACTAGTTTCCCCATGGATCAAACACCCTTTTTGCATGTTTTCCATGAGTGTACGGCCGTACAATCCTTGAATGTACACCCCTTGGTCGTACATTCCCTTATGTGGCCGTAAACCCCTATTAGTCAATCACATGTGATTGTAACACTTAGTTCAAGTGTTTCCTAGTCCCTAAGGGCGTTTCCATGCACTTTCGTTATTTAAAACACTAATTGCATGCCTATATATGCCATTATATGTCATTTAGGACTCGTTTGTGTCTCGGGAATTCATTCGTGGAACTTCTCATCCTTACGCGAATCTGCAATTGAATCACCCACATAAGGTAAGTTCATACCCCCTATAATCAATCTTTTAAATATTTTTAAATGCTTTTAAGGGGGGGGGGGGGGGGGAGATAGAAGTTGGACACAATTATAATTGTGTAAATGTTATTTGTGATAACCATCATATTCAAAGGAGTTCTTATACTTTATAAGTGATCAAAACCATTTCAAAAACTCTTTTAAGTTATGTTACTTTAATTGTTTATAAAACCCCATTTTTAAGGTAGAATCATAACTAAGTAGATAAATGTGTCTTTTATTCAAGTCAGTAACAGTTCAAACAAACATACTAGTAAACTATAAAGGGTATAGTTTAGGGGTTCAGGACATACAATAACAAGAATAGAAGGAACATACGATAACAAGAACAAGATAACAATAATGTAAAACCACTCCTTCACAACTTAGAAATATACTTTTTAGGTCACATTTTGTAACCAGAGTCTCTTGGAGAGAGAGCGTGAGTTTGTGTATAGATCTATACTGGATTGACCATCCTACACCTTGCTTCTAGCTACAGTGGGACCTACAGGTCTACGGGTGATAAATGACATACCATTCCGATGTCTTTGGAATGTCATGTCTTATACTAATCAATCAAGCATGGTTATAACCATATTACATTTTAACCTTAATTAACAAATTGGTTTTATGGTAGTTAGTGATTCTGTAATTACTTATACAATATTACGAAATACTTTCATTTTTCCATTACATTCATATTGTGATCTTCTCACATAAAAAGTAATGCAAACTATTAAAGATGGTCTTAACTTGGGAAAACTTACAAAAGACAAGCAGTGCAATCAAGTCTTAGTACACTCAGTAAAAAGGGGGCCTATAATGCTAAATTTATGATTCCTCGATAGATACATCACAGATATATATTAATCGGGTCCAACATACAGTAGAATGTGTGCTTTATACTTTATTTCCTATTCCTTGCTTGGTTGTAGGCTTAGGGCAGATTCACACAATCGATTGTCTGTTTACGATAAATTTTATATAACTTGTATCCATTTAGTACTCATAGAAACGATTGTTGAGTCATTTTACTTACCATTTATCATATAAGAAAATATAGGATTTTCTGCAGGAACAGGCGAACCTCTTTGAAAGGAACTTACAACATACTTTACATCACTAAAATACTTATGAACTCACCAGCTTAAATGTTGATCATCTCTTTCAAAATAACTTGCATTCTTAGGAAACTAGTAGACAAGTATGCACGCTGGGATTCAGAAGATGAAGTATAGTAGCTTCATGTATTATTTTGTTATTTACTTTTGTATTCAATCTTTTGTGAATCATTACTTTGTAAACACTTTAATATTAATACAATGGTTGTTTGTTACTATGATTGCTATGATACATGTTTTGTGATACTAAACATGACGTCCTCCACCCCCGAACGTTTCCGTCGTTCCGGTTTGGGGGTGTTCCTGATTGGTATCGGTGCATTGTTTATAGTGAACTAAGTATATCAACCTGTAAAATGTATACAACTATAAATACAATGGGGGCCAAAGTGCTCTGAATAATAATGTCTTTTAAGAAGATAACAATACTTTATACAAGTATACATACATGCTTATAACATATATACATACTAGAACAAGTATCACAAGAAGAATAGAACAAATGTATTTAAAGGTTGAACACTGCGGTCAAACCTGGACAGTTACGTAATCATATATGGGATCAATATAGCCTGATCAATTATATTCATTTGAGATGTGACCGACATGTTTTTGGGAGTGATGTGGTGTTACAACAGTCTTAAAACTTACCTAACACTATTCAAGGGATTTCTAGATCAAACAAAAGGTTAAAAAATACTATGGGAGTATTTTATGATACTCCAAGATGACAAGTTTAAAACATACCAAGTTCATTACATTAAAATACTATAGGAGTATTTTAGGCACTATAAATAACTTATGTGAGAACTTAAAAGACCCTTCTGGTAGGTCTATGATTCTGGAGTGTATACTTCCAAGGTTTCATATAATTGAGATTTTATAGACTTAGAATTGTGATCTATGCTTTACCTCCTGTTCCTTGTTTGGTTGTGGTTTTGGAGTAGGATCACTTATTCGAAGGTCAATTTAATCTTAAATTATATAAAACTTGTATACATTTCATAATTATAGGAGGACCCAGTCAAGATCACCCCATAATGTTACATTTAACCTCATAGATTCTTTAGACACTTCCATTCTCGTGCGACAAACCCTGATAGATGTAACCACTTTATCATAGTAGTCAACAGAGGAGTCAAGGAGAAACAATAAGGGATTCAGTAAGAGATTTCCAAGAAATGATCAGCTAGAGGAACTAAAACATCTTATGCATCACCCTAATAAATAATTACCTTAATTAACTTAGTGAGCTAGTGATTTCACTAACCACACTATGTGTTAGGATTATTTTCTTTTCATGCAGCCAATATCAGTTATTCAATTCACAGAAATTCATTCGAGGATAGCCACTTCTGATTCATAAAGTTTATTTTATATATAATCCCTTTATGAATTGTTTCCAGAATCCTATGAAAGTTATAATCAGATACACTCAGAACTAGGATAACATTGTCCTTCAACTTTTGTCTTATAACCACTGATATAGAATTATTTCCGTCTCATCTTTGTATTCTTTTTAGCAAAAGATTCCTCACGGTAGACCTGCAAGATCCTAATAAGAACCTGAAACACATAACACATAACACGGTAAGCACGAAGCTTAGTGAGTTCCCCAAAATACCATATACACATACTAGCCATCTTAGGCTACAAGACCTTCCAGTCACTGTGTCTCGGTGGGATGTTTCGATCCCATAATCCTGGTAGACCTTCCGGTCCTACCATGCTGACCTTCCGGTCCTAACCCTGTTGAGCTTCTAGGTCCGATCCATCTTGACCTTCCGGTCCAACCTTGCTTGAGCTTCTGGTCCAACCCATACAACATACATACATACATATATATATATATATATATATATATATATATATATATATATATATATATATATATATATCAAATCATATAGCTCATACAAGCACATAAGACCTTTCGGTCACACATAGTTACCATTCCAGGTAAAGTATAGTGAGAAGACTCACCTGACAAGCATCAAGTAAATAACCATGCACCCGAATCTCGAGATAGCCTCTGCCTAACATAAGGGATAAACATCTCAAATTAATACTTAGTTACACCAAGACTATTTTCTTTCTTTGCTCAATTCTTGAAGTGGACAAAAGACCATTATACCCCTCCATGATCTCCTTTACTCATGTTGACCAACCCTAAAGTCAACAGAAGTTAAACTCAAGTCAACAGTCCATATTTGACCTGACTTGCCGAGTACACCCTTGTGACTCGTCGAGTCCACTCACTTTCTCAAAAGTTTCACGAAGGTCCAACTTAACTTGTCGAGTTGACCCCCAACTCGCCGAGTTAACACGCGATTCAGCTTGATCGGAAAAAACCATGAACAACCCGTCGAGTCAGCTCACCGACTCAGCGACTTTATTCAGAACCAAAGCTCATTCAGACGATTTTAATACAGATCTATCACTCCAAACACTAGATCTGTCATCTCAAGGCTCAATAGTCACATAAAGTTTCAATCTTTTCGTTCATGCATGATGTTATTTCTCGAAAAATGCTAATACAGTCCTTTCATGAGTGATTAAGACCAAACACCCTCCTATGGATGAATAAAGCTAGGACAACAAGACTTTAAGGACCTCACAAGGTACAGATTTGAGGTCTAGACTCTTTGATAACTCATGCTACTCAAAATCCAAACAAAATATGGAAAAAAGCCCTAAAACTCCATAGATATGAGATCTATCCAAAATAAGAAGAAAGGTGAAGACTTCATACCTTCCTCAGGAGCTCTAGACAGGAAATCACTGGATCCAACATCCCCTCCTTCAGCTCCTTGCTTGATAACTTCATCCTCTTCTTGAAATAATGCACAAGAACCACAATATAAGCTTCTCTCTCACTCTCTAGCTCAATTAGCAATTAGGGTTTACTCTCAGGGGTGTAGGGTGACTGATGAGGCGGAAATGGGGGCATAAGTTCCCTTATATAGGCCCTAACCCCGGGAAATTAAGGTTTCTCTACCCAACACCAACTCGACGAGTCTACCTCCTGACTCGTCGAGTCCATTCATTAAATCCCAAATGGTAACTCGACCCTACTTGCTGAGTTGGACTCCCAATTCATCGAGTCACTCCATAAACCTCAAATTCAACCATACGATAACATACCTGAAATTATGGATGTTACAACCTGAACTGCAAAACCAAATCCTTTAATGGAAATGAGGGAGTTATTACTCTGATGCGATGGTTCGAGCAAATATATTCGGTCTTTGAAATCTATCTGTGCCTGGAAGGGAGCAAAGTTAAGTTTGATACCTGCACCTTCTCCAACAGAGCCCTAACATGGTGGAATAGCCATGTTAAGTCACTGACCCAATCAGTGGCTAACTCGATAGGTAAGGAGAACCTAAAGGAGATGATGTTGGAAGAATACTGCCCAAGGGGAGAAGTTTAAAAGCCGGAACAAGATCTATGGGAGCATACCATGGTCGGCTCAGACATAGTAGCCTACACTGATAGGTTTAGCGATCTGCCAACACTATACCCTGGGATGGTTACCCCGACGAGTAAGACGATAGAAAGGTACATCTGGGGGTTATCTTCCCCTTTTCAAAGAGATGTACTATATTCTAACCCAACTACATTTGATAGCACCAAATTCCTGGCCCAGAGATTCATTGACCATGGAGTCCGCCATGGCATGGTGGTCCCCGTTCCCGAGCCATCAAAGAGATGGGACTATAACCAAAATACAGGGAAAAAGAGGAAGGAGTGAAAAGGATAGGAAACCCCACATGAGCAACAAATGGGTACTATATAGGCCGCCGCAACACCTACTACTCCAGAACCGGCCAGTTGATATGCTGGAACTCTTCCGAAGTCTGGAAAGTGTAACTACATCCACACCGAAGTAAGTTGGGAAATGCATTACCTGAATTGCCACAAGAAGGGGCACACTGCCCGGTTCTGCAGGGCACCGGCACAACTGATCTCCCAAGTCTCCGGAGTAGAAGTAAACTAGGCCTGCTATGGCTGTGGTGAGATAGGATATTACAAGAGGGACTGCCCGATAATGAAGAACTCAGGTGTAGATGGACAAATTCTGATGATCACCGCAGGAGAAACTACCCCGGAGTCCCAAGCACTTTAAATTTTAATTTATATTTATGTAAGATTAAAACTTGAGGAAACATTTAAAAGTAATTATAATAACTCACTCGTCTGAACAAGTCACAACATTCATAAGAGAACTAAAGATCCGTACAGGTGAGCTATGATGGCTTAGCATGTACATCAGGGTTGTGCATAACTAGGATTTTACAGACACAGAGTGAGCGATTCTACCTTAAGTTAGGTTCCTTGTTTGGTTGTGGATTTAGGGCAGAGCCACTCAGTCGACCGTCTTATCCATCATAATTATACATAACTTATATATTCTAGGCGATCATAGAAGTACCGAGGGGGATCATAATATAGAGTATCGACGCTAGTTATCAAAGCAATTTCACTGTCAGTACTCGCTCATCGTGGTACGGTTTGTGATAATGGTAATATCATGGAGAAAACTGAAAGCACTAGAAAGTCTACACATAGTACATTATCGAGCACACTAGGGATACACCATCATATAAAAAACACTTCTTTTAAATCAGCCTAACTTTTGTTTCTGTAAAGCTTCTGTTGTCATCATTCGTCATGATTTGGCGTTGTCCTCACCATACTAAAGTTCATATGTTTCCATCGCGTTGAACGTCAAATTCACGATACCCTCGTCATTTGTAATGACAACCCGACCCTGACCTTAGAATCGTCTGCCTCGTATTCTAAACCCCAAAGTACTCATGCGAGGAGTACATTGCCCTTCAAAACCCTGCCACCGTATACTCTACAGACCTTCCCGAACTACCACTTGTCTAGCAGATCAAGTTCAGGCACAGAGGCTAAGGACGAATACAACCAACTTATCACTATTAAGTGTATACATGAGGGTGGTATATGATTGTGAATATGAAGAGTTAGTATGTGTGTTTCCGCCCTATCCCCTGTTCCTTGTTTGGTTGTGGACCTGGGGTAGAGTCGCACATCCGACCGTCTTACTAATCTTAATTATATACGACCTGTATACACAAGGTGATGATAGATAGACCAGGTCATGAAAATCAAGAGTGTACAATCGTACACTCTATCTACGGCCGTATACCCTTGTTTAGTTCATAACCTAAGGCCTTAAACACTTGCTAGGTTCTTATTATCCATTAGAACTCTTGAACCCTTGAATCAAGACCCAAAATGCGTCCATTTGGAGTGTTTACGGCCTACACACTTGGTGTGGCCGTAAACACCTCAAGTCCTTCAAAAATGAAATCTTTGTTCATCCTATTGTTACACGTTAAGACACATTAGTTTCCCCACGGATCAAACACCTTTTTTCATGTTTTCCATGAGTGTACGGCCGTACACTCCTTGACCGTACATCCCTTGGCCGTACTCTCCCTTGTGTGGCCGTAAACCCCTATTAGTCAATCACATGTGATTGTTACACTTAGTTCAAGTGTTTCTTAGTCCCTAAGGGTGTTTCCTTGCATTTTAGTTGTTTAAAACACTAGTTACATGCCTATATATGCTATTATATGTCATTTAGGACTCGTTTGTGTCTTGGGAATTCATTCGTGGAACTCTTCATCCTTACTCGAATCTGCAACTGAATCACCCACATATGGTGAGTTCGTACCCCCTATAATCAATCTTTTAAATGTTTTTAAATGCTTATAAGGGTGGGGGGAGGGGGATACAAGTTGAACACAATTATAATTGTGTAAATGTTATTTGTGATAACCATCATATTCAAAGGATTTCTTATACTTTATAAGTAATCATAACCATTTCAAAAATTCTTTTAAGTTATGTTACTTTAATTGTTTATAAAACCCCGTTTTTAAAGTACAATCATAACTAAGTAGATAAATGAGTCTTTTATTCAAGTCAGTAACAGTTCAAACAAACGTATTAGTAAACTATAAAGGGAATAGTTTAGGGGTTCAGAACATACAATAACAAGAACATAAGGAACGTACGATAACAAGAACAAGATAACAATAATGTGAAACCACTACTTCACGACTTAGCAATATACTTTTTAGGTCGCATTTTGTAACCAGAGTCTCCTGGAGGGAGAGCGTGAGTTTTTGTATAGATCTATATTGGATTGACCATTGTACACCTTGCTGCTAGCTACAGTGGGACATGTAGGTCTACGGGTGACAAATGTCATACCATTTCGATGTCTTTGGAACGCCGTATCTTATACTAGTTGATCAAGCATGGTTACAACAATCTCACATTTTAACCTTAATTAAAAAATTGGTTTTAAGGTAGTTAATGATTCCGTAATTACTTATACAATATTACCAAATACTTTCATTTTCCCATTACATTCATATTGTGATCTTATCACATAAAAAGTAATGCAAACTATTAAAGATGGTCTTAACTTGGGAAAACTTACAAAAGACAAACAGTGCAGTCGAGTCTTAGTACACTCAATAAAAAGGGGCCCTATAATGCTAACTTTATGATTCCTCGGTAGATACATCAGGGATATATATTAATCGGCTTCGGCAGATAGTAGAATGTGTGCTTTATGTTTCATTTCCTGTTCCTTGTTTGGTTGTGGGCTTAGAGCAGATTCACCCAATCTACAATCTATTCGATCTTAGCTATATATATATATATATATATATATATATATATATATATATATATATATATATATATGTATTCCATATACACCAAATAATCATAAGGAGTACTAGGTATAGGTCAGGTAATAGTATACAAATTCAATATACCGTTTTCTAGTACAAAAACATACCTTTCAAATAGGAAATGTAGTAGACTAAACTAGAAACTTATCAGCAAAAGGGTTTAATCCATTTTATTAAACCAGTTTAACTTAAAGTACCTTTAGTAGTTAATTCTATAATACCTTAGTTTATACATCAGGGTTATATATAATTAATATCCGATAGATAGTTGGATGTGTGCTCTTCGCCTTATTTCCTATTCCTTGTTTGGTTGTGGGCTTAGGGTAGATTCACACAATTAACTATCCATTTGATGTTAGATTATATATAGCTAATATAAACTAAGTGATTATAGAAGGAACTATTGTGGTTAGAAGTTTTACTAAAGGAAATAAGGGTTTTTCTTAAAGAATGTTTTCATCAAATAAAGGAACTATTATAGTTAACTCCGTGAGTACCAAATGAATCCATCAGGGTTATATACAGTAAATATCTAACAAACAGTGGGATGTGTGACTTCCGCCTCATTCCTTGTTCCTTGTTTGGTTGTGGGCTTAGGGTAGATTCTCACAATCCATTGTCTGTTTACTCTAAATAGTTTATAACTTGTATCCATTTAGTACTCATAGAAAGGATTGTAGAGTCATTTTACTTACCATTTATCTTATCAGAAAATATAGGATTTTCTGGAGAAACATGTGTACTTCTCTAAAAAGAACTTACATCATATTTTACATCACAAACAATCCATAATCAAGAACATATAAGAGTACCAAACTAATATCGAATTATTACTTCTTCTTCTTCCTTGGTGTTAAGAACAACTCCCAGGCCTTTTTTCCCTTTGATTTTCAACTTTTGGAACTTCTCTAAAACTAGCTAACCTCCTTAAAGTGGTAAGGATCAAAGATACATATAGTTTTTGTTTTTTCTCGATCCACGTCGTGAGATTTGAAGGCTCGTCTCGGAATCCAGTAGATATCCGTATTTAACACAGATTCCTGATTCGCGATATTTATCTTCTAGAAGGCCTAACTCACGTTGTGAATCATTTAATACTCACCTCGTGAGTATGTATTTTCCTAAATATCTTGTCTTTCAAGCCTTCATGCTCCAAAGTACCATTCTTTAACGCTTTTAGTCCCTTTTATTCAAAATGCCTTCTATTTGGCTACAAAATACAATTTAACTTTATAAGTATCATTATTGCATGCAAATAACCAAGATATTAACAAAAATGTATTTAAATATTACCTAAAAACATGTATAATTATGGAAATATCAAATACTCCACACTTATTCTTTTCTTGCCCTCAAGCTAATCTAATTATTTTTAAACTTAAACCCTTATCACCAACATCACATAGAACAATCCAATTCAAGCTCAGCCATTATACAAAGACCTCAATTCACATATTTGTGTCTAAATCCTAACAATCTCCAAATCCTAAATACTAAAAATCCTTATGAACCTTCACCCCTTAGCTTATACAACATTCATTTCTGCAACCCTCCGAATTAGTCCTCAGAAATCTTTCTTATCCTCAACGTAGTTTTTGTAAAGCTACCCAAGCATACATAATCTAGAAATTACAACTTTAGATACCACAATGGATCTCTTAGAATTCTTCACTTCTTTTTTTATCTTTTATTTCTTTGAATTCACCAACTTTTTTATATTTGGTATCTTCAATTTTTGATTCTTTGGAATTTTGTTGTTTTGATCTTCATACTTGATAGCTCCAAAATTCTATAACTTTTTGGTAATTTCTCTCCTTTTTTACATGTATAACTCGCTTTTTTTACTCAAAAACCTACATGCTTAAGCAGGGGTGCTTAACTTCAACCCTTAGTGGTAAAGGTATTAGTCTAAGTGCAATGACTACATAAGCTTTCCTGGATAGATTTCAGGGTTAGGCAGCAAGACATATTATGCCATTTAAACTACCAGATCACCTTTCATATCTCATGGCTTTTCACTAGGAATGAGAAGCCACAAATATACTATAATATATATATATATATATATATATATATATATATATATATATATATATATATATATATATTTGCTCAATTAAACATTTCAGCTCTCATTGGAACGTCCCATCTAATACTAGCAACTTAAGTTCAAATTATAATTACTAGATTAATTATTAGGTTGTTATTGCAGATCTATTAAATAATTTACTGGTTTCTAGCAATTTACTTTTTCGACCCCCTACCCCACAATTATTACATACAATGCCCTCATTGTATGCATAAAATAAATTAAAATAAATAAAAGGGAGAAAAGGAACAGACTCCCCTAGGATAGTAGTAGAGAGATCGAACTCCAAATGTGTGGATAAGTTGTGCATCTTGAATACATAATTCTTCTGGTAAAGAACTTGGATCTTAAACACGTGAGATATGCAAATTTGCTGACAAAATATAGAATAGAAACTTCAGTCTTCAACAAATGTAGTGTAAAACTCAAAAGCGTAACAAACAATGTGGGAAAGCATACACCACATTGTATGGTAGAGAAAATGAGCCATACTTATCCTTATAATAATCCCAAAAAGAATGGTAGTGAACCACATAATGAATATGCAACAATGATCTTCATTTTGTGAAAAACATAGATTCACGTCGTGGGGTTTATAAGATTCATGAGGTGAAGTCGGGGTGAAGCGGATTCTGGAAGGCATCATTTACTGATTCAAGAGGTGAATCTTAAAAGATTCACGACCTGAAAACTAGAATCCCAGAACTAAACTTCCTCCAACTCTTCTTTCAATTTTTGCACTCAACCCAATGTCTTTATGGATTAAGACTCTTCTAACCCTATTATTTTGGATTGTTTTCTCTAACTCTATCTCCTCTATTGACTTACCCCACACTTATTTCAAATTGTTGGTCTTAGATCTCGACTTTAAACAATCCCGGCTAAACATACACGCACTCATATCTCGACATCCTTTTCATGTGACTCCTAGCATATCTGAAGATAACAACCAAAAGAGAGACGAATAACATAATATCACAATAGTCTTAGAATCCCAAAACAAATACAAAAACAACCAAATAAAATAAACTAAAATAAACTAGAATCAATCATCTTCATCCTCATGCACTCCGCTTGTCCTAGCCCCACCTCCTCTTGGCATCCAAAGCTCTTCCCACGTCGGGATATATGATCATTGAGGTGGCACGATGGGTGGTCAAACCACATTCAAATGATAGAACATGGTTTCAAGAATTTAGGTATTATAATTCACCCCACCACGTAGATTATCTAAATAAGAACCCACCCGACTTTGGAACGTGTCGGTGGGCATGCCTCCCTCATATTGTTGTGATCTTCCCATCTCTCCCTGGCTCTCATGTTCCTTCTTCGAGGCCTCGGTTGTTGCTCGGGCTCTTCGATTGGTTGGTTATCACCCTCGTTATCACCGTTTGGTATCCTTCAATGCGTCCCATAATTGACCACAACCCTCATGGTATCAAGGTATCCCATAAAAAACTCATTCCATTGTTTACACGTAAGTATCAGTGTAATCGTAGGAATAAGCACGCCATAAGACTTATCTAAATGGGTAACAAAGTCGCCACCACAAATTGGGCTTCTAGGTCGGGAGTGATGGGTTTTGAGCATTCTAACACTT
The DNA here is from genome assembly GCF_052625555.1 of Lactuca saligna. NCBI lineage: Eukaryota > Viridiplantae > Streptophyta > Magnoliopsida > Asterales > Asteraceae > Lactuca > Lactuca saligna. The sequence continues at coordinate 138,573,341 of NC_136420.1, forward strand.
CCTAAGTGTACATGCAACCCTAATAACCTTGGATCTATGTTTGTCTAATTTGTCATGCAAAGTTGTATTCCAAGGTTATATTCCTATCTAGCATACATGGGGAACAATTTTAACATAAAGTATAGATAGAATAACTTACCTTGTTGTTGCTTGTGTTCCTTGAAACCTTGTGAGCCTAGCACCCCAAGTGTGATGCCTCAAATGCTTCACACAACACCAAATGCTCTTGGAAGAACTTATGAGAGAACACACACTCTTCAAAATCGACCAAGCCCTCTATTACTTAGTGTAACCGATTTGGGAGGAGATCATATTACTTATATAGTGTTGACACATCTAGGGTTAAACCCTAATGTGTCATGACTCTTCATTTCCATGATCCATGGGTTTGTAACTCCCATGGAGCATCCATGGAGCATCCTATGGGTGGAACCCAACTTGATGATCCATGGAGCCTTTTAGCCCACTATACAAGATATGGATGATTTACTTAATCAACCCATATATTTAATTAGTTATCTTTTGATCACTTAATTAATTCTAAATTAATTCTTGATCAAACTAATCAAATAATATTATTAATATATTAGAACTTATAATATATTAATAATCTCCAAGTGTTATTTCTCTCATTTAGTCTATCCAATTGCATGGTGCCATGCAACCCAAATGGACCATGCCGGGTCGGGTCAAGTACATACCAGAAATAGTTATGGACTTAGACACCTTATCCAACAGTCTCCCACTTGGATAAGTCTAGTAACTATTACTGCAAGTATGACTTCAGGAACCGATCGGCAATCGTAGCTCTTTACAAGGTTTCTCGAAACTTGAGAAGATGATGGTACGCCATTTAAGATAAGTGATCATATAATCCTCTGTTCTAGATATCAGTCGGACAAATACATGGAACAATGTCTTACTTATTGTCCAACATTTGTTTCCCGATTTCCGATTTGTTTGACAGAGAACTTTATTGAACACATCAATTTAGTTCTGACCGGGCCCGGTACATAGGTCAAAACAAAATCATCGAGGGGCCCAGATATCAGCTTCTAATCCAAGAAGGAACAGATAAACTTCGACTCATATGTTTGTTCTACTACTCATTGAATTACACATAAGAGCACGATTTTATAACATCGAGTTACCAATGCGTTTTTCGTACAATCAATGCATAACCAACTCGTAAGTAACAAATCATATCTCTAGGTTTAAAGACTTATATGATATTACCGTCTCACGATCACTCGAGATAGAATTCCATGAAGTGATTCAAGTGAGCGTGGGTTGAGTCCAATGCTCAGAACTTATGAGCACTCATGATTGTTGTAGCCTTGTCCCAGACCTCTACAACCAATCATGACAGTCTTGATTCATACCTACTTCCGACATATGACCGACTGTGGAGGTTTGAATAATATGTTATACCAAACAAAATTATTCTGGAAGTCAAAACATGCAAAAGAAATATAGTAAACGATCGACAAGAGATAGTAACACTTTACTCATAAATAAAACACTTTTATTCATCATCAAATGTCAATTACACTTTACAAATTTCGAGATTATCTAACTACTAAATCTAATATCATCCTTCAGCCCTACGCTCCGAGCATGCTGGAGATGCTTAACCCGAGTCAGTCCCTTCGTGAGGGGATCTGCCGGATTCTCATCCGATGATACCCTCTTTGCCACGAGGAGTCCTTCTTCGATCCGATGTCTGATGAAATGGTATTTTCTGTCGATGTGTCTGGATCTCCCGTGATCCCTTGGTTCCTTGGCTAAGGCAACAACACTTTCACTATCACAGAAAATTTCCATCGGCTCTTTAATAGCTGGTACAACTCCAAGGTCTCCAATGAAGTTCCTCAGCCATAACGCCTCCTTTGCCGCTTTGCTAGCTGCAATATACTCTGATTGACAAGTAGAATCTGCCACTGTCTCTTGCTTGGAACTCTTCCAAGAAATTGCTCCTCCATTTAGGGTAAAGACCCAGCCCGACTGAGAGCGGAAGTTATCCCTATCAGTCTGGAAGCTAGCATCACTATACCCTACAACTCTCAAGTCATCACTCCCACCGAGGGTAAGTACCCAGTCCTTAGTCCTTCGTAGGTACTTGAGAATATTCTTTACCACAATCCAGTGTGCCTTGCCAGGGTTCCCCTGAAACCTGCTAACCATGCTCAAGGCAAAGGCTACATCAGGTCGAGTACACGTCATAGCATACATGATCGAACCTACAGCCGAAGCATAAGGTATTCGACTCATTTCTGCTATCTCAGCCTCAGTGCTAGGGCTTTGTGTCTTACTCAGTTTGGCGCTACTCTGGATGGGCAACTCTCCTTTCTTGGAGTCTTGCATTCTGAATCTCTTCAGAATCTTCTCCAAGTAGGTACTTTGACTAAGTCCAATTAGTCTTTTACTCCGATCTCTCAAGATTCTTATCCCCAAAATATAGGCAGCTTCACCAAGGTCCTTCATAGCGAAACACTTTCCAAGCCAGGACTTTACTTCCTGCAGGGTTGGAATGTCGTTTCCTATGAGTAGTATGTCATCCACATACAATACCAAAAAGCTAACTATACTCCCACTAGCCTTGACATATACACAAGATTCATCTTCACTCCTAGAAAAGCCAAATTCCTTGACCTTTTCATCAAAGCAAATATTCCATCTGCGAGGTGCTTGCTTTAATCCATAAATGGATTTCTCAAGCTTACACACTCTATTGGGGTACTCGTTACTGACAAAACCCTCTGGCTGATTCATGTAAACATCTTCAGCCAACTTTCCATTAAGGAAAGCGGTTTTGACATCCATTTGCCAAATTTCATAGTCATGAAATGCGGTTATGGCTAACAGAACCCGAATAGACTTAATCTTGGCTACCGGAGAAAAGGTCTCATCATAATCCACTCCAGGAATTTGAGAGAAGCCCTTTGCAACCAGTCTAGCCTTATAAGTGTGTACTTTACCATCCATGTCGGTCTTCTTCTTGAAGACCCATTTGCACCCTACAGTCTTTCGACCTGGTACATTCTCAACCAAGTTCCAAACTTGATTGTCATACATGGATTGTATCTCGCTATCCATAGCCTCTTTCCATTTGGCAGACTCGGGGCCCGCCATGGCTTCCTCGTAGCTGTTAGGGTCATCTTGACTTACTAGTGTCTCATCACTAATAAGTGTCTCACCTTCTGCAGTAATATGGAATCCATAGTAATGCTCAGGTGCACTCCTAACTCTCGTGGAACGCCTCAGAGGTACAGATTCGTCAATTGGCTCAACGGGAGTTTCCTCCTCAAGTTGAGGGCTAGAGTTTGAAGTTCCTTCACCACTTGACTCTTGAATTTCTTCAAGATCAACTTGCCTCCCACTGTCTCCTTGGCTTATAAACTCTCTTTCTCGAAAGACTCCTCTTCTTGCTACAAAGACCACATTATCACTAGGTCTGTAGAAAAGGTAACCAAAGGATTGCTGTGGGTAGCCGATGAAAATACACCTCTCGCTTCGGGGTTCGAGCTTATCATGAGTCTCGCGTCTCACGAAAGCCTCGCAGCCCCAAATCTTGATGTGGTCTAGTTTAGGTACTTTACCAGTCCACATCTCGTGAGGAGTTTTGGCAACTTTCTTTGTAGGGACTAGATTGAGGATATGGGCGGCAGTCTCTAAGGCATACCCCCAGAATGAGATTGGTAGCGAAGCTCGACTCATCATGGAACGAACCATGTCCAACAAGGTTCGATTACGCCTCTCAGCCACACCATTCAACTGCGGTGTCCTGGGAGGTGTCAATTGTGAGACAATCCCACATTCCTTTAGATAGTCGAGGAACTCTGAACTAAGATACTCACCACCTCGATCGGATCGAATCATCTTAATGTTCTTGCCCAATTGATTCTCGACTTCCTGTTTAAATTCCTTAAACTTCTCGAAAGTCTCTGACTTATGCTTGATTAAGTAGACATATCCATATCTACTGTAATCATCAGTAAAAGTCAAATAATAACGATTAGCATCCCTTGTGACATGTTTGAATGGTCCACACACATCCGTGTGTATAAGGTCCAACAAACCTTCACCCCTTTCACACGAGCCTGTGAAGGGTGACTTTGTCATTTTTCCAAGTAAGCATGATTCGCAACTATCATTTGAATTTAGGTCAAACGACTCCAAGACTCCATCCTTTTGGAGTTGGCCTATGCATTTCTTGCTTATATGTCCAAGACAACAATGCCATAATGATGCTTTATCCAAGTTATTATTATTAGTAGAATCAATACACAAAACATTATTTCCTAAGTTATCTACAATAGATACAGCTTCATACACACCATCACAAGGTAATGCTTTAAAATAAAGTACATTATTAAAGAAAGCATTAATCGAACCAACTTCATTATCAAACGAAAAGGTGAAACCTTGTTTGTACAATGCATGAAAGGAAATAATATTTCTTGCCATCTCTGGCGAATAACAACATTTATTCAAATCTAAATTTAACCCACTACTTAGCGATAAAGTATAAACTCCAATCTTGGTGACAGGTGTAACTTTCCTATTCCCCATGATTAAGTTTATTCTTCCTTGCTCCACATTCTCACTTCTTCCTAGTCCCTGCAAGTCACAACAAATATGAATACCGCAACCTGTATCAAGGACCCAAGATTTCGAATGGGGTGAGTTATTAGAAATGATAGTGTAAATACCTGCATGGTTGGGTTTGACTTTCCCATCCTTCACATCTTGCTGGTACTTTGGGCAGTTCCGCTTCCAATGAGCTTTTTCGTGGCAATAGAAGCATTCAGCCTCTTTTGGGTCAGAAGAAGGAGTAATGAAACCTTTCTTGGTTCCACTTGAAGAAGAGCCATCAAGGGTCCGAGCCTTGGTACCCTTTGAAGATCTCTTTCTCTTCCTCCCTCGACTTTGCCCGATTGCCAAGACCGGAGTTGAGTCTGGAGTAGGAGTGATAGCAACCGACTTCCCCTTAAGACCTGTTTCTGCGGTCTTGAGAAGTCCCTGAAGTTTGCTGAGGGTGACCTCTTCCTTGTTCATGTGATATGTCATGCGGAATTGATCATAGCACGATGGTAAGGAGTGCAAAATGATATCTATTGCAAGCTCCTCAGGGAAGTTCACATTGAGCTTCAGCAACCGATCCACATACCTTTGCATTTTCTGCATGTGGCTCGTGACGGACTCTCCATCCTTCATCATGGTTGTTATCATGGAGCAGATGACTTCGTACCTCTCTTGTCGTGCACTTTGATGGTATCTTTCCATCAAATCTTGGTGCATTTCATAAGGGTAGAAGTCTTCATAAGACTTTTGGAGTTCAGCTGTCATGGTGGCTAACATGATGCAAGCCACCTTGGTTGCATCTCTTTCATGAGTATGAAAGTCAGCGATCTCCTGGGGAGTTGCAGTGGACTCGTCAATTTCCTTAAGCTCCTTGTCAAGGACATATTCTTTGTCCTCGTAGCGGGTAATCATCGTGATGTTTCTGATCCACTTATTGAAGTTGGATCCATCAAAGGTGACTTTCCCACACAGACTCATAAGAGTAAAGGAGCCATTAGGATTCGAGCCAGAAGCATTAGTTGAAGACATCTGAAAAAGAAGGACAAGTTTAGTTTAGATTTAAGAGAGTCCTTAATAAAACACCCAAATGTAATATTAAGGCTAGGATCCAATCACAATATAATATAACTTAGAAGAGGTATGCCGTAATCTAAGCTATATCATATTTGAAAGGTAGGTGAATGACGATTCACCAATTTCCACCACGAAAACCGAAATAATAAATATTTAGTTTTTATTGGTTTTAGAAATTCCTAGATTCTTTGAGATCCAATGAACTTTTCAAAGGCATGTTTCAATCTCGGGAGTGCCCTCCAAGTTTTGTGACTGGGATGCCGAGGATCACAAAACGAGGTGTGAAGTAACCATGCAAATCACTTGGTACCCTTAAAGTTTATCACTCAATCGATGTGCCGGTAAACCACACACGCTCCACCGATACTATAATAAACCTTAAGTCACCCTTTACCTACCTTGTTAAGTCCAAGTTAGTGTGCCCGTTAACCACACACGCTCCACCAACGACTCAGACAAAGTGTAAAGTGTAATTTCATGGATTAGCACCTTATTCACATTTTTGCTAAAGTAACTAAGATTGGGAATTTAATAAAACGTTTAGTTACTTTATTATATTCATCATACTTTGAATGAGAATTTATAAGTCCTTGTCTTACCCGTTCGGCTAACGACCCTCCACCAGTCAAGCAAGCGGTGGGTGAGAATATACACCCATTAAGTCACCATTTTATAGGCAACAACCTTATACCCACCTTATAGACCGGCTTCATGAATGAGGCGTACTAGCGGTAAGACGACTTGTTCTTATACATATATATATATATATATATATATATATATATATATATATATATATATATATAATTATTAAATCATCATAATATAAGTATAAGGGTTGAATTTTAACTTTTAAAATTCTAGGGGTTGGAACTAAAGTTTTTAACTTCACTTTACTTGTTCCAAAACTTGAGGGCAAGTTTTGTAACTTTCAAAACTTTTCATTTCTTGTAACTTATGAGTTTAATAGAGTCATAAAATGAAGACTCTTCATTTTTTATAACTCTTGTGTTTTCTTAATAAGTTATGAACTCCATTAAAACACATTATGATCAAGAATTAAACTACCATATAGGTTACAAATAATTCCTATGATCATCTAAAACATCATAAGAACAAGAACATGAATATGAACACAATCAAAAATTACATAAAACTTTGTAATTTTTGATAACTAGTTGTAAATGAATTAGCAAGACATTACACCACCAAAAACAAGTTTACATTTACTAAAACAGTTTAGGGTAATGTTTCTAATTCATTTTTCCTGCAACTGAATCGAAATTCTGCACTCATTCGACCCTACTCGCCGAGTGCATGAACATGACTCGCCGAGTTGGTTGAAGATACACATGGACTCGACGAGTCCCCCCAATAGACTCGACGAGTCCATTCGCAGACAGCAAATTTTCGATTATGTTTTCAACTTTTAAGCACAAATAAGAACAAACAAGCCTAGGCTCTGATACCACTGATGGGTTTTGAGCATTCTAACACTTCCTAAGTGTACATGCAACCCTAATAACCTTGGATCTATGTTTGTCTAATTTGTCATGCAAAGTTGTATTCCAAGGTTATATTCCTATCTAGCATACATGGGGAACAATTTTAACATAAAGTATAGATAGAATAACTTACCTTGTTGTTGCTTGTGTTCCTTGAAACCTTGTGAGCCTAGCACCCCAAGTGTGATGCCTCAAATGCTTCACACAACACCAAATTCTCTTGGAAGAACTTATGAGAGAACACACACTCTTCAAAATCGGCCAAGCCCTCTATTACTTAGTGTAACCGATTTGGGAGGAGATCATATTACTTATATAGTGTTGACACATATAGGGTTAAACCCTAATGTGTCATGACTCTTCATTTCCATGATCCATGGGTTTGTAACTCCCATGGAGCATCCATGGAGCATCCTATGGGTGGAACCCAACTTGATGATCCATGGAGCCTTTTAGCCCACTATACAAGATATGGATGATTTACTTAATCAACCCATATATTTAATTAGTTATCTGTTGATCACTTAATTAATTCTAAATTAATTCTTGATCAAACTAATCAAATAATATTATTAATATATTAGAACTTATAATATATTAATAATCTCCAAGTGTTATTTCTCTCATTTAGTCTATCCAATTGCATGGTGCCATGCAACCCAAATGGACCATGCCGGGTCGGGTCAAGTACATACCAGAAATAGTTATGGACTTAGACACCTTATCCAACAGGGAGCTCACTGCATATTCCACTAAATAGCGGGCCAAAAAGTATGGAAGATTGCAACAAAACCCCGACTGTAGAATGGACCACAAGAAAAATAAATTGATCTTGGTGACCTTATCTCCATATCTTTTATGGTGGATGGAGAAAGTGATGAATTTGTGGATCAAACAATGGATTGGTGATTTGATACTGCTTTCCAGTGACACACTTGAGTTAAAAATACCCGAAGCAATATGGCTCCAAAACTCGCGTCCCGACATTCCCCCGAAATAAGAAAATAAATTCCACTAAGCTGCACTTCCTATATTCCCCACCCAAGCGAAAGACCAATGCTTGTGGGAAAGTAGGATCTTGGAGATTTTCATGAAACGCCATGGTGGAAAAGAACTCGACACACAACTCCTTGTAAACCTCTTTCTTGGATGGTGAATAGATTACTCCATCCCCAGCATGTAAAAGAATACACGTTTCCCATAAGGTTTTTGTAAGAAATGGGTTTAGCCTTTAACCAACCCGACCTCCCGAAGCCTTTGACAATTAACCGTTGGGGAAATAGAAAATTATCTGTTATGTAACCAGCCCAATCTACTATTGTATCGGCTGAGCACGTCCTTAGATATATTTGTCGGGAATAAATAAAATGGGTGCAAGTTAGCAATCCCTCGTTGGTCATCTTGAACCTCGCGTTTAGGTACCATTTCTTTTCTACAAAAGAATAACCATGAAGAAAAACCAACAACAAAAGCTAATAAATAATAAGCAGAATTGATTTTTTTTCTTGGAAATCAGGATTCACCTCATGAGTCTTGCGAAATCATGGCGTGAATCGGGTCCAAAATCGAGCCATGCAATTTTAATTCAATACATGCCAAGGGTTTCGTTCAATATCAATTCCAAAAAAAATGAGTCAACTTATGAGTCCATTTAACAGAAAATCATGACTGGAACACAAGACTTATGTTATGGGTTTTTCGCTCCCACCTCATGAGTTCGTATTCCACTGTAAGCAGATTCTATAATGAAATTGAGACAAAACTTTGTTGAGGTTAACTATTAGCTCATTTCTAAGCACATTTAAATAACATGAAACCAAGGAGACAAACATTTAGGGCCACAATTTCGATACTCAACATATAACAAACCATAACCCCCAAATAAATGCATGAATGAAAAGAAAATTCAAACCGAGATCGGATTGCCTCCCGAGAAGTGCTTCTTTTTCTTGGAGTCATGAGCCGGACTCCGTGCCGCCTCACCTTGAAGTATCCGAAGCGTCCACCACCAATTGAACCTTTTGCTCATGCCATCGTCTTTTGTATGCTTGTACTTGTTAAATGTATGCTTTTTTAGAATTTTATTTTTTAGCTTTTAGTTCATTCACAATGAGCTTTCTTTTGGTCCCTTTATTTTCCATTTTTCTTCCTTTTTTAGTTATATGGGAACCATCTTTTCATCGCTAATCACGCTCTTTTCTTCGCAACTAACCTCGTCCTCTTCCTCGTCACTTGATAATTCGTCACTTTCCTTGATTACCCAAGAAGTTGGATTTGTGTATGTAATCACTTCAACTAAAAATGTAACGGATGCTCTCGGTTTCGTGCGTTTGACTTCTTGAATTGTCTTCAGTTCTTCTTCTATTAGCTTTTCCAATTCTCCAAGTTCATCTTCTTCATCAATATTGAAAACCTCACCTTGAACTTCACTATCTTAAAGTGAGCTTGTAATCGCGAATATCAACCATGGCACCAATAATATTTAGTAAAGGGCGACCAAGAATAATTGGAACATTGACGTCTTCTTTCATTTCAATAACCACAAAATCAATTGGAAAAAAATTCCCAATTTTTACTAAGATATATTCAACAATGCCCTGGGTTGTGTCATTGAATGGTTGGACATGTGAATGATCATTCTTGTAGCCTTCAATTTCGGTATATTGAGCTTCTTATAAAATGAGAAAGGCATCAAATTTGTGCTAACCCAGAATCGGCTAAAGCATATGTCCTCGAATTATTACGAAATTCTCACAGAAGAGTGAGGCGTCCAGGATCTCCTATCTTCTTCGGTATCTCTCCTAATACAACTTTTGAACTTTTGTTCACTAATAACTACCTTGGAATTTTTCTTCAATTGTTGACAAGTATCTATTAAGTCTTGTATGAACTTCGCGTATTCGGGAATTTTAGATAATGACTCAATAAAAGGAGTATTCTTTAGAATACCCTTTACATACTTATAAAATCCAAACGTTCCTGTTCGAGTGGATTAATATTAGCTCAGGATGGAAATGGTAAAGGAGGAGGATAAGCCAGAAAAATTGCTGAATTTTTCTGTTCAGACTGGGCCCACGTCATAAGCACAAAAGGCTCACAACGTGAGTCTGGTGTTTCAGCAGAATCTTTATTTTCAAGCTTTGTCTTCTTCGACTTTGGTTCAAATGGTTTTGGCTCCTCTTCTAATGCTTCTAAGAACTCAAAATTTGCCTCTTCTTCAGTCTTGATCATCATGACATGGGATTGAGTCTTTTTATCGGGGAATTGTGAAGAGAATTTGTCTTTTACCAAAGTTGTTAGTTGACCAAGTTGAGCTTCGAGATTGTGGATCGATGCTTGATGATTTCTTAATAGGGCTTGTTGGTCAATTAGCGTAGCTTGTTGATATTTCATCGTCTTCTCTTGATCCTTCAGTACTGAATCAGTGTCATCATGCCTTTTTTCCGAAGCTTCCATGAAACGAACTAGCATGTTCTCAAAGTCAACTTTCTTATCAACTGGTGGTTGTTTTTTTGGTAAAAGCCTCGGCCTATCTGCCTATATTTTTCTTCCTTTTGCTTCTTGTATTCATCATATGGCAGCCACTCCTTCTTTGGTTTTCTCCAGTCTTCATCATATTTATCCCCATTAGAATAGAAAACTTGAGCTTTTTTATACACATTATCATCTAATTGGAAATCTTCGGTCAAGTTTAGACCATTACACATTTCACATCCAAATCTAATAGCATGTATTCTCTGGTCCATCTTTGTCATTCTCTTGTTCATAGTATCAAGCATGGCTAGTACAACAACTATGTTTGTAGAATCTCCACCCCAGCTTCCTTTAACTCCCTCATTTATTGAATTGTGGTACACACAAGAATACTTTGAAAATTCTTCAACTAACTCCTTGACTTCCCCTAGATTTTTCTTAGTTAGTGGTCCTTGAGAATAAAGGACTTGCCTTGTCATGAAATTAACACCATCATTAAATATTGACACTTCTTGTTGTATATTGAGGTTATTCTGAGGACAATTTCTTAACAATACTTTGTAGCACTCCCATGCTTCATAAAGCGACTCACCTAGATTTTGCTCAAAATTGGCTATTGCCTTCTTGAGTTTAGATATCTATGAATGTGGGCAGAATTTTTATAAAAAATGCTCGCGTATTTGGGCCCAAGTAATGATTGCACCAGGTGGTAGTGCCTTTAGCCAGTTTTTAGCAGCTCCTTTAAAAGTGACTGGTAGCATCCTCATCTAAATTCTTGTAAGCATCCTCATGATCCTTTCCCGAAAATGGTACATCCTTAAGTGCAGTAAGGATGTGTCCTTTCAGCTCAAATGTGGCAGTTGCAGAAAGTGCAGGTTGTATTAGGCTAGGACCAACATCATCTCTAATTTGCTTTTCGTAAGCACCCATGGACATAACCGTAATGTCCGCCATCTTGTTATCAGGCTCCATAAGGATTCACTTTTATTTAATGCAAATTTAGGCTCGGATTCTCGTGGGTTAGATTTATTTTATCAAAGTCTCTAACCTTGTTCTTGTCCTTTGAGGATGTACTAGATTCTCCCACTTTCTTTCCTGACTTCTTTCCAAAAATTGATTTGAGATGTAATGCCCCGATTCTCACGTATGGTCTAAATATGAGTTATTGCGTTAAGCCCTACTCGACGAGTCGGTTGATCTACTCGTCAAGTAGCAGCGGGAAGGCTCGCGATGTAAGAACGTTAATTTCCAAAACAATTTTTTTGCATTTTATAAAAACATAATTCATTTATTTTTCTTAAAAACATCTTTGTTTGAAAACCCAATTCATAGCATATATCAATCCCAAAATCTCATAGCATAAAAATCCTGTGTGTGTACTGATCAAGACGGCGCCTTCTTGCGATCCTCACTAGTACCTGAAACACATAACACAGAACAATGTAAGCACAAAGCTTAGTGAGTTCCCCAAAATACCGCATATAACTCATATTAGCCACTCAAGGCTATAACTCTGTGGGTCTGTGCACCCAAACTCTGTGAATCCTCACTAGTACCTGAAACACATAACACATAACAATGTAAGCACAAAGCTTAGTGAGTTCCCCAAAATACCGCATATAACACATATTAGCCACTCAAGGCTATAACTATGTGGGTCTGTGCACCCAAACTCTGTGAACCCTCAGGTTCTAACTCTGCAAGCATGCACAACATAAATCACATAGAAGAATGTAGTGCAACACACAACATATATATAACTCTATTTACTTACTCAAGGTAAAGTATAGTGAGAAGACTTACCTTAGATATCTTAGTAAATCTCTAACTCAGTAACTCTGGTCTAGCCCCTGCCTAATCACATGAAATAAATACTCTAATTAATACAACTCTTAGGGCTAGGCTAATCTCTTCCTCTCAATACATCCTCTAGGAAGGGCAAAAGACTATCCTACCCTTTCGATGACTCTAAAGTCCAAACATTGACTAATCCCTAAAAGTCAACGAAGTCAACGGTCAACCTTGACCAAACTCGCCGAGTGTGCAATTGTGACTCGGCGAGTCCGCACATGCTCTTCAGTCTCCTAGTCCTTATTCGACTCACTGAGTCAACCATCACGCACTCTGCCCTCTATATTCCCTCTGACTCACCGAGTCGTTTTCCCAACTCAGTGAGTCACCAACTGTGTGATTATCGGGAAACCCTCATCCTACTCGTCGAGTCGGCTAAAGGACTCGACGAGTTCATGCCATGCTCAAGCTGAATTGACCTCTTGAGGTCAGATCCACTCCTCTAAACCATAGATCCAACTTCCCAAAGCATTATAATCACGTAAATCTAACATCTTGGTGCACATGCAAAGGCTCAAATGCCTTATTTGAAGATATGGCCTCTAAAATGACATCCTAAGTTCATAACCTCCATTAATACCCATAAAGCTCAAGGGAAAAGGGTCTCTGGACCTCTTTGGGTCCATATCTACAGCACCAACACGGGAAGGGACCAATTACTCCATATAACCATCCTCTAATGGGGATAAAAGCCCTAACTCTAAGAATCACATCATAAACTGAAGGAGGGTTCGAATGAATACCTCAAAATGAAGTCTCTGAGCCCTGGAATCACTAGATTAGCACCCTCTTCAGCCTCCTCTTGTCTTGGTCCTCTTCTATTTGCAAAAACACCAACAAAGATCAAGAAATAGCTTCTTTCCTCTCACAAACGTTGTAGCTCACTTAGGGTTTCTCTCTAGGCACTGGTAGCTGCAAATGACGGCCATAAGGCCCTTTAAATAGGCCCCAAACCCAAGAAATTAGGGTTTCATTAAACAGCATGGACTCGCCGAGTCCTTGGGGTGACTCGCCGAGTCTAGCTGTCCACCCGGATAATGTTCGCATCTCTACTCGGTGAGTCTACGCATCAACTCGCCGAGTTCTTCCACAAAACTAGAAATTAAATCGAATAAATATAATACCTGAAATTCCGGATGTTAGAATTCTCCCCCACTTGAATCAGACTTCGCCCTCAAATTCTTATCCCTGAAATAGCTCCGGATGCTGCTCACGCATCTCCCGCTCTGGTTCCTAAGTCAACTCGGATCCTCTTCGATGTTGCCATTGAACCTGCACCAGCGGCACCTCCTTGTTCCTCAGAACCTTGATCTTCCTCTCCACAATTGCCACTGGTATCTCTATGCAGTTCAGGCTCGCATCCACCTGAATGTCCTCTAACGACACTACCGCCGACTCGTCGGCTATACACTTCCTCAGCCGAGACACGTGTAAGGTATTATGAATCCGCTCCAACTCTACAGGTAGCTCCAAGCTATACGCTACCCTGCCCACTCTCGCGATCACTCTGAATGGCCCAATATACCGGGGCCCTAGCTTGCCCCTCTTCCTGAATCTAATCACTCCTTTCCAAGGAGATACCTTCAGGAGAACATAATCACCGACCTAGAACTCAAGCTCAGATCGTCGCCTATCCGCATAACTCTTCTGGCGACTCTGAGCGGTCAACAACCTCTGCCTGACATATTGTATCTGCTCTGTCATCTGAAGCACGATCTCCGTGCTACCCATCACTCGTTGCCCTACCTCTCACCAATAATTGGGAGTCCGCCACCTCCTCCCATACAACAGCTCAAAGGGTAGCATACCAATGCTCGAATGACGGCTGTTGTTGTAGGAGAACTCCGCTAAGGGCAAAAATGTGTCCCAACTTCCGCCAAAATCCAGCACACATGCTCGGAGCATGTCCTTGAGCGTCTGAATCATTCGCTCACTCTATCCGTCAGTCTGTGGGTGGTATACGGTACTAAAATGCAGCCTCGTACCCAACTCCTCATGAAATTTCTTCCAAAATCTGGAAGTGAAACGCACATCTCAATCTGACACAATCGAGATCGGAACCCCATGTCGCGATACCACCTCTCTCATATATATCTCTACCAACTTCTCCGCAGAAGAACTCTCACTAATGGCAAGAAAATGTGCGCTCTTTGTCAAGCGGTCTACTATCACCCAAATTGCATCGACACCCCTCGCCGTTCTCGGTAATTTGGTGATAAAATCCATGGATAATTGTTCCGTTTTCCACTCTGGGACTTCCAGTGGCTGCAACTTACCATGCGGTCTCTGATGTTCGGTCTTAACCCTACGACAGGTTAGGCACCTCTCAACAAACCACGCTACATCTCTCTTTATACAGGGCCACCAATACTCCCTTTTAAGATCTACAAACATCTTAGTGGCCCCGGGATGGATCGAGAATCTCGATCTATGTGCCTCCTCCATCAAGATGGTACTGCACCTCTCGTAAGGAGGTTTCGGCACCTCCCAACTCATCACCGCCTCGATCTTGGCCGGATCGACCAAAATCCCCTTTTGGTTAATGAGGTGACCAAGAAACTGCACCTCTCGTTACCAAAAATCACACTTGGAGAATTTGGCGTAAAGCCTCTCCGATCTCAGCACGCTGAGGATCTCTCGCAAATGCTCCTCATGCTGCTCCCTGGACTGCGAATACACCAAAATGTCGTCAATGAACACAATCACTAATCGATCCAGCATCGGTCTACATACCCTGTTCATGAGATCCATGAACACTGCAGGCGCATTGGTGAGCCCGAATGGCATCACCATGAACTCGTAATGCCCATATCGAGTCCTGAATGCGGTCTTCTGGATATCCTCCTCGCACACCCTCATCTGATGATATCCAGATCTCAGATCAATCTTGGAAAACCAAGATGCTCCCTGCAACTGATCGAACAAATCGTCGATCCTCAGCAAAGGATAACGGTTCTTGACCGTTAACTTATTAAGCTCTCGATAATCTATGCACATTCGGTGCGAACCATCCTTTTTCTTCACAAAAATGATCGGTGCTCCCCACGGCGAGCTGCTAGGTCGTATAAACCCCTTCCCCAGTAGCTCTTGAAGCTGCGAGGGTAGCTCCTGCATCTCTGGAGGTGCAAGGCGATAGGGAGACTTGGCAATAAGTTCTGCCCCTGGAATCAAATCAATGCGAGACTCAACCTGCCTCTCGGGAGGCACACCCGGTAACTCCTTGGGAAATACATCCGGGAATTCACGCACTATCGGGACCTCCTCAACCGTACTCGGTATCTCTGCACCAACTCTCGTATCCATCACATACGCTACAAAACTACTACAGCCCTGCTGTAGACTCTGCCTCGCTCTAGCATCCAAACAAAACGCTGAATCAGGACGGGTACCCTCGTCGTTCACCGTAAGAACTCCCCAACTTGGGTCTTGTATAGTCACCAGCTGCCGCTCGCAGTCGATAACTACTCCAAATCTGCTCAACCAATCCATGCCTACGATGACACAGACATCCCCCATCGCAATCGGGACCAAATCAATAGGAAACTCTACACCGAAAATCTCGAGTACACATCCTCGAATCACCTCCGTGGCATACACTGCTTTCTCGTCGGCGATGGAGACTATCAGAGGTTGACTCAATGCCTCTCGACTAATACTGGTGTGCTGACTAAAAGCCAACAATATAAAAGAACGACTCGCACCCGAGTCAAATATCAGCAAACCAGGTACAGAACTCACAAGAAAAGTACCTATGAATATCACAATATAAGCACAAAATCTCAAACATTAAAATAAATATGTGAAAGAATACATACCAGCCACGACATCGGGCGCTGTACGGACCTCTTCTGCAGTCAACTGGAAGGCTCTCCCTCGAGCCTTTAGCGTCTTGGTCTTCGCCAACCAACTATCAGAAGCTCTAACAGCAGCAGGGGCAGACCCCTGAGAAGCTCGATGTGCTGTCCCTCCCAACAGCGGACAATCGGCCTTCCGGTGTCCAGTCTGGTTGCATTGAAAAAACACTGCAAACCCCTTGGGGTAGTCCTGGGCCATATGCCCCTCCTTGACACACTTGTAGCAAGATACCGCTCTACAAACTCCATCATCACCCTTGCTGCACTTCCCACAAGTGCGGCCCTTCTAGCTCCCTGCTCTGGAATCAGCGGGCTTGGCCCGCTTGGCTGCCGGCTGGGACTGTGCCGATCGCCGATCCCTCCCCTGAGACTCCGCCTCCTCCCTAGCCCGAGTCTCTAGCTCGATCTCCCTCTTCCAGGCATTTGCCTGAAGCTCGGAAAATGTCCGATACGAGGAGTTCGCCACGAACTCCCGAATGTCTCTCCTCAAAATACTCAAATAACGGCTCATACGGTCCTGCTCAGTAGACACGTGTTCAGGGCAGAACATCGCCCTCTCATGAAACATCCTGTTAATAACCGTAACAAACTCCGTACCCTGCTTGAGGGTCAGAAACTCCTGTGCCAACCGATCTCGTTACACCGAGGGAACATACTCATCACGAAACATGGTGGTGAACCTCTCCCAAGTCACCGCAACAAGCTTTGCTGGAGAATAGTGTGTTGTTGCGAACTTCCACCAGACCTTCGCCCCCAGGCGAAGGTGGTTCATCGCAAATCGAACCCTCAAGTGCTCCAGGCACGAGCAAGTATAGAAACACCCCTCAATGTCAGATACCCATCTCATCGCTGCAATCAGATCATGCGTCCCATCAAACTCTGGTGGCTTCGTGTTGCTGAACTCCCTGAACAACAACGAGTCACCTCCCTGCGGCCTAGCAGTAGCGACGACTGCAGTGGCCGCTGCGACAACAGCCTCAGAAAGAGCGGCATAACGCTCGTCAAAAGTCTCAATCAATATGGTCTTAATAGACCCGAACATCTCTGGTATCTCTGCCCTGATGGCCGCGGCCACCTCCTGATGGATGATCCGACGGATCTCCTCATCACTAGTCTTGCTGCTCTCTAGCATAAGAAGTGTCCTCACCATGATCTGTCTCTGAAATACAACATACGATATATTAGAAACTCACTCGAGCATACTCGCACTCAATAACTCATCCCTCCTTGATCCCTGGCATCCCGAAGATTACTACTTAAACTGTACACCGCCCCAGTGTTTTCAGTAGTATGGGCTCATTACTACTATCCGCACCGTATCAGTATACACCCCAAGTCCTCCTCTTAGGATCCCAAGTCCCAAGTACTCTATTATGCATAATCCACTCTCTATAGATCTCTAATAAGCTCCTCACTGCTACCTACTCACTCTCAAGCATCTCATAGAAGTTTACCTCCCCCTAGGCTAAGGCATCACAAATCAAGCCACTCTAGTCCTAATAGGAATACCTAACCCACTCTAGCACGAGAATACATCATATCAATGTCATAAACATATAACATAAGGGTATTTTGGGAAATCACCGTTCGGGCGCGGACTGATCGTACACATGACTATGTTCCGCATTTTCTAAAACTCTTTTACTCTCTTTAGAAAACTTGGTTCTCCTTTGAAAATATTTTTCAAATCCTCAGTTTGAGTTCAAATACGCCCGAAGGTGTACTCGAATCCCTCAAACCAAGGCTCTGGTACCAACTTGTAACAACGTAAATTTCCAAAACAATTTTTTCGCATTTTATAAAAACATAATTCATTTATTATTCATAAAAACATCTTTGTTTGAAAACTCAATTCATAACATATATCAATCCCAAGATCTCATAGCATAAAAATCCCGTGTGTGTACTGACCAAGCCGACGCCTTCCCGCGATCCTCACTAGTACCTGAAACACATAATACATAACACTGTAAGCTTGAAGCTTAGTGAGTTCCCCAAAATACCACATATAACACATATTAGCCACTCAAGGCTATAACTCTGTGGGTCTATGCACCCAAACTCTGTGAACCATCAGGTTCTAACTCCGCAAGCATGCACAACATAAATCACATAGAAGAATGCAGTGCAACACACAACATATATATATATATATATATATATATATATATATATATATATATATAGCATACAAACACTGTATCACATAACTCTATTTACCTACTCAAGGTAAAGTATAGTGAGAAGACTCACCTCGGATATCTCAGCAAATCTTTGACTCGGTAACTCTGGTCTAGCCCCTGCCTAATCACATGAAATAAATACTCTAATTAATACAACTGTCAGGGCTAGGCTAATCTCTTCCTCTCAATACATCCTCTAGGAAGGGCAAAAGACTATCCTACCCTTCCGATGACTCTAAAGTCGAAACATTGACTAATCCTTAAAAGTCAACGCAGTCAACGGTCAACCTTGACCAAACTCGCCGAGTCCGCATATGCTCTTAACTCTCCTAGTCCTTATTCGACTCATTGAGTCAACCTCAACTCTGCAAATCAGCACTGATCACAATCTGTGAAATGTCTCGACCTAACTCGTCGAGTCCGGCTCCTGACTCGGGGAGTACCATCGTACACTCTACCCTCTAGATTCCCTCTGACTCACCGATTCATTTTCCCAACTCAGTGAGTCACCAACTGTGATTATCGGGAAAACCCTCGTCCTACTCGTCGAGTCGGCTAAAGGACTCGGCGAGTTCATGCCATGCTCAAGCTGAACTGACCTCTTGTGGTCAGATCCGCTTCTCTAAACCATAGATCCAGCTTCCCAAAGCATTATAATCACATAAATATAACATCTTGGTGCACATGCAAAGGCTCAAATGCCTTATTTAAAGATATGGCCTCGAAAATGACATCCTAAGTTCATAACCTCCATTAATACCCATAAAGCTCAAGGGAAAAGGGTCTCTGGACCTCTTTGGGACCAGATCTACAGCACCAACATGAGAAGGGACCAATTACTCCATATAACCATCCTCTAATGGGGCTAAAAAGCCCCAACTCTAAGAATCACATCATAAACTAAAGGAGGGTTCGAATGAATACCTCAAAATGAAGTCTCTGAGCCCTAGAATCACTATATTATCACCCTCTTCAGCCTCCTCTTGTCTTGGTCCTCTTCTATTTGCAAAACCACCAACAAAGATCAAGAAATAGCTTCTTTCCTCTCAAAAATGCTCTAGCTCACTTAGGGTTTCTCTCTGGGGTCTGGTAGGTGCAAATGATGGCCATAAGGCCCTTTAAATAGGCCCCAAACCCGAGGAATTAGGGTTTCATTAAACTGTGTGGACTCGCCGAGTCCAGCCGTCCACCCGGATAATGATTCACGTCTCTACTCGGCGAGTCTACGCATCAACTTGCCGAGTCCATAATGGACCTACTCGACGAGTCCATAATGGAACTCGGTGACTAGGAGCTGGCAGCTAAAACCCTAAATCCCAGGGTTGAGCTCCCTATTTATGGGAACACAAACCTCTTTCAGCCTCATTGTAGTCTTTTATCAAACCATAATATGTGTGTGTGTGCATTGAGTGTTTGAAGCCTTGGAAGGGGATTTTGGTGAAAAGAGCTTTGGAAGCAAGTGGTTTGAAGCAAGGAGCTTGGGGGAAATCCAAATCTACTCCATTTTTCATCTCTTGGGAAGGTATCAAGCTGTTATCCTCCTTCTATTTCGTTCTAGACCTCCTTGGTTGGACATTAGGGTTCTTGGTTGGATTATAAAGTCATTTTCTAGAGTATGAGCCAAGATCTGAAGTTGTAACTTCAGATCTAAACTCTTTGAGGATTAAGGGACCATAAAGTTATTGGTTTTGGCAAGTTTGAGCCTGTCCCTATGTGTAAAACCCCATTTCAAGCATACTTTAGGCTTCTTGAAAATTGGAACCTTGCATGCACGTAAAGTTTGCAACTTTACGTGATAAGGAGGCCTAAGGAGGTTGGATCTACAATCTGGGGCCTTGTCATGGCTTAAAAGTTTTCTGCAAGATAAAATGACTGAATGAACTCGGCGAGTCGCACAGTTGACTCGGCGAGTCACATGAAGATGGTTGTGAACTCGACGAGTGGAAGAACGACTCGGCGAGTCCGATGAAGATTGCCATAAGACTTGACGAGTTGAAGAACAACTCAGCGAGTCAGATGAGTTTTAACCAGGACACATTTGCATGTATATCCGTCGAGTTCAAGGAGGGAACTCGATGGGTGGCCTTAAGGGCTGATCGAGATTTGAAGGAACTCGACGAGTCACCCCGATGACTCGGCGAGTTGGAATGTGGTTTAGAGAACTCGGTGAGTACCCAAGGGTACTCGGCGAGTTAAGGTCAACTTGGACTGTTGACATTGACTGGGGACTTTGACTATGACCAGGGGTTGGCTGGTGGGTTATGGAGCATCTTAAACGGTGAAGGACTTATAAGTATGTCATATTATGGTAATAGGTGGTGGAGTCTTTGGCAAGTGATTGGAGAGCTTTGATTGTTTACTGAGCTGACATCTACGAGGTGAGTAATCCTCACTATACTAAGGGGTCTAAGGCACCAAGGCCGGCCCTTTTGATATGTTATCATAGCAGTGTTAGATGTTGAGTATGAGTTAGAATTGCATGTTAGTGGTTATTGCAGTTAGGTAGATCTGTAGGACTACCTATGATGTTATATGATTATTGCATGCTCAGTAGTTATGTTATATGTTAAATGTTATGACGGATGGGTTGAGGTTGTACTGCTCCGTGCAGTAGCCAACAAACCCTAGAGTATTCCAGATATGAGATGAGGGCCCAGTAGGCATTCCAGACTCATATTAAGGACTCGAGAGCATTCTAGATACGAGCTGAGGTTCCGGTAGGCATTCCAGACTCGTAATGAGGGATCGATGACATACCAGATGCGAGTTGAGGGCCCGGTAGGCATTCCAGACTCGTACTGAGGGCCCAAGGGTAGTCCAGCTTGTAAGCTGTGGACCCAGTGCATGTTGTTCAGTGTTGATTGATATGCTATGTGAATGTTGATAATGTTATGTGGATTGTATGTGTATCGGTATTTTGGGGGTAACTCACTAAGCTTTCTGGCTTACAGTTTCAATTCATTGTTTCAGGTACATCAGAGGATCGCAGCAAGGCGAAGGCATGATCGTACAGCTCCTCCTATTATATTTATATTTCTGGGAAAAACTCTGATACCCAATATTTTGGAAACAAAGTTGTAATGTTTTTGATGAACTTGGCATTAAAAAGTTTAAATTTGTTTGAAATTTTTGGGTGTTACAAGTTGGAATCAGAGCCTTGGTTTGAGTGAATTGGAGGAACATTTGTGTGAATCCAGTCTCAAATCAAGGTAAGATTTTCAAAATGATTTTCAAATGGTTTTCAAAATAATTAAATGAGGATGCGAAGTGTATGATCAGACGGAGCCAGTAAGTAGACCCCAAAATACCATACAGTTATTTGATTATGTGATATGTTAGAACATCATGCTAGTACTAGGCTAGGGATCTTCAGGAATTGCATGGTAAAATTGCCTGATTACATGTTGTCTGCTAGCCAAGGGTTTCTCTTATATGAAATTGACATCATTACTGTAGTTATCTAGTGTAGGCATCACGGTTATACATAACTAAGATCTTATAGCCTGAGAATGCTTGATTTGGCCTTATGTTATGTTCTTGTTTGATTAGGAGCTTAGGGTAGGATTAAATATTCGAAAGTCTATACGGTCTAGTGTTATGTAAGGCTAGCATACACTAGTGTTGCCGAGTTGGTGGAAGTTTCGCGGATGGATAGGTTGTTTGGGAGGTGTCCGCCGACTTCGAGGCACCTAGCCTTCTTTTAGGGGTGAAGTTTGAGTACTCGATATGATTATGTGGGTCGTTAGGGCTTTGTGATGATACTTGGGACAAATATGGGTAGGTGTGGAAGGTAGTATGGGCCCGTACTAATGAAAGCATAGGACCCATACGCGTAACAAGGATGTCACAAACCCTAGGGTTTGTCGGGGGTTGGTCCCCGGTAATTTGTATGAGTTATCTGATGCCTTGTGTTATGTTTCAGAATGGTGATGGCCAAGAATTTTATGACTGGATTCGGTTCAGGATCAGGATCAGTATCAGGAGAGGGCAGACAGGAGGAGCTGACAGCACCTGAGACTATCGGCCATATGAGATGGATGATAGGATTTGAGTGATCCTGCACGATGAGGTTGTTGTGCTGTTCCGGGCCGAGTTGCCGGAAATGTTCGGTTTGATTAAGACCGCCATGGTGGAGTATTTTGATGAGCGCTACGCAGCCCTCACAGAGATAATCACCACAGCAGCTACATCAGTTGTATCTACGGTAGGGGGAGGAGTTGTGTCATACCCCGAAACCGAAGGCGGAAACGTCTCGGGGAGGAGGTGACTTCATGAGAATCATAACCAATGTACATAGTAAGCAAAGTAAAACACAAACATAAATATTACATAGATTTCATTACATCAGTTGAAAAATAAAGTAGTACAAGCTTTCATAGATACATAGTTTCAACAAAAGAGAGACGAATCTTCTATGCATTCCATCTTCGCCAAAAGAGATCATCGGGTACCTGTCTAAAGCGCACCTGAGAATACAAGCAGTTTGAAAATCAGCATAAAGCTGGTGAGTTCATAAGATGTTTACTTTGTGAAAATGTACGAGTTTCCTTTAATTTACTGAAAAGTTATTATCCAAGAAAATCCTATATTTTCTTAAAAGAGAAGTTTGATCGATTTCTAGGTTACACGGTTCTGGTTGTTTATCTATGATTTCAGGAAAGTCCCATACTTTCCTTATTGTATATTACTAATTGTAAAAGATGTAATGTTATTCAGTTTGTTACTATTTCTAGTTATATAAGTGTTACCCAGGAAAGCCCCATGCTTTCCTGTATGTTGGTTTCTAATGTGAACGATGTTAAAGATGTAAAAGATGTACATGTGATTAACTAAGGTTATGTTTTCCCCAGGAAAACCCCATGTTTCCCTGACTATGTGTGTGTGTGTCTTTACTGGTTACGATTATATTCAGAATTCTTATTCTTAAACATATTCGTGTACTTATTCGTGTTCGTATTTGTGTTCGTTACTGTATTCGTTTCCTTATTCCTATTTCTATTACTATTCGTATTCGTATTCATATTCGCAGTCGTATTCGTAGTCGCATTCCTATCCCTAATCCTACTCCTAATACTATTCGTATTCGTATTCGTATTCGCAGTCGTATTCGTATTCGCAGTCGTATTCGTATTCGCAATCGTATTCGTAGTCGCATTCCTATCCCTAATCCTACTCCTAATACTATTTGTATTCGTATTCGTATTCGCAGTCGTATTCGTATTTGCAGTCGTATTCATATTCGTATTCGCAGTCGCATTCCTATTCCTAATCCTACTCCTAATACTATTCGCAGTCGTATTCGGATTCGTATTCGCAGTCGTATTCGCATTCGTATTCGTTCTGTTCCTAATTATTGTTTCGTTTTCGTTCTAATCCTAGTTATAGCTTCGTATTTGTATTCGTATTCGTAATTAGTTATAAATGGAAATTAGTATAAGTTATTCTTAGATTATGAAACATAGTTTAGATTAGAGCATTTCATCGAGATATCTATGATTCGTTTGAAAGCTAAATTCGTAATTCAAACTACTTGATAAACACAATTGTTGATATTAGAACATACAGAATGAAAATGATTAAACTGAAAACAATAAGTTTGAGTACAAGATTTCCTTGTACTTTTGCTTGTATTCCCCCTGAAAACGGTGAAAACAGTTGAAAAAGGGTAGGGGTATGAACTCACCGGACGCGGAAAGTGTCGAATGGGATGCTAAACGTTGAACTGAGGCTTGAATACGAGCGAGGTTCCTATGTAATATTAAATAATACACAATATATATCTAATTAGATTTAAATAACTAATTAGATACACTTGAAAAATCTAAGACGCGAAAACACTCCAAAATGGTCGTTTGAAGTGACCCAGGTGGCGTTTTAGGACATGAATGGCTACGACTTAGAGTTTATTCTTCAAAGGTAAACTCTTAGGGAGTGTTTACGGCCTAAACACCACATCCCCATGAGTTTATGTCCGTAAACTCATGGTAGGTGTTTTTATGAGGAAAATGGCCTTAAATCAAATAATGGGTGTTGCTAGGTTTGGCTTTTGGACATTTGAAAGGGATTAAATCATTATATGGATTAATAGAAGAGTTTATGGCTGTAAACTAAGAGTTTATGGCCGTAAACTCTTACCCACATCCATCTAAATTAATTTGAAGGCCAAGGATTAATCACATGTGATTCAACTAATTTTTACAAGGCTTAGGGTGAGTTTAGGGCTTCAAATGACATACATCTATGAGTTTACGGCCTAGGAGCATATGCTCTGGCCGTAAACTCTCAATTAGAGGGTTTATGATGTGTTTAAGGCTTCTAAACTATTTTTGGTTGGTTCCCTAATTTATTCCAAGGCTTTTGGTGGTGTTGGATGGCATTCTAACACCTTAGAAGTGATTTTATACCCATGTTTGAGGAGTTTACGGCCCAAGCATATGCCTTGGCCGTAAACTCATATAAACCTCTCAAAATTGATGTTTAATGAGTTTCAAGTCCATTACATAATTTCTAAAAATCATAACTAGGGCTTGATTGAGTTTAGGGAGGGTTTAAGGGCTTAAAACCCCTTTAAATGTGAGTTTACGGCCTAGGCACCTTCAATGGCCGTAAACTCATATACAATGCTTCAAGTTATAGTTTAAGGCATTCTAAGTCCATTCCATAAAGTCATTTAGCCATGTCTAAGGTCCATTTGAGGTTTACAAGGGTTTTGTTGCTCTAAAAACCCCATTTTCTTGAGTTTACGGCCTAGTACTGTTCTAGGGCCGTAAACTCATAATAATGGTCCTAATCAAATGTTCAAACTCGAATTCTAAAGCTAGAGAGGTTGTACAACAAGTTATGGAAGGTACCTCAAAGATTTGGAGCCTTAAATTGATAATTTGGACCCTTAACTTTGGATTTAGGAGAGAGGTTAGAGAGAGAGTAAAGAGAGGAAGAAAAATCTTCAAATGGGTGCTTAAACACGTTTATATAGGTCCAAAGACTTGGACACGGAGGAATTCTACCCGATACTGACCTTAAACGGGGCTTTTGGTCGCACCCGATTAAGTTCTTGTTACGCGATATGGTCGAAACTATAATTTTTCAAATTACTAGTTCGGGACGTTTTCACATTTTTCCCAACATGATTTGATACTTACAAAGTCAAAATAAAGGTTTTGACTTAATTAACCTAATTCAGGACGAATTCGGAACAATTCGTTTAAGACGGGTTTTGACGGAACTGTTACGGCGAGGAAGAAAAGTTCCGGGTTTTTACAAGTTGGTAGTGGTTTTCAGTACCTAGAATTCGACAATACGAAGCCCCCCTAGTTTTGATGGGACACAGGATCCCATCAAGGCTATGAGATGGATTTCAGATGTGGGTGGGGGGGTGTTTCTTCACCTGCTCGTGTCCTATTGACCAAAAGGTCAGGTGTGCTCTGAACCAGCTTAGGTCCGAATGCAAGGACTGGTGGAGACTTGCGATTGGGGCCTACACTGATGATTAGAGAGCTGCTGTTACTTGGGAGCAGTTCAGGGATATGTTCCACGCACGTTACATTCTGAGACTCAAGTGGGAACGATTGGCATATGAGTTTCTGATTTTGAGGCAGGATGGAGAGTTGTGACGGAGATCACCTGTATGTTCACTGAGTAGGCGATGTTCTACCCAGAGTTTGTTTCTGAGCAATCTCAAATGACCCGTTATCTAAGAATGCTCAAAACGGATATCCGTCAGTTTGTAGCTACTCAGTGATGTGATACTCTTCTGGAGTTGCAGGAGGCTGCCAGACGGCGGGAGTTGGAGATTGAGCTGCAGCTAAGGGAGCAACAGCTGGCCCCAATACTGTCACATCTAGCGCCAAAGCGGCCTAAGACCGTCGATGCTAGGACTGGGAGTCAATAGGGCCGCAATTGTGGGAAGTGTGTCAAGGGACATTCTGGTGTATGTCGGGCTGCTAGTAGGTTGCACAAGTGTGGCAAGGAGGGGCATTACGCGAGGGATTATCGCCAGGCTGCCCCAATCCAGGGTATGAGGTTATGTTATCACTGCAACCAGGTCGGCCACATGAAGGCCAATTGTGTTGGATATAGTGTCTAAGTCCATAACTATATTTGGTATGTACTTGACCCGACCCGGCATGTTCCATTTGGGTTGCACTTCACCCGAACAATTTATGGATAATCTTTTGAGAATAGTACAAGTTATGTTTTATTAATATATTATAAGTTCTAATATATTAATATAAGATCAAATTATTTAATTAGTATTGATCTATAATTATTCCAGGATTAATTTAGAGATCAAAGATATTACTAATTAAATATGGGCTTCTATATTTATATAGTGTGGGCTAATGCTTATTTGGAATGGGCTAGGCTTGCATGGAAAAGTCCATGGATACTCCATGGAGCTTTAATCCATGGATCTTATCGAAATGAAGAAACATGGGTATTAGGGTTTACATGGATGTAACCCTAATCCACTACACTATATAAAGGAGGCTTTGGTTCTTGAAATCACACTAGTTGACACTTGTTGAGGTGAGTAAAGCAAGAGGGCCAATTTCAAGATAGTAGTGACTATTCTCTCAAAGTTCCAAATTTGTGGTGATTTATGATTTCCATTTGAGGCATTCACACTATTGGTGCTAGGCTCTAAAACTCCAAGCAATCAACTACTACTACAAGGTAAGTATTTCTACTAGCTTTATTTGATTCATGTTCCCCATGCCATGCTAGTTAGGATATGAACCTTGGAAAATAATTATTTTCATGTATCTTAGACAAACATAGATCCAAGGTTTATTAGGGTTGCATGTACACTTAGGAAGTGTTAGAATGCTCAAAACCCAACAGTGGTATCAGAGCCTAGGCTTGTTTATTTGATACTTGATGCAATATATTGGAAAAAGTCGAAAAACTTGTTGTCTGCCTGATGAACTCGCCGAGTCCAAGGGGGGACTAGCCGAGTTCATGTGTATCTTCAATCTACTCGGCGAGTAGGTTCATGCACTCGGCGAGTAGGAGTGACAGAGTACAGATTTTCGACTTTTGCTGCTGGATATGGACTAGAAACATTAACCTTTTAGTTTTGGTGTTATAAATCTTGTTTTAGATGGTGTAATGTTTGTTCTAATCCATTTACAATGGCTAATATCAATTTTTCATGATTATATGCGTACATATGGTCCTTAAACTATGATATGCATATTCATGTTCTTGATCTGATGAAGTTAGATGATCATAGGAATTACTTGTAACCTACTTGGTAGTTTAATTCTTGATCATAATGGGTTTTAATGGAGTCCATAACTTGTCCTCAAGTTATGGAAAACCAAGAGTCACACTTGAATTAAAACCATTAAAAGAACACAAGAGTTAGAAAAATGAAGAGTCTTCATTTTATTACTCTATTTAACTCATAAGTTACAAGAAATGAAAAGTTTTGAAAGTTTACAAAACTTTCCCTCAAGTTTTGGAACAAGTAAAGTCATATTAACAACTTTAGTTCCAACCCTTAGAATTTTAAAAGTTAAAATTCAACCCTTATACTTATAATATTATAAGTTAATAATATATATATATATATATATATATATGTGTGTGTGTGTGTGTGTGTGTGTGTGTGTGTGTGCATAATATCATAGTCATCTTACCGCTACTATGCCTCATTCACGAAACCAGTCTATAAGGTGTGTATAAGGTTGTTGCCTATAAAATGGCAACTTAATGGGTGTCCACTCTCACCCACCGCTTGCTTGACTGGTGGAGGGTCGTTAGCCGAACGGGTAAGAAAAGGATTTATAAATTCTCATTAAAAGTATGATGAATATTATAAAGTAACTAAATGTTTTGTCAAATTCCTAATCTTAGTTACTTTAGGAAAAATGTGAATAAGGTGCTA
Source organism: Lactuca saligna (assembly GCF_052625555.1). Classification (NCBI taxonomy): domain Eukaryota; kingdom Viridiplantae; phylum Streptophyta; class Magnoliopsida; order Asterales; family Asteraceae; genus Lactuca; species Lactuca saligna. The sequence goes on from NC_136420.1 coordinate 138,601,758, forward strand.
ATCCATGAAATTACACTTTACACTTTGTCTAAGTTGTTAGTGGAGTGTGTGTGGTTAACCGGCACACTAACTTGGACTTAACAAGGTAGGTAAAGGGTGACTTAATATTTATCATAGTATCGATGGAGCGTGTGTGGTTAACCGGCACATCGATTGAGGGGTAACTTATTAAGGGTACCAAGTAATTTGCATGGTTACTTCACACCTCGTTTTGTGATCCTCGACATCCCAGTCACAAAACATGGAAGGCACACTCGAGATTGAAACATGACTTTGAAAAGTTCATTGAATCTCAAAAGAATCTAGGAGTTTCTAAGAACCAAATTATATATTTTAATATTTCGACTTTGGTGGAAATTGGTGAATCGTCATTCACCTACCTTTCAGATATGTTATTACTTAGATTATGGCATACCTCTTCTAAATATAATATATTGTGATTGGGTCCTAGCCTTAATACTACATTTGGGTGTTTTATTAAGGACTATTCCAATTTCTAAACTAAACCTTTCTTCTTCTCAGATGTCTGCAAACACTGCTGCTTCTAGCTCTAATCCTAGTGGCTCCATTTCTCTTATGAACTTGTGTGGGAAAGTCACTTTTAATGGATCCAACTTTAATGAATGGATCAGAAACATCAGGATGATTACTCGCTACGAGGACAAGGAATATGTCCTTTATAAGGAGCTTAAGGAGATTGATGAGACAGTTGCAACTCCTCAAGAGATCACTGAGTTTAGGGCACCTGAAAGGGATGCCACCAAAGTGGCATGCATCATGATGGCCACTATGACCACGGATCTCCAAAAATCCGATGAAGATTTCTACCCCTATGAGATGCACCAAGACTTGATGGAAAGATTCCATCAAAGTGCTCGTCTAGAGAGGTGTGAAATCATCTCCTCCATGGTAACAACTCGCATAAAGGATGGTGAACCCAGCATAGGCCACATGCAGAAAATGCAAAATTATTTGTGGACCGTTTGCTGAAGCTAAATGTGAACTTCCCTGAGGAGCTAGCAATAGATATCATTTTGCACTCCTTACCTTCATGTTATGATCAATTTTGCATGACATACCACATGAACAAGGAAGAGGTCACAGTCAGCAAACTTCAAGGACTCTTAAAGACCGTGGAAAGTGGTCTTAAGGGTAAGGCGATAGTTACTCCTACTTCTACCAACACCGCCCCTGTCTTAGCAATCGGGAAAGGACGAGGGAAGAAGAGAAAGAGTTCTTCGAAGGGTACCAAGGTTAGGACCCTTGATGACTCTTCTTCAAGTGGAACCAAGAAAGGTTTCATCACTCCTTCTTCTGACCAAAAAGAGGCTGAATGCTTCTATTTCCATGAAAAGGCACATTGGAAGCGGAACTGCCCAAAGTACCAGCATGATGTGAAGGATGGGGAAGTTAAACCCAACCATGCAGGTATTTACACTATCATTTCTAATAACTCACGCAATTCTAACTCTTCGGTCCTTGATACCGGTTGTGGTATTCATATTTGTTGTGACTTGTAGGGACTAAGAAGAAGTGAGAATGTGGAGCAAGGAAGGATAAACTTAATCATGGGGAATAGCAAAGTTACACCTGTCACCAAGATTGGAGTTTATACTTTGTTGCTAAGTAGTGGGTTAAATTTAGATTTGAATAAATGTTGTTATTCGCGAAAAATGGAAAGAAATATTATTTCCTTTCATGCATTGTATCAACAAGGGTTTAACTTTTCATTTGATAATGAAGTTGGTTCGATTAATGCCTTCTTTAATAATGTTCTTTATTTTAAAGCATTACCTTGTGATGGCGTGTATGAAACAGTTTCTGTGGTTGATTACTTAGGAAATAATGTATTGTGTATTGATTCTGTTAATAATAATAACTTGGATAAAGCATCATTATGGCATTGTCATCTTGCACATATAAGCAAGAAACGCATAGGCCAACTCCAAAAGGATGGAATTTTGGAGTCGTTTGACCTAAAGTCAGATGATAGTTGCGAATCATGCTTACTTGGAAAAATGACAAAGTCACCATTCACAGGTTCTTGTGAGAAGGGTGAAGGTTTGTTAGACTTTGTACATACGGATGTGTGTGGACCATTCAAACATGCCACAAGGGATGCTAATCGTTATTATTTGACTTTTACTGATGATTACAGTAGATATGGATATGTCTACTTAATCAAGCATAAGTCAGATACTTTCGAAAGGTTTAAGGAATTTAAACAGGTAGTTGAGAATCAATTGGGCAGGAACATTAAGATGCTTCGATCCGATCGAGGTGGTGAGTATCTTCGTTCAGAGTTCCTCGACTATCTTAGGGAATGTGGGATTGTCTCACAATTGACACCTCCCAGGACACCACAGTTAAATGGTGTAGCTGAGAGGCGTAATCGAACCTTGTTGGATATGATTCGTTCCATGATGAGTCGAGCTTCGATACCAATCTCATTTTGGGGGTATGCCTTAGTGACTGTCGCCCATATTCTTGTTGGATATAGTGTCTAAGTCCATAACTATATTTGGTATGTACTTGACCCGACCCGACATGGTCCATTTGGGTTGCACTTCACCCGAACAATTTATGGATAATCTTTTGAGAATAGTACAAGTTATGATTTATTAATATATTATAAGTTCTAATATATTAATATAAGATCATATTATTTAATTAGTATTGATCTATAATTATTCTAGGATTAATTTAGAGATCAAAGATATTACTAATTAAATATGGGCTTCTATATTTATATAGTGTGGGCTAAGGCTTATTTGGAATAGGCTAGGCTTGCATGGAAAAGTCCATGGATACTCCATGGAGCTTTAACCCATGGATCTCATGGAAATGAAGAGACGTGGGTATTAGGGTTTACATGGATGTAACCCTAATCCACCACACCATATAAAGGAGGCTTTGGTTCTTGAAATCAAACTAGTTGACACTTGTAGAGGTGAGGGCCGATTTCAAGAATAGTAGTGACTATTTTCTCAAAGTTCCAAGTTTGTGGTGATTTGTGATTTCTATTTGAGGCATTCACACTATTGGTGCTAGGCTCTAAAACTCCAAGCAATCAACTACTACTACAAGGTAAGTATTTCTACTAGCTTTATTTGATTCATGTTCCCCATGCCATGCTAGTTAGGATATGAACCTTGGAAAAATAATTATTTGCATGTATCTTAGACAAACATAGATCCAAGGTTTATTAGGGTTGCATGTACACTTAGGAAGTGTTAGAATGCTCAAAACCCATTAGTGGTATCAGAGCCTAGGTTTGTTTGTTTGATACTTGATGCAAAATAGTTGAAAAAGTCGAAAAACTTGTTGTCTGCCTGATGAACTCGCCGAGTCCATGGGGGGACTCGCCGAGTTCATGTGAATCTTCAACCTACTCGCCGAGTAGGTTCATGCACTCGACGAGTAGGAGCCACAGAGTGCAGATTTTCGACTTTAGTTGCTGGAAATGGACTAGGAACATTATCCTAAACTGTTTTGGTACTTGAAAACTTGTTTTAGATGGCGTAATGTTCATGCTAATCCATTTACAACAACAAGATATCAAAATTACAAAGTTTTTAGTGTATTTTTGATTCATGAAAGTGTTCATCTTCATGTTCTTGATCTTATGATGTTTAGATGATCATAGAAATTATTTGTAACCTATGTGGTAGTTTAATTCTTGATCATAATGTGTTTTAATGGAGTCCATAACTTGTCCTCAAGTTATGGAAAACCAAAAGTCACTTGAATTAAAAACCATTAAAAGAACACAAGAGTTAGAAAAATGAAGAGTCTTCATTTTATTACTCTATTTAACTCATAAGTTACAAGAAATGAAAAGTTTTGAAAGTTTACAAAACTTGCCCTCAAGTTTTGGAACAAGTAAAGTCATATTAAAAACTTTAGTTCCAACCCTTAGAATTTTAAAAGTTAAAATTCAACTCTTACACTTATAGTATTATGATTTAATAATTATATATATATATATATATATATATATATATATATATATATATATATATATATATATATATATGTATGTATAAGAACAAAGTCATCTTACCGCTAGTACGCCTCATTCACGAAGTCGGTCTATAAGGTGGGTATAAGGTTGTTGCCTATAAAATGGCAACTTAATGGGTGTCCACTCTCACCTACCGCTTGCTTGACCGGTGGAGGGTCGTTAGCCGAACGGGTAAGACAAGGACTTATAAATTCTCATTAAAAAGTATGATGAATAGTATAAAGTAACTAAATGTTTATTAAATTCCCAATATTAGTTACTTTAGGAAAAATGTGAATAAGGTGCTAATCCATGAAATTACACCTTACACTTTGTCTAAGTCGTTAGTGGAGCGTGTGTGGTTAACCGGCACACTAACTTGGACTTAACAAGGTAGGTAAAGGGTGACTTAATATTTATCATAGTATCGATGGAGTGTGTGTGGTTAACCGGCACATCGATTGAGGGGTAATTTATTAAGGGTACCAAGTTATTTGCATGGTTACTTCACACCTCGTTTTGTGATCCTCGGCATCCCAGTCACAAAACTTGGAGGGCACACTTGAGATTGAAACATGCCTTTGAAAAGTTCATTGAATCTCAAAAGAATCTAGGAATTTCTAAGTACCAAATCAAAAAACTTAATATTTACTATTTTTTTTTCCGGTGGAAATTGGTGAATCGTCATTCACCTACCTTTAAAATATGTTATTACTTAGTCTACGGCATACCTCTTCTAAGTTATAATATATTTTGATTGGATCCTAGCCTTAATACTACATTTGGGTGTTTTATTAAGGACTATCTCTATATCTAAACTAAAACCTTCTTTCTTCATTTTCAGATGTCTGCAAACACTACTGCTTCTAGCTCTAATCCCAATGGCTCCTTTACTCTTATGAACTTATGTGGGAAAGTCACTTTTGATGGATCCAACTTTAATGAATGGATCAGAAACATCAGAATGATTACTCGCTACAAGGACAAGGAATATGTCCTCGATAAGGACCTTAAGAAGATTGATGAGACAATTGCTACTCCTCAAGAGATCGCTGAGTTTAGGGCACATGAAAGGGATGCCACCAAAGTGGCATGTATCATGATGGCCACTATAACCGCGGATCTCCAAAAATCCGATGAAGATTTCTACCCCTATGAGATGCACCAAGACTTGATGGAAAGATACCATCAAAGTGCTCGTCAAGAGAGGTATGAAATCATCTCCTCCATGATAACAACTCGCATGAATGATGGTGAACCCATCACGGGCCACATGCAGAAAATGCAAAGATTTGTGGACCGTTTGGTAAAGCTAAATGTGAACTTCCCTGAGGAGCTTGCAATAGATATCATTTTGCACTCCTTACCTTCATGTTATGATCAATTCCGCATGACATACCACATGAACAAGGAAGAGGTCACACTTAGCAAACTTCAAGTACTCTTAAAGACCATGGAAAGTGGTCTTAAGGGTAAGGCGGTTGTTACTACTCCTACTTCTACAAACTCCGCCCCTGTCTTGGCAATCGGGAAAGGACGAAGGAAGAAAAGAAAGAGTTCTTCGAAGGGTACCAAGGTTAGGACTCTTGATGGCTCTTCTTCAAGTGGAACCAAGAAAGGTTTCATCACTCCTTCTTCTCACCCAAAAGAGGCTGAATGCTTCTATTGCCATGAAAAGGCACATTGGAAGCGGAACTGCCCAAAGTACCAGCAAGATGTAAAGGATGGGAAAGTTAAACCCAACCATGCAGGTATTTACACTATCATTTCTAATAACTCACCCCATTCTAAATCTTGGGTCCTTGATACCGGTTGTGGTATTCATATTTGTTGTGACTTGCAGGGACTAAGAAGAAGTGAGAATGTGGAGCAAGGAAGAATAAACTTAATCATGGGGAATAGGAAAGTTACACCTGTCACCAAGATTGGAGTTTATAGGTTGTTGCTAAGTAGTGGGTTTAGTTTAGATTTGAATACATGTTGTTATTCGCCAGAAATGGCAAGAAATATTATTTCCTTTCATGCATTGTATAAAAAAAGGTTTTACCTTCTCATTTAAGAATGAAGTTGGTTCTATTGATGCTTTCTTTAATAATGTTCTTTATTTCAAAGGATTACCTTGTGATGGCATGTATGAAACAGTATCTGTGGTTGATAACTTAGGAAATAATGTGATGTGTATTGATTCTATTAATAATAATAACTTGGATAAAGCATCATTATGGCATTGTCGACTTGGACATATAAGCAAGAAGCGCATAGGCCAACTCCAAAAGGATGGGGTCTTCGAGTCATTTGACCTAAAGTCAGATGATAGTTGCGAATCATGCTTACTTGGAAAAATGAGAAAGTCACCCTTCACAGGCTCGTGTGAGAGGGTGAAGGTTTGTTGGACCTTGTACACACGGATGTGTGTGGACCATTCAAACATGCCACAAGGGATGGTAATCGTTATTATTTGACTTTTACCGATGATTACAGTAGATATGGATATGTCTACTTAATCAAGCATAAGTCAGAGACTTTCGAAAGGTTTAAGGAATTTAAATAGGAAGTCGAGAATCAATTGGGCAGGAACATTAAGATGCTTCGATCCGATCGTGGTGGTGAGTATATTAGTTCAGAGTTCCTTGACTATCTAAGGGAATGTGGGATAGTCACACAATTAACACCACCCAGGACACCACAGTTGAATGGTGTAGCTGAGAGGCGTAATCGAACCTTGTTGGATATGGTTCGTTCCATGATGAGTCGAGCTTCGCTACCAATATCATTTTTGGGGTATGCCTTAGAGACTACCGCCCATATCCTTAATCTAGTCCCTACAAAGAAAGTTGCCAAAACTCCTCACGAGATGTGGACCGGTAAAGTGCCCAAACTAGACCACATCAAGATTTGGGGTTGCGAAGCTTTTGTGTGGCGCGAGTCTCATGATAAGCTAGAACCCCGAAGCGAGATCCTTTGGTTACCTCTTTTATAGACCTAGTGATAATGTGGTCTTTGTAGCAAGAAGAGGAGTCTTTCGTGAGAGAGAATTTATAAGCCAAGGAGACAGTGGGAGGCAAATTGACCTTGAAGAACTTCAAGAGTCAAATGGTGAAGGAACTTCAAACCCTACTCCTCAACTTGAGGAGGAAACTCCTGTTGAGCCAATTGACGATTCTGTACCTATGAGACGTTCCACGAGAGTTAGGAATGCACCTGATCACTACTATGGTTTTCATATTACTGCGGAAGGTGAGACACTTATTAGTGATGAGACACTAGTAGGTATGGATGAACCTAACAGTTACGTGGAAGCCATGGCAGGCCCCGAGTCTGTGAAATGGAAAGAGGCTAGGATAGTGAGATACAATCCATGTATGACAATCAAGTTTGGAACTTGGTTGAGAATGTACCAGGTCGTAAGACTGTAGGGTGAAAATGGGTCTTCAAGAAGAAGACCGACATGGATGGTAAAGTACATACTTATAAGGATAGACTAGTTGCAAAGGGATTCTCTCAAATTCCTGGAGTGGACTATGATGAGACCTTTTCTCCAGTAGCCGAGATTAAGTCTATTTGGGTTCTGTTAGCCATAGCTGCATTTCATGAGTATGAAATATGGCAAATGGATGTCAAAACCGCTTTCCTTAATGGAAAGTTGGCTGAAGATGTTTACATGAGTCAGCTAGAGGGTTTTGTCAGCAACGAGTACCCTAATAGAGTGTGTAAGCTTGAGAAATCCATTTATGGATTGAAGCAAGAACCTCGCAGATGGAATCTTTGCTTTTATGAAAAGGTCAGGGAATTTGGCTTTTCTAGGAGTGAAGATGAATCTTGTGTTTATGTCAAGGCTATTGGGAGTATAGTCAGCTTCTTGGTATTGTATGTGGATGACATACTACTCATAGGAAATGACATCCCAACTTTGCAGGAAGTAAAGTCCTGGCTTGGGAAGTGTTTCGCTATGAAGGACCTTGGTGAAGCTGCCTATATCCTAGGGATAAGGATTTTGAGAAACAGGAGTAAAAGACTAATTGGACTTAATCAAAGCACCTATGTGGACAAAGTGTTGAAAATATTCAACATGCATAACTCCAAGAAAGGTGAGTTACCCATTCAGAGTAATGCCAGATTGAGTAAGACACAAAGCCCTAGTACTGAGGTTGAGATAGCAGAAATGAGTCGACTACCATATGCTTCAGCTGTAGGATCGATCATGTATGCTATGACGTGTACTCGACCTGATGTAGCCTTTTCCTTGAGCATGGTTAGCAGGTATCAGGAGAACCCTGGCAAGGAACACTGGACTGCGGTAAAGAATATCCTCAAGTACCTGCGAAGGACTAAGGACTGGGTCCTTACCTTCGGTAGGAGTGATGACTTGAGAGTTGTTGGGTATAGTGATGCTAGCTTCCAGACTGATAGGGATAATTTCCGCTCTCAGTCGGGCTGGGTCTTTACCTTAAACGGAGGTGCAATCACTTGGAAGAGTTCCAAGCAAGAGACAGTGGCTGATTCCACTTGTGAATCAGAGTATATAGCAGCAAGCGAGGCAGCAAAGGAGGCTATATGGCTGAAGAACTTCATCGGAGAGCTTGGAGTTATACCAGCTATAAAAGAGCCGATGGAGATTTTCTGTGACAACAATAGTGCGGTTGCCTTAGCCAAGGAACCAAGAGATCATGGGAGATCCAGACACATTGACAGAAAATATCACTTCATCAGACATCGAATAGAAGAAGGAATCCTCGTGGCGAAGAGGGTATCATCGGATCAGAACCCAATAGATCCCCTCACGAAGGGACTGAGTAGGGTTAAGCATCTCCAGCATGCTCGGAGCATAGGGCTGAAGGATGATATAAGTTTTAGTAGTTAGATAAATTATGAAATTTGTAAAGTGTAATTGACATTTGATGATGAATAAAAGGTGTTTTATTTATGAGTAAAGTGTTGCTATCTCTTGTCAATCGTTTACTTTATTTCTTTTTGCATGTTTTGACTTCCAGAATAATTATGTTTGGTATATCATATTATTCAAACCTCCACAATCGGTCATATGTCGGAAGTAGGTATGAATCAAGACTGTCATGATTGGTTGCAGAGGTCTAAGGTGTTGGACATGGCTACAACAATCATGAGTGCTCATAAGTTCTGAGCATTGGACTCACCCCACGCTCACTGGAATCACTTCATGGAATTCTATCTCGAGTGATCGTGAGACAGTAATATCATATAAGTCTTCAAACCTAGAGATATGATTTGTTACTTACAAGTTGGTTATGCATTGATTGTACGAAAACGCATTGGTAACTCGATGTTACAAAACGTGCTTTTGTGTGTAATTCAATGAGTGGTAGAACAAACATATGAGTCGAAGTTTATCTGTTCCTTCTTGGATTAGAAGTTGATATCTGGGCCCCTCGATGATTTTGTTTTGACCTATGTACCGGGCCCGGTCAGAACTAAATTGATGTGTTCAGTTAAGTTCTATGTCAAACAAATCGGAAATCGGGAAACAAATGCTGGACAATAAGCAAGACCATGTTCCATGTATTTTTCCGGCTGATATCTAGAACAGAGGATTATATGATCACTTATCTTAAATGGCGCGTTCTAGTTCAACAGAGTTTAAAGAGCTACAATTGCTGATCGGTTCCTGAAGTCATACTTGCAACTATAGTTATTAGACTTATCCAAGTGGGAGACTGTTGGATATAGTGTCTAAGTTCATAACTATATTTGGTATGTACTTGACCCGACCCGGCATGGTCCATTTGGGTTGCACTTCACCCGAACAATTTATGGATAATATTTGAGAATAGTACAAGTTATGATTTATTAATATATTATAAGTTCTAATATATTAATATAAGATAATATTATTTAATTAGTAGTGATCTATAATTAATCTAGGATTAATTTAGAGATCAAAGATATTACTAATTAAATATGGGCTTCTATATTTATATAGTGTGGGCTAAAGCTTATTTGGAATGGGCTAGGCTTGCATGGAAAAGTCCATGGATACTCCATGGAGCTTTAACCCATGGATCTCATCGAAATGAAGAGACATGGGTTTTAGGGATGTAACCCTAATCCTCCACACTATATAAATGAGGCTTTGGTTCTTGAAATGATACTAGTTGACACTTGTTGTGGTGATTTGTGATTTCCACTTGAGGCATCCACACTATTGGTGCTAGGCTCAAAAACTCCAAGCAATCAACTACAACTTCAAGGTAAGTATTTCTTCTAGCTTTATTTGATTCATGTTCCCCATGCCATGGTAGCTAGGATATAAACCTTGGAAAAATTAATTATTTGCATGTATCTTAGACAAACATAGATCCAAGGTTTATTAGGGTTGCATGTACACTTAGGAAGTGTTAGAATGCTCAAAAACCCAACACTCCTCCCTCACCCTAACCTGATGGTTCCCATACCTCAGGTCAATTTTGGAGATCCAAGATGCTCCCTGCAACTAATCAAAAAGATCATCCAGACGAGGAAGAGGATAACAGTTCTTCACTATTAACTTGTTCGCTCCTTATAATCGATGCACATCCGGTGCAAACCATCCTTCTTTTTGACAAAAAGAATCGACGCTCCCTACGGAGAACTGCTCGGACGGATGAACTTTTTGCCTAGCAGCTCCTGCAGCTGAGATGACAGCTCTTGCATCTCAGGCGGTGCCAATTGGTACGACGCCTTGGCAATAGGGGCCGCACCCAGCACAAGGTCAATCCAGAACTCAACCTGCCTCTCAAGAGGCACTCCGGGTAACTCCTCCGGGAATATATCAATGAACTCTTTGACTATTGGAACATTTGAAAGTGAAACCTAATCCCTGATCCCTGATCCGAGTATCCACTACATATGCCTAATAATCCAAACACCCGTGTTGCATGTACTGTTAAGCCCTAACTGCCAAACAAAACCCTGAACCCAGTCTGGTGCCCTCTCCATAAGTAACCAGTTCTCCCCCACTTGGGATTTGAACTGCCACACGCTGACCCTCGCAATCTATCATGGCACCGAATCGACTCATCCAGTCCATACCCATTATTACACAAACATCCCCCATAGGAATCGGAATCAAATCAATCGGAAAGGACACCCTAAAGATCTCTAGAACACATTGCTGATAAACCGAAAAAGTAGAAACCCCATTTTCGTTGGCGATAAAAACTCATAATGGACACTCCAACTCCCCCATGGGCAAAGCAAGATCCCTACTGAAGGACCAAGAATCAAAAGCCGAATCACACCCGAGTCAAACAACACTAAAGTAGGCAAGAAGTTCACTAGGAACGTACCTGCCATAACGTATGGTGTTGCCCTGGCCTCTTCGGCAGTAAGCTAGAAAGCGCGACCCTGAGCCCTCTGAGGCTCCGCCCTGACCTGACCCCCATCAATGATCCTCAATGTAGTGGGCGCGGGGGCCTTCACCGTGTTAGCGACAAGAAACGGACAGTTGGTCCTCACCTGGCCAATCTGATCATAATGGTAGCAAAACTAATTGGCAGAAATCCATCACAAAGTGCCCCTCCTTGCTACATTTGTGGCACACACCACCAAATCGACAAGCTCCGGCATGAACCTTCCTGCACTTCCCACAAGTAGGGCCTTGTTGACCTCCATACCTAGAATCGGCAGCCTTGAACCGCTTTGGCGCTGGCTACGACTACACCGAGGCCTACCTCTTCTCTCTCACTTGAAACTCAATCTCCAGCTTACGCCGCCTGGCGGCCCCATGTAGCGCCAACAAAGTATCATACCTCTAAGTAGAAACAAATTGTCTGATGTCCGTCTTGAGCATGCTCAAATAACGAATCATTTAAACCTACTCTAAAACAAACCTAGGGCGAAGCATCGCCCCCTCAGTAAACATCTGGGTGATCTCCATCACGAACTCCACTCCCTGTATCAAGTCTAAGAACTCATGACCCAACCTCTGCCACTCGACCCGAGGAATATAGCAAGTGTGTAACTTCTCTCTAAATTGATCCCATGATATTGTGTCACAACTGGCCTTTTTGGCTAGGAAATTTCATTTTTAAGTAAGTTAAGGACTCTTGTGAGACTTGTGATAACACATCTAAGTGTTCAATATGAGTTCCTAAGGATCCATATAGTGTTAGAATGCAAATCTCTCCAAGTATAGTGAATCTCTCCCAAATCTCTCCAAGTATAGTGAATCTCTCCCAAATCTCTCCAAGTATGTGAAATCTCTCCAAGAATAGTGAATATCTCCCAAATCTCTCCAAGTATGTGAAATCTCTCGAAAATCTCTCTATGGATCTCAAATCTCCCTAAGTACCTTCCGCAGTCGAAAACAGCTCAATACCGGAAGAGGAAATCCCCAAAAGGGCCCTCTTGGTCCAGAACCTCATGGTCCGAAACCCTCTTGGTCCGGACTCCTCTTGGTCCTGAACCTCTTGGTCCATAACACTCTTAGCTCGGAACCCTCTTAGTCCAGAATGCCTCTCAAGAAACCAAGAGGACTCACCACTTCGGAAGCCTCTCATCCGGACCACCCATTCCGAAATCTCACAGCTCCGTAAGCCTCTTTCCTCGCCTCGCCTCACTTCGGAAGTTGTAGCCAGCTTCGCACCTCGGTCCGGACTGTTGGCTCGCACGCGACTTCGGATCCGAGAAGGTCACTCTGTATCTTGCCTGTGGACTCCAAAATCAGGAGAAGAGCTTCAGAACACACCCGACAACTTCAGAAATGACCCAAATGACTCCAAAAATTCAAAGCTGACTCCGGAACTTCTCCTAAGCCCTTCGGACCTTTGCATGAGCATGATCCCACTTCGGATTTTCATTATTTTCGGAATTTTTCACCATTTTAAGGCATTTTGACGCCGAAATTTACACCAACTTGTATTTTTCCTATCTTAAACCCCTTAGACCCCTATTTTATGCTAAAATTAATTATTTTAAGCATATTCTTCATAAAAATAAATGTTTGGGATTTAGGAAAACCTTATCCTAAGTCAAGAAAAGGACAAAGGGATTGACCTTGTGATTTGATGAAATTCCTCATTTCCCATGCAAACCACAGTATTCCAAGCTTTACCCATCAAATACCCGTGCATGGTCCACCAGATACCCATGTACCAAAGATTCCTCCGTTTTCCTTATACTCCAAAACAACGATAGCGAGGGAGTTTAGACTCCACTTTCTCTCTCACCTTTCCCCATTTTCTCTCAAAAACTCATCTTCAAGCAATAATAAAGGATCTTGCTGAAAGGAAATTTCTCAACTTCTTCCTGAGAAATTGTAAGGTAAATTCCTCCACTCATCTAATATTTTATTATATTTCAAGATGAATCCATATTATTTTATTCATAATAATATGTGATGATCATCCTTAGGAAAGCATCCCTCCCAGGGAAGTTCCTCATCTCAACAAGAGTTTTAGCTTGAGATCTTCACTCCATAACTCCAAACAACTTCTCAACCAACTCAAGGTGAGCTTCATACCCCACCTTTATCAATGTTTTAATGTTTTTGGGGGAGAGTACAAGTCAAATCTTGACTAGATTCTTAAATGATTGCATATATACATGTGTTTGTATGTGTGTGTGTGAAATATTATTAAATTATTATTTAGTAATATACTCATGAATGAATGATTTCAAAATTTCCTAAAGAACAGAGGATACTTTGAACAAAAGAGCCTCCCAACTATTGAGTGTGTCCAACTTAACCCTTTTATCTATGTTTTCATGCCTAAAGATAAAAATTTATAAAAGGGATCTTACTAAGTGGACACTATTTCTAGTGATTTTTCGAAAATAGAAACCTTGTGAAAATTTTTGCAACTATCAGGGAGTATTTTATAAATATTCAACATAAAAGTTTGCGTCAAGAAAATATACAAGTAGAGCCTTTATGACTAAAATATTTGCATGTCATAAGCTGATGTCATAAAACCTCCAAGAACACAAGTAATGTTCTATATGTCATAAGATAGAAAATGTGTGTCGTAACCGATAGTTATAAATTTATACAAATTATAACTTGACACTTTTTCTTTAGACTAAAATGACTCATTTTCCAATAAACGAAAAGGAACGAACACGAGCACCCAGTTAACGAGCACAAACAATGATATGGAATGAGAATGATATTTCTATTCAAAGAGTACGAATTTCATTATTTATCTAACAAATAATGGATCTCTAATGGTTTCCCAAAAGGTTTTTAATACTCTAGCAAGACAAATCTCAAAAAGTATCTAAATATAAAAATATTACTGTAAGTTTAAGTCCTTTAAGGAGTTATAACCAAAGTCTGTTGAAGGGGGAGCGAGAATTTGTGTATAGATCTATACGGGGTTGACACCCCGCACCTTTGCTGTTCGCTACAACTAAACAGGTTAGTCTAGGGTGACAAATGTCTTTTCCAAACCGAGGGTGCCTGAGAAATGCCAAAACAGGCACTCTATCATGATTAGTATGGTTATAACGACTCACTAGAATATGTTATATTAACTAGTAATTTAAGTAAGGAAAACCTCATAAATAAATTTTGGTACGTTGTGTTGACTGTCCTACATGTGATAGGTGATGGTCCGCATTTGTTGTGTTGACTATCCTTCTTCATCACGTAGAATGTCCACAATAGCCATGTTGATTCTTTCTCCTAACAAGTATAAAGTCGTAATACTGCTATTTTACAAATTAAAAAGCGTAGGCCTCTATAGAAAACGATTTTATACGATTTCGATAATGGTAAACTAGAACTTACGAATATTTTATAGCAGAAAATATAGGATTTTCTGGAGAAAACGATTTTTCTACGATTTCGATAACGATAAACTAGAACTTACAAATATTTTATAGTAGAAAATATAGGATTTTCTGGAGAAAACAATTTTTCTACGATTTCGATAACGATAAACTAGAACTTACGAATATTTTATAGAAGATAATATAGGATTTTCTGGAGAAAACGATTTTTCTACGATTTCGATAACGATAAACTAGCACTTACAATTATTTTATAGCAGAAAATATAGGAGTTTCTGGGGAAAACGATTTTTCTATGATTTCAATAGTGATAAACTAGAACGCACACACTCAATGTTACTCGATAAGAGGAACAGGATTTTCAACCATATCTCCTTTTTGGAAAATAAGGGATTTTTCTTGAAACGGTTGATTGTTACTATTCAAAAGAACTATTATCGAACACAACTTGCTTTTACAAATCACACAACTTTTAAAAGATCACTCCTTATAAGGATGAACAAAAGTAATATCATGCATACATATAACCACGATTTTCAAGGCAAGACTCCAAACGATTTCATAGATGATATTTGATTTTATGAAAGTACAACGAGAACGATTCTAAACAAGTGTAAACGATTTTGTACAAAAATGTTTATGAACTCACCAACTTTTTAGTGGATGCTTTTCAAAACGACTTGTATTCTCAGGGATCTAGTAAGCAGAAAATAAGGGACGCTGATGCAAGATCATTTAGTTGTAGTTGAAGTTTTCTACTTATGTATCTTTTGTGTAACTCGAAGAACAAATACAATATGTAAACAATGTAAGTTTGTTATCTCAATGTATGATGTTTGGATTGCTCTGTTTCTATTATATTCAATTGTTATGATACTGCACAATGAAGTCACCTGCCTCCGGATGTTTCCGCCGTCTAGTCCGGGGGTGTGACATATTGTAGCCCTCTGTTCATCAGAATACGATCCCGTAACAAGTTTCCACCAATCCTTCGCTCCGGATCTCAGGAGGTTCAGAGCACACCTGACCTTCTGGTCAGCAGGACATGAACACGTAAAGAAACACCCCTTCACGTCAGATAGCCACCTCATGGATACAATCGGATTGTAAACTCTATCGAAAGTCAGGGGCTTCGTATTATCAAATTCCTAAGACTGAAAAACCCAACCTAACCTAGTACATGTAGCCGCCACAACTGTGGAGGCTGCAACAGAAACCGTCTAAGAAATCGCTGTGTAGCGGTCATCAAAGAACTCCATCATCGCGGTCTTGATAGACCCAAACATCTCCGGAATTTGGCCCCGGACAATAGTAACCACCTCCTCACAGATGATCTCCCTGACACAGTCCTCTGTCAATGCTAGCCCATCCTAACTGCCAGTTGTAACGCCCGTAGATTAAGGCTAGTCAATTTAGAGACGATAAGCGTCCAAAATGTAATTTTGATGGAAGATTATTTAGAAAGATTAATCTTAACAAAGTTATAGTATATGTTACAAGGATTCCGTACATATAAAGATGCTGAAATCCTAGTTATAACAAAGAAGTTATGATCTGTCGAAATTTTGCAATAGAACCACCACGACGCTGAATGACGTAAAAAGTGAATTTACGTTAGAGCGATACTTAGCCTTGGCAATCTAAACGAAATTCGTAGAGTTCATTAAACCGTGAGAATACATAAAAAGAACGTCCAAATCTGACTTCGTATGAGGAAGTTATGATTTTTCTAAGTTTCGACTTAGCGGTATGCATCATGAATACTCGATTTGAGATCAATCGGTTTTTAGCATAAACAATCTAGACGAGAATCGAAGATCTTGTTGATAGTAGTGCAACTATAAAAAGACAGACGAAAACGAACGTCAGATGAAGAAGTTATGAATTTATAACGGAGTTTTCTTGTCCCATCCTACTAAAAATAAATAATAAAAATAAAGTCAAAGTTAGGCGACAGAGTCTAAATGAAAGTTGTAGAGCGTAGTCTCACCTACGTATAGATATAAAGAACGTCGAAAACGGAGTTCGTATGATAAAGATATGAATTTTTGAACTTTATTAAATAATTAAAATATTAAATGTAATTATAAAATTTGATATTATCTGAAGGGGTGGGGGGGGGGGGGGAGGAGTCAGCGACCTTATCCGGGTTACGCCCAGCGTAACTAGAGGAGCAATCACTTGGAAGAGTTCCAAGCAGGAGATAGTGGCTGATTCCACTTGTGAATCAGAGTATATAGTAGCAAGCGAGGAAGCAAAGGAGGCTATATGGCTAAAGAACTTCATCGGAGACCTTGTAGTTATACCAGCTATAAAAGAGCCAATGGAGATTTTCTGTGACAGCAATAGTGCGGTTGCCTTAGCCAAGGAACCAAGAGATCATGGGAGATCTAAACACATTGATAGAAAATATCAATTCATCAGACATCGAATAGAAGAAGGAGTTCTTGTGGCTAAGAGGGTATCATCGGATGAGAACCCAGCAGATCCCCTCACGAAGGGACTGAGTAGGGTTAAGCATCTCCAGCATGCTCGGAGCATAGGGCTGCAGGATGATATAAGTTTTAGTAGTTAGATAAATTATGAAATTTGTAAAGTGTAATTGACATTTGATGATGAATAAAAGGTGTTTTATTTATGAGTAAAGTGTTGCTATCTCTTGTCGATCGTTTACTTTATTTCTTTTTGCATGTTTTGACTTCCAGAATAATTATGTTTGGTATATCATATTATTCAAACCTCCACAGTCGGTCATATGTCGGAAGTAGGTATGAATCAAGACTGTCATGATTGGTTGCAGAGGTCTAAGGTGTTGGACATGGCTACAACAATCATGAGTGCTCATAAGTTCTGAGCATTGGACTCAACCCACGCTCATTGGAATCACTTCATGGAATTTTATCTCGAGTGATCGTGAGACAGTAATATCATATAAGTCTTCAAACCTAGAGATATGATTTGTTACTTACGAGTTGGTTATGCATTGATTGTACGAAAATGCATTGGTAACTCGATGTTATAAAACGTGCTTTTGTGTGTAATTTAATGAGTGGTAGAACATAAATATGAATCGAAGTTTATCTGTTCCTTCTTAGATTAGAAGCTGATATCTGGGCCCCTCGATGATTGTGTTTTGACCTATGTACCGGGCCCGGTCAGAACTAAGTTGATGTGTTCAATTAAGTTCTTTGTCAAACAAATCGGAAATCGGGAAACAAACTGCTGAACAATAAGGAAGACATTGTTCCATGTATTTGTCCGGCTGATATCTAGAACAGAGGATTCTATGATCACTTATCTAAATGGCACATTCTAGTTCAACAGAGTTTAAAGAGCTACGATTGCTGATCGGTTCCTGAAGTCATACTTGCAAGTATAGTTATTAGACTTATCCAAGTGGGAGACTGTTGGAAATAGTGTCTAAGTCCATAACTATATTTGGTATGTACTTGACCCGACCCGACATGGTCCATTTGGGTTGCACTTCACCCGAACAATTTATGGATAATCTTTTGAGAATAGTACAAGTTATGATTTATTAATATATTATAAGTTCTAATATATTAATATAAGATCATATTATTTAATTAGTATTGATCTATAATTATTCTAGGATTAATTTAGAGATCAAAGATATTACTAATTAAATATGGGCTTCTATATTTATATAGTGTGGGCTAAGGCTTATTTGGAATAGGCTAGGCTTGCATGGAAAAGTCCATGGATACTCCATGGAGCTTTAACCCATGGATCTCATGGAAATGAAGAGACGTGGGTATTAGGGTTTACATGGATGTAACCCTAATCCACCACACCATATAAAGGAGGCTTTGGTTCTTGAAATCAAACTAGTTGACACTTGTAGAGGTGAGGGCCGATTTCAAGAATAGTAGTGACTATTTTCTCAAAGTTCCAAGTTTGTGGTGATTTGTGATTTCTATTTGAGGCATTCACACTATTGGTGCTAGGCTCTAAAACTCCAAGCAATCAACTACTACTACAAGGTAAGTATTTCTACTAGCTTTATTTGATTCATGTTCCCCATGCCATGCTAGTTAGGATATGAACCTTGGAAAAATAATTATTTGCATGTATCTTAGACAAACAGAGATCCAAGGTTTATTAGGGTTGCATGTACACTTAGGAAGTATTAGAATGCTCAAAACCCATCAATTCTTAATCTAGTCCCTACAAAGAAAGTTGCCAAAACTCCTCACGAGATGTGGACTGGTAAAGTACCTAAACTAGACCACATCAAGATTTGGGTTTGCGAGGCTTTTGTGAGATGCGAGACTCATGACAAGCTAGAACCTCGAAGTGAGAGGTGTACTTTCATCGGCTATCCACAAAGATCCTTTGGTTACCTCTTCTACAGACCTAGTGATAATGTGGTCTTTGTAGCAAGAAGAGGAGTCTTTCGAGAGAGGGAGTTTATAAGCCAAGGAGACAGTGGGAGGCAAATTGATCCTGAAGAAATTCAAGATTCAAGTGGTGAAGGAACTTCAAACTCTATCCCTCAACTTGAGGAGGAAACTCCTGTTGAGCCAATTAACGAATCTGTACCTCTGAGGCGTTCCACGAGAGTTAGGAATGCACCTGAGCATTACTATGGTTTCCATATTACTGCAGAAGGTGAGACACTTATTAGTGATGAGACACTAGCAGGTCTGGATGAGCCTAACAGCTACACGGAAGCCATGGCAGGCCCTGAGGCTGTTAAATGGAAAGAGGCTATGGATAGCGAGATACAGTCCATGTATGACAATCAAGTTTGGAACTTGGTTGACCATGTACCTGATCATAAGGTAGTTGGGTGCAAATGGATCTTCAAGAAGAAGACCGACATGGATGGTAATGTACACACTTATAAGGCACGACTGGTTGTAAAGGGTTATTCTCAAACTCCGAGAGTTGATTATGATGAAACCGTTTCACCAGTGGCCAAGATAAAGTCTATTAGGGTTCTGTTATCCATTGCTGCATTTCATGACTATGAAATTTGGCAAATAGATGTCAAAACCGATTTCCTTAATGGAAAGTTGGTTGAAGATGTTTACATGGTTCAGCCAGAGGGTTTTGTAAGTTCAGAGTACCCCAATAGAGTGTGTAAACTCGAGAAATCCATTTATGGATTGAAACAGGCACCTCGCAGATGGAATCTTTGCTTTGATGAGAAAGTCAAGGAATTTGGCTTTTCAAGGAGTGAAGATGAATCTTGTGTCTATATCAAGGCTAGTGGGAGCATAGTCAGCTTTTTTGTACTGTATGTGGATGACATACTACTCATAGGAAATGACATCCCAACCCTGCAGGAAGTAAAGTCCTGGCTTGGGAAGTGTTTTTGTATGAAGGACCTTGGTGAAGCTGCCTATATCCTAGGGATAAGGATTTTGAGAAACAAGAGTAAAAGACTAATTGGACTTAGTCAAAGCACCTATGTGGACAAATTGTTGAAAATATTCAATATGCATAACTCCAAGAAAGGGGAGTTACCCATTCAGAGTAACGCCAGATTGAGTAAGACACAAATCCCTAGTACTGAGGCTGAGATAGCCGAAATGAGTCGACTACCTTATGCTTCAGCTGTAGGATTGATCATGTATTCTATGACGTGTACTCGACCTGATGTAGCTTTTGCTTTAAGCATGGTGAGCATGTATCAGGGGAATCCTGGCAACGCACACTGGACTGTGGTAAAGAATATCCTCAAGTACCTGCGAAGGACTAAGGACTGGGTCCTTACCTTCGGTGGGAGTGATGACTTGAGAGTTGTAGGGTATAGTGATGCTAGCTTCCAGACTGATAGGGATAATTTCCGCTCTCAGTCGGGCTAGGTATTTACCTTAAACGGAGGAGCAATCACTTGGAAGACTTCCAAGCAGGAGACAATGGCTGATTCCACTTGTGAATCAGAGTATATAGCAGCAAGTGAGGCAGCAAAGGAGGCTATATGGCTAAAGAACTTCATCAGAGACCTTGGAGTTATACCAGCTATAAAAGAGCTTGGAGTTATACCAGCTATAAAAGAGCCAATGGAGATTTTCTGTGACAGCAATTGTGCGGTTGCCTTAGCCAAGGAACCAAGAGATCATGGGAGATCTAAACACATTGATAGAAAATATCACTTCATCAGACATCAAATAGAAGAAGGAGTTCTTGTGGCTAAGAGGGTATCATCGGATGAGAACCCAACAGATCCCCTCACGAAGGGACTGAGTAGGGTTAAGCATCTCCAGCATGCTCGGAGCATAGGGCTGCAGGATGATATAAGTTTTAGTAGTTAGATAAATTCTGAAATTTGTAAAGTGTAATTAACATTTGATGATGAATAAAAGGTGTTTTATTTATGAGTAAAGTGTTTCTATCTCTTGTCGATCGTTTACTTTATTTCTTTTTGCATGTTTTGACTTCCAGAATAATTATGTTTGGTATATCATATTATTCAAACCTCCACAGTCGGTCATATGTCGGAAGTAGGTATGAATCAAGACTGTCATGATTGGTTGCAGAGGTCTAAGGTGTTGGACATGGCTACAACAATCATGAGTGCTCATAAGTTCTGAGCATTGGACTCAACCCACGCTCATTGGAATCACTTCATGGAATTTTATCTCGAGTGATCGTGAGACAGTAATATCATATAAGTCTTCAAACCTAGAGATATGATTTGTTACTTACGAGTTGGTTATGCATTGATTGTACGAAAATGCATTGGTAACTCGATGTTATAAAACGTGCTTTTGTGTGTAATTTAATGAGTGGTAGAACAAGCATATGAGTCGAAGTTTATTTGTTCCTCCTTGGATTAGAAGCTGATATCTGGGCCCCTTGATGATTTGTTTTGACCTATGTACTGGGACCGGTCAGGACTAAATTTATGTGTTCAATTAAGTTCTATGTCAAACAAATCGGAAATCGGGAAACAAATGTTGTACAATAAGTAAGGCCATGTTCCATGTATTTGTCCGGCTGATATCTTGAACAGAGGATTATATGATCACTTATCTAAAATGGCACGTTCTAGTTCAACAGAGTTTAAAGAGATACGATTGTTGATCGGTTCCTGAAGTCATACTTGCAACTATAGTTATTAGACTTATCAAAGTGGGAGATTGTTGGATATAGTGTCTAAGTCCATAACTATATTTGGTATGTACTTGACCCGACCCGACATGTTCCATTTGAGTTGCACTTCACGCGAACAATTTATGGATAATCTTTTGAGAATAGTACAAGTTATGTTTTATTAATATATTATAAGTTCTAATATATTAATATAAGATCATATTATTTAATTAGTATTGATCTATAATTAATCTAGGATTAATTTAGAGATCAAAGATATTACTAATTAAATATGGGCTTCTATATTTATATAGTGTGGGCTCATGCTTATTTGGAATGGGCTAGGCTTGCATGGAAAAGTCCATGGAGCTTTAACCCATGGATCTCATGGAAATGAAGAGACAGGGGTATTAGGGTTTACATGGATGTAACCCTAATCCACTACACTATATAAAGGAGGCTTTGGTTCTTGAAATCACACTAGTTGACACTTTTTGAGGTGAGTAAAGCAAGAGGGCCGATTTCAAGATAGTAGTGACTATTCACTCAAAGTTCCAAGTTTGTGGTGAGTTGTGATTTCCATTTGAGGCATTCACACTATTAGTGCTAGGCTCTAAAACTCCAAGAAATCAACTACTACTACAAGGGAAGTATTTTACTAGCTTTATTTGATTCATGTTCCCCATGCCATGCTAGTTAGGATATTAACCTTGGAAAATAATTATTTGCATGTATGTTAGACAAACATAGATCCAAGGTTTATTAGGGTTGCATGTACACTTAGGAAGTGTTAGAATGCTCAAAACCCAATAAATTGTCCACTACTTGCCGCCAAGCCGGTGTAGGCTACAACACCGGCTACCTTGAGGATCACAGATGGGAGACCGGTCAGGACAATGCCTCCGAAGGCTCAGGGTCGTGCTTTCCAGCATACGGCAGAGGACGCCAGAGCAACACCAGATGTGGTTGCTGGTATGTTTCTATCCTCATCTTTTTTTATTTATATGTTATATGCTTATCTGTTGTACCCGTGATTAGGTACGTTTTTTATGAACTCTTTGCCCGCTTTGGTCTTATTTGACTCGGGGGCGAGTCGGTCCTTCGTGTCTTGGTCTTTTGGTAGGGAGTTCCGTACGCCTGTGGGTGAATTGTATTGTCCGTTACGATTATCTATCGCCAACAAACACGGGGTTTCTGGTTCTTCAGTTTATCGGGGATGTGACTTGGAGATTTTCGGGGTGTCTTTTCCAAAATACTTAATACCGATTCCCATGGGGGAGGTGTGCATGATTGTGGGCATGGATTGGCTTAGTAGGTTCGGTGCTATGATTGATTGTGAGGGACAGCGAGTGGTAGTTCGAACCCCAAGTGGGGGAGAATTAATTATATATGGTGAGGGCACCAGAGTAGGCTCAGGTTTTTGTTCAGCTGCCAGGGCTCGGCGGTACATTCAGCGTGGGTGTACAAGCTATCTAGCGTACGTGGTAGATACGCGAGTCAGGGACCAGAATTTGGTTTCCGATGTACCAATGGTCAGGGAATTTGCAGATGTGTTTCTGGAGGAGTTGCCAGGGATATCTCCGGAGAGGCAGGTCGAGTTCAGGATCGACCTGGTGCCAGGTGCGGCCCCTATCGCTAAGGCGATGTACCGATTAGCGCCACCAGGGATGTAGGAGCTGTCATCATAGCTGCGGGATCTGTTGGGCAAACAGTTCATCCGACCTAGAAGTTCTCCATGGGGAGAACCGATTCTCTTTGTCCGGAAGAAGAGCGGTTCGCACCGGATGTGCATTGATTACCGAGGGTTGAACAAGCTAACGGTGAAGAACCGTTACCCACTCCTGAGGATTGACGATCTCTTGGATCAGCTGCAGGGCGCATCTTGGTTTTCCAAGATAGATTTGAGATCTGGGTATCACCTGGTAAGGGTTAGAGAGGAAGACGTGGAGAAGACCGCATTCCGAACTCGTTATGGACATTATAAGTTCGTGGTGATTCCGTTTGGGCTCACCAACACGCCAGCAGTATTTATGGATCTGATGAATCGGGTCTGCAGACCGATGCTTGACCACTCGGTCATAGTGTTTATAGATGATATCTTGGTGTATTCCAAGACCCGAGAGTAGCATGAGGAGCATCCGTGGGAGCTGCTAGGAGTCCTGAGGTGGGAACGACTGTTTGCCAAGTTCTCGAAGTGTGAGTTTTGGTTACGAGAGGTCCAGTTCCTCGGACATCTCATTAACGAGGAGGGGAGTTTACTCGATCAGGCCAAAATCGAGGCGGTTATGCAGTGGGAGGTTCTGAAATCTCCCTCGGATATTAGCAGCTTCCTGGGATTAGCAGGATACTACCAAAGATTTATTCGGGATTTCTCCAAGATTGCAGTACCCCTCACTCATCTGCCGAGGAAAGGGGTGGATTTCCGGTGGGGCCCCGAGCAGCAGAGGGAGTTTGAGACCCTCCATCAGCGTTTGTGTGAGGCACCAGTCTTGACGCTCTCAGAGGGGGTAGAAGATTTTGTGGTATTCTGTGATGCATCCATCACAGGTCTAGGGGCAGTCCTCATGCAGAGAGGATGAGTGATAGCCTACGCATCGCGGCAGCTGAAGCCACATGAGACGAGATTCCCTACAAATGAGTTGGAGTTGGGGGCGGTGGTGTTCGCCCTCAAGATATGGAGACATTACCTTTATGGGGTTTGTTGTACCATTTATACGGATCACAAGATCTTGAGACATATCATGGATCAGCCGAAGCTGAACATGAGGCAGTATAGGTGGCTAGACGTAGTCAAGGACTAGGATTGCGAGATCCTTTACCACCCTGGTAAAGCAAATGTGGTTGTGGATGCTTTGAGCCACAAGTCGGCTGGGTCTTCCACCCCCGCGATGTGTATGAGGATAGCAGTGGATTCCCCGCTGGTGAGTTTGATCAGAAATTACTAGATAAAGGGCATGTGACCAAAAAATTTAAAGCTAGAGAGGATCAAGGGTGAGAACACCATGTTCTTGCAGGACAGTCGGGGGTTACTGACTTGATGCGGTCAGGTTTGGGTTCCGATGTCCGGAGGGGTTAGGGAGGTGGTTATAGAGGAGGATCATAAGTCTCACTTCTCTATTCACCCAGGGCCACCAAGACGTACCAGGATTTGAGTTTGAGTTATTGGTGGCCGTGTATGAAGCACGAGATTGCTTGGTACGTCGAGAGGTGCTTGACCTGTAGGATGGTCAAGGCCGATCATCAGCGGCCGCATGGCAAGCTGCAGCCCTGGAGATTCCCATGTGGAAATGGAAGCAGATCACGATGGACTTTATCACAAAGCTGCCAAAGACGGCGAAGGGGTTTGATGCCATTTGAGTCATCGTGGATCGATTAACCAAGAGTGTCCATTCCTTGGCCATACGGGAGAGTTCATCGGTCGAGAAACTGGACGACGTGTATGTTTGCGAGATCGTGTCTCGCCATGGGATTCTCGTTTCCATTGTCTCTGATTGGGATGTCAGGTTTACCTCCCGCTTTTGGCAAAAGTATCACGAGGAGCTGGGCACGCGATTGCATTTCTGCACAACCTTCCACCCGCAGACAGACGGCCAGAGCGAGCGTACTATTCAGACCCTCGAGGACATGCTGAGGGCATGTGTCATCGACTTTGGTGGGAGTTGGGATTCTCACCTACCATTTGTAGAGTTCGCCTACAACAATAACTATCATTCTAATATTGGTGCCCCAACATTCGAGTTGTTGTACGGGCAGAGGTGTCGCACCCCGGTTAGTTGGGGCGAGGTGGGTTGCAGGGTGATGGGTCGGGCAGAGGTGGTCTTGCAGAATATAGAGACGATTCATTAGATCAGGCAGCGACTGCAGACAGCTCAGAATCGTCAGAAAACTTATGCCGACCGACGCCGATCTGAGTTGGAATTTCAGGTGGGTGACATGGTTCTTCTGAAGGTCTCACCATAGAAGGGCGTGATCCGCTTCAGGAAGAGGGGAAAATTGGGTCCCAGTTACATTGGACCATTTAGGATTATTTCCAGGGTTAAAAGGGTGGCTTATAGGCTAGAGCTTCCGGAGGAGATTATCCGGATCCACAACACATTTGATGTTTCGCAATTGCGAAATACATTATAGAGCAGGAGGCAGTGGTATCGTTGGATGACATTCAGGTCGATGAGCACCTGAAGTATGTGGAGAGGCCTGTGGCTAATTTGGAAAGGAAGAAGAAGATTCTACGGAATAAGGAAATACCTTTAGTGAAGGTACAGTAAGAACATTGAAAGGGATCCGAGTGGATATGGAAACCGGAGGCGGAGATGCGTGAGCATTACCCGACATTGTTTATTCCAACGGACTTCGAGGGTGAAGTCTAGTTCAAGTGGCGGAGAGTTGTAACCCCCAATTCTTAGGTATGGTCTAAATATTAGTTATTTGGTTAAGCCCTACTCGACCAGTCGGTTGATCCACTCGTCGAGTAGCAGCGGGAAGGCTCACGAGTTAAGTAACCTACTCGAAGAGTCCATAATGGGCTCGACGAGTAGGAGATGGTAGGTGAAACCCTAAATCCCGCGGTTGAGCACCCTATTTAAGGGAACAAAAACCTCTTTCAGCCTCATTGCAGTCTTTTATCAAACCCTAATACGTGTGTGTGTGTGCATTGTGTGTTTGAAGCCTTGGAAGGGGATTTTGGTGAAAAGAGCTTGGGAAGCAACTGGTTTGAAGCAAGGAGCTTGGGGGAAATCCGGATCTACTCCATTTGTCATCACTTGGGAAGGTATCAAGCTGTTATCCTCCTTCTATTTCGTTCTAGACCTCCTTAATTGGGCATTAGGGTTCTTAGTTGGATTATAAAGTCATTTTCTAGAGTATGAGCCAAGATCTGAAGTTGTAACTTCAGATCTGAACTCTTTGAGGATTAAGGGACCATAAAGTTATTAGTTTTGGCAAGTTTGAGCCCTCCCTATGTGTAAAACCACATTTCAAGCATAATTTGGGCTTCTTGAGACATTGGAGCCTTGCATGCACGTAAAGTTTGCAACTTTACGTGATAAGCAGGCCTAAGGAGGTTGGATCTACAACTTGGGGTGTTGCCATGGCTTAAAAGTTGTTTGCATGATAAAATGACTGAATGAACTCGGCGAGTCGCACAGTTGACTCGGCGAGTCACATGAAGATGGTCGTGAACTCGACGAGTTGGAAGAACAACTCGGCGAGTCCGATGAAGATTGCCATAAGACTCGACGATTTAAAGAACAACTCGGCGAGTCGGATGAGTTTTAACCAGGACACGTTTGCATGTATATCTGTCGAGTTCGAGGAGGGAACTCGACGGGTGGCCTTAAGGGCTAATCAAGATTTGAAGGAACTCGACGAGTCACACCGATGACTCGGCGAGCTGGAAAGTGCTTCAGAGAACTCGGTGAGTACCCAAGGGTACTCGGCGAGTTAAGGTCAACATGGACTGTTGACATTGACTGTGGACTTTGACTAATTCCAGGGGTTGGCTAGTGGGTTATGGAGCACCTTAAACGGTGAAGGACTTATGAGTATGTCATATTATGGTAATAGGTGGTGGAGTCTTTGGCAAGTGATCGGAGAGCTTTGATTGTTTACCGAGCTGACATCTACGAGGTGAGTAATCCTCACTATACTAAGCGGTCTAAGGCACCAAGGTCGACCCTTTTGATATGTTATCCTAGCAGTGTTAGATGTTGAGTATGAGTTAGAATTGCATGTTAGTGGTTATTCCAATTAGGTAGATCTGTAGGACTACGTATGATGTTATATGATTATTGCATGCTCAGTAGTTACGTTATATGTTACATGTTATGACGGATGGGTTGAGGTTGTACTGCTCCGTGCGGTAGCCAACAAACCCTAAAGTATTCCAAATATGAGATGAGAGCCCGGTAGGCATTCCAGACTCATACTAAGGACTCGAGAGCATTCTAGATATGCGTTGAGGTTCCGGTAGGCATTCCAGACTTGTATTGAGGGCACAATGGCATACCAGATGCGAGCTGAGGGCCTAGTAGGCATTATTGGCTCGTACTGAGGGCCCAGGGGTAGTCCAGCTTGTAAGTTGTGGACCCAGTGCATGTTGTTCTATTTTGATTGATATGATATGTGAATGTTGATAATGTTATGTGGACTGTATGTGTATCGGTATTTTGGGGGTAACCCACTAAGCTTTCTGGCTTACAGTTTCAAATTCATTGTTTCAGGTGCATCAGAGGATCGCAGCAAGGCGAAGGCGTGATTGTATAGCTCCTCCTATTATATTTATGTTTCTGGGAAAAACTTTGATAACCAATATTTTGGAAACAAAGTTGTAATGTTTTTGATGAACTTGGTATGTATAAAAAGTTTAAATTGGTTTGAAATTTTTGGGTGTTACATGAGATCTTTAAAGGATGACTTTTTTGGTGTTTGGTTCACTCCTGCATTCTTATTTGGTTTCTTCATCCGACTATGGATCTTCAAGTGGTGGCTCTAAAGGTGTGTTGAAACCTCTAGTCATGAGCTTTAGCAAAATAACAAAAATAAAAAAACGTAAAACTGAACTAAAACAGAAAAACAAAGAAAAACTGGAAATGACTGGATTCACGTCGTGAGTTCAGTACTGGACGAAAATAAACTAAACTGAAAAATAACTTTTTGCAGGTTTTACCCCACAAAAAAGATCGACTAACCTAAAGCAGATAAATCAGCGATTAAATAAGTCATTCCCCGGCAACAATGCCAATACCTTGATGTGCACAAAAGTACCTACTAGTTTTAATTTTATAACCTAACTAACTTAACTAACTAAAATGCACCTAGGGAGTGTACCTAGTCGGATTATAGAATAGTTTTGGTAAGTCGGGTGTCGATCATAGGGAACGATTTTAACTAATTAATTTATCTACTATTAAATTAACCTAATTTTCTAGCAAAGTAGTGGGATTTATCTAATTTTGCAAGTTTAGATGAACTTAATTTCTTAACACAATTCAATCAATAAACAAAACACTTCTGTTAGTTCAAATGCACTTTCCCTCAATGGTTTATAAATTAATTATGACTACTCCTATTGTTTACCAATTAAAACAATATTAGTAATTATGTTCTAAATTTACTAATATCAATTAATTCATGTAGATCTCTGTATGGTCACACATAATTTAACACATAATCAATTGTTGAATAATATTGGAGTTATGTAAGATTGAGTTGACAAACACAAATTATGGTCATAACATGAGCTCTCTAGCAGAGCCTAATTTAATAATTCAATTCCTTAACTAAGATTGGTTCGATCTTAGCTCTAATAATCTAATGTTCATTAGATTACTAGGAGTTCAAATTCATGCAAAATAATGGTTACTAGCTACAAAGAATGAGAAGTTTAAGCAATCTAATTATCCAATCAAGCATGCTAGGTATACCAATCAAACACAAGACATAACCAACATGCAAAGTCTAGATTAATAAAATAAAACCATGACTTCCAGCTTCATCTAGCTAACAGAAGCATCTAGATTTAACTGGACATTCTAACAAATAAGCACAAACAATCCATAATCAAGAACATATTAAGAGTACCAAACTAATATCGAATTATAACTTCTTCTTCCTCCTTGGTGTTAAGAACAATTCCCATGCCTTTTTTCTCTCTGATTTTCGACTTATGGAACTTCTCTAAAACTAGATAACCTCCTTAAAGTCGTAGGGATCAAGGATATATATAGTTTTGGGTTTTGCCCGATTCACATCGTGAGATTTGAAGGCTCACCTCATGAATCCAGTAAATATATGTATTCAACACGGATTCCTGATTCGCGATGTTTATCTTCTAGAAGGCCTAACTCACACTGTGAATCGTTTAATACTCACCTCGTGAGTACGTATTTTCCTAAATTTCTTGTCTTTCAAGCTGTCATCCTCCAAACTTCCATTCTTTAACGCTTTTAGTCCCTTTTCTTCAAAATGTATTCTATTTGGTTGCAAAATTCAATTTAACCGTATAAGTGTCATTATTCCATGAAAATAACCAAAATATTAATTAAAATGTACTTAAATATTGCCTAAAAACATGTATAAATATGGCAATATCAACTGTGTTGAGGTTCCATAATTTTTTTTTTATTTTCTTAATTGATTAAAAATAAAACTTGTCTAATAGGTGGACCGAAAACATATTACAGTCAATAATGGATTACAACCGCACATGGTTTTTGGCTGAAAACTAACTACAGTCGAAAATTGATTTCGGTCAAAAACGGATTACAGCTGAAGGTTGATTTCGGCCAAAAACAAGTCAGACATGCTCCACCGAAAATGCCCAGAACTTGATGAAAATGACGATTTCAACCAGTTTTTCAATCCTTTTTGCCTTGAAATCACGATGAACAACAAAAACGTAGCAACAACAAATGATTTGCAATAAGAAGCTCCAAACGGATTCCAAATCAGCCAAACCAAGCTTGATCAAGTTGACACTAAATCGACTCTAATACCAAATGTAAGCCCCTAAAACTAAGAACCAACTAATGATCAACAAAATGAACAAGCCAAAATGATAAAAAGAAGAAGGAGTAGAAGCAAGATCAATCCGAATGCACACGATTTCAATTTATACAATCGTCAGGTACAATGGATGCAAAGCACACACTAATGACAAAAAATTTCTATGCATCATCTAGCAGCCTATAACAATATTTATAGGGAACAGTAGCAGCAAACAGTTTACAACCATAAACACTATAGAACTGAAAACGGAACGTTTACGGTCCACCCAACCGAAAACTCATAAAAATCCCAAACAATGAGTAATAAAGTCTACATAACATAAATGCCTAGCTCAAAAAAACAAAACAGGTCCTAACAAAACCATATCATGAAATCGTAACAATGTCAGAGTACAATCCCAAGAATCTCATAATGCGGAAATCATGTGTGTGTGATGTGCTACTACCGTGCCAGCTCCTTCCCCTTCGATGAAGAGGTACCTGAAAAATAAACTGAAAACTGTAAGCACAAAGCTTAGTGAGTTCCCCCATCATACCACAAACCACATAACAAACATATTGTCGGGTAATTCTGGGGTGCCTGGCCTACCCTGTCAAGCAATTCTAGGGTGCCCAACCTACCCTGTCGGACAGTTCTAGGGTGCCTAACCTACCCTGTCAGACAGTTATGGGGTGCCCAACCTACCCTGCCATGCAGTTATGGGGTGCCCAACTTACCCTCCGGTTTATCTCAACCGACTACGGCGACTTTTCACCCTTACTACTACCATTTAATAACATAGCATAAACAGATTGTTAGGCATTTATGGGGTACACGACCTACCCTTCGGTCCTTACAACCGTAACACGGAGACTATTCCCCCTACTACCTACTATCACATAACATTATATCATGCTAGCACATAAACATATCAGGTAGTAGCAAACCTAGATGATTATCACAAAGACAATCATCTATCAAACAACTCCTACTAGTGGACCGATACTGTGGCCTTAGACCCACTTCTACTGGAAGGTAACTCACCTCAATATCGTGTAGTGTCTGAATTGTCCTTGGTGTTGGGATCTACTCTTCTCAAACTCCTACACATAACAATCTTCCTTAATTACCTTTTCATACTCATAACCCTTTCAAGGGTCAACTTAGGTCAAAGTCAAAGTGAAGGTCAACACCCTGGTTAAAGTCAACTTTTGGTCAAAGTCAACATCTGGTTGACTCAACTCGCCGAGTTGGTCCAGAACTCCTTGAGTTTCTTAATCCATAATATTCTAGAACTTCGGTTCTACCCATCGAGTCTTTCAAGAACTCGTCGAGTTCCCTTCTACATGGTCGGGACTTTTACTCCTAACTCACCGAGTTCTCCTTGAACTCGTCGAGTTCTCCTTCATACAAAATCGAGACCTTTTGCTCATGACTCGCAGAGTTCATAATTGAACTCATTGAGTCCTACTTCATATCATTCGGGACGTTTGCCTTTAACTCGTCAAGTTCTTTGTGATGGGTTTTATACAGACAATCGTATGTGTGCATGGAACCCTAATATGATCTATGTTTTTCACTATTAGACATACAAATTTATGAACAAAAAAAGAAACCTAGCATGCATCTATAATTTTCGAAATTCGTAAATAAGAATAGAGTACATACCTTTTGTTGCTATATAGTAATAACAACTAGTTCCTTGAATTTCCTTAGCTCTTGAAAGAAAGTACCATAAGTGTAGTACCTCTAATGGCTCACAAACACACTTGAGTGAGAGGATGAATATGAGAGAGAGGAAGGAGGGTTACAAGCTCCAAAATTTGGCTCTTACTAGGGTTTCTCCAAGGGTGGATGAATTCTAATTCCTTAAGGGTGTATTTATACTTGAGGCCAATTAGGGTTTCAGGGTGGATACCCAAACCCCTTAGCTTAGGGCCTAAGCAAGTCCATGGACTCCTTATCCTTTAGCCTTGGACGAAAACTCCTAGAGCCTTCTAGGATTTTCGGCCCTTTCCTAATAAGGTGATCCATTGGCCCAAGCCTCAGCTATTAAATAATTACAAAATAGCCCCTACACTTTTAATTAATTCATTTAATCCCAAAATTAATTCCAAATTAATTTCTGATTAAATACTAGTTAATAATATGATTCCAAATTAATATATTGTTCATATAATATATTAACAAATCATATTTTTACCCCAATTTACTATTCTTAAAAGTAAATCAACCTCACTCCTCAAAAGTCATCATGCCTAGTCACCAGTGTGAAGCAACCCAAAAGGATCATGCTACAACCGGGTCAACTACATACCAAATATAGTTATGTACTTAGACAATAATCCAACACTTTGATCTTTAAGTCAATAATTACATCCATCTTGCTGAGTCCTCTTATAGACTCAACCAGTTTGCTCAGAAACAGAAGAGGTTGGGGAACCATGACCAGACTCACCCTTTCCTATGAACGACTCGTCGAGTCCCCCAAAGTCCAAGTCCATCCAGTCGATTTGAGTTGGGCTTATTGCATCTAACGTATAGATCTGGCCTCCTAGGGTCGATATAAAACATAAAGTTACAAACTTTACGTGCATGCATGGGTGTTATGAGGCTATAACACTAATACTAAACCATAAAGGAGTTCTAATGCATGGGATAGGGCCATAGCTCAATAAAGCTGACAACTTTAATCTTCCTGAGCTTAGATGTTCCTAGATCTGAAGCCATTACTCTAATATACATTTAATTCTGAAAGTGATTTAGAAATGGCCCAAAAATGACAATACGCAAGCCCTAAAGGATATCTAAGTGATGGAAAGCCAATGTTTAAGCTTTTTGCCTCAAAAAAGCTGGAAATGCAACCTAAGCTTTGGATCTACTACCTTTTTTTTGAATCTCCAAGCCTTTCCTTCCTTCTCCAAGCTTTAAATCGCTAAAATGGCACAAAATAGCTCATGAACACTCACAAGCTGATTAGGGTTTCGTGAATAGGGTTTGAAGGTGATGGAGGCTGGAGTGGAGGCCATATAAGATGTTTAAATAGGGTGCAAACCCTGAAAATTAGAGTTTCACTATGGCAGACCTACTCGTCGAGTCGGGGGCTCCCGACTCATCGAGTAGACTATTCCACCCGCGACCAAGATCCACCTTTACTCGGCGAGTTTGGGGCCTCCAACTCGTCGAGACCCAGTATAAAAATGCAAAAATTCATATTTAAAATACGTACCAGAAGCCGGACGTTACATATTCAAATTATCATTTTATAAATACCATGATTTGGTTGTTTATAAATTAAATTTTTTTGAATAACATTAATTTTTATGGTTGTTTCTCTAATATTTTCCCTAGGTGACTAATATGATACGCATTGAGAAATTCATAGACTTTCAACAGCTTGGTCGATTTACACTTTACTTTGAAGGTGAAAATTCTTTTTTAATATTTTTTAATTCTAAAAGAAAAAATAAAAAAATGTATTTTCACTTTGACTATTTAATCGATTTAGCCACTTAACTACTTTCTGTTATATTTAAACCATTATATTCTTTTAGACCATTTTAAAAACCTTTTTTTCCATTTTTTTTCCCTTGGAGTCGGTATTTGTGTTGAATTTTGTCACTTCAATGTATGTATAACAATAATGTTGAAGGATTGTAAATACACAATGTTCCAAGTTAGGGAGTCTTGTACTCGATAGATATGAAAATTGAAATTTGTAGGTGAGTGACCCATATTTCACTTCTAATTCTCTCTTAAAAAAAAAAAAAGTACAATCCTACATAAAATGCAAAACCAGAAGAAAAAAATTGATCCAGGGTGAGGTCCAAAGCTCTTTTCTAGTTAAATATTAATTTACATGGGTAGATTAGGTTCAATTAAGTTCAAAAAACCACTAATTGTATTCAGTTTAATCCTTTTACCCAAATAAACGTTTGTATACAATGCTTTTGTAAAAGCATACTTATATTCACCCAAATAAATATTTTTATACATTTCGTTTGTGAAAAAAAAATATTTGTATACATATGTTTTATATAGAACTATTTTATAATAAATACATTTGTATTCAAACACGTTTATATATAAAACCTAAAAAAACATGGTTTTGACAAAAGAAACGTAGACACACACCTATATGTATGTATGTATATATATATATATATATATATATATATATATATATATACACACACACACACACATATTTACTATGAAATAGGTTTTTGTATATATATTTTTATAAAATCTGTGTTAATATATATATATATATATATATATATATATATATGACATCCCTAATTTTCACGGCCAGAAAAGACCGATTTAATTTATGTTTTTAAAATAAAATCAAAGTAATTTTCCAAAAGATGTTGCGGAATTTGATCCCAAAACAAAATATAATAAAAATTTAACAAAACATTTCTTAAAGAAATGAATATTTTCATTATATATCAAAAACTTTGGGATGTCATGTTCTGAAACAGACCAAAAGCATAAACAGTAAATTATAAGTCTCTTCAACCTTCAAACTATGCTCGGGGTCCACTACCTGAAATACAGAAAACTGAGTGGGTCAGACTTGGGAGCCAGGTCAGCATATAGGATTTTCAACCGACAATAAATAAATTTATTAATTTCATCAAAAAAAAATAACCCGATTATCCTTTCCCGTTATCCTCACTTTACGTCCCTAAAACAATTATCACAAAAGACCTAGACTAAGGATTTTCATCAGGCACCAACACTGCTTTGGTGGTTTCCCAGCAATTTATGTCAAATAAGGCAACCATGTAGGGGATGGACTACAGCAAAATGAACATCCAAGTTCAATAACACCTACAGGTTGCGAGCCTGCCAGCGTTCCACATGAATATCTAGAAAAGTCTGTGGTCGTCATCCATACTCCGCAAGATGACTGGATCACAATAACATCGAGGCCTCTCATCATTTTATTTCATCACACATCAACTATCTACCCATGTTTTACCCAACATTTTTGTAGATAAAAATACATAAATAGTTTAAATCATTTTAAAATCTGTATAAAAACATTCATTCAACACTCATCTTAAATAAACAAACAATAAATATACACATAACACGTATTTTACAGAAAATACTTCATATCTATGTGTAAGATGAAAGTGACTACACACTCACTTGATAAGACGATAATCAGACAGTATTTCGGCACTAAAAGTAATATTCTTCAATGAAATCGGGAAGTTTTCTAAAAAACCGGGCTTCAAGCGGGCAGAGTTTCGGTTTGAAAATATAATTTTCCCGGGAACTTCGGAGCTCTCGGACTTGCTTCGACTGTCGGGATGACACCGAAACTTCGGGGGTTAAAAGTTGGCTAAAAGATAAGTTGGGAGTAAGAGAGAATTGGGTTTGAAAACAAAAACCCGTAAGCCCTCGAGTTCTATTTATAGGGGCTAAAACCTGAAATTATGTTAGGCATAATATCTTTGTACGTTGGGCATACTATGAGGCGGTCTAGTACGCTGGGCGTACTGCTCAATTGGTCACTACGTCGGGCGTTCAGCCTAGGACGTTGGGTGTAGCCTGATGCGTGGCATCAGATGTGTCAACTTCGCTTGATACGTGTTGTGTGCGGAAAAAGGGTTGACGTGGCTCATTTCGGACCCTGAACACGAGTATGTTAGGCGTACTCGCATTTATCAAACTTCAAAAATTCGTAACATTTTCATACAAGCTCCGTTTTTTACATTCTTTATATCCATGCGTAGGTGAGACTGTGCTCTACAACTTTCGTTTTGACTCTATCGGCTAATTTTATTTTTATTTTTAAAGTTATATTTTTTACAGTCTGGGACAGGAAAAGTCCGTTAAAAATTCAAAACTTCTTCATCCGACGTCCGTTTTCATGTGTCTTTTTACCGATAAATTACAATCAACAAGATCTTCGATTCTCGTTTAGATTGTTTCGGCTAAAAATCACTCAATCTAAATTTCGAGTTTTCGGCTGCATACTACTAAGTCAAAACTTCGAAAAATCATAACTTCCTCATACGAAGTCAGATTTGGACATTTTTTTATAGATGCTCTCGGTTTAACGTATTCTATGATTTTCGTTTGGATCACTAAGGCTAAAAATCACTTTATCATAAATTCACTTTTTACGTCATATAGCGTTATGCCGATTCTGTCGGAAAACTTCGACATATCATTACTTCTTTGTTATAAATCGGATTTCGCTATTCTTTATATCACCGGAATCCTTATTTCAACCACTACAACTTTCTACATAGATGTCGACTTTATCTAATATTTATTTTCAACGCTCATTTTTATTCTTAATTCATTAAATTATAATAATTAAGCAAATAAACACACAATTCACATAATATTCACATAATTTCTCTTTATTACTTCAAATCAGTTACAAATGTTAACCTAGACTATTACATTATCTTAGTGCTTAGCCCAGAAACATGGGTGTTACAATTATCTCCCCTTAGGATGATTCCATCCTCGGAATCATACATCAACAAACAAATGTGGACAACAACTCATCATGTCACTCTCCGTTTCCCATGTAAGATTTGGCCCATTCGCATGTTTCCATCGCACAAGCGCTAATTCGACCATCTTGCATCTCAACTTCTTAGTCTTACGGTCAACGATTTCCTCTGGTTCTTTAATTAACCTCTTGCTTTCATCCAACCTTAATTCAGAAATTAGATTTATGTCGGGAACATCTCCCGTGAACTTCCTCAAATAACATACATGGAAAGTATTATGAATACCATCTAGTTCTTCTGGTAATTCTAGCTTGTAAGCTTGATTCCTAATCTTCTAAAGAACTTTAAACGGTGAAATAAACCTTGGGCTCAACTTTCCCCTTTTACCAAATCTTATAAGTCCCTTCCACGGTGAGACTTTAAGCAAAACCGAATCAATAACTTCTAATGTTATCAATTTTCTTTTCTTGTCAGCGTAGCACTTTTGACGATCTTGAGCTGCTAACATCATTTCCCTAATCACTTTCAACTTTTCAGCAGTCTGATGGACTATTTC
This sequence comes from Lactuca saligna, assembly GCF_052625555.1. Taxonomy (NCBI): domain Eukaryota; kingdom Viridiplantae; phylum Streptophyta; class Magnoliopsida; order Asterales; family Asteraceae; genus Lactuca; species Lactuca saligna. The sequence goes on from NC_136420.1 coordinate 138,639,100, forward strand.
AGGTCCCATAAACTGTTTTTCCCCAGCCTCAAGCCAACACGATCGTTCGACACTTTTCTCCATACAAGGCTTGATAAGGTGCCATCTTTATGCTTTAGTGGAAACTATTATTGTAGGAAAATTATACCAAGGGTAAATGTTCATGCCAATTACCTTGGAATTCCAGAGTACATGCTCTCAGCATATCTTCAAGCGTTTGTATCGTTCGTTCGCTCTGACCATCAGTTTGTGGATGGTAAGCTGTACCCAGACACAATTTCGTACCCAATTCCTCTTGTATACTTTTCGAAAACCTCGACGTGAAACGGCTATCACGATCCGATACAATAGTTAAAGGCACACCGTGAAGTCTTACTATCTCCTTCACATAAGCATTAGTAAGTTTATCCATAGACCATTTCTCATTGGCTGCTATGAAGTGTGCACTTTTCGTAAACCGATCAACGACCACCTAAATCATGTCCTGACCGCTCTTCATTTTGGGCAGTTTAGTTACAAAATCCATAGTGATGTCTTCCCATTTACCCATGGATACAGGTGAATATTCTAATCTCCCATATGGTTTATGATGTTGTGCCTTAACTCTCGCACATGTCACACACTCGGCCACATACTTTGCAACATCAAGCTTCATTTCCGGCCACCTGTAGTAGGGTTTCAAGTCCCTATACATTTCCGTGCTGCCATGATGAATCTGTTGGATAAGGTGTCTAACTCCATAACTTATTTGGTATATACTTGACCCGACCGGCATGGTCCATTTGGGTTGCATCTCATCCAAACTATTATGGATAATTTTATGAGAGTTATACACATATGTTTATTAATATATTATGAGTTATAATATATTAATATGAAGTTACGTTATTTAATTAGTTTTAGTCTTAAATTAATTATGAATTAATTTAGAGATTAAAAGGAATACTAATTAAATTATGGGCTATTTGTTTTATATAGTGTGGGCTAATACTCATTTGTTAATGGGCTAAGCTTATGTGGAAGTCCATGGATGATCCATGGAGCTTTTAACCCATGGATCCTTGGAAAAGGAAAAGACATGGGTTATTAGGGTTTCACCCTAACCATGCACACTATATAAGCATGCTTATGGAGCATGAAATGGAGCCTAAGAGAAAACTAGTGAACTAGTGTGTGTGTGTGCATGTGTGTGGCCGATTTTATACAAGGTGTATACTCTCTCAAAGTTTTCCAAGAGTTTGTGGTGTTTGTGATTCCATTTGAGGCATTCACACTATTGGTGCTTGGCCCTCAAACTCCTTAGAACCAAACTCACCAAAAGGTATGTAATCTCTTCTAACTCTTTTATGTTGAAATGTGCCCCATGCCATGTTAGATAGGTTATAAACCTTGGAAAATTATTATTTTGCATGTATTTAGAAAGACATAGATCCAAGGTTTATTAGGGTTGCATGCACACTTAGGAAGTGTTAGATTGCTCAAAACCCAATAGTGGTATCAGAGCCTAGGCTTGCTTGTTTGATACTTGATGCAAAATAGTGAAAAAAGTAGAAATCATTGTTGTCAGCATGGTGGACTCGCCGAGTCCATTGGGGGGACTCGACGAGTCCAAGGCAAACTTCAACCTACTCGGCGAGTAAGTTCATGCACTCGACGAGTAGGATCGAAAGAGTGCAGATTCTCGACTTTTGCTGCTGGAAATGGATTAGAAACATTACCCTAAACTGTTTTGGTGTTATAAAACTTATTTTAGTTGGTGTAATGGTTGTTCTAATCCATTTGCAATAGCATATATCAAAATTCCATGATTTTATGTGTTCATATAATTCTTGAATTTTTGATGATCATGTTCATGTTCTTATGAATTTAGAAAAAGATAGGAATTATTTGTTGAATTGTTTAGGATTAATTCTTTATCATTTATGTGTTTTAATGGAGTCCATAATTTGTCCTCAAGTTATGGATTACCAAAGGTCACTTTCATTTAACACACACTTAAAACACATAAGTTACATGAAAATGAAGAGTCTTCATTTTTATGAACCTTTAATTCATAAGTTATGAAATGAAGAGTTTTGCAAAGTTACAAAACTTGCCCTCATGTTTTGGAATTTGTAAAGTTTCACACACTTTAATAAACTTTAATTCCAAACCTTAGAGTTTTAATAGTTAAAATTCAACCCTTATACTATTTATAACATTAATGGTTAATTATTATATATATGTATAAGAATAAGTCGTTTTACCGTTAGTAGGCCTCATTCACGAAGCCGGTCTATAAGGTGGGTATAAGGTTGTTGCCTATAAAATGGCGACTTAATGGGTGTATACTCTCACCCACCGCTTGCTTGATCGGTGGAGGGTCATTAGCCGAACGGGTAGAACAATGACTGTAAATCCTCATTAAAAGTATAATGAATATTATAAAATAACTAAACTCTTTTAATTCCCAATCTTAGTTATTTTAGGAAAAATGTGAACATGGTGCTAGTCCATGGAATTCACACTTTGTACCTTACCAAGTCGTTGGTGGAGCGTGTGTGGTTAACCAGCACACTAACTAGGACTAGTAAGGATCACGAAGGGTGACTTAATGTTTGTCATAGATCAATGGAGCGTGTGTGGTTAACCGGCACATTAATTAGGTGATAATATTAAGAGTACCAAGTGAATTAGCATGGTTATTCACACCTTGTTTTGTGATCCTCGGCATCCCAGTCACAAAACTTGAAGGGCACAATCGAGATTGAAACATGCCATTGAAAAGTTCAATGAATCTCAAAAGAATCTAGGAATTTCAAATCCAATTAAACCTAATAAATCATCTTGTTTTCATGGTGGAAATTGGTGAATCGTCATTCACCTACCTTTCAAATATATTATTACTTAGATTACGGCATCCCTCTTCTAAGTGTAATATATTGTGATTGGATCCTAGCCTTAATATTACATTTGGGTGTCTTATTAAGGATCCTAAATATCTAATCTAAACTTACTTTCTTCTTTCAGATGTCTTCCAACACTAATGCTTCAAGCTTTAACCCAACTGGTTCTTTCTCTCTCATGAATCTTTGTGGGAGGGTCATCTTTGATGGTTCCAACTTCATGGATTGGATTAGGAACATCAGGATGGTTACTCGTTACGAGGACAAGGAATATGTCCTCGATAAGGAGTTAAAAGAACTTGATGAGTCTACTGCTACTCCTGAGGAGATCACTGAATTCAGGACTCATGAGAGAGATGCTACTAAGGTGGCATGTATCATGATGGCCACGATGACAGCCGAGCTCCAAAAGTCGTATGAAGATTTCTACCCTTTTGAGATGCACCAAGACCTGATGGAAAGGTACCATCAGAGTGCTCGTCAGGAGCGGTATGAAATAATCTCCTCCATAATAACTACCCGCATGAAGGATGGTGAATCCGTCACGGGCCACATGCAAAAGATGCAAAGGTATGTGGACCGTTTGCTGAAGCTGAATGTTAACATTCCCGAGGAGTTGGCAATTGACATCATTTTGCACTCCTTTCCTTCTTGTTATGATCATTTTCGAATGACATATCATATGAACAAGGAGGAAGTTACCCTCAGCAAGCTTCAAGGACTCTTGAAGACCGTTGAAACCGGTCTTAAGGGTAAAGCGGTTGTTACCTCTACTACTCCTACTCCAACTTCTACCCATGTTTTAGCTATTGGGCAAGGCAAAGGGAAAAATAGGAAGCACCCTTCGAAGGGTACCAAGGGAAAGTCTCTTGAAGGCTCCTCATCAAAGACTAAGAACGGTTCTGTCACTCCTTCTGCCATTCCCAAGGATGCTGAATGCTTTTATTGCCATGAAAAGTCACACTGGAAGCGAAACTGCCCTAAGTACTTGCAGGATCTAAAGGATGGGAAAGTGAAACCCACCTATGCAGGTATTTACACTATATTGTCTAATTACTCAACATATTCTAACTCTTGGGTGCTTGATACAGGATGTGGTATTCACATATGTTCTGATTTGCAGGGCCTAAGAAGAAGTGAGGATGTGGAGCACGGGAAGATAAACTTAATCATGGGGAATAGGAAGGCTTGACCTGTTTCCAAGATTGGAGTTTATACTTTGTTGCTTAATAATGGGTTAAAATTAGATTTGAATAAATGTGTGTACTCGTCTGAAATGGTGAGGAATATTATTTCTTTTCATGCTTTGTACAAACAAGGTTTTACCTTTTCGTTTGATAATGAATGTGGTGGTATTAATGCTTTCTTTAATAATGTGTTTTATTTTAAAGCATTACCTTGTGATGGTGTGTATGAAACTATGTCGATTGTGGACAACTTAGGAAATAATGTGTTGTATATTGATTCTTCTACTAGCCTAGATAAAGCATCATTATGGCATTGTCGTCTTGGACATGTAAACAAGAAACGCATAAGCCAACTCCAAAAGAGTGGAGTCTTGGAATCATTTGACCTCAAATCAGATGATAGTTGTGAATCTTGTCTACTTGGAAAAATGACAAAATCACCCTTCACTGGAACTTGTGAGAGGAGTGAGGGTTTATTGGACCTAATACATACTGATGTATGTGGGCCATTCAAAACCGCCACAAGGGATGCTAATCGGTATTATGTGACTTTTATTGATGATTTTAGTAGATATGGGTATGTCTACTTAATCAAAAATAAGTCCGAAACCTTTGAAAGGTTTAAGGAATTCAAGCAGGAAGTAGAAAATCAATTTGGCAGGAACATTAAGATGCTTCGATCCGATCGAGGTGGTGAGTATCTTAGTACCGAGTTCCTTGACTACCTTAAGGAGTGTGGGATTGTCTCACAATTAACTCCTCCCAGGACACCACAGCTGAATGGTGTAGCTGAGAGGCGTAATCGAACCTTGTTGGACATGGTCCGCTCTATGATGAGTCGAGTTTCGTTACCAATCTCTTTTTGGGGGTATGCCTTAGAGACTGCCGCCCATATCCTTAATCTAGTCCCTACAAAGAAGGTTACCAAAACACCTCATGAGATGTGGACTGGGAAGGTTCCCAATTTGGACCACATCAAAATTTGGGGTTGCGAAGTCTTCGTGAGGCGCGAAACTCATGATAAGCTTGAACCCCGAAGTGAAAGGTGTATTTTCATCGGCTACCCACAAAAATCCTTTGGTTACCTCTTCTACAGACCCAGTGAGAATGTGGTCTTTGTAGCACGAAGAGGGATCTTTCGCGAGAAAGAATTTATAAGCCAAGGAGACAGTGGGAGGCAGATTGATCTTGAAGAAATTCAAGAATCAATTGGTGAAGGAACCTCAGACACTAGCAATCAACCTGAGGAGGAAACTCCTGTTGATCCAGCTGACGAGTCTGAACCTCCGAGGCGTTCCACACGGGTTAGGAACACACCTTCGTTTTATTATGGTTTTCATATTACTACGGAAGGTGATACGTTTATTAGTGATAGTACACTAGTAAATTTGGATGAACCTAGCAGTGTTAAGGAAGCCATGGCAGGCCCAGAGTCTGCTAAATGGAAGGAGGCTATGGACAACGAGATACAGTCCATGTATGACAATCAAGTTTGGAACTTGGTTGACAATGTACCAAGCCGTAAAACGGTCGGAGGCAAATGGATCTTCAAGAATAAGACAGACATGGGAGGAAAAGTGCATACTTATAAGGCTCGACTGGTTGCGAAGGGTTTTACTCAAACTCAAGGTGTTGATTATGATGAAACCTTTTCGCCGGTAGCAAAGATTAAGTCTATTAGGGTTATGTTAGCCATTGCAGCATTTCATGATTATGAAATATGGCAAATGGATGTCAAAACCGCTTTCCTTAATGGAAAGTTGGCTGAGGATGTGTACATGAATCAGTCAGAGGGTTTTGTCAATGCAGAGTACCCTAATAGAGTATGCAAGCTTGAGAAATCCATTTATGGATTAAAACAAGCATCTCGTAGCTGGAATCTTTGTTTTGATGAGAAGGTAAAAGAGTTTGGCTTCTTGAGAAGCGAGGATGAGTCTTGCGTGTATGTCAGAGCTAGTGGGAGTATAGTTAGCTTCTTGGTACTGTATGTGGATGACATACTACTCATAGGAAATGACATCCAAACCTTGCAGGAGGTTAAGTCCTGGCTTGAGAAGTGCTTTGCTATGAAGGACCTAGGGGAGGCTACATATATCCTAGGGATAAGGATATTAAGAGAAAGGAGTAGAAGACTAATTGGACTTAGTCAGAGTATCTACTTGGATAAGGTGTTGAAAAGGTTCCACATGGAGAATTCCAAGAAAGGAGATTTACCGATCCAAAGCAATACCAAACTGAGTAAGACTCAGAGTCCGAGTACAGAGGCAGAGATAGCTGAGATGAGCCAATTACCATATGCTTCCGCAGTTGGCTCGATCATGTATGCTATGACTTGTACCCGTCCTGATGTGGCATTTGCTTTGAGCATGGTCAGCAGGTATCAGGGGAACCCTGGCAAGGCTCATTGGACCGCGGTAAAGAACATTCTCAAGTACCTGCGGAGGACTAAGGATTGGATCCTTACCCTTGGTGGCTGTGATGACTTGAAAATATTAGGGTATAGTGATGCTGGTTTTCAGACTGATAAGGATAATTTCCGCTCTCAGTCGGGCTGGATCTTTACCTTAAATGGAGGGGCAATTTCTTGGAAAAGTTCCAAGTAGGAGACGGTGGCTGATTCGACTTGTGAATCAGAGTATATAGCAGCGAGTGAAGCAGTGAAGGAGGCGATATGGATAAAGAACTTCATCGGAGACCTTGGAGTTGTACCAGCTATTAAGGAACCTATAGAGATTTTCTGTGACAACAATAGTGCGGTTACCTTAGCCAAGGAACCAAGAGATCATGGCAGATCCCGACACATTGACAGAAAATATCACTTCATAAGACACAAGATTGAAGAAGGACTCCTTGTGACAAGGAGGATATCGTCGGATGAGAATCCTGCAGATCCCCTTACGAAGGGACTGACGAGGGTTAAGCATTTTCAGCATGCGAGACGCATCGGGCTGAGGGACGATATTAGTTTTACAGATTAGATAGTTTTCCTGAAACTTGTAAAATGTAATCGACGTTTGATGATGAATAAAATTTGTGATTTATTTATGAGTAAAGTGTTACTATCATTGTCAATTATTTACTATTGTTTCAGTTTTGCATGTTTTGACTTCCAGAATAATTAATTTATTCAAACCTCCACAATCGATCATACGTCGGAAGTAGGTATGAATCAAGATTGTCATGAATTGGGTTTGTAGATGCCTTAAAGGTGTTTAGACATGGCAATGGTTGCTGCAACATTCATGAGTACTCATAAGTTATGAGTATTGGTATAAACCCACGCTCACTTGTATCACTTCATGGAATTTATCTCGAGTGATCGTGAGACGATAACATCATATAAATCTTTAAACCTAGAGATATGAGTTGTTACATATGAGTTGGTTGTGCATTGATTGCACGTAAACGCATCAGTAACTTGATGTTATAAAACGTGCCTTTGTGTACAATTCAATAAGTAGTAGAACAAGCATATCAGTCGAAGTTTATCTGTTCCTTCTAGAAATAGAAGCGATATCTAGGCCCCTCGATGATTTTGTGTTGACCCATGTACCAGGCCTGGTCAGAACTAAACCGATGTGTTCAGTGAAGTTCTTCGTCAAACAAATCGGAAAATCGAGAAACAACTGCTAAACAATAAGCAAGACATAGTTCCATGTGTTTGTCCGGCTGATATCATGAGAACAGAGGATTATGTGATCACTTATCTAAAATGGCGCTTCATAGTTCGACAGAGTCTTCATTGTTCGAGGGAGTTTTCGAGAGCTACGATTGTTGGTTGGTTCCTGAAGTTATAGGCAAATATAGTTATTAGACTTATCCAAGTAGGAGTCTGTTGGATAAGGTGTCTAAATCCATAACTTATTTGGTATATACTTGACCCGACCGACATGGTCCATTTGGGTTTCATCTCATCCAAACTATTATGGATAATTTTATGAGAGTTATACACATATGTTTATTAATATATTATGAGTTATAATATATTAATATGAAGTTACGTTATTTAATTAGTTTTAGTCTTAAATTAATTATGAATTAATTTAGAGATTAAAAGGAATACTAATTAAATTATGGGCTATTTGTTTTATATAGTGTGGGCTAATACTCATTTGTTAATGGGCTAGGCTTATATGGAAGTCCATGGATGATCCATGGAGCTTTTAACCCATGGATCCTTGGAAAAGGAAAAGACATGGGTTATTAGGGTTTCACCCTAACCATGCACACTATATAAGCATGCTTATGGAGCATGAAATGGAGCCTAAGAGAAAACTAGTGAACTAGTGTGTGTGTGCATGTGTGTGGCCGATTTTATACAAGGTGTATACTCTCTCAAAGTTTTCCAAGAGTTTGTGGTGTTTGTGATTCCATTTGAGGCATTTACACTATTGGTGCTTGGCCCTCAAACTCCTTAGAACCAAACTCACCAAAAGGTATGTAATCTCTTCTAACTCTTTTATGTTGAAATGTTCCCCATGCCATGTTAGATAGGTTATAAACCTTGGAAAATTATTATTTTGCATGTATTTAGACAAACATAGATCCAAGGTTTATTAGGGTTTCATGCACACTTAGGAAGTGTTAGATTGCTCAAAACCCAACAGAATCGAGTACATTGTCTTGTGAGCTTCTTCCATCAGAAGATCTCTTAATCCTCCTGTCTTAGGTACCCAAATTCGATTTTGGAATACCTTCAGTCCTTGAATGTTTATACCAAATACTAACGATTTGCCTAGACGTTCTTCCTTTCGGTCATTCTTCTCTGAAGCTTCCTCTTGAGCTTTCTTTATACTTTCCATAATTGTCGATATAACTTCAATTCTCAACTCCCTTGGCCTTTTTCTTTCAAGATTGACTTTCCAGCTGAGAGCATCAGCAACAACATTTGCTTTACCAGGGTGGTAAAGTATCTCACAGTCGTAGTCCTTGAGTAACTCTAGCCAACGTCTTTGACTCATATTCAATTCTTTCTGATTAAAAAGATATTGGAGACTCTTATGATCTAGTGAAAAGTGTGCGTTTCGTGCCATATAGGTAATTCCTCCATCTCTTTAGAGCGAAAACTACCACTGCCAACTCCAAATCATGAATGGGGTAGTTCTTTTCATGCTCTTTCAATTGTCGAGATGCATACGCTATCACCTTTTCTCTTTGGATCAAAACACAATCCAACCCAACACCATACGCATTGCTATAGACAACAAAGTCTTTAAATCCATCGGGTAGAGAAAGAATTGGTTCTTCACATATTTTCTTCTTTAGCAACTCAAATGCTTCTTTGTGCTTATCACTCCAAGTATAAATAGCTCCTTTGTAGGTCAAATCTGTTAATGGAGTAGCGATCGAAGAAAAGCCTTGGATAAACCTTCAGTAATATCCAGCTAATCCTAGAAAGCTTGAAAAATAAATTTTCCCGGGAACTTCGGAGCTCTCGGACTTGCTTCGGGTGTCGGGATGATACCAGAACTTCGGAGGTTAAAAGTAGACTAAAAGACAAGTTGGGAGTGAGAGAGAATTGGGTTTGCAAACAAAAACCCATAAGCCCTCGAGTTCTATTTATAGGGGCTAAAACCTGAAATTACGTTCGGCGTAATATCTTCGTACACTAGGCGTACTGTGAGGCGGTTCAGTACACTGGGCGTACACCAAGTACGTTCGGCGTACTGCTCAATTGGTCACTACGCGGGGCGTTCAGCCTAGTACGCTGGGCATACCCTAATGCGTGGCATTAGATGTGTCAACTTCGCTTGATACGTGTTGTGTGCGGAAAGAGGGTTGACGTGGCTCATTTCGGACCCCGAACAAGAGTACGTTGGGCGTACTCTCATTTATCAAACTTAAAAAAAATCGTAACTTTTACATACGAGCTCCGTTTTTGACATTCTTTATATCCACGTGTAGGTGAGACTATGCTCTGCAACTTTCGTTTAGAATTCATCGGTTAATTTTGAATTTATTTTTAAAGTTATATTTTTAAGAGATCGGGACATGAAAAGTCCGTTAAAAATTCATCACTTCTTCATCCGGCGTCCGTTTTCATCTGTCTTTTTACCGTTAAACTACAATCAACAAGATCTTCGATTCTCATTTAGATTGTTTGGACTAAAAATCACTCAATCTAAATTTCGAGTTTTGGGCTGCATACTGCTAATTCAAAACTTCGAAAAATCATAACTTCCACGTACGAAGCCATATTTGGACATTTTTTATAGACGCTCTCGGCTTAAAGTATTCTATGATTTTCGTTTAGATCACTAAGGCTGAAAATCACTTTATCGTAAATTCACTTTTTACGTCATATAGCGTTGTGTCGGTTCTGTCGTGAAACTTCGACATGTCATAACTTCTTTGTTATAACTCGGATTTCGGTATTCTTTATATCACCGAAATCCTTATTTCAACCACTACAACTTTCTACATAGATATCATCTTTATCTAATATTTATTTTAGACGCTCATTTTTATTCTTAATTTATTAAATTATAATAATTAAGCAAATAAGCACATAATTCACATAATATTCATATAATTACTCTTTATTACTTCAAAATGTGTTACAAAGGTTAACCTAGACTATTACATTATATTTAGTGATTCGCCCAGAAAACGGGCATCATAATATATATATATATATATATATATATATATATATATATATATATATATATATATATATATATATATATATATATAACGGATATTTACATAAGTTTGTACTTACTAAATACCTATTTTTATAAATAGGTATTTCGTATACAAAAACGTTTTTAAAAGAAAGTTTTTATATTGAGAATATAATATTTTTATATGAAAATATGTTTTTTTTGTATAAATATGATTTTAGAAAAAAAAACATATTCCAAATATAAATTTGAGAAAAAAATTCGTAATATTAAAAACTAAAGTTATGATGAATTCATAACAAAATTTTGAAATCCATACCAAAATGGTAAATTTTGGATCAAATTTATAATAAAATTTAAAATTTTGGCAAAAAGTGTAGATTTTGGATAAATATTGTAATAAGTTTTAAAATCTGAATGAAAAGTCTAATTTTTGAAAATTTGATGAGCTGTCAACTAAATAAAAAAATAAATTAAATACAATTACCGACTTTTAAGATTTAACTGAATAAAAAGAAATATAAAAAATAAATCAATTATAAATACAATATCTTAACCGTTTTTCTATTAGGAAATACATATGGGTCGGACAAGGGTAGAATTGGAAATATAAATGGGACGGACATGGCCGAGATAAACGACACATAATAAATATTACACTTACAACGAGTGGTTCTTAAATTCAAAATGACTAATTCTTTCGACTGGAATCATATTTCTATACTTGCATCGTTGCATTATAGCCGTGAAACATTTGTATTCATCCAACCTCGTAAATGAATCAGCATGGTTTACAAGTTCATTAACTTCTTGATTTATATGCTTTTCTTTTAGGAAAAAGCAAAGAAGCAACAAGAGATTATATTTTTTGGAACTAACAAACTAATATAATCCAATATTATCATTTATGTTTCTAAAGAGACTTACTCATGACATGTTAGTTGAAAGTTACTTATTTCTACCAAATTAAAAGTATTTTGGAAGCGGATCTATTAATTGGATCTCAGATTTTCTTAGAGGACCCCTCATTAATGATTTTTTAGGTATAAATTTTCGTCAATTTATAATATCAATAGCTTTTAATAATTAGTAAAAGTTAATTTTTTTTAAACTCATATTTATCATTTAATTTCTATAAACTTTTTATTTATTATACCTTTTATTTTTTTTATAATCAAATAATAATACAAACATGTCAACGTTTTCTATATATTTTAATATTTTTTATTTTTTAATATTTATATAAACCAAAAAATAAAAATAAAATGATATTAAATATTTAAATGAAAACTAAATATTATTATTATATCGTATTTGAAGTCACTTATTATTATGCTTTCATATAAAAATGATATTAATAAATTGCACTAAAAAACCGAAAATAAATTAAATTTTTTTATTTAAAAGATTTTATTTTATATATTTGAAAAAAAAAAAAATTATTTTAATATTTTTTTATAAAAATAATATATGTTTTTTCTATAAACAAATCTTTATATTGAACTATTTTATTATGTAATGATTAGTTTATTTAAAATAAAATATAAAATAATCATGAGGGTTTAATATTATGTAATGATAATTAATAAAAAGATAATTATTTAGTAATGATTAGCTTATTTTAGGGGGAAAAAATTAAGGTAATTATTAAAGGGTCTTTAAAAAAAAATAAAAATGATCCAAATAACTGAACCCTTTGGTGGCACAAGCAAGGCGGCTCTACTTTGATTGTAATTAAGCTAGGGTTTAGGGCCCTAACTTTTAGAGGGCCTCACTTGAACCAAGATAGTTCAGCAAAATAGAAATCTCGATTCCTTCTACGTTTGCATTTAACCTAGGAATGCCACAAAAATCATCAACCAAAATTAATTGACAGCGATTCTTCTTCCTTCTCTTCTCATTCTCATTCTCGATTCTGGTAATCCAGTCTGAAAAAAAAATACCTTCTGTTCTTCAGTCTTCACTTCTTCTTCTTCTCTTGCTTCTCTGAATGATTATGCATTCTCTGAAAAATAAATACCTACGGCTTCTCAGCGTGATTCTTTTTTTGTCTTCCTATTCTCCATTGTTGATCATTTGATTGTTTAAAATACTCAAAACTTCAAGGCTATCATTCAAGAAGACAAAATCAAAAGAACTGAAACGGTATGTCCAGTGTTTCTAATTTTCAGTTTTGAGTAATATAGTTTTCCATTGATTAACCCTAAAATCGGCTATTAACCATTATTCACTGATTACAGAAGGCTTTGAATGAGTATGAAAATCGGTTATTAACCATTATTCATTGATAACTTGGAACAAATCAAGACTAATCATTACAGGTAGTCCTTAAAGCATAATCAGAAGTTGAAGTATGGTGCTATCATAAAGTATTTTCAATGGTTTATTCATTATTTGCCGATGTTTGCTTAAATTTTGTTTCTAATCTAATGCAAACTTAGAATTTCAATGCTAAAGGGTCCCAAATTTTTCGTTTGCTTAGAGCTCTCAAACTGGTTGAGCCGTCCCTGGACACAAGAGATTATTATTGAGAAGTTTCATGGCAAGTATTTAGTTTCGTGGGTATCTAAAAAAATTGACCATTCACTAATTTGTTTTATAAACCAAACACGTCTCGTTGACAACATGTCATTTGTAATTTAGTTATTGCAAGTCAAAAAACGGTTTGTTCCACATAGTTTCCCATGTGTCTACACCAATAAGACAAATCTCTTACATTTCACCAAAATTATAATGTATTTCACAAGCAAGGACTAGGCGACTTCTTCTTCTTTATTATTATTATTATATTTTCTTTCTTTGACTTCATTTTCTATGAAAATTTTTACTTGGAAAATAATCCATTTTAATTTCTTCAAAGAATAATATAGATATATTAAAAAAAAGTTCAAAGTTAGAAACAACACTTTTTTTTTTTTTGTCAATTTTAGCTATTATTCTTTAATTATTTTGCACTTTTAATCCTCACAATCAAAATTTTTAAATTTTTTAAAGAAGCTTTTAATATTCAAAGTTTTGTCACGAATTTTAATGAATTGACAACTTTGATCATTTTTTTAAAAATTTGTTAATTTCAACCCCTTTAATTATTTAGTCATTTTGATACTTTTGTTCCTTAAAATCTAAACTTTTATATATTTTTTTTCATAAAATACATAAAAACGGCTAGGGCAAAGTCCGGGTTTGTCCTCATATTTAACTTCTTTTTTCCCGTCCCTTGCACTTTCTACCGTCTGTCATTTTCTTATTTTGGTATAATTTTTATATATTGGTCCGCATATATTTTTTTTTTGTTTTTTTCTTGTTCCTATCTATCCGTCTCTGTCTGTGAAAATTAGAAGTCGAATTATCCCACCTGGATGTTTTAACAAAAACGACACTAAAATCAGACGAATACGGCCCATACAGAGAATGGGCAACATATCTAATTAGAAAAAAAAAATGAAACCAGTCTAACTTAATTAAAATTTAAGCTCAATTGAAAATGACAATATATTTAGTGCCTATAATTTTTGGGGCTTAAAAATTAGAAGATTTCCAATTGTAGTTTGTTACAAAGCTTTTTAATATTTAAATAACTATTTATATGGTTTTTTTTACCATTGGAGTGCAAAGTTCACTTTATAAAATTCAACCTCGAAATCATCTTGTAAATTCCATATTTTGGTCTTTGTTTCAAATATATATATATATATATATATATATATATATATATATATATATATATATATATATATATATATATATATATCATCCCGATTTTCACGACCAGAAAAAATCGATTTTGTTTATGCTTTATAAAAATTAGAGTATTTCTTTTAATAAAAACTTTGTGGAATTTGTTCCCAGAAAAACATGATAACTTCTTATCAAAGCATTTCCGAAGAAATGTATTTTTATTCATTTTAAAATATTTAGGATGTCATCGTCAATACAGAAACATAAACATAAACAAAACTTACATTCATTTACACTAGTGATCTATATCTCCTTAATCTCTTAGTGTAATATAACTTCACCTTGTCACCTGTGATACAAGTAAACTGAGTGGGTTAGGTTGGGAAACCTGGTGAGTACATAGGGTTTTCAACCCACAAAAATATAATCATTATGTTTAATCATCAAACAATTAACCCAATTACCCATCCCCATTATCTTATTTATTCCTAAGTACCTTCCCTAAGGATTTATCCTAAGGATCGTCTCCTACATCATATTTACCTCTCATCTCCTTACATCGCATTTCCTTATATGTTTGTTCCTAAGGAGTATACCTAAGGATCATCGCATACATCGCATAGATAGTATTGATTAAGGGATTACTCCTTCAATACGTGCCCAACAAGGGTTAGGGCATCATCGCATGAATATGTAGTTACAACATCGCCTGCAATCGTAATTCATAGTAAGGGGTTAGAGTATCATCACATGAATACGTAGTTACAACATCGCCTAAACTCGTAATTCATCACCTACAGGTTATGGGCCTGCTGGTTTTTCCATGGGGTTGTCTAGAGTAATCCGTGGTCACCGTCTATACTCTGGTAGATGACTACATGGTCACATTGCCAGTTAAGGTTATGGTATCTTCTTTCATCCTACATCACCTATTCATCATCATCTATTTACCTAATTATCATCACCTTTCTATCATCACATATCTCTCATCATTTTATTTCATCACACACCAACTATTTCATCTACCCATGTTTCATCTGCAACATATTTGTAGATATAAAATAAATATACCGTTTAAATCTTTTAAAACATGTATAAAATCGTTCATCCATCATAGACAACGAGTATTCGAATAATATGCACACATAGCATGTAATTTATATAAAATGCTTTATATCTATGTGTAAGATGAAAGTAACTATGCACTTACTTGAAAAGGTAGTGATTCCGAACTCAGACAACGCTTCGCTTCTTAAAAATAATTTATTTCGACGAAACCTAGTATTATTACCACTAGAGTTTAGTCTATTATTCGCTGAGACTAATTAATAGTCTAGTTATTATTACTATTATATAAGCGTTAAACAATACTTATATAACTCATAATAATATCCCAAGTACTTATTATAAGTCCCTAATAACGTTACTATAACTAAATAAAAGATATATTAAAAATAGCGTAGGCGTAGCTCACTTACAGCGGGTTTTATGGAAAATTGGGTTTTGCTTGGAGTAGCATTCCTGAGCCGAAAAGCTCTTCTTCTTGGAGCCGTCGAGCACTCCGGGGCTTCCGCCTCGTGCTAAGAAGGTTCCCTAGGTTTTTCAGGGGGTTTCGGGGCTAGAAAGAGGTTCTAGAGAGAGAGAGAGAGAGAGAGAGAGTAAAAAGAAGAAAGAATGAGAAAGGTGTGAAGAAAATGAGGGTGAGAGAGGTTCTATTTATAGGGTGAAATATGGCTGAACTTGGTGCCATATGTCACCATCTGGTGGCAAGATATGGAGAGAAAGCAATGGCTAAGATTGTGCCACGTCACCTATTTTCGCACAACACACTTCCGACTTCTAAAATCCGTAACTTTCACATACGAGCTCTATTTTGACATTCTTTATATCCACGCGTAGGTAAACATAAGATCTACAACTTTCATTTTGACTCCGTCGACTAATTCTCGGCCGATCTTAAATTTAACAGTACGAGAAGATTAGACTGTTAAATGACTGCGAAAAATTTGTAACTCCTTCATACAGACTCCGTTTTCGTTTGTATTTTTACCATTGAGTTCCTATTAATGAGATCTTAAACTCTTATTTAGGTCGCATAAGCCAAAAACCGCTCAAACTAAAATTCGAGTTTCGGGCCGTGCACTACTAAGTCAAATCTTAGAAAAATCATAACTTCCTTATACGAAGTCAGATTTGGGTGTTATTTTTATGGATGCTCTCAAGCTAATACATTGACTTTCATGTAAATTGTTAAGGCTAAAAGTCACTCTATCATAAATACATTATTTACGTCTCCCCGGTGCCGTGCCGGTTCCATCGCGAAACTTCGACGGATCATAACTTCTTCGTTATAACTCGGATTTTGGTGCTCTTTATATGTATGGAATGCTTGAGAAATATTCTAAAACTTGGTTAAGATTATTTATTCTAAATAATCTTTTGTCGAAAAGTCGTTTTCAAACCCTATTATTTCTAAATTGACTAGCCCGGATTTACGGGCGTTACAATATATATATATATATATATATATATATATATATATATATATATATATATATATATATATAGAGAGAGAGAGAGAGAGAAAGAGATGAATGGTCATTTGAGAACTTAAAGTTTCCCGAGAACCCGATAACTAAACGAGGACCGTTAGATCAAAGAAACATGGGGGCATCTTAGTTGAAAAAAATACATGGGGGCTTTTTTTGAATTCAAACAGGGGCATTTTAAAGATAACATAATCCATACCCCCTTATCAGATTGAATTACGTCACCCTACCCTCTTTGTCTTCATCCCGTCTCCCTCTTCCTTTCATCCCACCTCCGACTATCCACACTCTCTAACCTCCAACTCGTCGATGATGGATCGAAGAAACAACAGATTGAAAATATGATTTGGATCAATCATATTGATCGTAAGTATTGTTATGAAATTGATAGGTGATGAAGAAGCTGTTGAAATCGATGATAGATCGGAAAGTGTTGTTACGCAATCGAGAGATAATGAAGAAGCTGTTGAAATCGATGAGTTTTGCACCTGTGTGATTTTTATGATTATGTGTCACGGTCCTAGAGTATTACCGAATTCAATTAAATTTGATCTGATATGGAGGATTGCCTAATTTGATCAATCAACGCTCCTTTATTGGATGTCTATCTTCTTCCTCCGGTCGTCGTGCATTCATCACGTAGATATCTTTATCTCTCCTACATTGATCCGGTTTGATGACCACTTCTTCTCCTTCCTCCACATTGAATGCCTGTAACAATTTATCTTAAACTTGTATATGTTTTCAACTTTTTCGTTTCAAATAAGATTTTAGTTAGCTTAGCTTGTATTTTTCTTAGCTAAGGTATTTGTTTATTGATTTGTGATTTCAATTTATTTTGATTTTTTGATCTCATTAAGGTATGTGTTCATGACTCTCTTATAGAACATATTGCCATGCATTAAAGTGTTCCAGAAGTTATTTCTTGATAACATTATTATTCTAATATCTAAATCTAACGAAGGACTAAAGATGTCAACTATTCAAAATGTGTAATGTAATCAAACTATTCTTGTTTCCTTTTTTAGTTTGTTTTCATCTACAAGGGTAAAAAATCAAGTTAACAATATCAAGACAAATTCAAATTCCACCTTGGTGGCTAATCTCAAAGACAAATTTCCCAAATTGTGATCCTAGCAATCAGCCACGACTGTAGGAAATTGTATCAGAAATCTTGGTTTTGGGAGAATAGTTAGGCTGGCTAGATGATCTGTTAGGTGATTGTGAACCAGGTTTAAAATTTAAGTCTCATCGTAGGGTATCTAGTGATTCTAGAACTGTTTTGGATGGTGTAACTGTTGGATTAGTGTCTAAGCTTGTAACCATATTTGGTAAGTACTTGACCCAGTTGTGCATGGTCCTTTTGGGTTGCCTTCACCAAAGCAACTTGACTGGAGAAATAATTGAGAAAGAGGTTATTATGATTTATTAATATATTATAAGAATAATATATTAAAAGAGAAATCATACTTGTTTAATTAATATTGGCAATAATTAATTAAGAATTAATTTTGTGATCAAAAGTAATTAATTAAACTAGATGGGTTGAATTGTAATTATGTGATAGTTGCAAATTTGGGCAATGGATGCCCTAAGGATAGGATGGACGAATTCAAGGGGATAAGGCCATAGAGTTCGTCCAAGGATAAGGCTTCTAGACTTATCTTTTGGGTTGCTTAGTGGGCAAGCAACCAGATAAGGATAAGGACTGAAACCCTAATCTCTAACGTATTTAAGGACCCCTTGGCTAAGGGAAATTGGACACTTGATCCATAGAAGACCTAGAGCCGATTTTCTACCTCTCCCCTCTCTCTCTCTCTCTTGCCTCTCCATTTTCTCTTGGTGTTTGTGAGCCATTAGAGGTACTACACTTGTGATACTTGCTTTCAAAGACAAGAAGATTGAAGATTTGAGTTGTTATTACAATATAACAACAAGAGGTATGTAATCCTTCTACTATTTAGATTTCAACATACCTAGGAGCATGCTAGGGTTCTTCTGGTGTTCATAATGTTGTGTATCTAATAGTGAAAACATAGATCCAAAATCTAGGGTTGCATGCACACATAGGATTGTTTGTATAAAACCTATTAGTAACATCCCAAAAATACTAGCCAAAAATTTCATTTTAATTAAGTTATTACATAAAACGATAAGTATAAAAACATTCATAATAATATCTCATGTCAAAACCAAAGTTTCAATAATCAAAACATAATATCATAAAACCATATAAGAGTGTAATCCCAAAGATCTCGTGTGCGGAAAATATAGTGTCATGCGCTGCGATCGAGCTGGCTCCCTTCCTTTAAAAACGAAGTACCTGAAACCAAAACGGAAAACCGTAAGCACGAAGCTTAGTGAGTTCCCCCATCATACCACATACCATATAAACACATAATGCCTAGCATATCTGGGTGTTGGCCTCCCCTTCGGTATCTTTCAACCGGTAACTGCCTAGTATATTTGGGTGCTGGCCTCTCCTTCGGTATCTTTCAATCGATAATTGCCTAGAATATATGGTGCTGGCCTCCCCTTCGGTGTCTTTCAATAGGTAACTGCCTAGCATATTTGGATAATGGCCTCCCCTTTAGTATCTTTCAACCGGTAACTGGGGACTATTTCATCCTACCACTACTACATAATAACATAACACATATATCATAAACTGTCTAATGTAACTGGGTACTAACTATCCCTTCGGTCCTTTCGACCGGTACTAAGGTCTAACCTACCCCTCCTATCACATATAATATAACATCGTAACATACTAGCACATAATCATAACAGATAACAACATACCAGATAATTATCACAAAGACAATTATCTCTACTATAACTCTTACTAGTGGTCTAGCCTTGGTGGCTTAGACCCATTTCTACTGGAAGTTAACTCAGCTCATACTGCTGAAGTCCCGTAGACACAATCCCAGCTGTTGGATGACAGATTCTCAGACTGTCAATATAAAACATTAGCTAATTAATAATTGGGCTCCAACTCATAACCATAAGTACATACTTGGGGTAAATACTAATTTACCCTTAACTTAGCTTTATCCAAGCCCAAGGCCTAATTCAAATACCCAAAAGTCAACTATGAATCAAAGCCCAACATATGGCCTAATTTTCCAAATTGGGCCCAAACCTTTACATGGTCTTATTTAAAGGCCCAACCATCTAGTCGAGTCCAAACATTTGACATTTCTAATAGCCCAACATCTCATAATCATGAAGGCCTAATTATAGCCCATCTATGGCCCAATTTTCCAAATTGGGCCCAAACCCTCACATATGGGCCTTACCCTAAAGCCCATCTAAATATTCTATTCCATATGATTATTCTTGGATGGCCCACCAATAAATCGATCATCAAGGCCCAATAGAAAGGCCCAATAATAAACCCAAGTGAAATTAGGGTTTTACATAAGATGATAATTAGGATTAAGTGTTTCTTACTTAACCCATTAAGGGCTTAATCCATTAAGTCCATTAGTATTCTAAATAAATCATATTGTGTGATTGGGCTTAATACATAATTCCATTCCAATGGGATAAAGGTGGGTCCTGATAAGTCCAAGCCCATAAATCCAATATTAGGGTTTTCTAAACCTTAATTAGGGTTTCCAACCCCATCTTAGTCTAATAGGCCCGATAGCTAGATTTTTTTGATCAATTAGGGTTCATTAGGCCCATTAGTCATATGTTTGGGTTTTTAGGTTGTTTTGGGGTTTATTGGGCCCATTAGGGTTTTAGCCCCTTGTCCAAACATCCTAAATGAGTCACAATGCAAACGAGGCACACCGCTACCCAACACGGTGGTTGGTGGCGGCAGCCACCACCTCACGGTGGTGGTTAGGGTTTGTTTTTCATTATTCCACTTTCTAATGCCTTTTACAAAGATTTAATCCTAAAATAAATACACACACACACACAACTAAGCTAAACACAAATACACATAACCACCTTGTGGTGGCAAGTGGCGGCAGCCACTGACGATTATGTCATTTTGGTAGCAGCTCACAGTGGGACAACAACAACCTACGAACACAACATCATCTTCGACTGAGCCATCCACGAGGAACTGAAAACACTATATCTTCCCTGAAATGCACAACGACAACGTCATCGACCAGAGATAGCGGCGACAATGGCGTTGTCATCTTGTCCCCCTCGCTTCCATCAGAAAAGCGATCTCCACGTTAGTCTTCATCTCCAAAAACCATGGGAGACATAGCAGTGGTCTCTATGAATCCTACAATTATGACGATGCTGGAAGGGAAACAACCATGATGATAGTTTCGTCAGTCCCCAACCGATACAGTTTCACTCGACCGGTCTTGGTGGTTTTCCCCGGTTACATTCGTCATCCAGCGGTGGTGGTGACCTCCCGATGGCGAAGTGGCGGATGGTATGCTGACCGCGATTGGAGAAGAAGGTGAATGTGGCGGCTGATAAGAGGCCACTAGGGTTAGGGTTGAAGCGGTAGGGGTGACGGGTTATATACCCCCAAACTTACATAAGATGACAATTAGGATTAAGTGTTTCTTACTTAAACATTTAAGGGCTTAATCCATTAAGTCCATCAGTATTCTAAGTAAATCATATGGTGTGATTGGGCTTAATACATAATTCCATTCCAATAGGACAAAGGTGGGTCCTGATAAGTCCAAGCCCATAAATCCAAAATTAGGGTTTTCTAAACCTTAATTAGGGTTTCCAACCCCATCTTAGTCTAATAGGCCCAATAGCTAGGTCTTTTGATCAATTAGGGTTCATTAGGCTCATTAGTCATATGTTTGGGTTTTTAGGTCATTTTGGGATTTATTGGACCCATTAGGGTTTTAGTCCCTTTGTCCAAACATCCTAAATGAGTCATAATGCAAACGAGGCACACCGCCACCCGACACGGTGGTTGGTGGTGGTTAGGGTTTGTTTTTCATTATTCCACTTTCTAATGCCTTTTACAAAGATTTAACTCTAAAATAAACACACACACACACACAACTAAGCTAAACACAAACGCACATAACCACCTTGTGGTGGCAAGTGGCAGCGGCCACCGATGATTATGTCATTTTGGTAGCAGCTCACAGTGAGACAACAACAACCCACGAACACAGCATCATCTTCGATTGAGCCATCCACGAGGAACCGAAAACACTATATCTTCACTGAAATGCACAGCGACGACGTCATCGACCAGAGATAGCGGCGACAATGGCGCTGTCATCTTGTCCCCCTCGCTTCCATCAGAAAAGCGATCTCCACGTTAGTCTTCATCTCCAACAACCATGGGAGACATAGGAGTGGTCTCTATGACTTCTACAATTACGATAATGCTGGAAGGGAAACAACCTTGATGACAGTTTCGTCAGTCCCCAATCGATACAGCTTCACTCGACCAGCCTCGGTGGTTTTCCCCGGTTACATACATCGTCCAGCGGTGGTGATGACCTCCCGATGGCGAAGTGGCGGATGGTGTGGTGGCGGCGACTGGAGAAGAAGGTGAAGGTGGTGGCTAATAAGAGGCCATTAGGGTTAGGATTGAAGCGGGAGGGGTAACGGGTTATATACCCGATTCCCCAAACTTACCTCCATAATGCTAAATTTACTCCTCCATCCAGAAATCATTCCAAAATATATCCTATATATACCTTTTAAACCCCAACATTAAAAATGCATTGCAATCTAGGTACAATATTTACTAAACAACCCTTTTGCCTCCAAAATCTCTTCAAATAAAGTCCCAGAAGTTACCAATTATTCCCCGCCTTCATAAATACTTACAAAACCAATCCGAAACTTACACTTTTAACCCCTAATCTCTAAAATTGTGACGATTAGCTCCTCAAGACCAACACCTTATTATATAATTATTGATTTTAGGGCTACGATTTATTCATCAATCTGTTTTATTTATTTATTAAATAAACGGGGTGTTACAGATGGACTTGTTGAGTCTGAAAAAGATGATAAAAATAGAAGTGCTTCTTCTTTTTTCTTCTTCTTCATTGTAACGTGGTTGCATATATAGACCTAACTCATTGCATCAAGGACAAGGTATCATCCATTCAAGAAACTGATGAACTTAGTATGGAGGCTAAACCATTTAAAAGGTTAGAATCATTACTTTGTGAATTCTTTTTTTTTTTTATTGTCTTAGCAAATTATTTAAACTATTAAGCTAAGTTTTTGGTACTGATTCTTTTAGGCACTATGCGCAAAGGTCATGAGTAAGTAAACTCCTTTATATAGTAGAACTAGAAAGAATTGTTGGAAAAATTCATGTAAGAGTAAAACCATCATTTAGAATCTATTTTCTTATAACGTTTATATATTTATCTTATAATATGTCATGATGTAGAATATCGTGTCAGAATTGGGTATTAGAGTTGATTCTCTTGTAAAAAAACATGCTATTTCTCAGTGGAGAACAAGCAACAAAAGCACAAGTTTTCCAGAGTGCAACAAGAAAAATTTCCTAGGGAACATAAGTTGTTCATCTTTCATAATTCATGCTTCATCAGTTCATCCTTCATATTTTGTTATGTACATTTTGTCCCCATATCCTATACTATTTGGCTTTTCTTCAATGGACTTCCCATCCTTTCATATTCAAAATCAAAAAAATCTACACATTTCGAATTTGGGTTAGAGTCCTCATGTTTCTAGTTGTTAGTGGCATTATGTACATTTATATTATTACATTTTACTCTACTATACGGGATGGCCCAAAATACCATTTTCATGAGGTAATTATAATATAACTTGTAATTTATTTACTTTATTTGTTACTAGATAATAATCATCAGAGTATTTAAAATACAGTCAAATTGAGTAGTAATTTCACTCATATGGTTGAAATTTTCTTGCATAGTTTCAGGGTTCATGTCATGCAACACTGCCTCGTCTATATAATATTCTTGAAGTGTTTGTAATTAGTAAGTTTTATTCTGTCTCCTTTTTTTATTGCAAAAGTATATATATATATATATATATATATATATATATATATATATATATATATTATAAATATCATATAAACTTGCAGTTCCTCGGGGTGTTGTTTATGGCTATTGTGATTTGATATTCTCGTCTCACATGATCTATTCTCATGTATTTATTGAAACATAAACATTTACCACTTCTTTTTTATGTATAACGGTTAACTTGAATTACTTTCGTTAACACCATGACAACTTTCTAGCATTTGAATTACATGTGACGCACATGTAAATCACATATGAAATACATGTGATATATATATATATATATATATATATATATATATATATAAATCAACGTTGTAATTACATGTGATTCACATGTAAATCACATATGAATTACATGTGATTCACATATAAATCACATGTAATTCACATATGAATCACATGTGATTCAAATATGAATTACATGTGATTTACATGTAAATCACATATGAATTACATGTGATTGACATGTAATTCACATATGAATCATATATGGTTCACATGTAAATCACATATGAATCACATGTGATACATACGTAAATCACATGTGATTCATATGTGAATTACATGTGACTCACATGTAAATCACATGTAATTCACATATGAATCACATGTAATTCATATATACATGTAGTTCATATATGAATTGTATGTGATTCACATGTAAATCATATGTAATTCAGATATGAATTACATGTGATTCACATGTAATTCACATATGGATTACATGCGATTTACATGTAATTCACATATGAATTACATGTGATTCACATATGAATTACATGTGATTCACATGTAAATCACATATGTATTTTTGTAAGTGTTTTTGCATCAATCAATTTCTTTTTAATTTTTTTTGTAGATTTGGAAGAAATTATGGTGAATAATGAAGAGCTGAAAAATGATACATTGAAGAAAATATGAAAATATCGACACGAAGACATGAAAACGATTTGAAATTTGTAGCAATTTTTTTTTGTTTTTTATATTTTATTTTGTATCAAATTGTAACATCCGGATTTTCGGGTACGCTATTTTAATTATTTATTTTTGAATTAATTGGAGGGACTTGACGAGTTGGTGCCTCAACTCGTCGATTAGGGTCATGTTTAGATGACGAGTTTAATGAATGGACTCGTCGAGTCTAGTATCCGACTCGGCGAGTCAGTGCTGATGAGGAAAAGCCTAATTGCCCGGGTTTAGGACCTACTTAAGGGCCCTTATTGTCATCATTTGCGGCCAAACAAACCCCTATGAAACCCTAATCGCCCTTGAGAGCTTAGAGTGAGAAATAACACCTTTGTGAGCTTCTTGGTGTATTTTTTGAAAGGAAGGAGAAGAGTTTCAAGGTTGGAAGCAAGCAGGTCGTGGGATTGGCTGCTATTTCACTCCAGACTTCTGTATTAGGTACAAATCTGCACTTAATCTCTTGTATTGAATAACTCTCATGGATTTTGGGTTCTTTACCCTCTTTCGGAGCTAGGTTATGAAGATGAGAGATCCCTTTTCGATTTAGACATTAGATCTGGACCTTGATAGGTCCATAGAGTCCCTTGAGCTTAGCTTTATGTAGTTCCATGAGTGTGTTGAGCATAAAACACCATTAAAGTGGTTATTTCATCAAATAGAGCTTGATGTGCCATACATGTACATCAAGTTCAGACCTTTACGTGACTTTTGAGTGTTAAAAGGCCAGATCTATGGATTAGAGGAACAGATATGACCTCAGAAGGTCAAAGGAGTAATGCCATGGGGGAAACTTGCCGAGTCCATGAGAGAACTCGACGAGTCGGATCGGGTTACCCTGCGATTCGTGACCAATGGTAACCCGTCGAGTTGGGAGGTTAACTTGATGAGTCGAGTGAGGTGTTAGAAGGGTTCAGGGTATACACATGAACTCGCCGAGTCAGCGAGTGCACTCGGCGAGTCTGGTCAAATTTGACCATTGACTGGGGTTGACTTCCGAGGACGTTAGGGTTTTGGTCTACTGATTCAAGAGAGGCCGTGGAGGGGTAGAATGGTCTTCTACCCATCCTTTAAAGATGAGAACAGAAAGAGAGTATTGATTTGAGATGTTATCGTTTGATAGGCGGAGGCTAGACCGAGGATATCAGGCATGCGAGTTACTAGACATCTTATGAGGTGAGTCTTCTCACTATACATTACCTATAGTGGTATCTATGTGCAGACTGGAGGGTCTTACATGTATGTGTATTTTAGTGATTATGTGCAATGTGTTATATGTATGCTATGTGATATATAGACCAGACCATAGGGTCCAATGATTCATGAGGCCAGAGGGTACTCGATCAGACCGGACCGGAGGGTCCAACGAGCTACGGGACTGGAGGGTCCCGCTGAGACACATTGACCGGATGGTCATACCGATTTATAGCCTCGAGTAGCTTATGTGCAGTATTTGGTATTTTGGGCAACTCACTAAGTATTTATGTTTACCGTGTTGTGTGTTATATGTTTCAGGTACTAGCGATGATCGTGGGAAGGCGCTGGTGTGATCTGTACACACTGAGAGAGTATTACGTATATTGAGATTCTAGGAGATGATGTATTTGAGATACGATTTGAAACATTGGGTTTTGAGAATATTTTATGAAATATGTTGTGTTGAAAAATGAAAAATTGTTTTTAAAAATTCACGTTGATACACGAATAAAATACTTATTGTATTGTGTTTTATAGATTAAAAACTAAAATTAGATTTTCTTATGTTTTCTTTACAAATATTATAGTATAAGAAATATGCATATATGAATTTGAAAAAAATATACATATATACACCTAAAATGTAGATTTTTTTGGTTACATAAGTTATAGCTTTTTTTTTTTTTTTTTTTTTTTTTTTTTTTTTTTTTTTAATAATAAATATTCTAGTTTTATTATTATTATTATTATTATTATTATTATTATTATTATTATTATTATTATTTTTAATTCATTAATTTTTAAAGATTTACTTTTTAAAAAAGTGCAGTTTTTTTTTGAAAAAAGTTGCATTTTTTTTAAATACAGCTTTTATTGAAAAAATTGCAGTTCTTTTTGAAAAAAATATACTTTTTTTTAAATGCTTTTTTTTTTTTTTTTTAAATAACGCTCCACCTTTAGTTCTCGGGGTTTCGGAAAAACTATGAGTTATCAACCGATGTCACCCATACATATATATATATATATATATATACACACATGTGTGTGTTTTATAATCTATCTAATTATCTATATAGGATATACAAGAAAACACACTAGTTCTATTTAAAAATTAAATCTATTATTTTTAATGTTTATAATTATATATGTGGAATTTTTATGATCTTTTATATTTTTGGAAATATAACATAAGTTAAAAAAAAACATATAAACTATATGAAAAGCCTTTATACAACATTTAAGATTTTTAAATCCAAAATTAACTAACTAGTGTATTTTTTGTTAGCTATTCGAGACAAACTTTTTATTAAATAAAAATAATAGTTTTTTAAGATTTTGATTTCGGTAAAAAATGTTTTTGTAAAAATATTATTTTGATAAGAAAATAAAATAAAACTTTGGCGCGGACAAAAGACGTCACAGAAGGGAAACAACATCGCTATTACCATAGTTGCGACATGTCGCGAATAATGAGTTTTCAATGTTGCTTTGTTGCTTAAAATGAGGTCGTTATTACTGACGTCGCTACAGAGTGACGTTGCTAGTAGATTAGACGTCTCTATTGATTATTCTGGTGCACTTGCCAGAGTTCTCCGACGCCATTTTTGAAGTTCAATGGTGTCGCTAACAGGATTGTGTCGGAAATGCGATCATCGCTAATGCTAATAATTTAAAATAATACATTTATATAATTATATTTATATTATATATAAATTCAGAAATATTATAATTTAAAAATTGTATTACATATGGTAATAGCAGCGACTACTTGGAGGGAATTGTTTGAAGGCTTTTTCGGGAGTATTAATTGCGACGGTATCACCTCTATTGTTGTCGCTGTTATTGTATATGTACCGAGATCAACCCTATCCGTTGGATCAACGTACATAGGGACACGTTTTATTCTCGGCAACGCTAAAAGGATTATGCATTGCAAATGTCATTGTAACTAATGCTATTTTTTTTTAATTAATATATTCTATATGATTTTTATTATATATAAATGCAAAAATACAATAATTCAAAAACTACATTACATAGAGGGTAATAACAGCTACAAAGTGGTAATAGCCACGATGACTTCGAGGAAATTGTCCGCATGCTTTTTTCGGGAGTATTAGCGGCAACGATGTCGCCTCCGTTGCTGTCACCACGATTCATTCTCGGCAACATCACACGTATCGTTGGTGAAAGTTATTAGCGACGACGTTTTTAGTGGCGACGAACGCTTTAGCAACGACACTAGGCATATCTAGTCATGTTGCTGCTAAAAATATGATGTCGCTAAAAAGTAAAATTTCTTATTTTTCCATTTTTTAGTTTATTTGAGAATTCATTTTAGATTTTATATTTAAGTTTGTATTTCAATTAACAAATTAAATAAATATATTATATTGGAAGTTGAGATTTTATCATTAAAATAATAAGTTTTTATACTTAATATCATATTTAAATTGACAAATCAAATATACTTGATTTGAAATTAAAAAATTAAAACTTTTGTAAATATGCAGACGAAATGAATTATTTAAAAAATGTATAATATATAGTTTAATTTCTGGTTTTTAAATTGATATATATTTCTACATGCAATAATATTTAACGTGGAAAACAAGTTGCAACTTACTTACATGTTCAACTCGTGGTTTTGTCCATCCGTTGAGCAAAAGTGTTGACCAATGAAGTCATCTGTCTCAAGTTTTAACCCATATAAGCCGGTAATGTTTTGAGCTTTGACCAATGACTTTTTCTCAAACTAAGTCTTCTATCTAAATCATTTA
This sequence comes from Lactuca saligna, assembly GCF_052625555.1. NCBI lineage: Eukaryota > Viridiplantae > Streptophyta > Magnoliopsida > Asterales > Asteraceae > Lactuca > Lactuca saligna. Next base: position 138,667,936 of record NC_136420.1, read on the forward strand.
ACCCCACACTTCCATTAGTGACATTCCATCCACTAATTACAATTTTGACATGTCTACAATTTTTTTTTTTTTTTTTTTCAGAGAGAGAGAGAGTGAGATAACATCTGTTTTGAGAAGTTTTTTATTTTGTGATTTTGGGCTATAAATAGAATGAGTAAAGGCTTGAGTCTTCAAGGGAATGTGATTTAAACATTTTTGGATGACGGTAATGCTGATTAAGTGATTAAAGCTTTCGATTTGTGCTTGAAAAAAAGGGTAATATGGGAAAGTAATATTCCGAGCTATTTGCATAGATTATGGTTTTAGTTCAACACGTATTAAGTCAAAAGTAATTAAATAGAGTTGTGGCGCTCGTCAATAGATTTTCGTGGATATAAAGATCGCCCAAAACAAAATTGAAATGAAGAAGTTATGACTGTTTGAAATTGGTGATTTTGGGTGGAAAGTTGTGGTCACCGCGTGAAAATCAGAGCCCACGACGTGGGATCAGTCAGGCCTAAGCCCATGATTATTTTTAGGGTTTTCAACATATTTAAGCATTAATGTTCCGCATTTTTGGGCATTGTAGTAGCCTCCATCACCACTAGGACCTCTTGGGAGAAACCCTAGTCTCCACCTTCAAGTTTTGAGCTTCTCTCCTCCCCCTTCTCCTCTTTTGGATGATTTTTATGTTATTTTGATGGTGCTTAAAGATCAAGAAGGTTCATTTGGTTGCAACGAATAATGCTACAAGTTTGGATCCATCAGAGGCACTATATATATGGACTATTGTAAGTATAAAGTCCCAATCTTGCCATTTAGTTCCTTAAATCTTGTCATTTGAGATTTTTGACACTTTTGGTCCATTTTATGGGAGATCTTGGATTTTAGTGGAATCTAACATCTTTTGATTAGTTTATAATGCATCTCGGACCTCATAGACAAGGAAATCTATGATCTTTTGCCTTCCCTTTTAGCCATGCAAGTTATCTTGATCCTTTAGGTCATTTTGTTGTATTAAAGTTTAGATCTTGAAATTTGGTGACTTTGTTATGGATAAAGTTGGAAACTTAATCCATCTAAACATCATGTTGATCCATATATGAATATTTGAGACTTAGACTTAATTGATTAAGTTGAGAAAGATGCATTTGTAGGTCCCTTTGAGACTTAAGGTCCAGATCTTGGTGGTTTGGACCTTCCTAATGTAGAAAGTTAGAAAATTTATCCGTTAAGACCTTGGAAAGGATCAGATCTGAGCTTTGGATGAAATCGGAAGAAAATGGATCAAGTTCATTTGAGCTATTGAGACTAGTCCCCATGGTGTAGCCTTAGGCAGCCACAACGTGACGACTGGGGAACCAACGACTATTTTGGCATTTAGTACCCATGCCATGGCCAAGGATGGCCACAACTTATAGAGATGTTTTTAGCAATTTTTACCTTAGCTTTGACCGTTGACTTGTTGACCAATTTGACTTTTGGTCAAACTTGGGTAGAATTGAATATTTAGCTAAGGATTGGCCTCAACTTGGTTTTAGGAAGCTTGGGTATTGGGTCAAATCCCTAAGAACGATTTGATGAACATAATGCGGAAAATAAGAACAAACATAATTATGAAGATATGTCAAATGATCGATCGATATATTCAAAAACATAAGGAATAAATTACAATGTAAAAATAGACTGAATAATCTACTCTGCCTAAGAAATCTCATTATGTTTGGAGGCTACATTTTGCCTCACTCTTAACCCTAATTGTGAATAATATATGATAATATATAGGGAATAAACCAATTCTTCAGCTTTTAACCTACACTTCATCAAGGGGGCCCATTGTCATAATCCATGGAGTACTTTGAACCATATATTCTCCCCCTCAAAGTATGGAATGGATAACAATGTTTCAACTTCCAAAACAAACATCTAGCAAATAAGAAAAGATCTCGTGACAAGGAATATCAAAAGCGATCCATGAATCTTGATTCTTCAATAGTCTTCAAAAATGAGTTCTAGGATATATATATATATATATATATATATATATATATATATATATATATATATATATATATATATATATAAACCAATCACTAAAGTAATGTGTTTAAACTTCATTTTCTAATGTAAGCTCAAAGATCTTCAAGAAAGTCAAACCCACCATAAAAACCCATTTTAGAATTAAGAAACAAAATCACTTTTTGTCTTTGAAGAACTCCCCCTCCAAGTCACAATGATCTTCAAATAAGCTAATGATATAAACTACCAAAAAATATCATGTAACAACCTAAATTTAATATTCGTAATGTCACTTGCTCGAGAAAATACTAGAAGTCGGAGATATATCAAGGCTTTAGATGAGCTTGATGAAGAACTTATTCTGTAGAAGTTACTTCTATGTAAAAGCTTTAGATGAGCTCGATGAAAAACTTCTTCTATAAAAGCTACCTTCGTATTACTACCACAAGCTTCATAAAAAATCTTTAAATTTGAAAAGTCACAATCCAATTTCGGATGGTCATCTCAAATTCTCCCCTATTTATAATAATAAACGTGATTATAAAACCTTCAAATAGTAATGAGAATGATCTTGAATGGATAAAAAAAAATACTATGGTCCCCCACGGAAAAATTATATAAACAATGAAGTTTAAAATTCGAAATAGTCGAAAAACTTTGACGTTATCACGAAAAACGACTTTCCAAACTGCCAAGACTTGTTGGAATCCTTAATTTTCTATTCACGAAAGAAAATATGCACATAAAAATTCAAATTTGTTCACCAACCCTTAATTTTGCAAACAATTCTGAATATTGGGTAGAAACTGTCACTTGCTGAAAGCCAGGGGACTAAATGATAATTCAACATCATTATCCCTTTGATTTGTGACAAATTCGGAATTTGGAAAAAAACTGGCAAAGTTGCGAAAGTAACACGGACCAAAAGTGAAACTTTAATTTATCTTCCCCATTTGCCCTTTGATAAACGAACACAACCTCACACTCGTTTACCAAAGCTCTGAATCCAAATAACTCTGATCAATCATTCATTCGTAATTTTGATTGCTACGAGTTAACAATTTTAGAGCTGATTGTGAATCAATGTCAACCCCAAATTCAAAGATACCAAACTCTGAATAAATTCCAACAACGAACAATCGGTTCTGAGCAGACGTTCACAATTCCGAATCTGAGCCAACAGGAACTTCAATTCTAATAACGATAATCAACACATGTCAATTATAAATCAACATGTGTGTAGACTTAGTCATGTAACTGTAGCATAGTGGTAGTATGTATACCGAGTCTTAAGGTGTTAGTTGTCAGTCCTTGTATATATATACTCATTGTATTATTGGATGAGGGGATAGTAGTATTATTCAGCAATTCTTTCGATTATATGGTATCAGAGCTACACCAATAATATCCGATCCTTTCCAATGGCTCATAACAATCAGCTTTTAGGTCTCGCCTCCACCACCGGCGCACTCAACTTCCAAATCCCCTCCATCTCCATCAAGTTGGACCGCAACAACTACCCCCTCTGGCGATCCACCATTCTCTCAGCCCTAGCCACCTTTGATCTTGCTGAATTCGTGTTATCCAATAATCCACCGGAGGAAACTATTGGCGTCACTGCAGATGATGGCAAAATTACCCATCACCCAAATCCGGAGTTTCAATTGTGGGCGAAAAGGGACAGCTTTGTCCTTCTCTGGCTCAAATCCACAGTCACCGAAACTGCTCTTGCCATTATCGCCACTACCAAGACCTCTCATGAAGCTTGGTCAAAAATTGACAAAACTTTTCAGGCTCAAACCAAGGCACGACGGATGCAAATGAGAGCAGAACTCTAATCGATGACCAAGGGTTCCTCTTCAATGCTTGATTACATCGACAAAAAACGAGCGATTGCTGATTCCCTAGCTGAAACGCTCAACCCAATTTCTACTAAAGACCTAATCGGTCACATCCTTGCGGGCTTGGACTCCTCTTACGGCCTGTTTGTGATGGCCTACATGATGCGAGACACCAACGATTCACTCGACGATGTTACTGGCATGCTACTCCTTGAGGAATCTCGTCTGGATCAAGAACTCAATAGACAGGCCGCACTCAATCAATCTCCAAACTTGCCCACAAATACACTTGCTCTCACTGCCAATCGTTCTTCTCCACGATATAATTCCGGTAATGGTTCCTCCAATTCTCCTCAATCTAACAATCGATCCAGTGACAATCGCAGGAAGCAACGCCCTCTTTGTCAAATCTGTAACAAATTAGGGCATGAAGCAGTAGATTGTTGGCATCGGGACAATCAAATAGATTATCCGTCACGAAGGCCAAATCCAAGAGCTGGTCCGCGCCAGGCTCACTATGCCAGTCATCACAGCCCCTCCACCGTTGTTGATCCTGCCTGGTACTTTGACACAGGTGCCACAGATCATGTCACCAATGATTTCAACAAGCTCAATGCTACTGATGAGTACCATGGCCCAGACAAACTGCAAGTAGGCAATGGTAATAACCTGACTATTTCTCACATAGGCTCAACTTCTTTACATGGCCTTCGTATGCCATCTGTCCTTGTCGTCCCCAAAATCACGAAAAACCTCATAAGTGTGTCCAAATTAACATCTGACAACCCTGTATTCATGGAATTTTGGAATTCTCACTGTCATGTTAAGTCTGTGCAGGGCAAAACCCTCCTCAACGGGGACGTTGATCGTGGTCTCTACCATCTTCCTTCATCCACCAATAAAGAACGATGCTCAATGGCACTTTCCGGTGTCAGAACCACTATCCATGGTTGGCATCGTCGTCTAGCTCACCCGCATTCCGCCATTCTTCGGCGCTTAATTTCCAGTTACAAGCTTCCGACTTCCTCAACTAAATTTCCAGCAACCTGTGAACCATGTCAAATGGGGAAAAGTCACAAATTACCCTTCACACATATGCATGTTTCTTCTCCCAACCCCTTTGATTTAGTTTACTCGGATGTTTGGGGACCGTCCCCTTATTTTTCTATTAATGGCAATCGTTATTTTGTTATTTTTGTGGATGATTGCACCAAATTTGTTTGGATATACTTTATGTCACACAAATCTGAAGTGTTTAACATTTTCTCTCAATTTCATGTTATGATTCGCACTCAATTCAATTGCAATATCAAAACACTTCAAACCGACTGGGGTGGGGAATTCCGAAACGTCACTAAATACTTGAAAAATCATGGAATCCTTCACCGCCTCACGTGTCCACACACACACGAACAAAACGGAGCCGTTGAATGGCGACATCGAATTATTGTTGAAAAGGGTCTAACTCTTCTTGCCCAATCCACCTTACCAAATCATTTTTGGGAGCATGCATTTAAAACCGCCACTTTTTTGCATAATCGCACCATAACACCGGCCCTTGATTTCTCATCGCCATATCAAAAACTATATTCCAAAAATCCGGACTATAGTGCTCTCAAGACATTTGGTTGTCTTTGTTACCCGTTCTTGCGACCATACAACCGTCACAAAGTCGACTTTCGGTCTCTCCCTTGTGTGTTCATAGGTTATAGTCCTACTCACAAAGGATACTTGTGCTATCACTCACCCTCTAGCAAAATTTATATTGCTAGACATGTAATTTTCAATGAAGATTACTTTCCGTATTCAACCTCACTACACCTCTCAACGGGTGATACTTCCTCTGTCTCCTCACCCTCCACACATGTTGACCCCAATATTCTGGCCCAAACAAACCACTTCACTATTCCCAACAACCCATCTTCCAGACCTTCCACCCGATCCAATACTCCTTCGTCTATACCTATACCTGACCCTACTTCCCTTACACCTCCATCGCAACCCACATCTCCGAGGTATCGTCAATCCACAGCTAGTTCTCGATCTCGTACATCCTCCAACATTCAATCGCACTATCGTCCAGCAAATAACAAAAGTCATCCTATGGTCACTCGAGCTCAAACCAACTCTCTAAAACCCAAAATCCTCTCCACGATAACCATTTCACCCATTCCTGAACCGAGAACCTACAACCAAGCAATTAAATCTCCTTCCTGGCAACAAGCTATGCAAACTGAATTTGATGCCTTGTTGAGAAATAAAACTTGGTCATTAGTACCTTGTCCTACTAACGTTAATGTCGTCGGGTGTAAGTGGCTATACAGGTTAAAAAGACATGCAGATGGCTCACTAGATCGTTACAAGGCGCGTTTGGTAGCACAGGGTTTCAGTCAAGAAGCGGGACTTGCTTACTTTGATACATTCAGCCCTATCATCAAACCCACAACAATCCGACTCGTATTGTCCATTGCCATCTCGAAGAATTGGTGTCTCAGACAATTAGATATTAATAACGCATTCCTTAACGGAGATCTTAACGAACAAGTTTACATGCGGCAGCCACGCGGTTTTGAAGATAGCAACCACCCTAATTATGTTTGTCGTCTTAATAAAGCCATATATGGCTTGAAATAGGCACCAAGGACTTGGTTCACCAAATTGAAGCGGTATCTCACCACCAATGGATTTCGGGCATGTCACTCAGACACATCTTTATTCATTCACCACTCTTCATCTGCGGTCATCTACATCCTTGTGTATGTCGGTGATCTCATTATTACAGGTTCGGATGCATCCTTAATTCAACATTTCATCAACACACTTCACAAGACCTTTGCACTTAAAGATATGGGATCTCTCACATATTTTTTGGGTATCCACATCACTCGGGACAACACCAAACTTACCCTTAATCAATCGGGTTATATCGAAGACATCCTTCGTAAGACGAAGATGACAGATGCAACACCTCTGACTACACCTGCTGATGCTAACTCTCGACTGATTCTTCATGGCGAACCATTCTCGGAACCAAAACTGTACCGACAGGTGGTTGGCTCTCTCCAATACGCCACAATAACACGACCCGACATTGCTTTTGCTGTCAATCGTGTATGTCAATATATGCACGCACCCACAATTCAACACTGGCAGGCCGTCAAACGCATCCTCAGATATCTTAAGGGCACAATTTCACATGGTCTACATTTCCAGCCAACAAACAAATCATCTGTTCACGCCTTCTCTGATTCCAGTTGGGTGTCCGACTCAGATGACAGTCGTTCTCAATATGCATTTGCCATCTACCATGGCAACAATCTCATAAGCTGGACCTCACGAAAGCAAAAAGTTGCTGCTAGATCGAGTACTGAAGCTGAATATAGGGCGATTGCATATACTGCAGCTGAACTACTTTGGCTTAAACACTTGATGTCTGAATTACAGGTTCAAATGACTACAACTCCACTCATGTTATGCGATAATGTTGGTTCCATTTTTATGACTAAAAATCCCGTCATCAGAACACGGTCAAAGCATATTGCACTCGACTTTCATTTTGTCAAAGAACAAGTAGAGGCAAATCAGCTGCAAGTTACACATATCTCTTCTACTGATCAAACAGCGGATATTTTCACGAAACCACTGCACAAAGATCGATTTCTCTCGTTATGTCACAAGCTTCGCGTTCAACCCACTAATCAACTTGCGGGGGGGTAATAACGATAATCAACACATGTCAATTATAAATCAACATGTGTGTAGACTTAGTCATGTAACTGTAGCATAGTGGTAGTATGTATACCGAGTCTTAAGGTGTTAGTTGTCAGTCCTTGTATATATATACTCATTGTATTATTGGATGAGTGGATAGTAGTATTATTCAGCAATTCTTTCGATTATAAATTCCGAGACCGTTTGCAGGTGACTCCGTTTGCAACATTTCAATTTTGACTTTTATATGGGACCAACAATTGTGAACATATGTTGACAACATTTGATTAACCCCAATATTCCAAACACAGGCTCGATTCCGATTGCAAATATATGTTACGATTCCGAATCCAGTTCTAGATTCGATTACGAGACCTTAATTGTGAAATCATCCATTACAATCATTTGGGTATCCTTTTTTCTGAATGTGAAAGACTTCAGTTTTCATCTCACTCCACTTCGTTCCGATTGATGCCATAAGACATCACAATTTTGAAACCAGTTCTGAGAACGAGGATGCGTCTTGATTTCGAGAGACATCTTATAACCATGGTCACATTCATTTCAATTTTGTCTTAGTTTCCAATTATATTTGCTAGATAATCCAATTTTGACTTTTACCATTGACCACTGACATCAATTAATGCCAAGTAGTAAAATCAAGTTTCTCAGTACGATTTCCAAATTAGCTAGTAGGTCGATACCTAGATAAAACATCACATTCAATCAAAGATCAATACTAACTCCATCAATTCATGACAATTCTTCACCTGTTCTTCATCATCCAGACTCATGTCGTTATTCAAAAGAACCATGAAATAGATTACTACTAACTCCATGTTCATCGTTGCAAAAATTTAGAACATAAAAGCGTTTCCAGGTGGTTCGACATTTAAGCATACACAAGATAAATGTGATTAGATTTGTAAATAAGAACATTCAAATATCCAAGAAGTCAAAATTGATTTTTAGATCTTATAATCAAATATGAATCCAATCACAAATAGAAGGAAATCAATGACTTTCAACAAAACAATCGAATATCAAGCAAGAATTGATTGATTGAAACCTAAATGGAAAACACAGGTTGGAAGATAGTTTTTTCAATGAAAGACGATAATAACCTAGACCTTGAATGAAGGAGTTTACCACATGTTGAATTTTGAACAATGAAAACGGATGGATTATAAACAGCGAACGAACGAATTAATGACCCAATACCAATGAAACTAATCCAATGATAATACATTGAATTTAGATCCAATTAGAAAACACTTACAATATACGAATCGGAAAAGAAAAAAAATTACAATATACGAATCGGAAAAGAAAAAAAATTACCCAGATGAACAATAACAGAATACATAAGTTTCCATGAATACTAGATCAAATGAAAACCTTGATTCCAAACCGCCAAAACACCAAAAAATCTTCAATAACTTGTGCAGAAAATCATCAAATCAAGAACCGATACTTCAAACATCAATAGATCTTTAAATACCCACTCTGATACCATTTGTTGGGTCAAAATCCTAAGAACGGTTTGGTGAACATAATGCAGAAATCAAGAACAAACACAATTATGAAGATATGTCGAATGATCAATCGATTTATTCAAAAACATGAGGAATAAATTACAATATAAGAAAAGACTAAAGAATCTACTCTACCTAAGAAACCTCATTATGTTTAGCGGCTACATTTTGCCTCACTGATAACCCTAATTATGAATAATACATGACATTATATAGGTAATAAAACAAGTCTTGGGCTTTTAACCTACACTTCATCAAGGGGACCCATTGTCATACTCCATGAACTACTTTGAACCCTACATTGGGTTGGATTTTTTGTTGTTGAGGTAACTGTGGAGCTTCTGTTGAGTTGTTTAGGTGAGTTATCTCATTGTACTACTGGATCGAAGGCACCAAGGCTGACCCACTAGGTTGTATCATATATCCTAGTATATAGGATGTTGTTATGTTGTAGTGATCTGTAGATCTTCTTCATTATCTGTTGCTGGTTATATGTTTCTATGTTATTGGTTATATGCCTATTTGATGCATATGTCGACAAAGTATGGGTAGGTTGAGGCAACAATGCTCTATGTGGAAGACAACAAACCTTAGAACAAGCCAGACAAAAGCTAAGGACCATTTTCGGCCAGCTAGACTTATGGTGTGGGCTCGAGAGGAATCTAGACATAAGCTGAGTGTCGAAAAGGCAAGACAGAATTATGTTGTGGGCTCGGAAGCAAGGAAGACATCAACTATAGGCTAGGTGGGTGATCCAGACTCGTGTTGTGGGCTCATGGGTAATCCTGTCCAATGGTTGTGGACCCAGTATGCATGTTGTTATATGTTGTGTGGTGATATTTTGGGGGAACTCACTAAGCTTCGTGCTTACAGTTTGATTTCATGGTTTTAGGTACTTTATAGAACAAGGGCAAGGAGAAAGCTTAATCGTGCACATCTTCCTATATTTTTATGTAATTTATTATTTTGGAATACTTTGACTCATGATTGTGACTTTTTGGAAACTTTGTTTTGTAAAACTTATGGATTTTGGAAAGATTTTAAAAATGAAAATTTTGTCCTGATTTTTGGGATGTTACAAGTTGGTTTCAGAGCCCTAGTTTGAGAGAATTGGATGAGCATTCATGTGAATTCAAACTCAAACTAACGATCCGTAAAAGTTTTAAAAATGGTTTTCAAAAGTAATCATGGAATGATGAGATGTGTAAGATTAGGTGGAGCAAGAAAGTGTGCTCCAAGATACCCACAATGTTAGATGATTATGTTGAATATGATAGAACTGCATGCAAGTTGTAGGGTAGGTATCTTCAGGAATTGCATGATATAATTGTCTGAATTATGATGCCTTATTCCTATAGATTATTTCTACTCGAATGGTGTTTGTTTGATGTTTAGTAGGACTTTTTCCGGGTGTGAATTAACTACTAAATGAATATGTTAAGCCACATGCTGCAATGGTAAAATAATCTTAGAGTGAAGGATTTGGTTCTATTGCATAGCTCTTGTTTGAGTCCAACCATTGTAGGGATGAGTCTTTCAATCTAAGATTATTTAAGTTATGTTTCATGTGAGTGTATTCATGAAGTAGTTAATTGGCACCAATAGGGGTTTTCTGGTAGCTGATGATAGGGTGAGGTGAGGATCCTAAGAAAGCCTAGGAAGTGCTTCAATGTGGGTGTTATGTTGTTTAGCGGGTATTGGGAGTATGATTTGATGGGTTTTAAAGGTTATAGTTAAAACATGTTGCGGAAAAACTTAACCCTTAAGTTTACATGCAACCTATTTGAATCTAAGCTTTCTATATTGATAACAATAACCTATGAACATCAATAAACCTAACAGAACTCTATAATAATAAAAATTTGCATAAAGTTATGGTTTACATACTCCTTGATCATTGTAGCAAATAATCAAACTAGTATCCTTCTTGAAAACCTTGGAAAGCAAGTAACAGAAATCTAATACCTCTAATGGCTCACACCAAAAACCCTAGAAGCTCTAGAGTGAAGAGGAGATGGAGGGGAGAGGAATAAATTTCATTCCTATGCTTCTTAGGAATGTCATGTACGGAAATTGATGGCTTTGGTGTCCTACTTATAGTTTAGGTAACTTGCAAGCAAATTAGAATATGAATTGATTAAATAATAGATTTAATCCTAATTCAAATGCTTTCCATTTATGAAACAGGAGGCTTCTAGAAACCCCAGAAAGTCTCCCGATTTCATTAAGCCCTTGGATGGTTCTAGAATTGCTTCCTTTGTTCAATTATTGAATAATTACAATTCACCCATTGCACCTCTAATTAGTTCCAGTTCATCTCAAATTAATTTTATATTAATTCTGATTAATAATTAATTAATTCTAATGGATTTCTTATTAATTTATTAACCATATAAATTAGCAAATCAATTATATAACTATTGATCTCAAGTTAATTTATTAATCACATACCAAGTTAACATATCAATTACTTATTCCCAATTAATATATTAATCACATAATATATATTAAGAAAACAACTCTCTCTCTCTCTCTCTCTCTCTCTCTCTCCTAACATTATTTCTAGATATTTATGGTTATGAGGGCAACCTAAAAGAACTTTGTTGTTAATTCAAGAGCATACCAATTTAGTTATTGGCTTAAACACCTTAAAGCAACATTATTATGTATAGATGACTTAGAGGACTCAAGATATTCTTGAGGAAAGTATAGATAGGTGTGGAAGGTAGTATTAGGCCCGTACTACTGGAAACACATGATCCATACTCGAATTGAGGGAAGTCATGAGGATACTAAGAAGCTGGTTAATGGTAGACAACATGGTTTGATACCATGCTTCGTGGTTATGGTTGTTCAAGATGAGGATGAGTTTGGTGACTGTTTGGGCCATAGTGGCCATGTCAGTTTGGGTTTGAATGGTGCAAACCTAAGTGAGGAAGTTTATTGTTAGGTGTCGAGGTCATTGCTCGATGTAGTGTCAGCTGAGTCAAGAAAATCAAGAAGGAAGTTATTGTTATGATCTGCTCGAGGATTGCAGCTGGAAGCTGAGTGATTGGTAGATGGATAATGATGTAGACCCCACATAGGGCTATATAGTTGCGGTTTTTGGTAGCAAGTGTGGCCATGTAGGAATGCCCAAGAGAATTCTTGTAGTAGTGTTTCGTTGAGATGAGATCAAGGTTCTGCTTTATTTAAATATAGGTGGGTCAGGTGCTAGTCTAATTTTTTCTAGATTAAGGATTGGTGCTATGAATGAATTGTTAGAATTATTGTTTGTGCATTTGCATGGGATTCTTCATGTTAGGAGGAGTTATATTTAGGTATTTAGGCGTCAATATAAGATTCAAAAGTCTCTTTGTTTTTTCTTGGTCCTTATCTGGAAGATTATCTTTCGTTAGGATATACATGTCGGGAGCCAGGGATGTTATGCATCTAGTAGAGCTGGTTTCAGTATTGTTTTGTTGCAACGTCAGTTGCTGGTGATTTGAAACCTAAGTGGAGGAGAACTTAGTATTATGCTCAGAGGGCCATCAAACCGTTCAAATTTATGGTTTCAAAAGAATGGGTCATAGTGATTTGTAGTCTGGTTATGTGAGAATTTAGTTCAAGATTTGGTTAAGTCGAGGATACAGAGCTAGTTGTCATCACATTTATGTGCTCAGGAATGCATCAGTTATCTTTGCGATTAGAATCTGTTGGACAAGGAGCTTATTTTAGAAAGTGGCTCTTTTCAGGAATGCTGATGAATAGACCAGGAGTCGTTTGGGTCACTTAGATTGACCATCGATTATTGACGTATTTGTCATCTTGTTGCATAGATTGATATGTATCGTCTAGGTTGGGCAGTTATTAATCGGTAAATCAGCTTTAGAGATTGTTGTGTCTAGTTATGCATGGTCTTTGTTCCATAGTGTATTGGATCACTGGATTAGTTGTTAATGAATTCTGAATCGTTGGTCATTCGTTCATGGTCAATAACAGAGTTTCTTCAAAAGTTTTGAGTTGTGTATGTTGAAGTTCAATGGATGCGTCAACCTATCGTCAAGTTTTGTATGTTGTGCATTCTAGTTTCAGAGTATGGATACCCATAATTATTGGTCATGGGAGTATTTTTCATAGTAAGCTTGGGTTTGGTAGTTGTTCATAGTTATTGGGAGTTCAGACGTTCAGGTGGTGTTGTTTAGTTCTTTAGGTGTGGCTTTAGATCTTCATAGAATCTAACTTTGGCATGTCGGGTCGACAATGTTGGTATTTGGATTGATCCAACTAGGGTTTTAGCAACATTTTAAATAACTTTGAAAGTTTTATCGAGCTAGTTACATATTGGTAGGATTTGTTCGGTTTCAATCAAGAAGTGGGACCTTAGTTTCAACCATTTATGAGGCTTTTTCTGTTAACGGTTGAGGTTCATCGTTTCGGTTAGATCTACTAATACATGTAGGTTGAGGTTATGAGGAAGAATGAGTGCAGTAAATCTAGGCTCAGTTATGTGTTTTCCCTTCAGGATATATGTAGGTTGAGTAAGATATCATGACAACACTTGGATCGATTTATTAGCATGGTTCTTAATTGGTTTATAACCCTTGAATTGGAACAAGAGTGAAATTGCCTATCTCATTCTCATGTTGTGTGCAACCATGTTTTCTCCTGATTTTGCATTGGTAGTAGCATGATCTGTGAAAGGAATTGTGTGTTATAGAAGGGCATGGCTTGTGTTGTGTTTTGTTAGTGTTGAGAGGATGTTGAATTGTTTCCTGCAAGTCAGTGGGTTGATGGTTAAATATCTTTAGGCCCCTGTGGTACTAGTCATAAGTGATGGAATGATGACAAGATTGGCATAGTACTGTGAGCTTATCGTTTTAGTGGTTAGAAGGTGCCAGGATGTATTGTGAACTAGTAGCTATATGATTCATACAGATGGGACTCAATAGTCATTTGATTGAGACTCTTAGGTCTAAGATCGTTAGTCCTTCTCATGGTCGAGTGTTAGTGCATTTTTTGGAGTCGAGAGACTCAGTGACCAGTTGGTTTCGATCATGTGTACAACAAGAGGTTGTTGGGAGTATTAATTGTGCATCAAAGTCTCTTGTTGAATGTTTGCATTATGAAACTTGTTTGGTTGCGGATTGATTATTAGGAGTTTGGGTACCAATGTTGGGTATTGATTCTGAAATCTTAAGTCATGAAGTTTGTGTAATGCCCTTAGTGACTTGTCATGTGGATGCATACCTAAGCTGATATGGGATTTAGATGAAACATGAGAATCTTGGATGAACCATCATTATGGTATTGGAAGCAGCGGGTTGGTGATGACAATTCAGGAAGTCAAGGGTATGTTTTAGGATTTTGGGCAGAATTGTCAAGAAGTCAAGTGTATGTACCATATGCGATTGGTTGAAATTTGCAATATGTATGTTCTACAATTTCTTTTTGCATGGTTTGGTGATGTTCCTAGTCAGGGACTAGAGATAGGAACCATGAATATATGATCATCAAGCTTAGGGTATGGTTTCTGAAGTTTAGACTGATGGGTCTTGGTTTTGGTAGATTATTGATGAAGTTAGTTGTAGTTTAAGTTTTGAGAATTCCTGGTTTGAGTAATTCTTGCTGGAAGTTTGGTCTTTCAGTTAGGAAGAGAAAGAGAGTGGTTGCGGTTGAGTAGTTTCAAGAATATTGGGTTGATTGTTGGAAATAGTGGGCTTCGAAGTGATCTCTCGAGTTTTCTTTATAAGATGCCTTGATTTCGAATTGCTTAGATGGATCTTATAGAATATGTTGGCATTGTTTTCATAGATCCTAACCAAGATGGATTTCGAGGATGAAATCCAGTTTAAGTGGGGTAGAGTTGTAACATCTTTTTTAAGAAGTTTCTTATTTCAGGATTTCAAGATATAAATCGAATGATTAAAGGCTTCTGGCTTCAAGGTAATGGGGTTTAGACCTTTTTAGATGATGATAATGTTTGTTGGTCTAACTTCATTAGAGGGATTCTAGTTTAGATGCTCTATCCACTATGATCACCGGCATCAAAAGATCTCAAGCGAAGAATCGAGTGGTTAGTATGTTCTTTCTAGTTTTTTATTTAAAGTTCGTTCTTATAACTAGTAAAATATAGATCTTAAGGTGGATGTACACTTAGGTAAATCTTTGATTGTATTTGGTTTCTGAAGATAGTGTATTGATGCTAATAAAGCCCAGTAGTGGTATCAGAGCCTAATATGTTTTAGTTAATTGCAAAAAATTTGTAAAAATCAAAGAAAACAAGGAAACCTGCTAGTCGCAAGGCATGACGTGGCCCTCTACCAAGCAGGGCATTTGGCGATTTTTGAGGTTTCAGATTTTATTTGTTTTCCAAAAAACTAGAGATAAGCCTATTGTTTAAAATATTATTTTAGTTGTTTAAATCCAAAAATCCAATTGTTAGATTAATTTTAAATATTATTTAACTAGAATTCAAATATGAATATTTAATTAATTAAAATTTGATTATTATTTAAACTTGAATTAAAATTCGAATATCTATCTTGAACTTTATTTAATAAGAGAATGAGAATCCGACATTGAGAATGAGAATCCAAATCTGCTTGATTCGTTTGACCTCTCTTTCCATGATTTCGATTGACTCTTCGATGAAGTTCAGTTTAGGGTTAATTTGAATTTCATCAAGTAGAATGACAAGCGTATCGTCGGAAAGGAACTTTTTAAGATTAGATACATGGTAGATGTCATGCATGTTATTAAGCTCTTAGGGTAAGTTAGGTCGATAGGGAACTGGACCTATCATGTCAAGGATTTTGAATGGTCCTATGTATATCGGATTCTGTTTTCCCCGCTTTTCATACCTTGTAACTCCTTTCCACCGAGATACTTTGAACATCACCCTATCTCTAACTTAGAACTCTAGGGGTTTACGCCTTACATCCGCGTAGCTGTTCTGAGGGTCAAATGTTGTCTTCGTGCGCTCTCGTATTTGCATTATCTTTTCTGTCGTCTCATGGATAATCTTCGGGCTTGTTTGTAGGGTATTCCCTGCAAATTTTGTAGACATTTGGGTATCACCAACTTCTACCCAACAAATAGGGGATCGACATTTTCGGTCGTGTAGTGCTTCAAACGGTGCTGCTTTAATGCGCGCGTTATAGATATTATTGTATGAGAACTCAACTAGAGGAAGGTAAGTATCCAATGCACTTCAAAAATCTATCACTGATGCTCTGAGCATGTCTTCCAGAGTTTAGATGGTCTTTTCACTTTGGTCATCCGTTTAAGGATGGTAGGTTGTACTCATGTCCAGGTGAGTACCAATGGACTTTCGCAAACTCTACTGGCGGCAAGAGGTAAATCTGCTATCTCTGTGCGAAATAATGGATGAGGGTAACCTATACATTTTGACAATCTCTCTAAGGTATGTCCTTGTCAGATTCTCCATCTTATCCGTCTCTGTTATTCGTATGAAGGGAGCAAACATGGTTAATCTATTGACAACTACCCAAATAGTAGCAGTATTTATTGGGATTTTGGTAACAAAGTACATTGCAATTTTCTCCCACTTCCACTTAGGTATCTCTAGTTGCTGTAACAATCCTGAGGGTCATTGATGTTCTTCCTTGAACTTGGAACATGTTAGGCATTTATTTACATAGGTCGCAATTTTATCCATCATGTTGGCCATCAATAAAGGGATTTTAGGTCAATATACATCTTTTCTGCTCTAGGACAAATTGAATATCTGGTCCTATGGGCCTCATCTAGAACTAGTTCTTTAAATTTTCCATATTTCAAAGCTCATATTCGGTTCATGAAATATTTTGTTCCAACATCCTTATTCTCTAGTTGTCTTTCCATTCGTCTGGGGCCTTCTTCTTTAACATTTTTTCCATTAAAGCCTCGAGTCGAGCACTTATAATCTATGAGATTAGGCTAGACTGAATATTCATCGTATGTGCTTTGACTCTACGAGGATTAACTCGTTCATTACTACTCAAGGCGTCAGCTACGACGTTAGCCTCTCCTATGTGATAACAAATCTCACAATCATAGTCGTTTAGCAACTCTAACCATCTTCTTTGCCTCATGTTGAACTCTTTTTGATCGAAAATGTGCTGAAGAATCTTGAGGTCCGTGTAGACTACACACTTCATTCTGTAAATGTAATGATGCCAAATCTTAGGTCAAAAACTACCGTTGCCAACTCTAAGTCGTGAGTGGTGTAGTTTTTCTCATGCACCTTGAGTTGTCTTGATGTGTAGGCAATAACCTTCTCCCTTTACATTAATACACATCCCAACCCTTGATGTGAAGCATCATAGTATACTACAAAGTCATATGTACCTTCTGGAAAGGATAATATCGGTGCGCTACACAACATTTCCATCAACTTTAGGAGAGCTCTTTCCTATTGGTTTCCCCAAACAAATTTTATTTCCTTTTGGGTTAATTTTGTGAGGGGTTTCACTATGTGAGAGAAGTTTTCTATAAATCTTCGGTATAGCCAGTCAATCCTAAGCATTGACGAACCACTGTTCGTGTTTTGGGTGTTTCCTGATTCTTTACCCCTTCGATCTTGGAAGGGTCAATATGAAAACCTCTGCTTCTTACCATATGCCCAAGAAAGTGTACTTCTCTTATCCAAAATTCACAGTTAGAGAATTCTGCGTACAAATTTTCTTTTCTTAAAAGTTCTAGGATAACTCGAAGATGTTGCCCGTGCTCTTCCTTGGTTTGCGTGAGTACCGGAATACCATCGATAAATACCATCTCGAATTTTTCTAAGTAGGGATTGCACACTAAATTCATGATATCCATAAAAATAGCTGGGACGTTGGTCAATCCAATGGGTGTGACCAAAAACGCATAATGACTGTATCGCATTTTGAAAGTAGTCTTTGGAATGTCCTCTTCCAGGATTCGAAGTTGATGAT
Organism: Lactuca saligna; assembly: GCF_052625555.1. NCBI lineage: Eukaryota > Viridiplantae > Streptophyta > Magnoliopsida > Asterales > Asteraceae > Lactuca > Lactuca saligna. Next base: position 138,685,942 of record NC_136420.1, read on the forward strand.
ATCTGGTTCTCAAGTTGATCTTAGAAAAATAAATGGATCCTTGCAGTTGATCAAAGACATCATCTATTCTGGGTAATGGATATCTATTCGTAATGGTCAACGTATTTAGCTCTCTATAGTCTATACACATCCAGAAGGGTCTTTCCTTCTTCTTAACAAATAGAATGGGTGCTCAGAAGCTTGGTTTAATAAAAACCTTGTCAGACTCCGTCTTTTCTATCCACCTAATCAAACCAACTACAACTTCGTTTTGGTGGATGGTTTTTGGTTTATAGTTCATAAAATATTTATATGAACAGACCCTGGTTGGACTTCAGTTATCTCCTTGTGAACTCTCACTTCCATTGCCTCCTGATCCTAAGTTCCTAGGGGTTTCTAGGTTATCTATTACACCAACGATGTGTTGGGCTACTAATTCCTTAATCGCTGCGGAGCTCATAGGTTTGGGATTATGTTCGGGTTGTCTTGGGTTTCTCATGGTGTGAGGCATGTTTCTAAATTTATGGCATATGTGAATTGTTATGATAAAAGTTGAGTTTTACTTTGATAATTTAGTTAAGAGAGTTAACTATATCAATAAAACAAATCAAACAAATAACATAATATGCAATAAGATCATATAATTTCCATTAAATTCTACAATTCACATTAGATTGACAAAAAAAGTGTACAATAATGTGGTTTGAGCAGGAAAAGAATCTATTTTACAAGCAAAAGATGTCGTAATATCCTATTTTCTGCTACTATACTTTTCCCTCCCTTAAACCCAAAAATCATAGTTTCTAGCTTTCCTTGGCTAGAACCATCTACCACAAACCAAAGCAAACTACCATCCAAGCCACTATATGTGCTCTGGTGTCGAGGGTAACTAATCATAGCCTCCATTGTGGCTGCACCTATCTTTGACACTACCAATCTCAACTCTGTCCCTCTCACATGCTGCACTAGACTCTCGATGATGATCTATTGATACTACACTCGAGAAGGGTCTCTTACAGATGATCATATGCATGGATGATCCTCATATAGTGTAAATTTTTACCCTGCTTGAAACCCTAACTCTACCAACTAACAACCTATTCTCCTTCCTCAGCAATTCGTAATCCTCCTCCACCTGATATATGCAATACTCGTGTTATGCTACTCGCGGCACTAATACTGAGATCGTTCCATATGTGGGATCCTCTAGAATGGAATCGTACCTAGGTACCTGGGAGGACTCTCCAACCTTATAAAACCCAATACTCTCCTCCATGATCCAATCATCCACCTGTGGAGTGTAATTATTGGTGGGTAAAGGCTTCTTTTATGGTATCGGCGATGATAGCGATGAGGATGCCCTCTTTCATGATGGGATATGAATGGGATTTCTGGGGGTAGTTATTGTCCTGGGTCCTGAAGCATGAATATTAAGAGATGATAGGGGAAGTGGAGCAACATTCTATAGGGATGACTCCAACGTAGTAGGGTCCTCCTCTTAAGTCTCCTCATGATCCTGTTGGGAAGATGAATCTGGTGATGTCGAACTATCTCCGGGTACTCCTTCAACCTCTTCGCCAGGTTGCTGCTGCTGCTCCTCCTCCTCCTCAATGGGCTCCTCTTCATCTTCAAAAAAATCATCATCAACTGATATAGGGGTAGGTGGTAGGGGCATCATCAGATCGTAATTTCATTCCTCTTCAGGCTTGCGTGGTACCACTTAGTCTTCCTCCGGGTAAGGATGCAACATTGAGTCCCATATATCCTGCATATTGCACTGATATCCTACATAAGACATAAAACACAGAGATGTTTGTGATATGTAATATATAATACATATAACTTCTTATTATACGTATATATATATATATATATATATATATATATATATATATATAGTACCGTATATTAGGTAACTTTCCGTATCGGGGGTATGTCGGATACCTGTCTCTAATCTGAATATCCTCAAGGTGTACCATTCTGCTATGAGTCGAATCCTCTTGACATAGGTCTTAATCTAAGGTTCTAGTCTTCTGGAAGTCGATCTATACTACTGATCCGACGATCCTCAAGTCATAGGCCTCGTCCTAATCTCTTTAATAAGCTTACTAAACTACTGATGCATAAATCATCAAGTGTTAAGATTTTCAGCTAGAACATCCAGGTTTAGCCATGGGTTGGTCGGACCATAATAAAACTTAGTTGCACATTCTAGGTCTAGTTGTGGTACTAGACTAACAATAGGATTTGTTTTTGACCTAAACTCTTAAGTCGTGATTTGAATGGATGATTTTTATGATACAAGGGTGTATTTATAAGAGTCTATATAACTCTTTATTTGATTAGTGTTTGATTAGGGATATTTTATTAATTCTATGTTTTTGTACTAAAGGCTACTAAGCAACGATCAGCCAGATGAGAAGTATCGGAGGGTAGGAATGTTTTAGCATTTAGCAGTTCTGAAATCTAGCAACCTAAGCGACAGTTCAACCTAGTCAACTCTCCTGTAAATAGTATATGTATACAAGAAATAATAATAATACCATTATTAGTTTAAACAATAATAGAGTATATGCCCTAAGTTGTAGTTATAGTTCCTGTAGAATTACTAGTTCGCTATAACCTGTAGCTCGGATACTAATCTGTCACACCCCTGACCGGTAGCGACAATGCCGAGCCATGCGACGTAGTGATATTAGATCGCGATATATACATATATATATATATATATATATATATATATATATATATATATATATATATAAATAGAACATAACACAAAACTGACAAAAGTATAACACAAATGATACTTTTATTTATTATAATTTATTTGGGATTACGTTTCTTAATAGATCAAGCACATGTTTTGGAAATAACTAAAAATAACAAACAAACGAAAATAAACTCCAACAAGATTCATTGAAGACTTCCTCCTTGGCACGACTATCCTCCACATTATCTCCCTGAGAATACATGTATTTGAAAATGTCAACATAATGTTGGTAAGTTCATAGGTTTTTATAGTTTTTTTACTTTATTTGGTTGTATTAAATCAAGAATCCTTTTTTCTTTTAGAAAAACATTTCCTAAAATGTTTTATCAACACTAGCTTATTGTCATTGTAGGCTACTTTATCATTCCTAATGTACTATCTTTGTATGATACTTTATCAATCCTAATTCACTATCTTTGTAGGATATTTAATGATCCTATCTTATTATCTTTTAGGATGTTTTAATAATCCTAATGTATTTTGTCTACCACTTTAAGGCGTTCCTCTTTGGTAGTCGGATCTCTAAGTTAGGTTTAGTTATTACCATGAGCCTGGATAATCGATGTTGTTTGACTAATTATTTTTTCGCCACAACTCTTCAATAGACTTAAAATAGTGACTAATAAGGAATTTATCCTGTCGGGATTGTAGATATCAATCACAAGTAGGGGTGTCAATCCCCATATAGTTCTATACATGTATTTTTAGCTCTCGCAAGATTAACGATTAAAGGTTTAGGGTAGCCGAATTTAATCAAGGCTATTGGATGAATATTAACAGCTCACTAACACATTAAACTTAGGTATTTTATATTTTATCTTTCTTATAGAGTGATTTCCTGTAATTATCAAAATATAAACCCCTTTAATTATATATTTGATAATTATATCTTTTAGATCTCATAATTATTTTGTATATATATTTATATATTTTATTTTGCGATACATATATACCATAATTATGGTTATTTGAAAACATGATATTTGGGTAGAGTAACGATTATGTATAGTGCATAGCCTATATTTCACTAGCATTACTTCTAGATGCTATGTTATCCTAGGAATTTTGGACATTATAACATCTAGGTAATATCTCTTCCTAGATTATCACTCATCATATCTCTTAGGCATAATATCATAGCTTACAACTAGGTATAGTATCTATAGCTACATTATCCTAAGGTTTCATCCTGTTTAAAACGATTGACATTTATAGATATAAATATATTTTAATAAAGCAATTTGATAAGCATGTATTCACTCCCACCCTCCAATAAAACTTATAAATGTTGGATTAAAGTCTAAGTCCATAACTATAATTGGTAAGACTTGACCCGACTCAGCATGGTCCATTTGGGTTGCATGTCATCATGCATTTGGATAGACTATAATGAGAGAAATAACACTTAAGGATTATTAATATATTATAATTTCTAATATATTAATAGGATTATTTAATTAGTATTGATCAAGAAATTAATCTAGGATTAATTAAGTGATCAAAAGAAGACTAATTAAATATATGGGTTGATTGTGTAAATCATCCATACTTGTATAGTGGGCTAAGACTCCATGGATTATCAAGTTGGGCTAAAACCCATAGGATGCTCCATGGATGCTCCATGGTGTATTTGAACTCATGGATCCAAGGAAATGGAAAGCCATGACAATTAAGGGTTTACCCTAATTGTAAGACTATATAAAGATCATATTCTTGGGAAAATCGGTGACTATGTGTGAGAATGATAGGGATAGCCGATTTTCATGAAGTGTGGAATTCTCTCATGTCTTTCCAAGTACATATGATGTTGTTTGAACCATTTGAGGTGTCATACTTAGGGCACTAGGCACTCAAGCTTCATGAAGACAATCTACATCAAAGAGGTATGTAATTTTAACTTGTTATATTCATTTGAATTAATGTTATTATGCTAGTTAGGATGAATACCTTGGAAAGTTAATATTTGCATGTATATAAAGAAAACATAGATCCAAGGTATTTAGGGTTGCATGTACACTTAGGAGTGTTAGAATGCTCAAAACTCAATAGTGGTATCAGAGCATAGCTGTTTTTCTTGTTATACTTGCAAAAACTGCTTAAAATCGAAGTTTTGTGTTGTCTGGACAACGGAATCGGCGCGTCCATCAGGAGACTCGACGAGTCCATGCCTTAAAAGTGGTCAAAAAGATCTAACTCGTCGAGTTGGTTCATGCACTCGACGAGTTGGACCCCCAGATAACATATATTCGACTTTTTTTGGCTAGAAATGGACTAAGAACATTACCATAAGCTGTTTTTGGACTTATAAACTTGTTTTTGACGTGGTAATGTTCATGCTAATCCAATTTCAAAGATAATTGTCAATAGATTCATGTTTTGAATTAGTTTAGTGATTAGGATAATTACATGAAAAAGTTTAATTTGAATTATCTTGTTCTTATGAGTTGCTTAGATTAATAGAAAAGCTATTTGATTATGTGTTTTCAATCCATTTTAATCTAAGAGTTGATTCTAAAAAGTGTTTTTGTAACTTGTCCTCAAGTTATATGAAAAGTCACATTTAAGTTTCATAAAACTCATAAAAGTTGGCAATGGTTACTAAAAAAATGAAGAGTCTTGTCCTCAAGTTATGGAGGTTCAAGAGTCACTTGATTAAGTAATAAAATGTGTAACCTTAATTAATTCCATAAGTTACAAAATAAAGAAAATGTACATTCTTTAATAGTTTAAAGTCTTCCATAACTTGGCCTCAAGTTATGGAACTTGAAGAGTCTTTTAATTAAAACTACTTTAAACACATAAGTTATGGAATTAAATAGTTTTGAATAGTTTCAAAACTTGCCCTCAAGTTTTGGAATTTGAAAAGTTTTCACTTATGAATACTTTAATTCCAAGTTAGCCCTTAGAATTTTAAAAGTTAAAATTCAACCCTTATACTTTATAATATTATAAGTTAATATATATATATATATATATATATATGTATATGTATAAGAGTAAAGCCAGTGTTACCGTTAGTAGGCCTCATTCACGAAGGCGGTCTATAAGGGGGTATAAGGTTACTGCCTATAAAATGGCAGATCAATAGGTGTTCACTCTCACCCACCGCCTCCTTGACTGGTGGAGGGTCGTTAGCCGAACGAGTAGGACAAGGACTATAGTTCTCCCGTCATTAAAAGTATTAATGATAAATACTAAGTAACTAAACCTTTTATAAATACCCAATCTTAGTTACTTAGGAACAAGTGAATAAGGTGCTAATCCATTAAATTACACTTTGCACTTTGTTTAAGCCATTAGTGGTGCATGTGCGGTTAACCGGTACACTAACCTGGACTTAACAAGGTAGGAAAAGGGTAACTTAATATTTATCATAGTATCGGTGGAGAGTGTGTGGTTAACCTGCACATCGATTAAGGGGTAAATATTAAGGGTACCCAGTATATTTGCATGGTTACTTCACACCTTGTTTTGTGATCCTTGGCATCCCAGTCACAAAATCTGAAGGGAACACGCGAGATTGAAACATGCCACTGAACAGTTCAATGAATCTCAAAGATCTAGGAGTTTCAAAAACCAATTAAAACCTAATAATATATATTTCGTTTTCATGGTGGAAATTGGTGAATCGTCATTCGCCTACCTTCAAATATTTTATAGCTTGGATTACGGCATCCCTCTTCCAAGTTATAAAAGTATTGTGTTGGGTCCTAGCCTTAATATTTTATATTTGGTGTTATATTAAGGACTTTAAATCAACTATCTTGAATATCTCCCAAAAAGATGCCTGGTTTAGATATTTATGATCTTCCAAATCTCTTAAAACAAGCTTTCCTAAATGAAGATGATGTCCCATGGAAATCATACTTCTTTCACCTCCTCCAATTATTCTCCCCAACCCACAAGTTCAAGTTCACTCAAGCCCTGTTGGCAAGGCAAGGTCTAGGTGTGATCACATCTTGGAGATGACATCACATATTGACAAGCCTGGAGAGTTGGGTGTCAAAGTCTTGAGAAAGTTGGTGGCTCAACTACTTTCTAAGTCACATAGTGAGCTCCTTTGGGACTCCTATGAAACAGACTATGACAAGACCCTTAATGATCTTATCTATTTGCTAAGATCCACTTCCTAAAAATTTATGGATATTGACAATGAAGACACTGGAAATCCAGAATAAGCATTCTCTTCCCAACGGAAAGGGATCAACCATAGTCAACTCAGTTGACCAAATGGTAAAGAGAAAAGCTAAGTCTGTGATAGTCCTGCATACTATTACCAAAGGGTCCATATGTTTATATTGCCAAAGGAAGGGGCACTAGTTGTGAAGCTGCCAATTTTACCTAAGGATGTTAAACTCAATAAGTTTGACTCTACTTCAAGTAAAGTCCACTATCTAACTCTGCTAAGTTTCTATTATGAGATTCTTGATACATGATGCGACTGGGTCACATGTTGACATGTTAAGAATCAAAGAAAAGTGAAGAAACTTAAAGAAAGAATAAGCTGAATCTGATCGCGTAGATGGATTTCTATCGCATAATTTGAAGATTGGATTCTTGAGCTACTTCTTAGGAGTTATGATATATTGCTTAGGAGATAACAACAAGTTTTCATATGGATTGTAAGGATAAGTTTTTCTGCAAAAGCTTTAAAATAAAAGGAAAAAATTTTTTGATTTTATTTATTTAAAATATCCTTACAATGGCATTTGTGAAAAATCTGTGTTGCATATAAGATTCCATTAAGAGCATGAGTGGAAATATTAATTTGATTCTTTCATTCGTGGTAGTGTCTAAATTTAGCAAATAAGGAAAGATTCTCATCATCCAAGTTTCAATTGGACCGAAACTTGGAATCATGCAAGCTGTATAGCATGATGAATGAGAACTTTGAAGCATTGGAAAATTAAGACTAACTACTTGTTCACATGGATGTGCGAGTCAAGTAACAGGCTAGGGGATTGAGTACACATTCTTGTGCACTGATTAAGTCCACCACAAAAGATCGATAAGACTATTCATCATAATTTACTATAGCTTAGTAAATATGTTTATACTTACAAGCTTAAGTGTAATTCTGAGACATTGGAAAAGGTTCCAATGTATGGAAGAGCGAATAAGAAGAATCAACTTAGGCAGAAAGATAAAAGTTTCTCAAATCTGAAAAGATGGGAGAGTACTTTAGTATCATGTTTTAAGACCATCTTAATGATTTTGAGACCTTATCACAATTCATCCTCTAAGTGCATTATGATAGTTAAGAAGAGGAGTTATGAATTGTTGAAGTGGTTAAATCAAGAAGATGATTCATATCTCGTTCCAAAAACAAGTGTTAAAGTCATACTCTAGGACTGTAAGTTGAGTGACACATCTTAAAGAAGGTTTTAAATACTTGTCAAATGTAAGAGTAAAAATTTTCTACTCTTGTACATTTGAAATTGGTAAGTTGTGATGTTTTGGATAAAACAAAGACCAACTAAGGCCAATTATGTGAAATGTTTGTCTTGATTAGAATCCACACTATCTCTTGAATATCTGACAAGAAAGTCTTATATGTCAAGAGGACAGTGGGAGTCTTAAAGGTCTTGAAAGTCTCAAGAACTAATCAACAATAAAACCTGAAGTTCTTCACTACCACACGACTTGAGGTTCATAACCTATCGTGTTGACATATTCTGTGCCCATTCCAATTAAATTCGACTTTGCATATGAGTTGTTAGAGTTCTCAATTGGTTGCACAACAACTTGGAAGCAATGGCAGGCCCTTGAGCTGCCAGGTGGCAAGAAATTAAGATTGAGTTCAATCCATATGAGTTTGGATTTGTCATTATCCTTGTCTTGTGACTATGGTTTTGACAATTCACATGATTAAGAACACATACACCATTAAATCTAAGTGTCATAAGGTGTCTCTCCGATTCATGAAAATGATGGTGTGGAAACATTTTCACTAAGTAGATTTTAGCTAGATAGCAATTGTGATATTTGTGTTCTCAAAGTCGTTAGTGGAGCGTGTGTGTTTTACCGGCACACTAACATGGACTTGTGAGAAGTGGTAAAGGCCTAAACAATCAAGACTATGATTACGACATCCCTTTTCATAGTTCTTAAAATTATTTAGACACACCTATGAGCTATCTAAGATAAGGTGTATGATTATGATAAAGTTTTATCAAAGCAATCTAGTGTCATAAATTTGAACTTTGGTAAGAAAGTCAATAATGTATTGATTTCTAGAAGTCCAGTTGATTTCTGAGTACATGTCAAAGCTAGTGGGAACATAAGTGTTATGCTAATAATCATCATGTTAGTGGGAGCATGATAATTATGATAAGTATTGAAAGTTAGCAATGTTAATTATAGAAAACAAAAGGTTTCAATTAGGAAAAAGTTGTTTCCCTATAATTCAGGGAGAGGAAATTATACTTCATCTCAAATCTAAAAGCTTAGATTGAGGTTTTAATTATATTTAGTCAAGGATATATATATATATATATACATATACATATACATATATATGTATATATATATATATATATATATATATATATATATATATATATATGAATTTCATGTTGGAATGGATCAACATAAGGAAATTCTGTATATGGATCCATTATTTGCGTTCTAAAATTTGATTATGATTACGGTATCCATTTTCATAATTTGAATTTTGAGAACTTGGCAAATAGAAATGGAAATGTTATAGCAAAAGACTAGTTTAGTCTTTATGTGAGACATCATGAATCGTGTCCCATATGTTTCGGATATAGGATCGATTACATGTGCTATATTCATCCTTTCTAAAATTTTCCAAATGCCTGGGACATTAAGAAGGGAAAAGGTCTAGAATTGGATATGACTAAAAGGATTAAACAATTGTCAAGGACAATCTAAGGTTTACCAAAGATTGCTTGCTCAAGGATAGTTGGAAGTATAATGATAATTCTGGAAGAACCATATTGACATAATTTGTAAGGAGGCAACTATTTGTTCAGAAGTGATAGTCAAAATGGAATCTGGAAATGTTTCAAAGTTAGAAATTATTCAATTTGTGTAAGATTAGGAAACTTAATGCAAAAAGGATGTTTCCAAGGAGCTGATCTCCTTTGGAATGCTCTGTAATGATTGTTGACAAGTCTTTTTGACTTTGTGCATAATCATTACAAAAGGATCAATGTATATATGTTTAGAATCTAACAAATTTCAGTAAATGGCATGAATTTGGAATTCTTGCATTTGCAGTAAGGATTTGGGACTGTGAAAAGAGGATCATTGGAGTTATGTTCAATTGACCTAATTCACAAAGTAAAGATCATAGACAAACATAGTATGCATACTTGGTGTATGGCATGACTAGTGTTTAGAAAACGTAGTGTACATGCTTGGAGCATGGGATAAATATTGTTTTAAATTCAAGAATAAAGTTGATAGCTGAAACAGTATACAATAAATAATGTGTAATCATATGGTGATAAATAAAAGGTATTTTATTTATGTTCATAGGTTTTTATACCATATTAGATTCAATTGCTCTTGTGTTTCATTTTTCATGTTTTGACTTCCAGAATAAAGTAGGTTATTCTTCTGGAATGACTAAGTTATTCAACCCATCCACAGTCGGTCATATGTTGGAAGTAGATATGAATCAAGACTGTCATGGGCTGGCTTGTAGAGGTCTAAGATGTTGGAAAAAGGGCTACAACACTTATGAGTGCTCATAAGTTCTGAGTATTGGATTCAACCTGCGCTCATTGGAATCCCTTCATGGATTTTATCACGAGTGATCATCAGATGATAATATCTTATATTCTTCAAACCTAGAGATATGAGTTGTTACTATGAGTTGGTTGTGCATTGATTGCATGAAAACACATTCGATAACTCGATGTTATAAAACGTGCCTTTGTGTATGATTTAACAAGTAGTAGAACAAGCCATATAAGTCAAAGTTTATCCATTCCTTTTACCTTCGGGATAAAAGCGATATCTGTGGGCCCCTCGATGATTTGGTGATGACAAATGTAAGTGCTCGTCCAGGCCAGGACTGATTTGATTTGTTCAATTAGTCAATCGTCATAAACCGGAAATCGGGAAACAACAAATGGACAGAGAGAATGATTATAATCCATGTCTTAGTCCATATGATATATAGAATGGAGGAATATATGATCCCTTATCTAATGGACAAGTCATTGACAAAGGTTAGAGTTCATCTACAAGGTTAGAGTTCGAAAGAAGCTTTTGAGAGCTACGATTGCCAGTCAGTTCTTGAAGTCCTACGCAATAATAGTTTTTGACTTATCCAAGTGGGAGACTATTGGATTAATGTCTAAGTCCATATATAACTATAATTGGTAAGACTTGACCGGACCCGTCATGGTCCATTTGGGTTGCATGGCATCATGCATTTGGATAGACTATAATGAGAGAAATAACACTAAAGGATTATTAATATATTATAAGTTCTAGTATATTAATAGGATTATTTAATTAGTATTGATCAAGAATTAATCTAGGATTAATTAAGTGATCAAAAAAAGATTAATTAAATATATGGGTTGATTGTGTAAATCATCCATACTTGTATAGTAGGCTAAGATTCCATGGATTATCAAGTTGAGCTAAAACCCATAGGATGCTCCATGGTGTATTTGAACCCATGGATCCAAGGAAATGGAAATACATGACAATTAACGGTTTACCCTAATTATAACACTATATAAAGATCATATTCTTGGGAAAATCAGTGACTATGTGTGAGAATGATAGTGCTAGCCGGTTTTCATGAAGTGTGGAATTCTCTCATGTCTTTCCAATTTCATATGATGTTGTGTGAACCATTTGAGGTGTCACACTTGGGGCACTAGGCACTTAAGCTTCATGAAGACAATCTACATCAAAGAGGTATGTAATCCTAACTTGATATATTCATTTGAATTAATGTTATTATGCTAGTTAGGATGAATACCTTGGAAAGTTCATATTTTCATGTATAATAGAGAAAACATAGATCCAAGGTATTTAGGGTTGCATGTACACTTAGTAGTGTTAGAATGCTCAAAACTCAACAATAAAACCATAAAATGGGGTTGTGAACTCACCTTAGTTGCATGAGAACGTTAGTGTAGGGTTGAACCGGTCTTACGATACTGGTGAATGCTCCAAGGACAACAACTTCGATAGATGGAGAGAGAGCCAGAGAAAGGAAGATGTACAAAAGTGATTTGCACTGCCTTTTATTTATAGGCATGGATTTGGGGTGTGCGCAAAGCAAGTATCTGGGCGTGATCATTGTGGCTCAATCCAGAGAAGGCCATGTGTCACTTCCCTAATCGGCAACATAACTTACAATCTATTAGAATCCGATATCATGTGCGCACTAGGAATAGGCGTGAAACTCGCATGTACGAAAGATTTTTTAGAAATCATAACTTCCTCATGCGAGCTCCAATATAAGCCCTCTTTACTTCTATGTGGTGATCTCAAGGGGTACTACAACTCTCCTTTAGGTTGCTTTAGCTAGTTTTGACTTTCATTTTTGTGCCTAACGAGGGTAAAAGTAAATTATTTTACAAAACTTATATCTATCTCAGACGCATCCTATTTTATGCATTTTTTGTCCTAAAGTTTTTATCTTAAGGAGTACTATGAATCTCCTTTTTTTCACTTCTATTCAAAACTCAACCAAACTCTAAGTATTATTTTGACGTAATTAATTTTAATTACACGGTTGCTTTCTATTTTTATAAAATACATAACTCTTTCCTTTTGAGAAGGATTTTTACAAATTTTATATATTTGGAATTATATTAATGAGTACTTTCGAAGAATGTTAACTAACTTAAATGACGGTACAACTTTTTGGATGCTTAATTTTGAGCCTATCAGTCATTTAAACAATAAATGTAACGGCACATTTGTTTTTTATTATCTCAAAATCTAATATTACATCTATTTCTCCTACTCTTTCCTAAAAGTGGCAAGTGACAAATACTCTCGGTTGTCAATATAAATAAACATGTGTCATATTTGGGTAGTGGAAGTCCTGACACAATATCACCAAAAACAAGCTTTTTAGTATCTTTTAAGTTTAATTGTGAAAGTGTTTGGTGCCACATCCAACTATTATCATAAGTTACTTTCATAAGAAAATAGATATAATTTTTCCTTCAATAGGCTTAATGTTAAGGGAATAATTCTTTTCTTTCCTTTTTCAATTAAGAAGAATATTCTTTGACTCGTTATGTTCAATTACAGATCCTTCTTCATCAAATGAGTCTTTTAATCCAGTACCTACAACCAATTGAGAAACACTTATTAAATTTTGTTGTAAACCTTCAACATCGGAAACATTCATTATTATGAAATCCCCATTAGTTATCATTCCATATCCTTTTATTTCTCTTGTCACATTATTTCCATATATCACTCTTCCAGCATCGTTTGAACTACGAAACATCCTTAACCGAGAGTTTGTTCTAGTCATGTGACGTGAGCAACCACTATCAATATACCATTCAAAATGATTTCACAACTGAAACATCATGGGACCTAGTAAGACTTGTGATTTGAAATTAACAACAGGAAAAATCTTAATCTTTTCAATCCAAAATGATATCACAACCGAAACATCATTCACATCTTTCATAGTTTTGTAAACTTGAGTCTTTTTATTACAAAGATTGATTTCAAGAGTTGATGTTTTTTTAAATAAAATCTTTTACTTTTGGATTTAAATGAATTGGATACTCCTTTTCTTCAACATGTGGTTTTAAAACTTCCATATTTTGAATGTATTTCTGTTTTCAAACATTTTTATTTTGAACACTTGGTTGTTTCACAATTCTTTTTGATTTTGCACTTTTTTTTATACTAAAAGCTTAGACCAAATTGAGATTTTCATTTTTCAAATTTATGTGACTGAATGTTTTGATTTAAAAATCCAAATGAATAGTTGGACTTTGAATTTATCACATGAGATTTAGAACAAGAAATGAACAAGTAACATCTTGAGATTTAACAAGTTTAACATAATTTTTTATATTCTCCTTTCGTTTCAAATATTTCTTCCTTTATTTCAAGCTCTTTTTGTATATTGATCTCCTAGCCTTGATCTTTTCATTGTTATTATGATTATTCAATTTTGACTTTCCTTTCAAATCTCTTGACTCACAGTCTTTCTATGGGATTGATTTCACATTTTGAGTATCAAAATTTTCTACAACTTGTAAAGTAGAATCTACATTCACCGTTTCAGGAAAGTATCTATTCTTCACTCTCCATGGTGTTCTTTCTTAAATACATATGGTTTCCTCACCATTGTTTATTGGTACAGACAAATAATGATTCTCACAAGAATTGTCATTATCAGTCTTTACAATAGAAGTCAAGTAAATATTATCATTTTTGTCCAGTCCTTTCATAACAAATACTTTATTTCGAGTATGTTAGACTTTTTGAAAAACAGCAACCTTTTCTTTCAAATTCTCAATTCCATTTTCCACAGTAAACTGTTCAACTTCAATATAATCTTCAAAAAAAAAAAAAAAAAAAAACAGTTCCATTTCGGTTCAACATTTTACACAAAATTTGAAAAATCAATCTCGTCTTCAATAGATATTTCACCCATATCGCTTACATCAAATTCTGTATTAGTTATAACAATGCGAGACTCATTAAATTTTAGCTTATTACACAACAAAAGATGCTTTTGTTTTGCGTTCATTTGAATTTGTTGGTATCATTTTCAGTTAACACATATTTTTTCACGCATTAATATATTTTGATTTCAAGAATTCTTTAACTTTTTCTAATCCAAAACTACAAGCATCGCTTAAGGATTCATCAAAAGAAATTAAATATTCATATTTATAACATTCAACATCTATTTCTTCTTCCTAAAACACTAAAAAAGGAAACATTTTTGTATACATGTCATTTTCTATTTTTCAGTTCAGATATTGATATTATTATACAATCACTTTGCTATTTGACAAAATATGTTTCTTTATTTCATGATCAACCTAAAAGTGATTACATCATCCCTAAATCTAGAAAGATCAACCTGAAGTTCCATAAGTTTAGTCCTCATTTCCCGAGTTTTAAAAGTAACCTTTCTAAGATCATCATTAGGATTAGAAACTCTTATGTAATTCCACATTAAGCTTTCACAAAATTCAAAAATTTTATCTGCTAGTCCAGTTAGTTCAGAATCATAATGAGAAGTAGGAATATTTAAATATTTAAGGATAGAATGTACCTTATCGTTCACTTTCTCACTTGCTGCAACGTGCTCTCCAATGGATTTTGTTGACAAGAAAACATCATATATCTCTCCATTATCTAAATTATATTTTTGACTTTATGGGCTTGTACTTTGAACCATGAAACACTTTCATCCTTTCACTTCTTCACATTTGTTCTCGACAAAGTAGTGACCATGAATTTGTTTGCGAACCTCCTCATCCTCGGAATCTGTTGACGAAACCTCAATGTTTACCCCATCAGTATCATCTTCCTCCATAGCCACGGATTTTCCATGATATTTTGAAAGTTTTAGATCTTAAATTTTCTTCAGATAGTAAGTTTCATCCTTTTCTTTCTCATTTTGCTTCACAACATACACTCCCTTGCAAAATTATTGTATCGATTGAACGTGGAGGAGCATCAACAAGACGTGGCATATTATTTTGGATCACAAGGTTTTAATGACCCACCACGGTGTGGTTTTGAGGCACCACGATGTGGTGGGTGCATTTTAGTGAAAACCCTAATTTTTTGGTCTTGGTCCCTATTTAAGGAAAATTAAGGGAAGGGTTTCAGTCTCTATCTTCCTATGAACCTCATAAACCCTAACCCTAGCTTGCATTGAAGTTGTGAGCTCATTCTTGGTTTATTTTGGTGATTTTAGAAGGAGAATGAAGCTTTTGGTGAGGTGGTTTCATGGAAGGCATCATTTCTTCAGCTAAGCTCATCTCCTGGACCTTGGTGTGTGCCAAGACTCAACCTTTTCGTGCCATGTTGTTATATCTTTTATTTTTGTTCCTTTTATCCATGACTTAGATGGACTTAACCGATGGAATCTCTTAAAGTTTGAAACTTTATGGATATCTTGGTTAAAACGAGCAAGTAGTGTCTTGGATATGGATTATAATCAAGTTTTGATGTCATGCATGGGTTTTTAGTAAGTAAACCCTATTTTTCATGTAAGTTTGAAAAGGGAAGTTTTGAACATGCAAGTCCAAAAAGCCATGATTTTTAAGGTTACTTTGGAGTGTGAAACAATTCAGGAAAATTTAGAGGTTTAACGCTAAGGATTTGGTGCTTAATGAGAATCTTGAGGCATTAAGTTACCATTACTGGTTAGGTTTAGGAGTTTGACTTATGAAAGGGTTTGAGGGATAAAGTTGGAAACTTTACCCACCAAGACCATGGGAAGGACCAAATATGAAAAAGGACCTAATGGGTTAAGCTGTCCCGACCTATCACCATGACATGGTTAAGTTCGCAATGACGTGGCCAATGAGGCCATGACATCGTTGTTAGTTAGGTTGACTTTTGACTTTTGATTTGGACCAAAGTTTGAACTATATTTATTGAGGCTATTGTGATATTTATTTTGAGTTTTGGTCACTATATTTATAAAGGTGACTGATAGAGTCGATTCCAAAGCAAAGTCTTGTTTCAATTTCTCATCTGTCTGAGAGGTGAGTGTTGAAGATAAAGTGTTGCGTCATTGGGTCTATTTTGTTTAGTCCATTTTGTACAAATGAGTTGGGCCTGTCCACTTGTATTTACTATTAGGATTATATTATATAAGATGCATGCATGCTACATATTTTAGTTAAGTTTTGAAATTGTCTTTGTAACCCTATTTTGCACCTTTACGTAAGCAATTCTTTGTCGAGTTCTTCTGAGGCGTGTCTGTTAATCATTCAGCACCAGTTTGATCATATCATGTTCTTGTTTACCTATTCTAATCTATTCGGTCTTTAAGGATTTCGTCCTAAAAATTGTTATCAGAGCAGGAGGCTGTGTACTCATTATGCAACTCTTCTGTTTGAAGAAATTATTAGGATTTCCGCAAATATTGGATCTGTTAGAGTCGTCATTGATTTATTGATGTTTCTCTATTATATCAATATTAACCTAATAAGTTTTTATAGTCTGATTAACTACAGGTATTGAAAGGTTTATTCACCATGCAAAACGACGATTCAAACATCAACTACTTGAATATCTCAAGCAACATCGGATCCACAACCACGATCCCGATTCTTTTTGCTCAAGAATATGAAGTCTAGGCACTGAAATTTGAAGATTATGTTGTAGGATCAGAAGAGAATGGTTATATGATTTGGGAGGCAATCACTCTAGGTCCATTGGTTCACACATAGACCAAAAGAAAATCAAAACCCAGAAAGAATACAACCAACTACTTCTTGATGTGGAGGACGTGCCTCAAGACGAAAGAGACAAAATTATGAGCAATATTAAAGGAATAAGGATCATCATATTTACTTTGCAAGCAGATACTTTCCATCTTGTTAGTTCTCGTGACACAGCGAAGGACATATGGGATAGCCTGAAAGAGCTCTACTCTACTGATGCAGATCTGGAGCACTCGACTCAAACACTTTTGCTATCTCAGTTTGTCGAGTTTGTTCAAAATCCTAAAGAATCTCTGAGTACCACATTCAATTGATACAATCATCTTCTCAACAAGATGATGAAGCATGGGATTGGACGCAAACTGATCGAGAAAAAGGTTACGTTCATGAACGGTCTACGATTGAAATGGAAGGTAGTGGTGTCAACTGTCAAAGCTCACGAATAGTTCAAGAGCTACACTCTTGTGAAACTTGTAGGTATACTGAAGGCGCAGGAAAGTGAAGTGATGATGGAAGTGAATGTGGTATCTGGAATGGGATCTCTTCCCTAGTTGCAAAGGGTAAGAATATTGTTGATGACAGGTCTGATTCAGATCTCTCTGAGTATGAACTCTCAAGTGAAGAGTTCTCTTTGATGGTTTCTAACCGTAAGTGTTTTGCTAAGAAGAAGTTTCCCACAATGAAAATTAGAATTAGTAGGGAAGCTATAGCTCAGAAAAGGTGAAATAGGAGAACAAAACTGGTTCATAGAACTAGGAAGAGAAGAAGGAAAGGAAAGTGACTGGTGACACCGGATACCATTGCAATTATTGCCATGGAAAAAATCATCTTGCTAAGGAATGTATGCTGCAAAGGAAGAATGAAAAGAATAAAGGAGAAGATGAGGAGGCTTATCACCTACAAAAGCTGGAGGAGATTAAGAAAAAGAAATCTAATGATAGTTCTATGCCTACTTTTGTTGTATAGGAAAACTTAGCTCAAGGTGAGTTCAGAGGAGTGGAAGTATGGTCGACAGACTCAGAGGAGTGGAAGTATGGTCGTTCGTTGCGAAAGAGTAGAGTTCGCATTATTCTGGAAGATGCTTGATGGTGGATCGTAGATGTAGGAGAATGCAAGCGGGAGTGAAAGGAGTGACGATAGCTGTTTCACAGCAAGGCCTATCTCAGAACAGATCAACGAATGCGAGCAACTGATTAATAAGGTAAATTCTATTCTTGAATCTCTTAATATTACTGTATCAAGATACGAAACAGAATTTAACAATCTAAAATTCACCTTTTCAAGTATGATCGATAATCTAAAATGAACCCGCTTATCAAACTCTAACCTAATCGATCAATTGATCAGGGAAACATCCAAGCGTGAGAAGAGACATATGCAGATTCAGAAGATTGAGTTGGATTTGTGTAATTCTAGGGACGAATCTATTTATTGGCAGAGAGATAATTTAATGCTTTTAAAACAACAAAACATTTTTTGTTTGACTGCAAAAAGACTTAATTTGATATCACTCAACTGCACCTTGATTGTGAAATTGGACAAAAAATTCATAAAATGATTTTTGCCATTTCTTGAGTTAAAGGAAGACGAAATAGATGCAGACTGCTACAAATGCGAATCTATCATTTCGTCTGAAGAAACTTATGATGCATATAAATTTGGACTGGAACGAATTGAAAATCACATTGAGTCCAAGGACCACAAAAACATGTTGAAACAAATTTAGGATGAGAATGATAAAAAGCAGATCAAATATGATACTGTGCAAAAATTTGATTTATTATATGCCAAATTGAGTTTAGAAAATAAATTAAATGTTGAAAACACTTCTGAATTCAATGAGGAAAGTGATATGAGTGAGATTTCTGTTGAGAATGAGATTGACTGCTTAGAGTTGTTAAAAATGAATCATAACCTGAAAAAGCTCTTGTTTCTGAAAATTCTGTTGAGTTCGCACGTGTTGTCTAAAACAAACCTGACTTCTGAAAGAAAAAGCAACCGTCTTTCCAAAAGTTCAAACCATTCCCAATCAAGTTTTTTATGTCCATGGAGTAACTGAAAATCTAACTGTCGAACTAAAGACCATTATCGATGAAGAAAACAAAGACGGATGCAATGAATTCTTCTGGTTAGCTCCCATAGATAATGTTGATGAAACTGTTGGATTATCGTAAAGGACATCCTGGAAAGTCAAAGGAAGATATGTAGTTGAACCCATAAATAATCGCTCAGCATTTGCAAAATGTATCCCTAGTGATACCAAGGAAGTTCGCAGTGAACCTAATCCTTTGAAGAACGAACCTTAAGTGAGAGAAGTGAATCCTAGGGTGAACATCCATAGGTCGTCAAAGCAACTTGCTGATCAGAAACGACAAAGGAATGAGAGATATAGAAGAAATCTCAATGAAAGGAAGTAATTTTGGCAATCCCAAAATTCTGATTATATTCCCAATGAAAGAAGAATGAACCGCAAAGCAAAAGCTCATTCACAAGTGAATTCCAATTAGTGTTTGCATTGCTGCTCTCATAGTCTAAGGGACTCTCAACAAAAAGGGACTCCAAAACCCTTCTTTACAAAGAAACTAGTGGACATTCCGAAGCCTTATCACTCTCAATCCACGAAGTCTACATCTAAAGACATCAAAGGCAAGGGAAAGCTAGCTTCAGAGCCGAAAGCTCCAATTAAGAAAACTCATTCTAACCCTAAGGAAGCTGAAAAGAAGCCCGTTAAGAATCAAGCTACTAACAAGAATAAAACTTTTGATTCTAAAAAAACTAACTCAAAAGGTAACAAAATCAATGTTTTCACCATCAAATGAAAAGATGAAACCATTCTAACAAAACAAACATATATGGTGAATCTAGACATCACTTTTCCTCAATCTACGAAAGGCTCACAAGGACCCAAGAAACTTTGGGTTCCTAAATCTGCTTAAATTTTGCAGGTTATTCATGATGAACAGTTCGGCACTGAATGGTATATCGACAGTGGCAGTTCACGTCATATGATAGGAAGAAAGGAGGAACTATGAGAGTACACGACTCTCAAGGATTGTGGCAACATAAAATACGAGAATAATTCTTTTGCCAGAATAAAGGGTTACAGAATGATAACAAATGGGGACTTCTCAATTCGTAAAGTGGCTTAAGTTAAAGGCTTGCAACACAACCTAATCAGCGTCTCACAACTAGTTGTAGGAACCGAATTAAAGGTGTCTTTTGATGACGAAGGATCAGAAATTACTGAAAAGAGATCTAAGACTGTTCTTTTGAGATCACAACGAAAGGGTGAAATGTGTCCATTGAATCTGAACCCAATACGAGGGAAGCCTACCATTTTCCTGCTTACAAAAGCTCATTCTGACGAAAGCTGGTTCATGTTACTCTTTGATGGACCTGAGAGAGCCATCACGTCTGAAGCCAAGGCATCGGATAATAAAGTCGACGAACTTAAGAAGATTATCAATGATGCTGTGAAAGACATACCACATCAGCCATCCACTACGAGTGTGCAACAAAACACGAGCACAACTTTCCAAGGAGAGTATTTTGGGTCTAACACACAATTCCAGGGGGAGAATGCCACAATTCAAAGCACAACTTCTTATTTGCAGGGGGAGGGTTTTGCTTCACCCATTTCTATTGATTCTCCTTCTGATGGAGATAATACCTCACCAACTATGACCCACGAACCTCCATTCGCATATGATTCAATTCCTGAAGACAACGAGTTCACATCATTCGAGAGGGAGAATAAGGAAGCAAATGATGATTTAGACGCTCAATCTGTTCAATCTGAATTCGAGGAAGTAAATGTTGAGGTAAATCCATCCTTAGATCCCAATTATCCTCCTATGACCAAATGGACAAGAGATCACCCAAAAGCTCAAGTTATCGGTGAATCTGCTATAGGTGTCCTTACCCGTTCTCAACTAAAAGCGACGAAAACTGCATTATTCTCCAAATTAGAATTTTGTATAGTTAATTCGTTTGTATCCAAGATTGAACCCAAAACTATCAACACTTTTCTCGATCATTCTGATTGGGTAAAAGCGATGCAAGATGCACTCAATGAGTTCGAATGAAACAAAGTTTGGAGACTGATTCCAACTCCCCTAGATGCATCGGTTGTTGGATTAAAATGGGTGTTTCAGAATAAATGGATAACAAAGTTTGACTCATGGTCAAAGGTTATTGCCAGGAAGAAGGGATTGATTGCGAAGACACCTTCATACCCGTTGCGATGTTGAAATCCTTTCGTATCTTCTTGGCATATGCAACACACAAGAGTTTTGAAGTTTTTCAAATGGATGTGAAGTGTGCATTCCTAAATGGGGAACTGGAAGAAACCGTTTATGTGGAGCACCCACTTGGGTTTGTAAATGAAAAATATCCTAACCATTTTTATATTCTTGACAAAGTGGTTTATAGTCTAAAACATGCTCCAAGAGCCAGGTATGAATCACTAACTTGTTTTCTTAAAATTTCCAAATTCAAACAAGGTTCGGTTTACCCAACCTTATTTTGCAAGAAAGAGGGTGGCCACTTGATGATCGTACAAATTTACGTTGATGATATCATCTTCGGATCTACTAATCCCAGCCTTATAGCTCAGCTCCGAATGATGATGGAAACTAAATTTAAATGTGCTCAATGGGCCCAATTAACTTTTTTCTTGGATTAAGCGTTAGATAGGGACAAGAAGGAATTTTCATTAATCAGGAAGCTTACACAAAGACATTTCTTGCTAAGTTTGGAATGGTGGGAGACTTGAAGACCAAGGTACCTATGGCATTTGGAACAAAACTGACTCCTTTACTGGATAAACCGGCTGCTGATATGACCCTTTATCATCAGATGATTGGATCACTAGTTTATCTAACAACTAGTAGACCAGATATTATGTTCTCAGTTTGTTATTATGCTAGATTCCAAGCCAACCCACACGAATCTCATATGGTGGCTGTCAAGAGCATTCTTAGGTATCTAAAATGAACTTAATATCTTGGAATATGGTATCTTGCGAACTCAGGATTTTTCGTGCATGCATTCTCAAATGTTGACCTAGGGGTTGCAGTTTAGATAGAAAAAGCACAACTTGTGGATTCCAATTTCTTGATGGCAAGCTGGTGATTTGGAAATCGAAGAAACAAACGTGTGTTTTGTTGTAAACGGTTGAGGCTGAATACATAGCTGCAGCTTCGTGTATATCTCAGGTTATTTGGATTCAAAGCTAGCTTCGCGATTACGGATTAAGTATGAAAGGAATCCCTCTCTATTGTGACTCCGAAAGTGCCATTCGCATTTGTCACAACCTAGTGCAACACTCAAAGATGAAACATATAGCACTGAGGTATTACTTTATCAAGGATCATGTGGAAGATGGCAATGTTTAAATTCATTTCGTAAGATCCGCTGATCAATTAGCCAACATATTCACCAAGGCCTTACCTAAAGCAGCCTTCAATAGAATACTTCAAGGGCTAGGAATTATGGAAGTTGAATCTGTACCAAAACCACTTTTACACTCATAAAGTTACACTACTAATCGGTGCGAATGTTTGCAGTAATTCGCAGTCAACTGTTCATTCACATTCTACTTTCTGAATGTGAATCGGTGCGAACGTTCGCAGTAGTTTGCAATCCACTGTTCACTCGTGGTTTGGTTTTTCATATATCCTTTTGTACTTTTTGTATAATAATGCTTATTTTTTTCCAGCTTGTATAGTTTCTCTTTTTATTTCAAAAACCAAAATTTGTTTATTTGTTTTTTTTATTCTTCGTTTTCCCGAAAATCTCAAAAACCAAAAATAGTTTATTTTATTCTATTTTTTGTTGTGTTTCTCAGAAAATTAAAATCCAAAAAGATTTTTAATTTGTGTTTATTTTTTTTCTTTGCTCAAGCATTCAACAGATTCACACTACGATCATACCATCAGATGTTCGCAACATCTATCCTTCCATGTGATGGGGCAGATATAAATCTCTTTACTTATGTATTGGCTAAGTGTCCCTAGAAGCATGTTGCTGCATATTGACCTAAACCTCAACGACTCAATTGTGAAGCCTTAATGAGTTGATACTACTAATCAGTTCATCCCAATAAGGCTATATATTCACATTAGTCATGAGCTACCTTACTCTTATGACATTGAGTTAACAGTTATCTACATGGTCACTTTTGCATTGCAGAGATACTTTCTCTTTCTCGTAACCATCTACTATCTTCTCCATCACATTCACATCCATACATGTAACCGTTGAGACTCTTAGAAATTACCACTGAGGTTTATTGTTACACAACATCTATGTTAATGATCTTAGTTTCGTTCTACCACAAACTAAGTGAAACCCAAAATTCAATAACTTATATGAATTGACGGTGAACAATTAAATGTTCTAGTATTTTCACGAAGGAATTAACGAAAGTCCACGTTCATGGTCAGTACCAAGAAATCTCTTTTGAGATCCTAATGAAATTCTCTCGTCCCAAGACATTTCTTCCCAATGGATCTACTTTTTATTTTATTTTTGAGATTTAAATACCTATCCAAGTCACTAACATAAATTCCAAACCTACTCGTTCAACTGACTACACTGGTCACACGAGTACTTCTACCAACTTTTGCACTTATCTCAAGTTAGTAGTTTGGTTGAAGGATGAACTGCCCATTATAAGCCTTATGAAAAGATGCCTTTTAATGTTTCTTATCAACCATTTAATTGTATTCAATTGGAAACCACACATACACTTCTTAGTCTCTCTTGACTATGAAGGTAGAGATCTTTGCCTGGGATCAACAGTTTTATGTCTTTATTCAAACATCACTAATTCCTACAAATATTCTTCGCTTTATTTCTTTCTATTTGACAGTCTTGCATGAAGATCCCAATGTGTAACAACCTAAAATTTCCGTACCATTTCTTGTAACTCTTTCGTAGTACAATTCACGCAACCAACCGTCGTTTCCAAACTCGATTTCCGATCTTCTGTTTAATTAAGTCATTAACTTGTACGTATCTAAAATGACTTAATGGGTGTCTTAATATATTTAGAAATCATTTTAACACCCAACTTTAGTGATCGAAATATTTCTAGAAATTACCGTATCGGGTTACGGCAACCTAATCGGGTACGACCAAAAGCCTCGTCTAACGCCGGTATCGGGTAGAATTCCACCGTGTCCAAAACTTAGACACTATATAATGTGTCTTAAGCCTCCATTTGAAGCCTTTGGCCATTTTCTCATAAAACTCTCCCAACCTCTCTCCTCATCCATAATCAAAGGTCGAAAACAAAGATTTCAGGCTTCCAATCAAAGAGGTAACATCCCTAACTTGTTATCCAACCTCTTTAGCCTTAAAATTGATGTTTAAATTTAGTTTTGGGACCAAGAACATGAGTTTACGGCCAAGGATCAAGCTTGGCCGTAAACTCCTCAAAATGGGGTTTTTGAGCCAAATTACCTTTCAAAATCATAGTTGGGACTTAGATATGACCTTAAGGCTTGCCAATCTGGACTTGGAACTCATTAAACATGAATTTTGGGGGACAAAAGAGAGTTTACAGTCAAGGCACCTTCTTGGGCCGTAAACTCCTCTAAAAGGGGGATTAAGTGCCCTTAAACATGTAAAAATGCCTTGAAACTCAACCAATGGCTTTGTGGTAAAATCTAGATGCATCTAAAAATAGTTTAAGGGTTTGTAACACATCAAAAATGCCACTTATAGGAGTTTACGGCCTAGGAACATAACCTTGGCCGTAAACTCAAAACCTTGTTAAATGATGCATCAAATTCACTCTAATGGCTTGCATAAATTTCTAGAATCACGTGTAATTGTTTTAAGCATCAAAAACTAATTTTTTCATGATTATAGGAGAGTTTACGGCCATAGAACATGCCTCTAGGCCGTAAACTCCTAAAAATATGTCTAATGGTGTTCTAAAATCATACCAAGCTTTAGAAAATTAGTTAGAATCACATGTGATTATCCTTTGTAGCTTAAATCAATTTTCTTGGCCATGGGTGAGTTTACGGCCGTAAAATCCAAGGTTGTGGCCGTAAACTCCCTTTTAAGTGATATAATTCCATTCAATCCATTCCAAGGCATTTTAGAAATCCATTCCAATAATCCCCATGTCCATTTAAGCCATTAAACACTCAAAATCACACCCACGTGAGTTTACGGCCGTAAACTCATGTATGTGTGTGTTTTATGGCTGTAAACTCCTTAAAATGTTTACTCTTGGGGAGTAAACTCAAGTCCCAAGTCCCTAGTGCCATTACACGTCCGAAGATGTCACCTGGGTCACTCCAAACGCTTGTTTTGAGGAGTTTAACCTCGTTGGATTGTAATGTTCCATATAATTAGAAAATGTATCCCTAATTAAATATATATGGACATTATTTCATTTTACATAGGGACATCGCGAGTAATCAAACCCCGAACCAATGTCTAGTATCCAAAACCGACGCATTTCCGAGTCCGGTGAGTTCATACCCCTACCCTTTTTCACTGTTTTCACTGTTTTCAGGGGGAACACAAGCAAAGTACAAGGAAATTCTTGTACTCAAAACATGCTTTCAAATGTTTGTTTCATATTCCATATGCTTTTATAACTGATTACTACAACTGATAACCATTTGAACATCCAGATCACTTAACATATATTTATGAACTAGGTCTTTAAACTGTTATGTTTTACATATATTTCACAAATGGCTTTCCACATTTTATCAGTTAAAAGCATGACATTAGACATTGAATGTAATACCTATACACTGTTTTGTCCTCAGTAACACTCCACACATAAACGCGAGTGGAGGACTATCATATTATTACTAGTAAATTTGTTAATCCTGTATGATTGGAGACACGTCCTCGGCGAACACTCCACAGAGATACTCGAGTGGAGGAATACACCCGTAACCAGAATCTCTGGTATTTAGAGAGCGTGACTTCAGTGTATAGATCTATACAGGGCTGACTACCCCACACCTGGCTGCTAGCTACAGCCGAACCGAAATGGTTCAAGGGTGACGAAAGTCATAAGTATGTGGACTACTTATTGCCACATGTGGACTACTTATTGCCACAGGTTTAGTCCATCGTATGGTTATGGAACTCGCAATTAGGATAACAGAGATTTACTTAAAGTAATAATGAACCACTTTATACATCTTTTACATCTTTTACATCTTTCACGTACAGTAACCAACATTCAGGAAAGTATGGGACTTTCCTGGGGGAAAACATGGAATCTAACTACGTTTACATCTTTTACATCTTTTACATTGTTCACATTGAAAACCAAAAAGTAGGAAAGCGTGGGGCTTTCCTGGGTAACTCTTACATAACTAGAAAGTGTAACAAACTATATAACATTACATCTTTTACATTTGGTAATATACAATAAGGAAAGTATGAGACATTCCTAGGAATACATGATAAGTAAACAGAACAGTTTAACAAGCCGGATAATCAAACTATAAATTTTCACATGAGTAGAGATGTTTTCAGTGTACAAACTTACTATACTTTACATTTGTGAAAGAATAACCAACTTTAAGAAAATATGGGATTTTCTTGGTATACATAACATTTCAGACACAGAAAGGAAACTTGAACATTTTCACAAACAAAAACCGCTTATGAACTCACCAGTTTTATGTTGATTTTTAAACCGCTTGTGTTCTCAGGTCAGCGTTAGAATAGGTACCCGAAGATCCTTTTTGTTTGAAGACGGAGTACATGAAGACCCGTTTCATTTTGTTTATATATACTATTTATCACAATTGTACAAACTTTACTTTTGAAAAAACTGTAAAACTTTTCTTATGTAATGTAATGGTTGTTTTACTTTACTTACTATGTGCATTAGATTTGATACTCAACGTGGAGTCAACCCCGGAAATGTTTCCGCCTTCGGTTTTCGGGGTGTGACAGATTGATATAAGAGCCCTTGTTTATAGTGAATGAAGTGTACCAAACCTTACATGGTATAAAACTATAAACACTAAAAGGGCCTAAGTGCTCTGAATTAAAAGTATCTTCAAAACTACAAGTATTTTCAAAAAGTATACAAGTATACCGAACCGTCGTCATCCGTAACCACAAGTAGAACAGAACATAAGTAATTGGGTGTTTTGTACTACGGTTAAACCTGGGCAGTTATGTAGTCGTGTCTAGGGTCAATATATCCTGGCCAACTACATTCATTCGAGACACGGCCAACATGTGCTTGGGAGTGACTGTGGTGTGCGGCACGCCTAAAACTTACCCTAATATCCAAACATCGAACCATTGTCGTAATCAATTCATGAAATACTATGGGAGTATTTCTCGAGTCAATCCTCTGTAGAAATCCTTATTTGAGTGACTTTCTATGATTATTCTTAGTGATAAATTATTTGTTTCGATAACTCTTTCTTGCTTTATCGCTTATTTGGATCATATAACTGTCATATATATCGATTCAATGTAGAGGACTTACCATCCTCTCTTTCTTGATCTTGTTAGATCAAGATGCCTCCCAGAAAGAGACCCAGCTCAAAGAACAACAACAATCCTTCTTCGCCGCCACCTCCTCCCTAATTTGACCTAGCATCGCTCCAGACGGTCCTGACTGCTGCAATGATTGCAGCCATGTCACAAATGAACCCTAGTGGTTCAGGAGGTGGTCCTCAATCTCAAAACCCTGAAGTTAGCCAGGGACACCAAAGAGGGGGTTCCTATAAGGATTTCATGAACGCGAAGCCAACATCCTTCAATGACGCTGGAGGTGTCATTTCTTTATCCCAATGGTTCGAGAAAATCGAATCCATTTTCGAAATCTGTGCTTGTGCGGAGTCCGATAAAGTTAAATTCGCGGCTTGTACTTTCATCGATAAGGCCTTGACTTGGTGGAATGGCCGAGTCAAATCTCTGACCATACCCGTAGCCAATGCCATGGGTTGGGAAGCCATGAAAGAACTCCTTATTGCTGAATACTGCCCCCGTGGTGAAATGCAGAAACTAGAGCACGAGCTCTGGAACCTGAAGATGAAAGGTTCCGACATTGCTGCATACACTTCCCGATTCGAGGATCTCGCACTTCTCTTCCCGGGATTAGTCACTACTGAGAACAAGAAGATCGAAAGGTTCATTTGGGGGTTATCCCAACCAACCAAGACTCATGTTTTGGCCGCTCGCCCGGATACCTATGATAGTGCCAAGACTTTAGCTCAAACTCTGATTGATCACAACGACGACGTTAAGGAAATTACTACCACTTCTGAGCCAACTCAAAGGAGTGGCGAAAAGAGAAAATTCTGGAAGAAGAAGAAGGGTCAATCTTCTCAAGGATCTTGTAAGAAACAGTACACAGTAGCAATCCATGCTGCTACTACCCCTGTTGCTGCTACTTCTGTTGTGGGATCCACAGCTCCAACTCCTACCAGTAAATATGCTGGTAATCTTCCTCTGTGTAACAAGTGCAAATACCATCATCATCCTGGTCCTTGCTGAGAACTATCTTGTACCAACTATGGTAAGAAAGGGCACACAGTTCGATTCTGCAAAACTCCTACCCAATCGGCCAACCAATCATCTGGAGCAGGTGTTAGTCAAGCCTACTACAACTGTGGAGAAGTTGGGCACTTTAAAAGGAACTGTCCCAAGAAGTCAACTGCTGATAACACTGGAAGGATTCTAACCATGGGATGGGAGGAAGCAGTTGCTGATCCCACTGTTGTTTCGGGTACGTTCCTTCTCGACAACTCATATGCTAGTATCCTTTTCGATTCGGGTGCTGAAAGGAGTTTTATTAGACATGCATTCAAACATAATCTAAAACATAACCCTCAACCACTAACTGAAACGTTTACCGTTGAAATGGCTAACGGTGAGAAAGAAAGTGCTAACGACATATTCATAGGTTGTATGCTTACCCTAAATGATCACTCATTCCCTATAGATCTCATGCCCGTTTCCATTAAGAACTTTGATGTTATCATTGGCATGGATTGGTTGAGTCCCAATCATGCTGATATTCTTTGTTACGAAAAAGCCATCCGTCTCAACCTTCCTTCGGATCAAACTCTCGTAATTTATGGCGATAAACCCAGTTCCAATCTTCATATCATTTCCTGCATCAAAGCTCGAAAGCTCCTACGAAAGGAGTGCATTGCATTCTTAGCCCATGTGATCAACGAGAAACAAGAAGTTAGAGACCTCACGAGCATCCCCGAAGTCTGTAACTTTCCTGATGTGTTTCCTGAAGAGCTTCCAGGAATTCCTCCCGAACGTCAGGTCGAGTTTCGTATTGACCTAATTTCTGGAGCTACTCCAGTAGTGAAGTCTCCGTATCGTTTAGCTCCAGCAGAAATGCAGGAGTTATCCAGTCAACTTAATGAGTTGCTCAGTAAAGGATTCATTAGACCGAGTTCCTCACCCTGGGGAGCTACGGTACTGTTTGTCAAGAAGAAAGATGGATCCTTTCGGATGTGTATCGACTACCGTGAGCTGAACAATTTGACCGTTAAGAACCGATATCCTCTTCCGCGAATAGATGATCTCTTCGACCAACTCCAGCGAGCCAACTACTTCTCAAAGATAGACCTACGATTAGGGTACCATCAGTTACGAGTCCAGGAGAACGACGTTTCCAAAACAGCCTTTAGGACTCGGTATGGACACTACGAGTTCGTAGTGATGCCCTTCGGTCTAACCAATGCACTGGCTGTGTTCATGGACCTGATGAACCGGGTGTGCTGTCCTTTCTTAGACAAGTTCGTTATTGTGTTCATTGACGACATCCTCGTCTACTCCCGAAGCGAAGAAGACCACAAGCAACACTTGAGGTTAGTGTTGGAGACCCTTAGATCCGAAAAGCTATACGCGAAATTTTCCAAGTGTGAATTCTGGATACGGAAGGTAACTTTCCTTGGTCACGTGGTAAGCGAGGAGGGAATTCACGTGGATCCTTCCAAGACTAAAGCGATAGAGAATTGGTCGGCACCGAAGACACCCACAAAAATTCGTCAATTCTTGGGTCTCGCCGGTTACTATCGAAGATTCATTCGGAATTTTTCCAAAATCGCCAAACCCTTAACCACTCTAACACAGAAAGGTGTACCCTTTTGCTTAAATGATAAACAAGAAACCGCATTCCAAACATTGAAGAAAGCTTTATGCAGCGCGCCTGTTCTGTCCTTGCCCGAAGGGACAGAGGACTTCGTTGTCTACTGCGATGCGTCTAATCAAGGTTTAGGCTGTGTGCTTATGCAAACAGGAAAGGTGATTGCCTATGCCTCAAGACAGCTGAAAGCACATGAGGTCAATTATACCACACATGACTTGGAACTAGGAGCCGTAGTCTTTGCATTGAAGATTTGGAGACATTATCTCTACGGAACCAAGTGCACGATCTTCACTGATCACAAGAGCCTGCAACATATCTTTGATCAGAAAGACCTAAACATGAGGCAACGGCGATGGGTAGAACTACTCAATGATTACGAGTGTGAAATCCGTTACCACCCCGGCAAGGCCAATGTGGTAGCAGATGCCCTTAGCCGAAAGGATAGTGCAGGCCACAAAGTGAAGAACCAGACGATGACTATCCATTCCAACTTACCCATGCAAATTCGAGAAGCCCAGTTAGAATCCATCAAAACTGAGAACATGTCGAATGAAGCCTTGAGAGGAATGGAAAAGAAACTTGAGATCAGAAGTGACGGAGTTCACTGTTTCATGGATCGAATCTGGATTTCGAAGTCCGGAGGATTCAGAGAAATAGTCATGGAGGAAGCACACAGAACCAAATACTCTGTTCACCCAGGTTCGGACAAGATGTACCTGGATCTCAAGAAACAATACTGGTGGCCAAACATGAAAGCTGAAATAGCTACATTCGTGGGCAAGTGTCTGACTTGTGCCAAAGTCAAAGTTGAACACCAGAAACCCTCGGGTCTGCTCCAACAGCCCGAGATCCCCAAATGGAAATGGGAGATGATTACCATGGGCTTCATCACCAAACTGCCCAAGTGTTCTAGTGAGTACGATACCATTTGGGTAATTGTCGATCGTTTGACAAAATCCGCTCACTTCATTCCTATCAAAGAATCATACAAGATGGAAAGACTCGCGCGAATCTACATCCAGGAGGTAGTACGTCTACACGGTGTACCTGTATCCATTATCTCTGATCGAGATAGCAGGTTTACCTCCAGATTCTGGCAGTCCCTTCAGAAAGCCCTTGGAACCAAACTAGATATGAGCACAACGTATCATCCTCAGACCGATGGACAGAGTGAGAGAACAATCCAAACCCTGGAGGACATGCTTAGGGCATGTGTCATTGACTTTGGAAAGTCGTGGGACACACATCTATCTTTGATCGAATTCTCGTACAACAACAGTTACCACACCAGCATTAGGGCTGCTCCGTTTGAAGCCCTATACAGTCGTAAGTGCAGATCCCCTCTGTGTTGGGCCGAGGTAGGGGATACACAGTTAGCCAGGAGTCGAGTCCCTGACAGTGCTCTCACTGGTCCTGAAATCATCCGCGAAACCACAGAAAAGATCATTCAAATCCGTAACCGACTAAAAGCTTCACGTGATCGCCAAAAGAGTTACGCTGATAACCGTCGGAAACCACTAGAATTCCAGGTTAGAGACCGTGTCCTGTTAAAAGTCTCACCCTGGAAAGGCACTGTACGCTTTGGTAAGCGTGGGAAACTTAATCCAAGGTACATTGGACCCTTCGAGATCCTCTCCAGGATCGGTCCAGTTGCCTATAAACTTCACTTACCTCATGAACTCAGTAACATTCATCCTGTCTTCCATGTTTCAAATCTCAAAAAGTGCCTATCCGATAAAACCCTAACGATTCCCATAGACAAGATCGAGATCAATGAAAACCTCAACTTTGTAGAGGATCTGATCGAAATCATGGATCGAGAAGTCAAATGTACAAAGCAAATTCGCATCCCGTTAGTGAAGGTTTGCTGGAATGCCAAGCGGGGACCGGAATTCACTTGGGAACGAGAAGATTCAATGAAACAGAAGTATCCACAAGTCTTTCCAGATCCATGATTTGTATCTTGTTTTGTGTTTTTAAACTCTGAATTTCTGGACAAAATTCCCTTTAACGGGGGGATAATGTAACAACTCGAAATTTCCGTACCATTTCTTGTAACTCTTTCGTAGTACAATTCACGCAACCAACCGTCGTTTCCAAACTCGATTTCCGATCTTCTATTTAATTAAGTCATTAACTTGTACGTATCTAAAATGACTTAATGGGTGTCTTAATACATTTAGAAATCATTTTAACACCCAACTTTAGTGATCAGAATATTTCTAGAAATTACCGTATCGGGTTACGGCAACCTAATCGGGTACGACCAAAAGCCTCGTCTAACGCCGGTATCGGGTAGAATTCCACCGTGTCCAAAACTTAGACACTATATAATGTGTCTTAAGCCTCCATTTGAAGCCTTTGGCCATTTTCTCAAAAAACTCTCCCAACCTCTCTCCTCATCCATAATCAAAGGTCTAAAACAAAGATTTAAGGCTTCCAATCAAAGAGGTAACATCCCTAACTTGTTATCCAACCTCTTTAGCCTTCAAATTGATGTTTAAATTTAGTTTTGGGACCAAGAACATGAGTTTACGGCCAAGGATCAAGCTTGGCCGTAAACTCCTCAAAATGGGGTTTTTGAGCCAAATTACCCTTCCAAATCATAGTTGGGACTTAGATATGACCTTAAGGCTTGCCAATCTGGACTTGGAACTCATTAAACATGAATTTTGGGGGACAAAAGAGAGTTTACGATTAAGGTACCTTCTTGGGCCGTAAACTCCTCTAAAAGGGGGATTAAGTGCCCTTAAACATGTCCAAATGCCTTGAAACTCAACCAATGGCCTTGTGGTAAAATCTAGATGCATCTAAAAATAGTTTAAGGGTTTGTAACACATCAAAAATGCCACTTATAGGAGTTTATGGCCTAGGAACATACCCTTGGCCGTAAACTCATAAAACCTTGTTAAATGATGCATCAAATTCACTCTAATGGTTTGCATAAATTTCTAGAATCACATGTAATTGTTTTAAGCATCAAAAACTAATTTTTTCATGATTATAGGAGAGTTTACGGCCATAGAACATGCCTCTAGGCTGTAAACTCCTAAAAATATGTCTAATGGTGTTCTAAAATCATACCAAGCTTTAGAAAATTAGTTAGAATCACATGTGATTATCCTTTGTAGCTTAAATCAATTTTCTTGGCCATGGGTGAGTTTACGACCGTAAACTCCAAGGTTGTGGCCGTAAACTCCCTTTTAAGTGATATAATTCCATTCAATCCATTCCAAGGCATTTTAGAAATCCATTCCACTAATCCCCATGTCCATTTAAGCCATTAAACACTCAAAATCACACCCACGTGAGTTTACGGCCGTAAACTCATGTATGTGTGTGTTTTATGGCTGTAAACTCCTTAAAATGTTTACTCTTGGGGAGTAAACTCAAGTCCCAAGTCCCTAGTGCCATTACACGTCTGAAGATGTCACCTGGGTCACTCCAAACGCTTGTTTTGAGGAGTTTAACCTCGTTGGATTGTAATGTTCCATATAATTAGAAAATGTATCCCTAATTAAATATATATGGACATTATTTCATTTTACATAGGGACATCGCGAGTAATCAAACCCCGAACCAATGTCTAGTATCCAAAACCGACGCATTTCCGAGTCTGGTGAGTTCATACCCCTACCCTTTTTCACTGTTTTCACTGTTTTCAGGGGGAACACAAGCAAAGTACAAGGAAATTCTTGTACTCAAAACATGCTTTCAAATGTTTGTTTCATATTCCATATGCTTTTATAACTGATTACTACAGCTGATAACCATTTGAACATCCAGATCACTTAACATATATTTATGAACTAGGTCTTTAAACTGTTATGTTTTACATATATTTCACAAATGGCTTTCCACATTTTATCAGTTAAAAGCATGACATTAGACATTTGAATGTAATATCTGTACACTGTTTTGTCGTCGGTAACACTCCACACATAAACGCGAGTAGAGGACTATCATATTATTACTAGTAAATTTGTTAATCCTGTATGATTGGAGACACATCCTCAGCGAACACTCCACAGAGATACGCGAGTGGAGGACTACACCCGTAACCATAATCTCTGGTATTTAGAGAGCGTGACTTGAGTGTATAGATCTATACGGGGCTGACTACCCCACACCTGGCTGCTAGCTACAGCCGAACCGAAATGGTTCAAGGGTGACGAAAGTCATAAGTATGTGGACTACTTATTGCCACATGTGGACTACTTATTGCCACAGGTTTAGTCCATCGTATGGTTATGGAACTCGCAATTAGGATAACAGAGATTTACTTAAAGTAATAATGAACCACTTTATACATCTTTTACATTTTTCATGAACAGTAACCAACATTCAGGAAAGTATGGGACTTTCCTGGGGGAAAACATGGAATCTAACTACGTTTACATCTTTTACATCTTTTACATCATTCACATTGAAAACCAAAAAGCAGGAAAGCATGGGGCTTTCCTGGGTAACTCCTACATAACTAGAAAGTGTAACAAACTGTATAACATTACATCTTTTACATTTGGTAACATACAATAAGGAAAGTATGAGACTTTCCTGGGAATACATGATAAGTAAATAGAACAGTTTAACAAGCCGGATAATCAAACTATACATTTTCACATGAGTAGACATGTTTTCAGTGTAGAAACTTACTATACTTTACATTTGTGAAAGAACAACCAACTTTAAGAAAATATGGGATTTTATTGGTATACATAACATTTCAAAAACAGAAAGGAAACTTGAACATTTTCACAAACAAAAACCGCTTATGAACTCACCAGCTTTATGCTGATTTTTAAACCGCTTGTGTTCTCAGGTCAGCGTTAGAACAGGTACCCGAAGATCCTTTTTGTTTGAAGACGGAGTACGTGAAGACCCGTTT
Source organism: Lactuca saligna (assembly GCF_052625555.1). Lineage (NCBI taxonomy): Eukaryota > Viridiplantae > Streptophyta > Magnoliopsida > Asterales > Asteraceae > Lactuca > Lactuca saligna. The sequence continues at coordinate 138,721,098 of NC_136420.1, forward strand.
CATTTTGTTTATATATACTATGTATCACAATTGTACAAACTTTACTTTTGAAACAACTGTAAAACTTTTCTTATGTAATGTAATGGTTGTTTTACTTACTTAGTATTTGCATTGGATTTGATACTCAACGTGGAGTCAACCCCGGAAATGTTTCCGCCTTCGGTTTTCGGGGTGTGACAGAGTGATTTTCAAAAAATCTTGTATGTGGTTACTAATAATTTTTCAGGTTCGCAGTTGTACCCACCTTCGTGCCTTTGAACTTTTGTATGAATCAAAAGGGCTTTCTTAACTGTGAATGGAGATGAGCTGACACAACATAATTTAAAAGATAAGAATTCAAATGGGTGCTTGAAAAGATGAACGGATATATATATATATATATTACTACACCGTGTGATGCACGTATCTGACAATTCACAGTTGTCACATCGCGCTTTTTCAGGCGACGATTCAGTAATCGATACACTCTCTTTCCGGATTTTTCTCACATGTCGAATTGTATATAAAGATTTTGATGGTTCCATCTATTATTACGACTTTCAAAGTTCTTAAAGCAGTTTTTGGCGATCAAAAAGTTCTTTACTGTTCATCTTCTTCTCAAAGCTTCATTAATGACAGGATCATCTGAGAATCTTTTTGTTCACGAACAAACTGCTCGTTCAACTCTTCTGGCCATCAAGCAACACCAAAACCTCATCATCGATCTGGATCTAGTTAAGTATGATCCTTTCTTGCTCCCTCTTATCGATTGCTCACCTCTCACCATTTCTTTGATTCAACTTGAGAATGTTCCGATCTCTATTCTCTCCAAGGCATTCACAATGGCCAACTATGTCAAGGATGAACAACAGATATACTTCGACACCCATAACTAGTTGACCTGTATTTCTAAAGCCCGTTTCTGCACTCTGTTAGGGCTTCCTCATTCTGATAACTTGGTCAACCTAGAAACCATTTCTAATGCTTCTATCTTGGAAATGTTTTATCAAATGGGGTACAAGGAAACTCTTACTGCCGTTTCCAAGTTTAAGAAACCCAATCTTCCACCTACATGGAATGTCCTATTCACCATCTTGTTTAAAGCCTTTTCTGAAAGGGTCATTGTTAGTGACTGCAAGGGAAAGCTTTTCATGGCTCTAATGTATGGTCTTTATATCGGAGAAAATGTTGATTATGGTTCCATCCTCTAGGCTGAAGTTATCCAGAGCACTCACTCGGCTATTCGTCACAGTGAGATCTCTTGTGCAAGATTCTAGAGAGTCATCGTTCACAGAGCAATTCAGCAACTCAAGATTCCAGTGATGTATGACGCACTGATGGATCCTATTGCAACACTTCATACTACTGACACCATTGTGGCGGATGCTTCAATGTTTTCCTTCATTGGATCAATACCGGAGGCGATGTTTCTTGATGTGCCTGCCACCAACAAAATCCTTGAGGGTTATCGTACTCTTACTCCCTCAAGATTTTGTCTAATGACTGCTGAATTCCAAGCAGTCTTGGTTGAGGCGGACAAAGGCAAGAAAAGGGGAAGAGGGTCGATGAAAGCTTGCAAGAAAGATGCTACCAAAGAAGGACCTTCATAGGGTGCGAAAACTCCATCAAAAAAACGAAAGGCTCATGTTGCATCTACTGCTGCACCAAAGAGAAGAAAGCAACTTGATAAAAGGAAAAAATCTCCCACTCCTCCATAACAGAGTGAAGGCGAACGTTCTGAATCCGAATCCGAGTCGGAGATTCGCATCGAGGAGAATCAGCCAGTTCGCACTGAAGATCAAGGGGTAGCAAACACATTCACAACGAACCTCCTGTTCGCACTGAAGTTCCACCCCCGACTCATGAGGTAACTCCACCACTCAATGATTATGTTCCTTCTCCTCCTTCCTCCCTAAAAAAAACCACCTTTACACCAATTACTATTAAATCTTGTCCTCCTCCTGTTTCATCTCAACCACCAACATCTATTCCAGTTTCAATCCTTATCTTCACAGAATGCACCATTCCACCCCAAGCCTCTAGTGCACCTATAAGTTCAGTTAATGTATCTGATATGGGGGCTAACGCTTCAGGTTTTTCAAGCCATTTTACTCAACCCATCTCTTCCATTCGCATCGATGACCCAGACATTATTTTCGGAGATGATGAAGATGATATGGGCGAATTCACTTACATTCCTTTTCAAATAAGGATTTATAGTGAAGATGAAGCCTCTGCTAGGGGGAACTCAAATCTCTTCATGAGAAGATCAACTAGTTGATTCTCGCATCCAAAGCTTCTTCTTCTGAGGCTTACTCCAAAGCAGCTGTTGAGTCCGTTCTTGAGTGGCTCACAATGGAACATGCTGCTAACACCTCTATTATGACTATGGAAGTTTTTGATTCAGCTAAAGTCTGCAAATCCACTACTGAAAACGTCGATAAACTAATTGCTGACACCATAGAGTTTATGGAAGATTACAAGACTACCTACAACTCCAACACTGTCACTGCGAACAAGGCAATTCATAATATTGGTGCCATGTTTAAAGCGGAAAGGATGAACTTTGTTGATCTTTGGAAGGAGTTTCAGTCTGATAATCAAGCATTCCAGTCTTCCATCAATGCGGAGATCTCAAAGCTTCAGGAGGAACTGGCGATGGAGAGAAAAATAATGGATGCTCTAACCATCAAAGATGAAAAATGTAAAGTGTTGGAAACAAAGCTTCACTACACTGAGAAGCAGGCCGATGATTTGCTTTCGGAGACGGCTGTCACTAGAAGTTGTATCTCCGATATTCCTAGATTGCTCTCTGATATCATTGAGACTCGTGATCCCATGATCTCCATCACTGTAAAGAAGAATCTGGCTGAGAAGTTACGCCCGGTGTGCGCTATGTTGCACTGTTTGGAAGGTGTTACGAAATCGGTGTCGTTTTCACAACAAAGGGGTGAAGGTGGCTCCAAAGTTCAATTGAATGAACCCCCAAAGCTCCAGTCAATCCTCCTATCATTAAGAAAGAAACCAAGTGTAAAGAAAAGCTAATTAACAATGAACCCATTATCAATGATGAAGGAGACGAAGGGCCTGATGAAGCTGAGCTTAAAAGGCGGAAGGCTCGTGAGGCAGAGTTGGACGAAAATGCTCGCATCGTCAGAGAGGCAGAATAAAAGGAAAAGGCTGATAAAGATGAGGCCACAATCAAAAGCCGAATGATATTATTCCCCAAGTGGACCCTGAAGCGGATTCAGAATAAAGCTGTGGATCTGCCGAGCCAATATTGGTTGGATCCAGTTGCATCCTTTGAAGTTGAAAATTCTAAGGATTCATAGTTGGTCCTTCCACTTACTCTAAAGGCCTTCAGGTTTCATGACTTCGTGAATGTTGCTGATGCACCCCTTACAGAAAAAAGGTTTGATCAGATGTTGTTTTCCTTTTAGTTTAAGCACATGAAGCTTCCACATGAGACTTGGAGTATTCACAAGATTGTCACTGTGAAATTCACTGGGTCGATCAAGACCGAAGGCTTCCCTAGTGCAAAGTTTAATGTTGCAAGAGGATCAACATGTCAAGCCTACGAATTCACACTCGCAAACCTGTCATGCCTCAACCCCCATGACTAGATAGTGCTATACAACATGTTGCTAAGAGAAAAGGAGAAGTACGAACCTGTGATGATCCATATCCAACTTATGATCAAGTCTTACATTCAGGAGGTTGGAACGATGGATGTGGATATTGCTACAGTTTTGAGGATGAAACCAAGTGTTGTTCCTAAGGAAGCTTCGAATAACTTCGAGAAGCTTAAACCAGGAAAAATTTAACAGGAAGAATGTTTTGTTGTGTACATGTCTAGAGATCATCCAAGAGCAGAACGTCAGAAGCTATATTTTCATCTTGAAGACAAATACTTGTATACTACTACTTGTCTGGAGTTTATTTTGGAGTTGGTTACGACTTTCAAGGGCAACCACAAGGATGACTTGAAACGTTTCTCTGATACGATCACGTGGTATATCTAGGTTCCCAAGCTGCTACTGAGCTTCGTTCCAAAGATCTACGAGGTGCAGAAGTGAATCAAGAACTGAAGGGCTATGATCTCAATTGACGCAAATGGGGAGATTGTTGAACATAAAGTGTTGCGTCATTGGGCATATTTTTTAGTGCATTTTCTACAAACGAGTTGGGATTGTCCACTCGTATTTACTTTTAGGATTATTGTAATGTCCCATTTCGGATTGTCCATGATTAGGGTTCGTGCGCCACGAACCGGGCATGAGGAAGTCTCGGGTTGTGGCGAGTTGCTGGTATCCTAAGGCATCTCGTCACCTGTCCATAGAAATCAGGATCTTGAGAATCTGAAGTTATATCAAAGAAGCTATGATGGTTTGGGAGTTACAGAAAGTTGAATCCTTATGGAGAAATGAGTAGCATCGGGTACGCTGGGCATATGTATGGTTACGCTTAGCGTACCTATGAGCATGGATTGGGTGCATGGACCACCCAGTACGCACGACATACCAGAGGGTACGCTAGGCGTACTAGGCGTTGAAGGAAAACCTTAATTCAAGTGGTATCCCTATTTAAAGGATGTGATGGTCTCATTTCTGGCCACCTTCCTCAGCCATTAAACCCTCTCAAACCTTAAAATAATCTTTCTTGAGCATGTGGGTGGCCATGTTGAGCTTGTATGTGTTATTGTGGGCTCTTTGGAGTTAAGAAGGAGCATGAACAAGAATGGAGTTGAAGTTAAGGCCATGGATCTGAGCTTTTTTGGGGCTAGAGCATCATTTGAAGGAAAAAAGCTCAAAGCTTTACCATTCTTTTTGATCTATACTTAGTATGGTCCATTTTAGGGTTTTATGTTCCAAGATTTGAACTTTGTGAGTTGGTGAACTCCAGAGCTAAATGACCTGTCCTTTTAAGCGTATTTAGTGGCGGGGAACCATAAAAATGATATCTTGATCATGAGATTCAACCCATGCATGAGCTATATGCATTTTCGGTTAAGGACGTAAGAGTTTCATGTGTTGTGACTTTATAAGCCATGCAAACGCTTAAAGTCGATAACTTTATGGAGTAGCAGATGTTAGGAAGTCCAGATCCAAGAGATATGTTAAGCTCTTAACGAGTTAAGACACAAAAACTCATTTAAGCAAAACTGAGAGTACGCCCATCGTAATCCTAGTACGCCCCACATACTGGGCTGAGGTCCCCGATCAGATTTGTGCATGCTTGCGTACGATGAGCGTACCAAAGGAGGTACACCCTGCGTAACCCCTCTGTGGGCTTTTGGGCTAAGTGATGTTTTGGGCCTTGAGTGTTGGGCCTGAAGTTGGACTTCATGCGTAGAGTCTTGGACGAGCAGAGTGTATATATGTGCTTTGGGGCCCTTTTTTTGGGCTTGCCTTTTGTGTTGGGAATCGGGTTGTATGAGGACCCATTTATTATTGGGCTTTGGTGGGCCGAATGGGCTTAGGGTATTAATGGGCTGTTAGGTGGTCTATCTTTAGAACCAATGCGTGAGAGGTTGGACTTAGCTCCTAATTGAGATTTATTGTGGGTTTGGCACAGAGTTAGAGTCCGGTGTGTAGCAGCAGTGATTATAGGAGTTGGTCTTCATCCGAGGTGAGTCTTCTCACTATACGTTATCTAGAGTGGTATTTATATGTTGACCGGAGGGTCCTATGTGCTATGTACAAGATTATATGTTACAAATGAGTTGTGTGCTATGTGATATATGTATGTTATATGATGGTATACACCGGACCGGAGGGTCCAATGATACAGACCGGACCGGAGGGTCCAATGATATAGACCGGACCGGAGGGTCCAATGATTTAAACCGGGCAAGAGGGCCCAACAAGCTACGGGACTGGACGGTCCCACTGAGACACATCGACCGGAGGGTCGTACAGTAGTCTCGAGTGGCGTATGTGTTGTATGTGGTATTTTGGTGAACTCACTAAGCTTCGTGGTTACCGTGTTATGTGTTATGTGTTTCAAGTTTTCCTTATTTGTATCGTGGGACGGCACGAGCTTGATTGTACACACCAGAGAAAGAGTTAAGAGGATCCTGGATTACCATTTTATTAAACATGGAGCTATGTTTTGTGATTTTAATAAATGATGTTTTTTGAAATATGTACTAAGAATTATAATTTTTTTAAAAATAAAATTTGTTGTGAAATATACGGTGTTACAAGTTGCTATTAGAGCCTTGGTTTGAGGTATTCGGATGCACCTTCGGGTATATCTGGACTCAAACTGAGGAATGGAGGAAAGTTTTCAAAATAAATGATTTTTTTTTTCTAAAAACGAGCAAGAGTTTCTAAAAAGAAAACGAGAAAGAGTAGTGTGTACAATCAGCTAGAGCCCGAACGGTGATTTCCTAAAATACCCTTACCTTATGTTATAAGAGATATTATGAGATATTATGCATGCTAGAGATAGGCTACGTATTTCATATATTAGGACTAGAGTGGTCTGATTTGTGATGCCTTAGCCTTGGAGTTGTTGTTATCTTTGATGCGCTTTCGAGTATGTGTTGAGTAAGAGTATCCAGCAAGAATCCTTGTAAAGAGGGATCTGAGTAGAGGAGTAATCTAGGAGAGATACCTAGAAGAGCATTGGTGGAGCCTTCTAAGAGAGTACCTAGATACCCGTGGGGGGTAGTTTTGCAGAGTTTGGTGATATATTTTGGGTATGAGTAGAGCTAATGGAGTTATCACCTAGGGCGTGTTATATGTGTTTATTCGATGCCCGAATGTTGCTTGCTTCGTGCTTTGTGGGACTCCCGATGATGGGAGTCAGCTACCAAGTGAATGTGATGATATTCAGGAGGTAGATGATTGGCATCATAAGGAGTTTCTCAGCTAGGAAGTGTCCTTAGTCACGAGAGTACGCTGACAGATTAGAGGATTTTTCTAGGGAGCGAGCACGCATGTTGAGATTGGTGAAGAGGAGGTTGATCAGCTACTTAGGAAATCTGGAGTGGTCCGTGCAGAGGACCATACTTGATGCAGGGAGTATTCTAGAGGCTCTAAATAGCAGATCATGAGGTGATGTCATGGTTGGGGTACCATGATCAGTAGCAGATCGAGAGGTGATATCATGGTTTGGGTACCATGATCGGCGACATAGCGAGTGGTGATGTGATGGTTCGAGTTCCATGCTTCGTAGCGGATAGTGTTTGTGCTTTTCCAGTTATTCTGTCGTGTTGGGGTCAATCTATGAATGGATGAGATAGAATATGGGCCAGGAGGCCAGGATGAACGAGTTTTAGTGGGACATCCCTTGATAGGGAAATCGAGTTAGCTCAGAGGGATTGTTGGTGATATGCCAATAGAGTCTCAAAACTCAGATATGAGTAGGGTCAACACGTTATGAAAGAATACGGTCTGAGCTGGGTAACCAAACGATAGCAGGGGTGTCACCTTCTGTGACCCGAGTGGTGCTATTTCCATTTCAGAGGGAGACATGATAAGGTGTTGAGATTTCAATTTCTGAGTTGGGGGTGAACCTTGTGGGATCGCACTGATGGTGATCTTCAATCAGAGTATCTGGAAGTAGATTTGTCACGAGGGAATGATATAGCTTGAGCAGGTTGTCAGTGGGGACTGAGACGGTTAAGGACCAAGATACACCCTATTGGAGTATAGTAGCGCATGTGATGGCTGCAATGTTGGACAATCAAGGGGAGTATATCAGGGTGGTGACTCTTATTGTCTTTGATATATATAAAGAGTGGAAATGTGGTTTCTACTCTTATGATAAGGGATATGTCGGAGCGTGGGACGAGGAGTCGAGGATGATGAGTATGATAGTTCATTATTTCCAGATTAGGAGTCAGGGTTGATACTGGACATTTGGAAGGTCCGTTGAGGGTACGATGTGAGATTCTGAATGCTTAGAGGCGGTCATGATGGTAACATCTGAGGATTTTCTATGAGATTTGGGTATTTGGAGCTGTTCGATCTCTGCCGAGGAGATCATCGAGCGTTGCATAGCACCTTGCGAGATTAGGTGCGATGTTGCTGGTGGAGGCATTCCGAGGGATAGAGTGTTAGTGCACCAATCGGTGATGTTTCGAACCCTAAGTGGGGGAGGACCGGGTCTTTTGGCTTAAAGGATCAGAGAGCTATCCAAGAACGGTTAGAGATCTGGATAGAGAGGCATATGGTGCGGATTTCTGAGACCAGGGTTATTGTTGGTCAAGGAGAGGTGCAGAGTGACATAATGCATGTGGTACGTGTTTGAGAAAGGGTAAGTGTCTCCACAACAAGTAGTCGTTGATCGGAGACCTTGGAGTAGTTAGGAATCCTTCAAGGTTAAATGGTGAATTCGAGGTGGTTGGCTTGTAAGGTTAGTTCGGCGGTTGAGAGTTTCTGGTTCAGAGTATGGACTAATATATGCAGTATGAGAAGGAAAGAAGTTGACTAGTCAACCAAATTTAGAGTCATTATGGGTATTATAGCATGAGTTTTGGGCAATAGAGGAGGAAGCTTCGGATTGTCATCTTCGTGTTTTGAGTCGTTGGCAATTTCTTTGTGTTTTAATTCGGAAGATGGAGTATTTCGGGGTATCTGAGTTCAATGTCCTAAATCTCGGATTATTTTGAGTTGTGAGCTTTAGATGCCAAGTGGGGGTCTTAAGTGTCTATGGTTTTGGTGAGAGGCCTTTCAGCTATTTGACATCAAAGGGATGTTGAGAATGTGAATTGCATCGAGAAAAAGAGGTTTTGTCGCGATGCTGGTCGTCCGAGGTAGTGTTGCTTAGCCTGGATGGGTGTGCGCGAACCTATCTATGGATGAAACGTAGGCATGAGAAATGATCGCAATGTGACGTCGATCTGAGAGTGAGATTGTGAAGTGGTAAGAGTCAGTGGAGTGAGACCGCGAAGAGCTGCAATTCAATAACAGAGAGGGTGTTGAGATGCTACGGGGAGTTGTAGTACTCATTGGTTAGAGAGAGGGTGTTGTGATGCTATAGGGAGCCGTAGTACTCAATGGTCAAAGAGAGGGTGTTGTGATGCTACGGGGCACCGTAGTACTCACTGGTCAGAGAGAGGGTGTTGTGATGCTACGGGGAGCCGTAGTACTGACTGGTCAGAGAGATGGTGTTGTGATGCTATGGGGCGTCATAGTATTCACTAGTAAGAGAAAGGGTGCTGTGATGCTACGGGTAGCCGTAGTACTCACTAGTCAGAGAGGATGGTGATGTGATGCTATGGGGAGCCATAGTACACACTAGTTAGCGAGGGGTTGTTATGATGAAGCACTCTTGTTTAGAGCATGACACAAATTAGTATTAGGCTTGAGTAGCCCTAATTTATGAGTTTTTGGGAGCCTGGTGATCGGACCAGGGGCGAGACCGGGGTCTCCTCAACGATCGGGAATCATTGTATTTTGAGTAAGGTGTGGTCATCGCAATCTGAAGGAATTAGATAAGTGAAGTACGCATGAGTTGCGGGGTACGAGTCATGTTTTGAGTGGGTCATTGGGACGAATGGTTCCTACTTCGGGTAGGACCAAACTTTCGAGTTGAGTTGAGTCCAGGTGGCGTGTTGGATAAAAGAGATGATGTTCTAGAATCAAAGATGGATTCCATATTGAGGGGTATTGTTTATCATCTGATGTGTAACGCTTGTAGATCCGGGCTAGTCAATTTAGAGGCAATTGGGGTCGAAAACTACTTTTCGACAAAAGATTATTAAGAATAAATAATCTCAACCAAGTTTTAGTATATGTTACAAGATTTCTGTACATACAAAGAACGCCGAAATCTGAGTTATAACAAAGAAGTTATGGCCCGTCGAAGTTTCGCGACGGAACCGACACAACACCAGGAAGCGTAAATAGTGAATCAACGATAGAGCGAGATTTAGCCTTAGCAATCTAAATGAAAGTCGTAGAATATGTTAATCTAAGAACATCGATAAAAAGAATGCCCAAATCTGACTTCGTATGAAGTTATGATTTTTCGAAGTTTCAGAAAAGTAGTGTACAGCCCGAAATTAGAATATTCGATCGAGCGGTTTTTAGCCGACATGACCTAAACGAGAATCGAAGATCTCGTTAAGAGTAGCATACTGATAAAAAGATGGGTGAAAACGGACGTCGGATGAAGAAGTTATGAGGATTTATCGGACCAATCCTGTCCCGGCCTATTAATAATATAAAATTTAAAATCGAGTCAAAACTAGCCAATGGTGTCTAACTGAAAGTTGTAGAGTACGCTCCCACCTTCTCGTGGATATAAAGAACGTCGAAAACGGAGGTCATATGCGAAAGTTATGAAATTTTAAAGTTTAAACTCGAATTTGCGAAGCTGTTGCTAGATGCGATGACGTGGCCAAATCTCAGTCGTCGCTTGCTGAGCACGGTCTCACTTCGGATGAAGGACGCATCACCCTCGCATTACGCCCAGCGTCCGAGATTGGCACGCGCCGCATACGTAAACCCCTCCTCGGTCCAGCTTCGCCCACATCGCCCCAGCAGATCATCGACACATCGGCACGACTTCGGAAGTACACGCTGCGTACTTCGGATCTACGCCCAGTGTAGTGATCTACGCCCAGTGTAGGCTGCCCACATTTTTCACACCAAAATCCTTTCTCTCTCTAATTTCTTTCTCTCTCTAGCTGATTTTGAGCCCCCTAAGCCCTAGTCAAACCCCTTAGCTCCCGAGGGAAGCCCCGAGGCTCCTGGAGTCCCGAGAAAAAGTGTCTTTCGGTTTCGAAACGCTGCTCCAATTAAGTTCCGGTTTTATATAAAATTCGCTGTAAGTGTGCTACGCTTAGGCAGTTTTTAATATAGCTTTCAAATAATTATAGGAATGTTATTAGGTCCTTAAAATAATTATTTAGGCTATTATTATGAGTTATATTGAGTGTTATTAACGCTTATATAATAATAATAATAGTCAGACTAATTAATTTGTTGCAGTTATCGTTAGACTAAACCCTAGTGGTATTGGGACTAGGTTTTATCGAAGGAAAAGTCGTTTTGAGAGTATCGAAGCGTTGTCCGAGTGCTGAGACACCACCTTTCTGGTGAGTGCATAGTCCCTTTCATCTTACACATATATATATATAAGTATTTTAATATAAATTACGTGCTATGTGTGCATATTGATTGAATACTTGCTGTCTATGCTAGGTGAAAGATTTTTATACATGTTTTAAATGATTTAAACTGTATACGTATTTTATATCTACAAAATGAGTTGGGTAAAACATGGGTAGATGAAATAGTTTTTTTGTGATAACACGATGGGAGACATCAGTGTTGTCAGTGATCCAGTCATCTAGTGGAGTATAGATGACGACTATGGATGATACTAGACGGTCCAGTGGAACGATAGCAGGCTCGTAACCTGTTGGTGTTTTTGAACTAGGTGCTCATTAGGTATTTTTGAACTGAGTATGTTCACCAGGTATCTTTGAACTGAGTGTGTTCACTAGGTATTTTGAACTAAGTGTGTTCACTAGTTACTTTTGAACTAAGTGTTTACCAGATGTTTTGGACTACGTGTTCACCAAATATATTCTATAAGCCTTGGTAATGATGGACTTCGTGTCGATTCCTTAGGATGATCCTTAGGAATAAATAAACGAGGAATAGCTGATTCTTAGGGTATATCCTTAAGAATAAAGAAGATAATGGGGATGGGTAATTGGGTTGTTTTCTTGATAGTTTAAACATAATAATTATATTATTGTGGGTTGAAAACCCTATGTACTCACCAGGTTTCCCAACCTGACCCACTCAGTTTATTTACATCACAGGTGTTGATATGAAGTCACATTACACTGAGAGATTTATAGAGATATAGATCACTAGTGTAAATAAATGTAAGTTCTGTTTATGCTTATGTTTCTTTATTAACGATGACATCCCAAATGTTTTGAAATGAATAAAATACGTTTCTTCGAAAATGTATTAATAACGTATTTATCATGTTTTTCTAGGAACAAATTCCACAACATTTTTATTAAAAGAAGAACTCTGATTTTTATAAAGCATAAACAAAATCGGTCATTTCTGGCCGTGAAAATGGGGATGTCACAGTTGGTATCAGAGCATTAGTTTAAGCGAATTATGTCACACCCCAAAATCGGGAACGGCGGAAACGTTCTGGGGCGGAGGACGTCATGTATAATATCAACAACAATGTGAGGTAGTAAAAAAAGCAACAACATCATCCATTGCATTAATAAAATAATTATTATACAATTGTATTCTGTCAAATTTTGATAAACACTAAAGCATAAATCAAAATGAAAGATAAGTCTTGAACAAGCTCCATCTTCCTTTCTCCTTGCATCGGTTCTTGTCTATGATGACCTGAGGATACAAGTAATTTTGAAAGCGAGTATCAGCTTTGAAGCTGGTGAGATCATAAGTATTTAGTGTCATTGCTTTGATTAGTTGTTATGAAAGACTGGTGAATGATTGATGAAACATTTAGTATAAGTATGAACAACTCTAGAAAATCCCTTATTTCCTACTAGTGTAAAAGTAGTCTTCTACCAAGACTCGAATGTTTTGAAAGTACGCATCACTTGAAAATGTGACGGTTTTTTCCTGTTTAACTATTATTAGTTAGTCCCTTAAGTATACCTGAAATGGTATCAACCTAGAACATCCGTAGATTGTTCATTTACCTCTGTTGCTAATAGCCGGGTTTAGGAATAGTTAGTCCCTTATGTATACCTGCGACGGTATCAACCTAAAACATCCGTAGATTGTTCATTTACCTCTGTAGCTAACAGTGGTTGTCGTAATGGTTAGTCCCTCAAAGTAACCCTTGGTACTAGGAAATAAAGTCCAATATATCTCGTCAATGATGTGATTGTATCACAAGGTAAAGATAGAAAGGTGAACTATATCACAGTATCTAGACATCTAACATGTAATAGTAATTTGCCATATAATGTCTATGTAAAAGTGTTCATGTATAAGTATTCATGTAAGAGTATTCTTTCATATAGCATGTAGTTTAGACTCATGAATGAACTGACTCATTGTATGATATAGCGTTCTAGTAATTGTTCTAGTATCTTCCTAAACTACCCATATGGTAGTTTACTAGTAATCTATTTGGTAAGTATGAACATGGATGTATACCCTTGCTACCCAAGGGCATATGTTGAACTGGAAGGACCTTTTATGACTATATATGTACACAAGATATATAACTAATATTTAAACAACTTTTGGACGAATACCCAATATCCCACCAGACCACATCTCAAGGCGCGAAAAGGAAATAGGGTGGATCGCCTTCCTAAGTCTTTTAAACATTTCTTATATAACTATACATATAGAGGCATGCAATTTATAATATAAAAGTGTAAATAAATTTTGTAAGACATTTGAAACATAAATATTATTTTAAGAAAAGATCGACTTGATGTCGATCTATAAAACAATTTGAAGGCATAAGTATGATAAAACAGTTTTGAGTATAAGGAAACATTTGATTGAAACACAGTTGTAAATAAGTTTGAAAGGTAATGTACGGAGTAAGCTGTACAGTGTAAAAAGGAGTTTAAAACATATAAAATGTTTATAAAAAGTCACTTGAAGGAAACTATTTGGTAAAATGGCTAATGAGTAGCCAAATCTTTTGAATGCTGTATATTAATCACATGTGATTGATGTAATAACTAGCGTAATTCTACTTATTAATCGCATGTGATTGATATAAGCCTAGCATGATTCTACTTGTATCCCCCCCCCCATAAAACATTTAAATGTAGTTTAAAACATTAGTTAAGGGGTATGAACTCACTTGATTGAAGTGGTCGATTTGAAATAGTCTGGAGAAGAATCGAGCAGAACTTTGACAGGAAGAGTTGAAAACGCGGGAAAATCTCAGGATTCTCGGGAATCTCAGGAATCTTGGGAACACAAAACCTCCCTTCGGGACTTGAAGGTGAAAAACCGGGGCTTTGGGAGGGTCTCGGGGGCTTAAACGCAGAGTTTCGGCGCGAGAAAGAGAAGATTGGAGCACCTAAACCCGGCACCCCAAGAGTTCTATTTATAGGGCTGTTTCTGGTGTGCCACATCATGGCTAAGGTTGGCCACGTCGTGGGGAGCAAGCCTTATCCTATTACGTTGATGGGGCGCTCTCATTCACTTGCCGGGTCGCGGCCAAGCTGTGCCACGTCGTGGCAAGCCTGACAGCCTCGGATTTCGGACCCCGAATTTGTAAAATCCGTAACTTTCGCATACGAGCTCTGTTTTCGACGTTCTTTATATGCACGCGTAGCTAAAAACATGATCTACAACTCTCGTTTAGACTTCATCGGAAAATTATGAGTTTATTTTTAATTATTTATTTTTAACGGGTCGAGACACGATAATTCCGTTTAAAATCCATAACTTCTTCATTCGATGTCCGTTTTCGTCAGACTTTTCGCCGTTGCACTACTAATGTTGAGACCTTAGATTCTCATTTAGGTTGTTTTGGTCAAAAGTATCTCGAGCTCTATTTCGAGTTTTTAGCTGTCTACTGCTATACCCAAATCTTGGAAAAATCATAACTTCCTCATACGAAGTCAGATTTGGACGTTCTTTTTATGTATGCTCACGGTTTGAGGTTATCTATAACTTTCATTTAGATACTTAAGGCTAAAAACTATTGTATTGAAAATTCGTGTTTTTCGTTTAATCGGTGTTGCCGGTTTTGCCGAGAATCTTCGGTTGGTCATAACTTGTTCGTTATAACTCGGATTTTAGGGTTCTTTATATGTACGAAAACCTTGATACGATTCATAATACTTTATTTAACCCAAATAAGATTTTAGGAAAGTTATATTTTGACTGAAATTTGATTGGTTTTACATTACATTGTCTCGAAATATCGGGTTGTCACATTATCCCCCCATTAGAAGGAATTTCGTCCCGAAATTAGAGTTTAAGCAAGGAAGTATGCACGAATGATCGAGTCGTGAGGAGGAAACTTCCTAATCGATTGGTTCTAGTGCACCTAAGTGATAATGGGTTCTCGGTTAGCATTCCAACGAACCTTCACTAACTGGCGATGGTGTTTCTTAGTCTGCTTGACCTCTCGGTCGAGGGTCACTATGGTTCTAATACGAAGGCGAGGATCTCGATGAGTGGACTTGCAAGAGTCCTAACGGAAAGGTATGGTTTCACGATCGAGATGCGAAGAGTAGAAAGTACGTTACTGAGTTCGCGGAGTAGGTTTAGTTTGTGTGAGGCACATGACCGATTCTGATAAGAATCTCGGAGGTCCTGTCTACCTTGGATTTAGCTTTCCACGCTTTACGAAGCGTATTAAGCCATTCCCAGAGTGGGTTATCCTAAAGAACTTGGTTACTCACTTGGAATCTCAAAGGTTCCTTTTCTTGTGTAACTTCCCAGTCAAAGGCCACCCCTTGTTGGGTCAAAGTCGTACGAGTTTCTGTAGCTTGCGAGGGGTTCTGAATGAACTAAGGCGGTAGGTCGGTAAGACCTAGAATCTGGCGAAAAACTGTCGGCGTCTCTGGTGTCGATAAATGCTCAACGGTTTTGACAAATTGCAAGAGTGCTCATAATTTCTCACATTACTAACAGTGTGTCTTTGGAAATTTGACTCTTCAATTCCAAAACTCGTGCTTTGAGAACATCGCTAAAAGTTCCTCTGAAGGAAATGTTTTCCCGTGGGTTCCTTCTTACTACTATGGTAGATTAGTAAGTCATTACATGTAGAAATGACGAACTGATCCAGGTAAGAAAGACGTACCCTACTCATTTAGCTCATAAAAGCTATGGGCGTATCGGTCCTATCCGAAGGGTATCACTACGGACTCGAAGTGTCCACATCGAGTTCAGGAGATAGTCTTCCGGACATCTTTACCTAACACTCGAACTGGTGATATTCGGATCCCGGATCCATTCCTGGAAGTAGTTTCATTCTTTGCGTTTGCTCAACCATTTTGTCTACGCGCGGCAGATATAACGATTTCTAATGAAAAATCTTGACGGAGTCTTCGATAATCGAGGTACATGCAATGCGGTCCGTCGATCTCTGGAAGAATATGACCGAGGTTCTCTAGGGTGAGAAACCTAGTCTTCTAATTCTATTTATGTGTAGTTCGCTAAGTTGTCCAAACTGTTCTTGTATCTCCGTGGGTGTGTAAACTATAAGGTAATCTGTTTACGGGAGTGGTACTGGGTTCTATGCTTGTTCTAATGATGATGTGATCACTCGTACTTAGGTAGTTCTCCATCCTGAAGTTCATATTAGAATTCATACCTAGTTTCACAATCACCCTTTCGTGTATACGAGTCATATATAATTAAGGTTGAAAAGGTAGTCGAATAACTGGTTCTTCTTTAAGTTCACATCCCATCGGGGAAAATGAATTTAAAGTGGAATCATCAATTGTAACCCTGTAGAACCTTGATTATATATCACTCTTATGCATACATTCTTCAGTGATAGATCAACCGCATGAATCCCTGGATTAAACTTGACGTACTGCACGAGTGGTACTTCGGGGATTTCTTCGGAAAGAAAATAACTAATAGGTACTCCTGGAATGAGTACTTCGGCGTTCTGATGTGACGGTTTTCGCTGGAAAAGTGATCTAGAAAAAAGAGATGTACGTATGAAGCTGTTTTCGTGAGGATCAAACTGAATCAATTCGTATGATAATGTCGAAATCATACTGAAACTTAAAGATGTTGGATTTGAACATAAGACGTTTACAGACAAAGCACAACCGTGCAACCATGAACAAAGTTACAGTACTTTAGATTTACCATAAGACTATTGCTGCGAATAAGATATACTACAAAAGACAAGTATACGCAGCACGAGAATTCCTATACAGACAGGATCTCACAAAAGGTAAGACTCTAGTTGCACTAGTTTTAGATAGTTTATAAGTCTGTTACAATGAAACGCCTAAATTACTTTTAACGTGGTTTCGGAGCAGGCTCTCCTGCAGCTGTGATCCTGAGAATATTCCCGTCTGCGCTAGAGTTTTGTGTTATCGGTCAATCCTTCTGGAGGTGTCCAATTTCACCGCATTGGTAACATATATGGACAACACCCATATTGGTGGTGGAAGTGAAACGTCGAGTAGGAGTTATGGGGACGCGGGTTCTTTCCTTTTTCGGGCAATCTCTCTTATAGTGCCGAAACTCTCCACAATGATAGCAAGTCCGGTTACCATCGGCGTTGGGTGAATTGTTGATCGGTTTTGATAGGCTCTTGCAGTAACGTTTGGTGTGCCCCTTTTTGTTGCCATTTTTGCATTGCAAGGTTCAGCAGATTCCCTCGTGGTGGTAATTGCACCGGTAGCACTTCGGGAGTGTTCCTTTGTATGGTCTGCTCGGTACTGGGATGGCAGAGGTTTCCGCTTGCTGTTGTTGCATGGAAAGTTTTCGGGGTTTCTCGCGTTCTTTCTGAGTTTGATGCTTTCGTTTCTTGTTCTTTGGTTTTTGGCTTTGCGGGCCTGAGGCCGTTACTATTTGGTGACTTCCTGGATGGATACCACGATTGGAAACTTCATTCCCATCAGTAGCGTTGACTGTGCTGTTAGCGCTACGGGGCGCAAGAACCGCGGTTACGGCAGCCACTGCGGCAGTTGTAACTGCCATTTGAAAGGTAGCGGCGTCCATAGGAAAAGTAGAGGTCTCGTTGCTTGGCTGGTTGTTTCCGGATGACGACATGATTTTGTTAACACGAAAGAATAAAGATTTTGTGAGCGATTCTGGTTGACCCTTGATGTACTTAGATTGTTCTTGAAAAGAGTAAGAGTATGATCTCGAAAGTTTGACCTACATCCCTATGATGCAGTCCTAGTACGGAATGGGAGTATGTTCATAGAATGGTCGCAAGACGTTTGTCGTTTGAGCTGAGGTATCATGGGTTGGTGAATAATAAGATCCAACCACGGAAAGAGGCTTGGAAGTGTCTCCGGAGATAAATCTCTATAGTCCAATGACTTGACTAAAGCATGTTTCATATAGACTCCAATGGAAGTATGATAAGAGTACTTGAATGAAGAATGACACAGAAGTTAGCCGGCTGTCAATATCTTGGATATTTACGACGTAAAGGTTCAGGAAAATGACCTTGTAAAGGTCTTACATCATATCCACAGGAGATAGTTCCTGACAGCCTAAAGACCTAACTAAAGTACTTACGGTACAAGATAATTTCATAGAAAATGCCACATCAGGCATAGACAAAAAAATACGGTTCCTCCTTATAAGGAAATAAAGTAAAGCGCCTACTACTGGCAACGGTCCTCCCTCTGGTGAACGCTTAGTTCAGCCAATTGAGGTTCCACGTCACATAGGTGTCTTTCGCACACCATCTGGCGTACTCGGAGCCCTTTGACTTCGGCTCGTGATTCAGTCATTGTTTGCAGTAGGGTTTCATGGTTTCTCTCTGATCTCTCGTGAGCATCTTCTAGACGAACGGTGCGGAGGGTATGCATTCTAGCATAGGTGACTACTTCTGTAATCTGATTTAGGGCTATCCTGCCTTGAATCTCCTTTCGGGCCATTCTGCGGACCAAGATTGGCAAGACTCTATCTGCTGAGCCCCCATTGCTCAAGTCGGAAAAGCTTCAGTCGCCATCAAATAGCATAGATTGATCTTGTCCTTGGCTCCATATTTCCAAGCATTCCACTCACTCAGGGTTGGGCCATGAAAAAGCCGGACGAGGGTTAGGAATTGGAAAGGGAGCTGCTCGGGGTAGGTTTTCAACTTCTGGGTGTGAGTTAGCATCATACGAAAAGTCTTCATCATGGTGATCATCCAAGGGGATAGGATGATCATTCACTGGTTCTTCTTCAAACCAACCAGCTATGACTTCGTTCGGAAGATACTGGTTGCTGAGGGGATGGAGTCCAGCTATGATTTCTAAGCGAGAATTTAGGGTAAGAGGATAATTATTTGACGAACTATCTAGATAATTATTTAGAGAACCTTCATTAGTTACATCGCTATTTGTGAAGTGCATACCAGCTATGTGTAATCTAAACAGGATAGACCTTCGAATAAGTGACCTTAATTCCAAATTCACACAGAATAGGGACAAGGCAAAATTATCACAGATTCTAAGTCTATAACATCCTAATTACATATAGCCTCAATGTATGCACTTAGCAACTATCAACTTAATAATGAAGATCCCGTTTTAGTTCTCAAGTATAAAGTACTTCTAGTAACACCAAATACTCCTATAGTATTTTAAAATTTAATGTTATGTTCTATTCTTCTCATTGTGGTAGGGTTGGTAAGATTTTAGCATTGTTGCGACCACACACTTAAGCTTAGGCACATGCTAGTCAACCCTCGGATAATATAGGTGATCAGGCTATATCTTCCCAGTTTTGACCATATGTCTCTAAGCCCACTTGTGTTGTCCAACAATCGTAATTCTTTTGTACTGTCCTACTGACACTGATTTTAGTATGAATGCAGCACGTATACTTACTTAAATATTTTACTATTTAAAGTACAACTCTTGGTCAGAGTATTTTTAATCCCTTATGTATTTATAGTTAGTATATCTTTTATGGGTTGATATACTTAATTCACTATAAACAATGCTCTGATACCAATCTGTCACACCCCAAAACCAGGAACGACGGAAACGTTCTGGGGCGGAGGACGTCATGTATAATATCAACAACAATGTGAGGTAGTAAACAAGCAACAACGTCATTCATTGCATTAATAAAATAATTATTATACAATTGTATTCTGTCAAATTTTGATAAACACTAAAGCATAAATCAAAATGAAAGATAAGTCTTGAACAAGCTCCATCTTCCTTTCTCCTTCCATCGGTTCCTGTCTATGATGACCTGAGGATACAAGTAATTTTGAAAGCGAGTATCAGCTTTGAAGCTGGTGAGATCATAAGTATTTAGTGTCATTGCTTTGATTAGTTGTTATGAAAGACTGGTGAATGATTGATGAAACATTTAGTATAAGTATGAACAACTCTAGAAAATCCCTTATTTCCTACTAGTGTAAAAGTAGTTTTCTACCAAGACTGGAATGTTTTGAAAGTACGCATCACTTGAAAATGTGACGGTTTTTCCCTGTTTAACTATTATTAGTTAGTCCCTTAAGTATACCTGAAATGGTATCAACCTAGAACATCCGTAGATTGTTCATTTACCTCTGTTGCTAACAGCTGGGTTTAGGAATAGTTAGTCCCTTATGTATACCTACGACGGTATCAACCTAAAACATCCGTAGATTGTTCATTTACCTCTGTAGCTAACAGTGGTTGTCGTAATGGTTAGTCCCTCAAAGTAACCCTTGGTACTAGGATATAAATTCCAATCTATCTCGTCGATGATGTGATTGTATCACAAGGTAAAGATAGAAAGGTGAACTATATCACAGTATCTAGACATCTAACATGTAATAGTAATTTGCCATATAATGTCTATGTAAAAGTATTCATGTATAAGTATTCATGTAAGAGTATTCTTTCATATAGCATGTAGTTTAGACTCATGAATGAACTGACTCATTGTATGATATCGCGTTCTAGTAATTGTTCTAATATCTTCCTAAACTACCCATATGGTAGTTTACTAGTAATCTATCTGGTAAGTATGAACATGGATGTATACCCTTTCTACCCAAGGGCATATGTTGAACTGGAAGGACCTTTTATGATTATATATGTACACAAGATATATAACTAATATTTAAACGACTTTCGGACAAATACCCAATATCCCACCAGACCACATCTCAAGGCGCGAAAAGGAAATAGGGTGGATAGCCTTCCTAAGTCTTTTAAACATTTCTTATATAACTATACATATAGAGGCATGCAATTTATAATATAAAAGTGTAAATAAATTTTGTAAGACATTTGAAACATAAATATTATTTTAAGAAAAGATCGACTTGATGTCGATCTATAAAACATTTTGAAGGCATAAGTATGATAAAACAGTTTTGAGTATAAGGAAACATTTGATTGAAACACAGTTGTAAATAAGTTTGAAAGGTAATGTACGGAGTAAGCTGTACAGTGTAAAAAGGAGTTTAAAACATATAAAATGTTTATAAAAAGTCATTTGAAGGAAACTGTTTGGTAAAATGGCTAATTAGTAGCCAAATCTTTTGAATGCTGTATATTAATCACATGTGATTGATGTAATAACTAGCGTAATTCTACTTATTAATCGCATGTGATTGATATAATTCTAGCATGATTCTACTTGTATCCCCCCCATAAAACATTTAAATGTAGTTTAAAACATTAGTTAAGGGGTATGAACTCACTTGATTGAAGTGGTCGATTTGAAATAGTCTAGAGAAGAATCGAGCAGAACTTTGACAGGAAGAGTTGAAAACGCGGGAAAATCTCGGGATTCTCGGGAATCTCGGGAACACAAAACCTCCCTTCGAGACTTGAAGGTGAAAAACCGGGGCTTTGGGAGGGTCTCGGGGGCTTAAACGCAGAGTTTCGGCGCGAGAAAGAGAAGATTGGAGCACCTAAACCTGGCACCCCAAGAGTTCTATTTATAGGGCTGTTTCTGGTGTGCCACGTCGTGGCTAAGGTTGGCCACATTGTGGGGAGCAAGCCGTATCCTATTCCGTTGATGGGACGCTCTCAGTCACTTGCTGGGTCGCGGCCAAGTTGTGCCACGTCGTGGCAAGCCTGACATCCTCGGATTTCGGACCCCGAATTTGTAAAATCCGTAACTTTCGCATATGAGCTCTGTTTTCGACGTTCTTTATATGCACGCGTAGCTAAAAACATGATCTACAACTCTGGTTTAGACTTCATTGGCAAATTCTGACTTTATTTTTAATTATTTATTTTTAACGGCCGGGACGCGATAATTCCGTTAAAAATCCATAACTTCTTCATCCGATGTCCGTTTTCATCAGACTTTTCGCCGTTGCACTACTAATGTTGAGACCTTAGATTCTCATTTAGGTTGTTTTGGTCAAAAGTATCTCGAGCTCTATTTCGAGTTTTTAGCTGTCTACTACTATACCCGAATCTTGGAAAAATCATAACTTCCTCATACGAAGTCAGATTTGGACGTTCTTTTTATGTATGCTCATGGTTTGAGGTTATCTATAACTTTCATTTAGATATTTAAGGCTAAAAACTATTGTATTGAAAATTCGCGTTTTTCGTTTAATCGGTGTTGCCGGTTTTGCCGAGAATCTTCGGTTGGTCATAACTTCTTCGTTATAACTCGGATTTTAGGGTTCTTTATATGTACGAAAACCTTGATACGATTCATAATACTTTATTTAACCCAAATAAGATTTTAGGAAAGTTATATTTTGACCGAAATTTGATTGGTTTTACATTACATTGTCTCGAAATATCGTGTTGTCACAAATTAGGAATTTGTAGGATTTCTAGACTTCAACTTAGAATGCTAAGCAATGATTGTGAGGAGTGTGTCTAATAAAATTTAGGTAATACACCTGAATAGACACAAGCACTAGCTTATTTAGGGAAAATTCCTAACATGCTTTTATGTGCTAAATGATTTATGATATGCATTATATGATCGGATCTATGGTCTGTTGCCGACCGGATCTGGAAATTTTATGTGCTCAGGTTTCTACACGTTTAAATACGATATTAGAAATGCCATGTAACTTTTGGGAGTAATAAGGAGGAATACGCGTCTAATTCTTCCTCTATCTATATTCTCGTCTCGATACACCAAACACCTGCTTTGGAGAATAGAATGTCATGATAAGGACTCATAGAGAATTGAGTAAATAGAGGAAATGAAAAGCCTTATGATAGTGAATGACACCTATCGGAAGATATCATAAGAGTGGTAGCTTGCCTTTAGAACATGTCATGCAGTACGTTTAGAGGAATACAGTACGTCCGAAGTACACATTCGATTGGTAGGATGATGGAATGATTAGTGTAATTCATGAAGTTTACCCATCGTATGGCATTTCCACCGAGGTGAAGCAGAATTAATGATTGAAGATACGCATAGAAGAAGTCCTAGTAGAGTCTAGGGAAATTTTTATTATTATTTGGACACACTCGTATGTGTTAGATTGTTTTGTGATTTTAGGACTTGGGAACTGCGAGACAATACTTGGGACGAGTATGAGTAGGTGTGAAAGGTAGTAGATGCATATACTACCGAAAGCACAGGACTCACGCTTGGACCAGGGAAAGTCACAAGGTTACCAAGAAACTAGTAAATGATTTCGTTTTATTCAAGTATGTCGTTACCATCATTTCGGTAATAACTAAAAAGATTGTCGATATTCCGACCCGAGTGGTCATATCGAATTGAGTCCGACTACGATAAGTATGTGACGTGGTTCAGAGAACCAAGTTCGATGTAGCACCGACTTAAGCCAGAAGAATTAATCAAAGCGATCAGTAGAAGTGTCACGACGGTTGCTAGAAATGCTAACTTTTAAGATGTGATTAGAACATGAAGGAAGGTATAGACTGTTCCGGAATTTGACTCTAAGAGACATAAGTCCAAGCAATGCATCACACGATGATAGGTCATTAGAATATGACACATCGTTCCATTGTAGTAATAAAAGAACTTATCTTAAGTTCGTATCAACTGAGCATTGACATTGTGACTTGAAGGTCATAATTTGGAGTCTAACGTAAGATAGAGAGCGTATGCAAGATCGAGCACCGTCTACAGTCAAGGAGTCTAAGAGTTAGATACTCGTTCGAAGAAACATCGAGTTATGACTTAGGATGAATAGATAACAAATGGAGTCATCATGTGAGCCCTGTTTCGTTGATGATTCCGGGACGTAATCATCCTAAGGGGAGATAATTGTAACGCCCGTAGATCCGGGCTAGTCAATTTAGAGGCAATAGGGGTCGAAAATGACTTTTCGACAAAAGATTATTAAGAATAAATAATCTCAACCAAGTTTTAGTATATGTTACAAGATTTTCGTACATATAAAGAACGCCGAAATACGAGTTATAACGAAGAAGTTATGACCCGTCGAAGTTTCACGACGGAACCGGCACAGCACCGGGAAGCATAAATAATGAATCTACGATAGAGAGAGATTTAGCCTTAACGATCTAAACGAAAGTCGTAGAATATGTTAAACTAAGAACATCGATAAAAAGAACGCCTAAATTTGACTTCGTATGAAGAAGTTATGATTTTTCGAAGTTTCAGAATAACAGTGTACAATCCGAAATTCGAATATTAGATCGAGCGGTTTTAGCCGACATGACCTAAACGAGAATCGAAGATCTCGTTAAGAGTAGCATACTGATAAAAAGATGGGTGAAAACGGACGTCAGATGAAGAAGACCAATCCTGTCCTGGTTTGTTAATAATATAAAATTTAAAATCGAGTCAAAACTAGCCGATGGAATCTAAACAAAAGTTGTAGAGCACGTTCCCACCTTCGTGTGGATATAGAGAACATCAAAAACGGAGGTCGTACACGAAAGTTATAAATTTTTAAAATTTAAACTCCAATTTGCGAAGCTGTTGCTAGATGCGATGACGTGGCCAAATCTCCGTCGTCGCTTTTCTGAGCACAGTGTCGCTTCGGATGAAGGACGCGTCACCCTCGCATTACACCCAGCATCCGAGCTTGGAACGCGCCGCGTACCTAAACCCCTCCTCGGTCCAGCTTTGCCCACGTCGCCCCAACAGATCATCGACACGTCAGTACGGCTTCGGAAGTACGCGCTGCGTACTTCGGATCTACGCCCAGCGTAGTGAAGACCCTCACAGCTATAAAAGGAGGCCGAGGCTGCCCGCATTTTTCACACCAAAATCCTTTCTCTCTCTAATTTCTTTCTCTCTCTAGCCGATTTTGAGCCCCCTATGCCCTAGTTAAACCCCTTAGCTCCCGAGGGAAGCCCCGAGGCTCCCGGAGTCCCGAGAAAGAGTGTCTTTCGGTTTTGAAACGCTGCTCCAATTAAGTTCTGGTTTTCGATAAAATTCGTTGTAAGTGTGCTACGCTTACACAGTTTTTGATATAGCTTTCAAATAACTATAGGAATGTTATTAGGTCCTTAAAATAATTATTTAGGCTATTATTATGAGTTATATAGAGTGTTATTAACGCTTATATAATAATAATAATAGTCGGACTAATTAATTTGTTGCAGTTATCGTTAGACTAAACCCTAGTGGTATTGGTACTAGGTTTTATCGAAGGAAAAATTGTTTTGAGTGTATTGAAGCGCTGTCCGAGTGTTGAGACACTACCTTTCAGGTGAGTGCATAGTCCCTTTCATCTTACACATAGATATGAAGTATTTTAATATAAATTACGTGCTATGTGTGCATATTGTCTGAATACTTGCTATCTATGCTGGGTGAAAGATTTTTATACATGTTTTAAATGATTTAAAATGTATATTTATTTTATATCTACAAAATGTGTTGGTTAAAACATGGGTAGATGAAATAGTTGTTTTGTGATAACACGATGGGAGACATCAGTGTTGTCAGTGATCCATTCATCTAGTGGAGTATAGATTACGACTATGGACGATACTAGACAGTCCAGTGGAACGATAGTAGGCACGTAACCTGTAGGTGTTTTTGAACTAGGTGCTGATTAGGTATTTTTGAACTGAGTATGTTCACTAAGTATTTTGAACTAAGTGTGTGCACTAGTTAGTTTTGAACTAAATGTTTACCAGATGTTTTGGACTACGTGTTCACCAGATATATTCTATAAGCCTTGGTAATGATGGACTTCGTGTCGATTCCTTAGGATGATCCTTAGGAGTAAATAAAAGAGGAATAGCTAATTCTTAGGGTAGATCCTTAAGACTAAAGAAGATAATGGGGATGAGTAATTGGGTTGTTTGTTTGATTGTTTAAACATAATAATTATATTATTGTGGGTTGAAAACCCTATGTACTCACCAGGTTTCCCAACCTGACCCACTCAGTTTTTTTACATCACTGGTGTTGATATGTAGTCATATAACACTGAGAGATTTAAAGAGATGTAGATCACTAGTGTAAATAAATGTAAGTTCTATTTATGCTTATGTTTCTGTAGTAACGATGACATCCCAAATGTTTTGAAATGAATAAAATACGTTTCTTCGAAAATGTTTTAATAACGTATTTATCGTGTTTTTCTGGGAACAAATTCCGCAACACTTTTATTAAAAGAAGGACTCTGATTTTTATAAAGCATAAACAAAATCGGTCTTTTCTGGCCGTGAAAATGGGGATGTCACATGATGTCTTAAACCTGTGTAGGTTAGTACTCGGGTACGGGAAGTACCGCGAGATGCATGGAACTTTGAGTAGTGAACGAGATATGTCGGGGCTAAGTCGACCTTCAGTGGGTGTATAGCCTTCGCTTGGGGTAAAGAGAATTTGATGACTTGTGTGTCACTATGGACCGAGGCAGTTATTGTGAGAAGGGAGCCATTGAGATGTTTGAGATAATGCAATGGACCTTGGAGGTTCAACAAATGGGTTGAGTTCAGACCTGGTGCTTAATGTTAAAAAGGGGTATGTAAAATGGAGCTGAGGCTTATGGTTATTTTTGTGTCCGAGGACACTTCTGAGCGAGCACAATTATTCTCTTGTGTCTGAGGGCAGAGTGTTGAGAATTCACTTATCGGATGGGTTAGTATAGCAGTTTAGTGAATGAGCACTGGTGGGATGTGAACCCTTCCATTCTTTGGGGCATGATCCAGATTGTTTAGTGCATTGGTATGAGTGATCTGTAGCCGATAGTTGAATTTTATCTTGTGAAGACATAGGAGGAGTGAGTTATCAGAGTTTGGGGTTCATGGGGCGACTATCATGGTAATAACATAACTGGAAGGTTTGGAGGCGGGCAAGCGACTTGAGTTCCCGATTTTGGGAAGGTCACAAAGGGGTATCTTAGTGGCAGAGGGTTCAATTTAGGTTCCGGTTTCGGGAGTTCATGTTAGGACTCAAGAATCCATGGGAAGATGGTGGTGAGATATGAGGTCTTTCTTTTTGGTATTTGTGGGTTTTTGGTTTCAATCTAAGTGTTGATAAAAAGAGATTTAGACAGTGAAATCCAATTAAGTGGGGGAGAATTGTAACATCCCATTTTAGATTGTCCATGATTAGAGTTCGTGGGCCACGAACCGGGCATGAGAAAGTCTCGGGTTGTGGCGAGTTGTTGGGATCGTATGGCATCTCGTCACTTGTCCATAGAAACGAGGATCTTGAGAATCTGAAGTTATATCAAAGAAGCTATGATGGTTTGGGAGTTACGAAAGTTGAGTCCTTATGGAGAAATGAGTAGCATCGTCTGCTTGGCATATGTATGGTTACGCTTAGCGTACCTATGAGCATGGATTGAATGCGAGTACCACCTAGTACGCTGGGCGTACCAGAGGGTACACTGGGCGTACTAGGCACTGAAGGAAAACCCTAATTCAAGTGGTGTCCCTATTTAAAGGATGTGATGGTCTCATTTCTGGCCACCTTCCTCAGCCATTAAACCCTCTCAAACACTAAATCATCGTTCTTGAGCATGCGGGTGGCCAATTTGAGCTTGTATGTGTTATTGTGGACTCTTTGGAGTTAAGAAGGAGCATGAAAGAGAATGGAGTTGAAGTCCAGGCCTTGGATCTGAGCTTTCTTAGGGCTATATCATCATTTGAAGGTAAGAATCTCAAAGCTTTACCTTTCTTTTTGATCTATAGTTAGTACGGTCCATTTTAGGGTTTTATGTTCCAATATTTGAACTTTGTGAGTTGGTGAACTCTAGAGCTAAATAACATGTCCTTTTAAGTGTATTTAGTGGTGGAGAACCATAAAAACGAGATCTTGATCATGAGATTCAACGCATGCATGAGCCATGTGCATTTTGGGTTAAGGAAGTAAGAGTTTCATGTGTTGTAACCTTATTAGCCATGCAAAGGCTTAACGTCGATAACTTTATGGAGTAGGAGATGTTAGGAAGTCCAGATCCAAGAGATGAGTTAAGGTCTTAACGGGTTAAGACTCAGAAACTTATTTAAGCAAAACTGGGAGTATGCCCAACGTAATCGTAGTACGCCTCGCGTACTAGGTTAAGGTCTCCGATTAGATTCGTGCATGCTTGAGTACGCTGAGCGTACCAAAGGAGGTACGACCCGCGTAACCCCTTTTTGGGCTTTTAGGCTAAGTGATGTTTTGGGCCTTGAGTGTTGGGCCTTGAGTTGGACTTCATGCGTAGAGTCTTGGACTAGCGGAGTGTATATATGTACTTTGGGGCCCTTAGTTTGGGATTGCCTTTTGGGTTGGGAATTGGGCCATATGAGGACCCATTTATTATTGGACTTTGGTGGGCCCAATGGGCGTAGGGTATTATTAATGGGTTGTTAGGTGGTATATCTTTAGACCCAAAGAGTGAGAGGTTGGATTTAGCTCCTAATTGAGATTTATTGTAGGTTTGGCATAGAGTTAGAGTCTGGTGCATAGCAGCAGTGATTATAGGAGCTGTTCTTCATCCGAGGTGAGTCTTCTCACTATACGTTAGCTAGAGTGGTATTTATATGTTGACCGGAGGGTCCTATGTGCTATGTAAAGATTATGTGTTATGAATGAGTTGTGTGCTATGTGATATATGTATGTTATATGATGGTATAGACCGGACCGGAGGATCCAACGATACTGACCAGACTGGAGGGTCCAACGATACAGACCGAACTGGAGGGTCCAACGATTTAGACCGGGCCAGAGGGCCCAACGAGCTACGGGACTAGAGGGTCCCACTGAGACACATCGACCGGAGGGTCGTATAGTAGCCTCGAGTGGCGTATGTGATGTATGTGTTATTTTGGGGAACTCACTAAGTTTCGTGTTTTCCGTGTTATGTGTTATGTGTTTCAGGTTTTCCTTATTTGGATCGCTGGACGGCATCGGCTTGATTGTACACCAGAGAAAGAGTTAAGAGGATCCTGGATTACCATTTTATTAAACATGGAGCTATGTTTTGTGATTTTAATAAATGATGTTTTTTGAAATATGTACTGAGAATTATAATTTTTTTAAAAAGAAAATTTGTTTTGAAATTTACTGTATTACAGTTATAGTATTTAAGATGCATGCATGGCATGTATTTTAGTTATGTTTTGAAATTATCTTTGTAATCCTATTTTGCGCCTCTACAGAAGAAATTCTTTGTCGAGTTCTTCTGAGGCGTGACTGTTAATCATTCAACACTAGTTTGATCATATCGTGTTCTTGTTTACCTGTTTTAATCTATTTGATCTTTAAAGATTTCATCCTAACAGTGAGTCTTCTCAATTTATCCATGGGTTGAATGCACTGGTGTTGGCCCATGATTGTGTTATCTTGAGTGATAGTTGCTATGTGGATTATAGGAGTTTGTATGATGGGTTGAAATAAATCCCAGGGCAGGGCCCACTATTGTATGATTGGGTTGAAAGATACCGTAGGGTGGGGCCTATGTTTATTGATCGGGTTGTAGTACACCCTAAGGTGGGGCCCATATGTGTAATCCAGTTGGTTTGTACCCTAGGGTTAAGCCTAATTATAAGTTTTGGTATGTGGTACTTTGGGGAACTCACTAAGCTTTATGCTTATAGTTTAGGTTAATTGTTTCAGGTACTTCCACTTCAAAAAGGAATGGCCCGGTTTGATGACATAACATCCTTTCCTTATGATTTCTTCATTTTAAATAATTTAACTCTGATGTTTTGAATATTATATTTTATGGTAGTTTTTGGAACAATTGATGAATTAAATTGATAATATTTGAATGAAATTTTTTATCACTATATTTGGGCTGTTACAAGTTTGTATCAGAGCCTTGGTTTGAGGGATTCGGGCACACTTTCAAGCATGTCAAAACTCATAATGAGGAAATGATAATTGGTCATGCTCAATTAAGTGGTTCCCAAATTACCCATACTTATGTGTTATGATCAGTATTATTGATAAGTGAATTGCATGCTAGAGTAAGGCTAGGCACACCTTAAGGAATCATATGATAGAAATTCCTGATTTGTGGGATGCCATATAGCATAGGGGGATTTGTTGGTTTGTATTACATGGAATTGATGTTGATTCATTTATTGCTAAGTGTATGTTTCGAAAGTTGTATATGACTAGGATCATATAGCCCTAGAATGATTTATTTGGCCTCATTTCATGTTCCTTGTTTGGTTATGGACTTAGGGTAGAATTATCATTTGATAGTATATCTGATTCCATTTATGTATAACTTTCATGCATAAGGCAACCAGTAGTGTTGATTTAGATTCTCGGTACTACGAGTGGTAGGAGTTGTGGATTCCTATGAGAGTCTAGGATATGTGTGTTCTTTAGTATAGGAATGGTGTATAGTTATAGTGTGGTGACTTATAGGAATCAAGATGACACTTGAGTAGGATATATATAGGTGTGAAAGGTATTATTGGGCTGGTACTACTGGAAGCACATGAGCTATACCCGAGACAGGAGCAGACTTGGAGACTCTAAGGAGACCTGCATAAGATGATTCCCTTTCCTGTCTATTGATGATTGTTTATATGTTTTTGCTTCAGTTCGAGCATGGCGATGATTAGTCGAGGAGCTTCTAGCTCATGTTCTGGTTCAGGTACAAAATCGATTGATGAGAGGTTGTGCGTGTCATTGCAGCTGAGGTTTCTCATGGTATCTGTTGGATTAATGTCTAAGTCCATAACTATAATTGGTAAGACTTGATCCGACCCAGCATGGTCCATTTGGGTTGCATGGCATCATGCATTCGGATAGACTATAATGAGAGAAATAACACTTAAGGTTTGTTAATATATTATAAGTTCTAATATATTAATAAGATTATTTCATTAGTATTGATCAAGAATTAATCTAGGATTAATTATGTGATCAAAAGAAGACTAATTAAATATATGTGTTGATTGTGTAAATCATCCATACTTGTATAGTGGGCTAATGCTTCATGGATTGTAAAGATGGGCTAAAACCCATAAGATGCTCCATGGATGCTCCATGGTGTATTTGAACCCATGGATCCAAGGAAATGGAAAGCCATGACAATTAGGGTTTACCCTAATTGTCACTAACTATATAAGCATCTTATTGTTGACAAAATCAGCCACTATGGGTGATAGAAAGTGCTAGCTGATTTTATGAAGTGTTCCAATTTCTCTCAAGTCATTCCATATGTATTTGGTGTTGTGTGAACCATTTGGTGTCACACTTGGGGCACTAGGCACTCAAGCTTCATGAAGACATTCTACATCAAAGAGGTATGTAATTCTAACTTGATATATTCATTTGAATCAATGATATTATGCTAGTCAGGAGGAATACCTTGGAAAATTCATATTTGCATGTATAATAGAGAAAACATAGATCCAATGTATTTAGGGTTGCATGTACACTTAGGAGTGTTAGAATGCTTAAAACCCAACAGTGGTATTAGAGTCAGGTTGTTTTCTGTGATATTGATGTAAATATTTTATTTTCAAAGTGGAAAAAAAAAAAAGAAAAAAAAATATGAAGTTTGTCAAATTTTAAGATAATTACTTGTTCTTATGAAAAACTAATTATTTGTAAAATTTGAATAATTTTGTATATGAGTTGAATTAGGTCAAATTTAGTAAAAGATAAAATGATATGATTATTTTATTAGTTTTTAAAGTTTGATCTAAAGAGTTTTTTTTTTTTTTGAAACCTCCATAAGTTATGAATATGAAAAGGTTTTTAAAAAAAATTTATTCAAAGTTTTATGGAGTTACAAAATTTGGTGTTAATGTTTTAAAAGATTCCATAACTTAAGAAAAAGTTATGGATCACCAAAAGTTTTTTGTGTTACCTTATTTTATGAGTGAATTTAGATTAATGAAAAAAATTATGTGATAGTTGGTTTTAATCTAAATTAATCAAAAAGAAGTTCATAAAATGTGTTTATGTAACTTAAAAGTCAAATTTATGAATCTTAAAACTCATAAAAGTTGCCATAGGTTACAAAATGAAGAGTCTTTTTCCACATTAAATTGTTTTATGACTCCATAACTTGTCCTCAAGTTATGGTTTTCAAGAGTCTCATCATTAAAGTTTTTAAAACTTTAATTAAACTCATAAGTTATGAAAATCCAAGAGTTTTGAATAGTTTCAAAACTTTCCCTCAAGTTTTGAAATTTGTAAAGTTTTCCCCATGAATACTTTAATTCCAAATTAAGCCCTTAGAATTTTAAAAGTTAAAATTCAACCCTTATACTTTATAATATTATAAGTTAATAACATATATATATATATATATATATATATATATATATATATATATATATATATATATATATAAGAGTCAAGTCAGTCTTACCGTTAGTAGGCCTCATTCACAAAGCTGGTCTATAAGGGGGGTATAAGGTTACTACCTATAAAATGGCAGTTTAATGGGTGTCCACTCTCACCCACCGCTTCCTTGACCGGTGGAGGGTCGTTAGCCGAACAGGTAGGATAAGGACTAGAATTCTCCCTTCATTAAAAGTATTAATGATAAATACTAAGTAACTAAAGTATTATAAACACCCCATCTTAGTTACTTAGGAAAATGTGAATAAGGTGCTAATCCATGAAATTACACTTTTCACTTTGTTTAAGACGGTTAGTGGAGCGTGTGTGGTTAACCGGCATACTAACTCGTATTTAACAAGGTAGGCAAAGGGTAACTTAATGTTTATCATAGTATCTATGGAGCGTGTGTGGTTAACCGACACATCGATTGAGGGGTAAACACGTAAGGGTACCAAGTAATTTGCATGGTTACTTCACACCTTGTTTTGTGATCCTCGGCATCCCAGTCACAAAACCTAAAGGGCACACTCGAGATTGAAACATGGCATTGAAAAGTTCAATGAATCTCAAAAGATCTAGGAGTTTCAAATTCAATTAAAACCTAATAATACATTTCGTTTATCTTGGTAGAAATTGGTGAATCGTCATTCACCTACAATCAAATATTTTATAGCTTGGATTACGGCATCCCTCTTCTAAGTTATCAAATAGTTTGTTGGGTCCTAGCCTTAATATTTCATATTGGGTGTCATATTAAGGACTTTAGATCAACTATCTTGAATATTTCACAAAAGATGTCTAAGTTCAGACATCTATGATCTTCCCGAATCTCTTGGAACTTTACTTCTTTCACCTCCTCCAATTATTCTCACTAACCCACAAGTTCTTGAAAATTTTAAGGTCACTCAATCCCTATTGGCAAGCAAGGTGTATGTGTGATCACATCTTGGAGATGAAGTCACGTATTGACAAGTTGGGAGAGTTGGGTGTCAAAGTCTAGAGGATGTGGATGTTCAATCAATTTCTAAGTCACATAGTGAATTCCTTTGGGACTCGCATGAAATAGACTATGACAACACCCTTAATGATCTTATCTAGTTGCTTGGTGCTACTAAATAAGAAATGATTTGGTGTACTAGTAAAGCAAATTTTATTAGGAGATCAACTTCCCAAAACTTTATGGACAGGGACAATAGTGACATAGGAAATCCAGAAAAGCATTCTCTTCTCAATGGAAAGGGATTAGCCATAGTCAACTTTGTTGACCAATCGGTAAAGAGAAAGGCTAAGTATGAGATAGTCCCATGTACTATTACCTAAGGGTCCATATTTTTCTATTACCAAAGGAAGGGGCATTGGTTACGAAGCTGCGAAACTTACCTAAGGATGGTAAAGTCAATAAGTTTGACTCTACTTCAAGTAAAGTCCACTATCTAACTCTGCTAAGTTTCTATTATGAGATTCTTAATACCTGATGTGACTGGGTCACATGGTGATGTTTTAAGAATCAAAGAAAAGTGAAGGAACTTAAAGAAAGAATATGTTGAATCTGATCGCGTAGATGGATTTCTGTCACATAGTTTGAAGATCGGATTCTTGAGCTACTTCTTAGGAGTTATGAGACATTTCTTAGGAATACACAACAACAAGTTTTCATATGGATTGTAAGGATAAGTTTTTCCGCAAAGTTTTAAAATAAAAGGAAAATTTTGATTTTATTTATTTATCCTTAGAATGGTGTTTGTGGAAAATTGTTGCTTATAAGATTCCACTGATAGCAATATTGGAAAGTGAATTTGATTCTCTCATTTGTGTTAATGTCTAAATTTACCAAATAAGGAAAGATACTTATCACCAAAGTTTCAATTGGACTGAAACTTGGAATCATGCATGTTGTATAGCATGATAAATGAGAACTTTCAAGCATTGAAAAAAAATTAATACTAACTACTTGTTCACATGGATGTGTGAGTCAAGTGAAGGACTAAGGGATCGAGTACACATTCTTTTGCATTGGTTTAGTCCACCACAAAAGATCGATAAGACTATTCGTCATTATTTACTAAGGTTTAGTAAATATGATTATACTTACAAGCTTAAGTATAAATTCTGAAACATTGGAAAAGATCCAATGTATGGCTGAACGAATAAGAAGAATCAAATTAGGCAGAAGGATAAAAGTTTCTCAAATTTGGAAAGATGAGAGAGTACTTTAGCACTAGTTTTTGTGATCATCTTAATGATTAAGAAACCATATCACAATTAGTTCTCTAAGGAAATCTTAGTGAATTGTTATGACTAAGAAGAGGAATCTTGAATTGTTGGAATGGTTAAATCAAGAAGATGAGTCATACTTCATTCGAATACAAGTCTTAGAGTCATACTCCAAGATTGTAACTTGAGTGACACTTCTTAAAGAAGGTTTAAAACACTTTTCAAATGTAAGAGTAAAAGTTTTCTACTCTTGTACATTTGAAATTGGTAAGCTGTGATGTTTTGGATAAAACAAAAACCAACTAAGGCCAATTGTGTGAAGTGTTTGTTCTGATTAGAATCCACGCTATCTCTTGAATATCTGACATGAAAGTCTTATATGTCAAGAGGATAGTGGGAGTCTTAAAGGTCTTGAAAGTATGAAGAACTAATCAAGAATAAAACCTGAAGTTCTTCACTAGCACAAGACTTGAGGTTTATAACCTATCCTGTTGACATATTTCTATGCCCATTCCAGTTAAAGTTGGCTTTGCATATGAGTTCTTAGAGTTCTCAATTGGTTGCATAACAACTTGGAAGCAATGGCAGACCCTTGAGCTGCCAGATGGCAATAGATTAAAATTAAAGTTTAGTCCATATGAGTTTGGATTTGTCATTATCCCGGTATTGTGAATATGGTTTTCCCAATTCACCTGGATAAGAAAACATACACCATTAAATCTAAGTGTCATAAGGTTTCTCTCCGATTCATGAAAATGATGGTGAGGATACACTTTCACTAAGTAGATTTTAGCTAGATAGCAATTGTGATATTTGCGTTCTCAAAGTCGTTAGTGGAGCGTGTATGTTTTATCAGGACACTAACATGGACTTGTGAGAAGTGGTAAAGGTCTAAACAATCAAGACTATGATTACGACATCCCTTTTCATAGTTCTTAAAATTATTTAGACACACCTATGAGCTATCTAAGATAAGGTGTATGATTATGATAAAGTTTTATCAATGCAATCTAGTGTCAGAAATTTGAACTTTGGTAAGAAAGTCAATAATGTATTGATTTCTAGAAGTCTAGCTGATTTCTGAGTACATGTCAAAGCTAGTGGGAGCATAAGTGTTATGCTAATAATAATCATGTTAGTGGGATCCTGATAATTATGATAAGTATTGCAAGTTAGCAATGTTAATTATAGAAAACAAAAGTTTTCAATTGGGTAAAAGTTTTTTGCTATAATTCAGGGAGAGGAAATTATACTTCATCTCAAATCTAAAAGCTTAGATTGAGGTTTTAATCGTATTTTGTCAAGGATATATATATATATATATATATATATATATATATATATATATATATATATATATATATATATATCAATTTCATGTTGGAATGGCCCAACATAAGGAAATTATGTATATGGGTCTATTATTTGCATTCTCAAATTTGATTATGATTACGACATCCCTTTTCATAATATGAAATTATGAGAACTTGGCAAATTGAAATAGAAATATTATAGCAAAAGACTGGTTTAGTCTTCATGTGAGACATCATGAATCATATCCTGTATGCTTCAGATATAGGACCAATTACATGTGCTATATTCATCCTTTCTAAAATTTTCCAAATACCTGGTGCATTAAGAAGGGAAAAGGTCTAGAATTGGATATGACTAAAAGGATTAAATATTTGTCGAGGAAAATCTAAGGTTTACCAAATATTGGTTGCTCAAGGACAGTTGGAAGTATAGTGATAGTCAAAATGGAATATGGAAATGTTTCAAAGTTAGAAATTATTCAATCTGTATAAGATTAGGAAACTTAATGCAAGAAGGATGTTTCCAAGGAGTTGATCTCATTTGGAATGCTCTGTAATGTTTGTTGTCAAGTATTTGTGACTTTGTGCATAATCATTACAAGAAGATCAATGCATATAAGTTTAGAATCTAACAGATTTTAGTAAATGTCATGAATTTGGAATTCTTGCATTTGAAGTATGGATTTCGGACTGTGAAAAGAGGATCATTGGAGTTATGTTCAATTGATCTATTTCACAAAGTAAAGATCATAGACAAACATAGTATGCATACTTGGTGTATGGCATGACTAGTGTTTTGAAAACATAGTGTACATGCTTGGAGCATGGGAAAACTATTGTTTTAAATTCAAAAATAAAGTTGATAGGTGAAACAATATACAATGAATAATGTGTAATCATATGGTGATAAATAAAATGTGTTTTATTTATGTTCATAGGTTTTGATACCATATTGGATTCAATTATTATTGTGTTTCACTTTGCATGTTTTAACTTCCTAAATAACTAGGTCATTGTTATGGATGACTAAGTTATTCAACCATCAACAGTCGGTCGTATGTTGGAAGTAGATATGAATTAAGACTGTCATGAGTTGGCTTGTAGAGGTCTATGATGTTGGACAAAGGGATACAACACTCATGAGTGCTCATAAGTTCTGAGTATTGGATTCAACCCGCGCTCATTGGAATCACTTCACGGATTTTATCACGAGTGATCATGAGATGATAATATCTTATATTCTTTAAACCTAGAGATATGAGTTGTTACTATGAGTTGGTTGTACATTGATTGCACGAAAATGCATTTGGTAACTCGATGTTATAAAACGTGCCTTTATGTATGATTTAACAAGTAGTAGAACAAGCCATATGAGTCGAAGTTTATCCATTCCTTTTACCTTCAGGATAAAAGCGATATCTGTGGGCCCCTCGATGATTTGGTGATGACAAATGTAAGTGCTCGGCTGGGCCTGGACTGATCTGATTTGTTCAATTAGTCAGTCATCATAAATCGTAAATCGAGAAACAACAAATGGACAAAGAGAATGATTATAATCCATGTCTCAGTCCATATGATATCTAGAATGGAGGAATATATGATCTCTTATCTAATGGACAAGTTATTGACAAAGGTCAGAGTTCAACTACAAGGTCAGAGTTTGACAGAAGCTTTTGAGGGCTACGATTGCCAGTCGGTTCTTGAAGTCATATGCAATAATAGTTTTAGACTTATCCAAGTGGGAGACTATTGGATTAATGTCTAAGTCCATAACTATAATTGGTAAGACTTGATCCGACCCGGCATGGTCCATTTGGGTTGCATGGCATCATGCATTTGGATAGACTATAATGATAGAAAGAAGACTAATTAAATATATGTGTTGATTGTGTAAATCATCCATACTCGTATAGTGGGCTAATGCTTCATGGATTGTCAAGATGGGCTAAAACCCATAAGATGCTCCATGGATGCTCCATGGTGTATTTGAACCCATGGATCCAAGGAAATAGAAAGCCATGACAATTAGGGTTTACCCTAATTGTCACTAACTATATAAGCATCTTATTGTTGACAAAATCGGCCACTATGGGTGATAGAAAGGGCTAGCCGATTTTATGAAGTGTTCCAATTTCTCTCAAGTCATTCCATGTGTATTTGGTGTTGTGTGAACCATTTGAGGTGTCATACTTGGGGCACTAGGCACTCAGGCTTCATGAAGACATTCTACATCAAGGATGTATGTAATTCTAACTTGATATATTCATTTGAATCAATGATATTATGCTAGTTAGGATGAATACCTTGGAAAGTTCATATTTGCATGTATAATAAAGAAAACATAGATCCAATGTATTTAGGGCCGCATGTACACTTAGGAGTGTTAGAATGCTCAAAACCCAACAGTATCTTGGATGCTACTCTTGTGATTGTCAATATCCTCAACCATGGGATTATAAAGCTGATGGATGAGACGCTCATGTATTTTCGAGATGAGATTGCTTTGGGTCAGTTAGGTTCTTGAACTCCCTCATTCCAAGAGTTCAAGTCATATGGAACTCCTGAGTTCTTTAGGGCTAAGGACCTGAATCGCTAGCTGAATCTAGATCACTGACATAGAGAATTTGTATCCAGCCCGTTTAGGGACCAAACATGAGACTGGTGGAAGGATGATAGCCGAGTGGTAGGGTCAGCGGCAGTGGCAGTCATGACTTGGGAGGATTTCATTTTAAGGTTTTAGAGGGAGTTAGCACCAGCTATTAAGGTGCAACATCTGTCAAGGGAGTTCCCGGACCTTCACCAGACTACTGAGACTATGGCGGAGATTACCTCCAAATTAAAGGAGAGGGCTTTTTGAGTTCTACAGTACACTAAAGATAAGGAGATGAGGAATACGAGAGAGCATGATATGTTGAAAGAGGATAATCTGGGAGTTTATGAGCTTCTCAAGCTTGAAGACCCTAAATGATATGATCGAGAAGGACCGTGAGTGGGAGATTGAGTTGGAGCTTTGGACAAAGCGGAAGTTGGAGCAGGTACAAATAGTGATGGGCCAGGCTAAGAGGCGCAACACTTCTAGTTCATGCACCAAAGGCTCGTAGGGATAGAGCTGCTAAAGTAAGTGTAGCAAGCCACATGGTGGGGTGTGTCGATTGACAGGTTGAATATGTTTCAGTTGTGGTTAGTAAGGCCAAGTGAGTAGGGACTACCCCACGGATGCTCTGATTTTCTTTCATTGTAATCAGACCAGCCATAAAAACGCCGATTGTCCGATATTTTGAAGGGGAGACGTGGTGGAGGCTGCGCCAACCACCTTGAGGATTACTCATGGCCGTCAGGGCAAGGCGGAGGCTCCAGTGGTGAAGACCAGGGCATTTCAGCTAACCACCGATGAGGCTCGTGGAACACCAAATGCGGTTACTAGTATGTGATTCGTCCTAATCTTTTATTGTTTTCCTTATTTATGCTCATGATTATATGGGATGTTGTATGTGGACCTTTTTGGTCAATAGTATAACTGCCCATGTTCTGTTTGATTCGTGTGCTACCCGATCCTTTTTATCTCTTGCACTTAGCAAGAAGATTTGTGATGCTCCCAGGACTCTATATTTCGAGGTTGAGATTGTTGATGACTGCGTAATGATTGCGTCAGGGGTTCATTGTGGGTGTGTCTTGAATCTGTTTGGTGAGAGATACTATATTGATTTGGTGCCTTTTCCTTTGCACGGATCGAAGGTTATCATCAGGATGGATTGGTTAGGCCCCAATGGTGCCTTGATTGACTATGAGGGACAACTAGTGAGAGTTTGAACCCCATGTGGGGGAGAACTGATTAATCTTATTGAGGGAGCTTTGTATGGGTGAATTCTATGCTCAGATGAGATAGCCAGGAGATATCGTCAACAAGGTTTTTATGGGCTCCTTACTTATGTTGTAGACAATCGAGTTGAGGTCATGATGGATTTGAGTAGGGTGCCTATCATTCAAGATTTCCCTGATGTACTTCCTGAGGATTTTCTAGAAGTGTCTCCTAATTTTGAGTTTTGAATTGATTTGATTGATGGTGCGGCTCCAACAACCAAGGCACCATATCACTTGGCTCTGCTAAAGATGCAAGAGTTTTCTATGTAGCATCAGGAGTTGCAAGACAAGGACTTTATTCTGCGAGCAGTTCTCCATGAGGAGCATCGATTTTGTTGTTAAAAAACAAGGATGGTTCACATAGGAAGTGCATTGACTATCGAGAGTTGAATAAGATCACGGTGAAGAACCATTACCAACTCTTGATCATTGAGGAATTATTTTACCAATTTTAGGGTGCATATTGGTTTTCCAATATTGATTTGTTATCGGGATACCATCAGATAAGGATCATGGATGATGATGTGCAGAAGAAATCCTTCAGGACTCGATATGGTCATTACGAGTTTGTGTTGATGCCTTCTGGGCTCACCCATGCATCGACAATGTTCATGGATCTCATGAATTGGGTTTGTAGGCTGACACTAGATTAGTCAGTGATAGTATTCATACATGATATTCTGGTCTACTCCAAGACCAAGTAACAACATAAGAAACATTTATAAGAGGTGCTGGAGACCCTGAGGTGGGAGATGCTTTATGCAAAATTCTCCAAATGTAAGCTCTGGTTACGTGAAGTGTAGTTCTTTAGGCACATCGTCAATCAGAAGGGTATATTAGTCGACCCGACCAAGGTAATGTGCCAACCTGAATTTTTTTTTCTTTATAAGTACACTCAAACGAAAGTTAGACTCGCTGTTGCTATCATTTAGCACTACTTAGAGTCCTTTTGAGTGTTTTACCCTAGTATACTTATGGAATAAGTGTTAGGAGTAGAG
This sequence comes from Lactuca saligna, assembly GCF_052625555.1. NCBI lineage: Eukaryota > Viridiplantae > Streptophyta > Magnoliopsida > Asterales > Asteraceae > Lactuca > Lactuca saligna. Next base: position 138,761,742 of record NC_136420.1, read on the forward strand.
ACAAAGTGCAACATTCAAGCCTCAAGAAGACCAAAAGGAGTTCACAGCCACACCACTTGAGTTTACGGTCGTAAACTCAAGGTGGGCCATAAACTCCCCCATTATAGTCTCATATCCTTCAACTTTCTCCATTATTTCACTTTCACCTCAAGAACTTCCGTTTCTCTCTCGAGTATCATCGAGTTCTTCATCCTAGATCATCAAAAAACGTAAGTGTTCTTCCTTTGCTTTATTGATACATCTCTCTATCTAGTAACACCCTCATGATTCATCAATGAGAACATCTTTTTCTTCTAGATCTTCATAATCTTCAATTTTCACCAAGAACACCAAGAACATATTAGTGTTTTGGTGCATAATCGACCCTTTCAAGCCTTTATATCATAAGTAACCTCTCCTTGGCTTGTTGTATGTCTGAAACACTTGAGTAACACCTTGAATTCATCTAACTCTCAAGAACAAAAGGAGTTTACGCAAAGAGCATCTCCCTTGGCCGTAAAACCCTATAAATGTTACATTTTGGCCGAAAACACTTCTTAAAGTCCAAGCCTTTGACCTTGAACCCTTAATGGTAGTTGTAGGACCTTAAAACTCACACTTAGGCATGTTAACCATGAGTTTACGGTCGTAAACTCCCTTGGCCGTAAACTCCATATGGAGGCCGTGAACCCTCCTTAGTTCAATCACATGTGATTCCAACACTAGGTCAAAGTGTAGTCCAAGTCCATAAGGGTGTTTCTTAGCATATTAGTTGCTTATAAACACTATATTCATGCAAATACTGGCAATATATGTCATTTAGGACCCGGTTGTGTCTCAGGAGTTCATTCGTGGAGCTTCTCATCCTTACACACATATTTGTTTGAAGCAGCCACATCAGGTGAGTTCATACCCCGTAATGATTCTTTTAACTATTTTAAATGCTTTTATGGGGGGATACAACCTGAACCCAATGATAATTGTGTAAATGTTTGTTATAAATATCTTTCAAAAGATCGCTTATGTCTTTTATAAGTCATCAAAACATTTTAAAAACTCTTTTAAAGTTATGTTACTTTTAGTTTAACAAAACTCCGTTTTTAAACTACAAGCATAACTTAGTAGTAAAACGAGTTTTCAATAACAGTTAAAGTAAAACATTAATAAACTATGAGGGGTATAGTTTAGAGGTTCAGTTCATACTAGATACAATACACGATAACATGAAGAACATACTAAGATACTATAACAGAACAAACATACTAACTTGCTATAGCATGTAACTACTACATGATCTAATTATACCAATGAATCACTAACTGATTGTTCTAAATAAAAGGTGAAAGTTAAATCGGGTATACATGATCACATAACTTTAATGTGGATCACACGACCTAGCAACCGGTTTGCGGAATTCGCATTTGGTTCCCAGAATCTCTTGACAGGGAGAGCGTATAGTATGGGTACTAGCATTCACATTATGACCTTAATAAAACAAACATGTTTTAAGGAACTCAGTACGCCAGGGTGTGAATTTAAAAGACAACTGAGTACTTACATTTTCTCATTACTTTCATAAAGTGATAGTTGCACTTGAAAGTTAATGCAAGCTATTTTCGAGTCAAGATAGTTATAAACTAGGGAAAAGTTACATATTACAAATGACAATCCGAACAGCCGAGTCTAGTACATTCAGTAGAAAGGGACCATAATGCTAACCTTATGATTCCTTAATGTATACATCAAGGGATATATACTAATAGGATCCGACAGGTAATAGGATGTGTGCTTTCTGCTTCATTTCATGTTCCTTGTTTGGTTGTGGGCTTAGAGGGGATTCACCCAACCTATTATCCATTCGATCGTAGTTATATATATGTTTCATATACATTAAGTCATCATAAGGGGTACCAGGTATGGGTTAGGGCATAGAACAATAATTCAATGAACAGTTTTCTAGTACAAAACACACTTTTCAAATCAGAACTTTTGGTATACAAAACTAGAAACGTACCAGTAAAGGGTTTAATCCATTTTATTAAACCATTTTATCTTAAAGGAACTTAGGTGATTAATTCTATAATACCTTAGTTTATACATCAGGGTTATATATAATTAATAACTGATAGACAGTTAGATGTGTGTCTTCCTGTTCCTTGTTTGGTTGTGGGCTTAGGGTAGATTCACACAATTAACTATCTATTCCATATTAGATTATATATAGCTAGTATAAACTAAGTGATTATAGAAGGTACCACTATGGTTACTATTTTTAATATAAGAAATAAGGGTTTTCTTAAAGCATCTTTTCATCAACTATAAAGAATCTATTGTAATTAACTCTGTGAGTACTAAGTGAATACACCAGGGTTATATACAATAGGATCTAACAACCAATGGGATGTGTGCCATCCGCCCCATTTCCTGTTCCTTGTTTGGTTGTGGGCTTACGGAAGATACACACAATCGATTGTTTGTTTACTCTGAGTTCTATATAACTTGTATCCATTTAGTACTCGTAGAAAGGATTGTAGAGTTATTTTTACTTATCTTTCAACAAAGCAGGAAATATAGGATTTTCTGGGGGAACAGACGAACTTTTCTAAACAAAACTTGCAACTTACTAAATTTTCTACAACTTACTTACATCACTAAAATCTTATGAATTCACTAGCCTAATTGCTGATCAACTCTTTCAAAATAACTACTATTCTCAGAAAACTAGTAGACAGGTACTCGCACTGAGAATTCAGAAGATGGAACATAATAGCTTCAAGTCATGTTTTGTTATTTTCTTATGATATTTTATGTTTTGTGAACACACACATTCTAAACACTTTCTTTCTAATGAAATGGTTGTTTATTACTTTGATTACTATGATGCATGTCTTCTGATATTAGACATGACGTCCTCCGCCCCCAAACGTTTCCGCCGTTCTGGTTTTGGGGTGTGACAGATAGTGGTTGTTGTGTGATGGGAGGTTCTGAGGACCCCATTTGAGATTCAGAGTTTCCTATGTCTTGCTGGGTGTTATCGTAGATTTATCCAGGATTTCTCTAAGATCGCAGTGCCTTTGACCTGCTTGACGAAGAAGAATGTGACTTTTCAGTGGGGGCCTGATCAGCAGTTGGCTTTTGAGACTCTGGGATAAAGATTGTGTGAGGCCCCAATTCTCATGCTCCCCGATAGATTAGATGGTTTTTTGTTTATTGTGATGCCTCTATTTCAGGGTTGGCAATTGACCTTATTTAGAGGGGTCATGTGATTGCTTATACTTCGAGAGAGTTAAAGCCTCATGAGGCGAGTTATCCTACGCATGATTTAGAGTTAGGGGTTCTGGTTTTTTACTCAAGATTTGGAGGCACTATATGTATGGGGTTAAGTGTACTATTTACACTGACCATAAGTGTTTGAGGTACTTCATGGATAAGAAAATTTTGAATATGCATCAGTAGAGGTGGTTGGATGTGGTTAAGGACTATGATTGCAAGATTTTGTACCACCCTAGGAAGGCCAATATGGTGGCCGATGCTCAGAGCCTTAAGGAAGTGGGTGCTCTTAGAAAGGATTTTTGTTTGAGGATGGTTATTACTTCACCTTTGTTGGATTTGATCAGAAAGGCTTAGGTGGAGGGATTGAAAAATGAGAATCGGAGAGTCGACCGAATCAGGGTCAGATTCCTTTATTTGTTGGAGATAATCGAGGTTTGCTGACTTAATGCGGTAGAGTCTGGGTTCCGACTACTGGTGGGGTGAGATAGATAGTTCTGGTGGGGACACATAAGTCACAGTTCTCAATCCATCCCGGGGACACAAAGATGTATCGAGATCTGTAGTTGATTTATTGGTGGAACTATATGAAAAGGGAGATAACATGCCTTGTCGAGTGGTTCCTGACTTGCAAGAAAAGTCAAGGCCAAATAATAGTGACCCTATGACAAGATGCAGCTGTTAACCATTCCAATGTGGAAGTGGGAAGAGATTGCCATACATTTCATCACAAAACTAGCAAGGATGACAAGTGGAGTTGATTATATCTGGGTCATTATGGATAGGTTGAGCAAGAGTTCTCATTTCATATTGATTGCCGAGAGTATATCTTTTTAGAAGCTAAACGAAATCTATATTCGGGAGGTGGTAGTTTGACATGGAATGCCAGTTTCAATGGTCTCAGATCGGGATGTTTGTTTTACTTCTAGATTTTTGGGGAAGTTTCATCAGGAGTTGGGTACTCAGTTGCATTTTAGTACATCATATTACCCCTAGATCGACGGTCAGAGTAAGTGGACAATTCAGACGCCCGAAGATATTCTTCGGGAATGTGTTTTAGATTTTGGATGAATTTAGGACACTGAACTCCTACTAGCCGAGTTCTCATACAATCACAATTATCATGCCAGTATTGACCGACCACCATTTGAGATGTTGTGTGGGAGGAGATGTAGGACTTTGGTTTGCTGGGACAAGGAAGGGAAACAAATGGGGAGTACTGAGGTAGTACTCAAGAATACGAAATTGATTATGTAGGTGTGTGATAGGTTGCGAGTCGCATACAGCCGACAAAAGAGCCATGTAGACCGGCGACGTTCGGACCTCGACTTTCAGGTAGGAGACTTGGTGCTTCTAAAGGTGTCACCTTGGAAAGGTGTCATCCAATTTCGGAAGCGGGGCTAGCTGGGCCACAAGTTTATTGGTCTCTTCAGGTTTTCCGCCCAAGTAGGCAAGATTGCATACCGGTTGGATTTGCTTGACCAGTTTAGTAAGATCCACAACACCTTCCATGTTTCTCAACTCCGAAAGTGTGTGGCCGATGAGTTTGCTGTTGTTGTCTTGAATGGCATTAACGTTCATGATCGCCTGAATTATATGGAGAGACTAGTGACAATCTTGAATCGGAAGAAAAAATTCATGCGCAACAAGGTGGTATCTTTGGTCAAGGTCCAATGGCAGCACCGGAAAGGTTCTGAATGGTCTTAGGAGTCTGAGGCTGAAATGCAAGAACACTACGCTGAGTTATTTGTAGATAGGGACTTCAAGGATAAAGTCCAATTAAACTGGGGGGGGGGGGGTGGGGGAGATTTGAAACATGCATTCTAGGTATGAATTATATTTCTGTTTTTATTTTAAAAGGAGTGGCCACAACATGGTAGATCATCACAATGATGTGCCATATCAGTTTGGATCACTAGATTTGAATGACCCACCACGGTGTAGTCTTGAGGAACTATGACGTGGCAGGTGCTTTTTAGTGAAAACCCAAATTTTCGGGCTTGGACCCTATTTAAGGAACATTTAGGCTAGGTTTTCAGCCTCCATCTTCCTCCCAACCTCCGAAACCCTAACCCTAGCCTCCATTGAAGTTGTGAGCTCATTCTTTGTGCATTTTGGTGATTTTAGAAGGAGAAGGAAGCTTTTGGTGAGGTGGTTTCATGGAAGGCATCATTTCTTGTTTTTTCCCCCTTTTCCATGATTTAGATGGACTTAAGTGATAGGATCTCATAAAGTTTGCAACTTTATGAATCTCTAGGTCAAAATGAGAAACTAGTGTTTTGGAATTGGATCATAATCAAGTTTTTATGTCATGCATGGGATTTTAGTCATTAAACCATATTTTTTTTCCTAAAATGGAAAAAGGATGTTTTGTACATGCAATTCCATAAAGTGATGATTTTTCAGGTCACTTTGGAGTGTAAAACCATTCAGGAAACTTTAGAGGTGCAACTTTAAGGATTTGGTTCTTAATGATAATCTTGTGCATTAAGTCACCACTAGTGGCTGGGTTTGGGAGTTTGTCTTATGGAATGGTTTGATGGATAAAGTTGGAAACTTTACCCACCATGACCACGGAAAGGACCAGATGTCAGCTTGGAGTTTTTGTAGTTGAAGGAAAAAGTATATAATAGGTTAAGCTGTTCAAAAATATCACCACGATGTGGTTGAGGTCGTCACCGCGTGGTGACTTGGTCTAGACTAGTCTGTTTTGGCGGTTTGTGGTCACAATGTGGCCAAGGAGGACACGTCGTGGTGGCTAGTTGGGTTGAATTTTGACTTTCGATTTTGACCTGGATTTTGACCAAAGTTTGACCTAGGGGTATTTAGGGTATTGTGATATGTATTATATGCTTTTGGTCACTATATTTATAAAGGTGACCGGCAGAGTCGATTCTGGAGTAACGTGTTGTTTCAGTTGTTCATTATTTGTGAGGTGAGTCTTCACAATGTATCTATGGGTTGAAGGCACCAATGTCGGCCCATTATTGTGTTATTTAGAGTGATAGTTGTTCTGTGGCTTATATGAATTTTTATGATGGGTTGAATGAAAACCCAGGACAGGGCCTACTATTGTATGATTGGATTGAAAGATACCCTAGGGCAAGGCTCTAGGGTAGGGCCCACGTTTGATGATCGGGTTGAAGTACACCACAGGGCGGGGCCCATATGTGTATATCATGTTGGTTTATACCACCTGGTTAAGCCCAATTGTAAGTTTTGGTATGTGGTACTTTTGGGAACTCACTAAGCTTTGTGCTTACAGTTTGTGTTTATAGTTTTAGGTACTTCCGTTCGAAAGGGAAGGGTCCGGCATGATGGCAGAACATCATCCCCTTATGATTTCTGCATTTTGAAAAATTGTAATGTGATGTTTTGAATATTATATTTGACAGTGTTTTTTGGAATAATCAATGAATGGAATTGATAATCTTTAAATGAAAATTTTTATCTTCGTTTTTGGGCTGTCACACCAGATTTCATTTGCTGATTTTGAAGAGCTCACAAGTCTGAAAGTGTTAGACGAAAATGCAATACGTAACTCTTTTGCTGCCCTTAAATCATGTGAAGTCTCTCATTCTCATCTTTGGTTAAATCAATATGATTAGCAATTATATCATCTAATTTAGCTTGAGTATAAAGAAAATGTTTTTTCTTTGTGGATTACCATGGACTACTAGTGATTAATTTCTAGATGTACAAACCATGAGTTATAATTCCATTTCAAATAATAGAACCCAAACTTCATAAGCTTTAGGAAAGATATTTGGAATTCTAGTAGTAGATCTAGTACTACTTGGTAGGTTGAAAGTGATTGATTCAGAATTATCTTTAGACATGATTTTAGTTTAAATTTTGAGTAAGAATTAAATCACTAAGCAAAAACAGAATTCACACCCAAACAAGATTTAGAACTATAGTTTCTAGACCAAATTGCAATTTACATGCAAAATGCATAACAAATCTATAAATTCAAAGAAAAAAATGAAAACTCTAAGGACACAAACGTATTTAGGGATTTGAAAAGAGCTCTGAGAAATCCTTGTTCTAATGCCATATGTAGGATCACTGAGAATCTAAAAGACAGAAATCATGCTTGCTAAAACAATATTGAAAGATCACAACAAGGTAAATAAGATCTGAATTTGATTAAAGAGTAAAGAGATGCTCGATTACCGCTCCTCATGATTATGTTTTATAATGTGGTTCTGGGAAGTCTCTGATAATAATTGTATTGAAAACCTTTTTGTAATAACATTATGAAAATGGGTTGATTTTTAAAAGTTAAAATTTGTTGATATTTTATGGTCATTACAAGTTGGTATCAGAGCCTTGGTTTGAGTGAATTGGAGGATCATTCGTGTGAATCCAGTCTCAAATCAAGGAGAGTTTTCAAAAGAGAATTTAATATGGTTTTCAAATTGAGTAAAAAAGAGGACGCGGAGGTACGATCAGCCGGATTCAGTAAGTAGCCCCAAAATACCATGCAAGTTATTTGTTTATGTGATATGATAATACAGCATGCTAGTACTAGGCTAGGGATCTTCAGGATTGCATGATAGTATTGTTGGATTAGTGTCTAAGTCCATAACTATTTTGGTATGTGCTTGACCCGATGATGCATGGTCCTTTTGGGTTGCCTTCACCAAAGCAACTTGATAGGATGAATTATGGAGAGAAAGGATTAAATATGGTTTATTAATATATTATGGGAATAATATATTAAAGGAGAAATCATATTGTTTAATTAATATTTGTCAAGAATTATTAAGAATTAAGTTTGTGACTAAAAGAGATTAATTAAACTTAAGGGACTGGAATTGTAATTATAAGATAATTGCAATTGGGCTATGGATTACCTTATTATTATAAGGTTGGACGAATTCTATGGGGAAACCCATAAGAAATCTTCCAAGGCCTTTAGGAAAGGAATCCATGGGATGCTTAGGGCTTAAGCAGTGAGATTAGGGTTTCCTAGTTTAAAACCCTAATAGCCTACATCTATATATAGCACCCTTAAGCCTCAAAAATGTGGACAAGCTTCCTTCTAGGGTTTCCACACGTTTTTGAGAGCCTCCTTTTCTTCTCTTCTTCATCCTCTTGCTCTTGGTGTTTGTGAACCATTAGAGGAGTGATATTTGTGACTCTAAGCTTTCTAAAGTTATTACAAGAAGGAATTGTTATTGTTATTGCTACATAACAATCAAGGTAATATCTTAAACCCATTATTATGTTAATATGGATTACGATATGCTAGATTTAGGGTTTATAGTCTTGGATGAATTGCATGTACAATAGAGAAACCTAGATCCAATTATTAGGGTTTGTATGAGCACATAGGATGTTCTTATGACTAAAACCCATCAGTGGTATCAGAGCCTAGATTGGTTTCTATTGTATTGATGTTTTTTACGTTTGTTCAAGTTGAAAAAATTCGATTTTTTGAAATTGCGTGATGAACTCGGCGAGTCACATTGTGGACTCGGCGAGTCCATATGGGTACTCGGCGAGTTCGAGCGTTAGAAAGAGTGGATTTCGGGATTTCTTGTTGTTTTTCTCATGGATAATTGCCTTATCCGTTTTAGATCAATAAAATCCGATTTTAGTCAATTTTATGAGTATATCCTTGATTAAACACAAGATAATTACCAATTGATTAGATAATAACTTCCTTATATGATTAAAGTTGATTATTTGTATTAATTAGGTAACTTATTTTGCAAGTAATTGAAATTAGGTCAAATATAGAAAATGATGAAACTAATTGTTTAATTTATATTATTTGTTATTAGATCCTTATGTTATGAAAAATTTGAATTTTCCCCTTTAGGTTTTATAGTTTAAATTTGAACTTAAAAGTTTAGTTTTGAAATTTAAATAGTTAAAACCCAAATGTTTTGAAGAGTTTCAAAACTTGCCCTCAAGTTTTGGAATTTAAATTTTGATTAAAAATTTAATTTTGATGTATATTTAAATTATAAACCCTAATGTTTTGAAATGTTTCAAAACTTGTCCTCAAGTATTTGGAATTTAAAAGTTGGTTAATAAATAAAAGAGGTTTAATAAATCCATAAAGTTTTGGTTTACAATTTCATTGAATTAAAAGTATAATCGTTAAATTTAACCACAAAGTATTTTAAAAGTGTAAAACACACCATATACTATATATAACATTAAAAGTCTAACATTATATATATGTATGAGTAAAAGTCAGTCTTACCGCTAGTAGGCCTCATTCATAAAGCTGGTCTATAAGGGGTGTTTAAGGAAATTGCTTATAATATGGCGATTGAATGGGTATCCACTCTTACCCACCACACTCTTGACTAGTGGAGGGTCGTTAGCCGAACGGGTAGGATAGGACAAAACCTTCCATTATAAGTATAATGAAGTACAAAAGTTACTAAATGTTTTACAAATTCCCAATCTTAGTTACTTAGGCAAAAGTAAATTGATGCAATTCCATGAAATTACACTTTGTGCCCTTGCGAAGACGTTAGTGGAGTGTGTGTGGTTTACCGGCACACTAAATGGTTCTAAGAAAAGGTAGCAAAGAGTGACTCAATGTTTGTCATAGTTCGGTGGAGCGTGTGTGGTTTACCGCACATCGAATAGGTGATCATAACATGTGAGGGCACCATGTAAGTTTGCATGGTAATCCACACCCGCTTTGTGATCCTCGGCATCCCAGTCACAAACTAGAGGGGCATATCGAGATTTAAACATGTCATTGAAATGTTCAATGAATCTCAAAGGATCTAGGAGTTTTCATAAACTGAAAACTTAAATTTCTTTTTCGTTTTTCATGGTGGAAAATTAGTGAATCATCATTCAGTTACCTTCAAATATTCTGCAACTAGATTACGGCATCCCTTTTCTAGGTTGTAGCGTATTGTGTTGGGTCCTAACCTTAGTATCTTATTTGGGTGATTTACTAAGGACCCAATCAATCAACTAACTTGAATTTGTTTTCCTCCCATTTTGTAGATGTCAAAGTTCGACAACTATGGTCTTCCCAAGTCCCGTGGAACAAGCATTCCACATGAAGATGATATTCCACGATTCAATCGAGGAACAAGAAATCATGCATCACTTCCTCCTCGTCCTCCAATTATTCTCCGTAAACCACAAGATCAAAGAATTGAAAGGTTCAATGTCACAAAAGCCCTGTTGGAAATGAAACATGAAGATGGTAAATCCGTGTGTGCCCATGTTCTAGGAATGAAATCACACATTGATAGGTTGAGAATGTTGGGTGTGTCATTCCTGGATAAATTGGTTGTGAACTGGGTTCTGCAGTCACTTCCCGAATCATATAATGAGTTCAAAAGAAAGTATTATATGATGGATCATGACGAAAGCCTCATTGACCTAACTTACATGCTCATTGCTGCTGAATCAGAAATGAAAGCAATGGAGTGTATTTGTTGGGAAAGTCAACCAACCATGCTTCCGAGGAGGTTGTAGGAGAACCAACCTGCGTTTGCTGCCAAGAGAAAAGGCATTGGATACAAGTCTACCCTAAGAGCCTGAAGAGTCCAGAAGATGTGAGAGTCAAAGAGTATGGTTGTACTTCAGGTAAAATCCATTATCTAACTCGATTAGGTTCGTATTCATTGATTCTTAATACATAATGCGATAAGATTGCATTGGAATGTTTTGAAGGATCGATGAAAAGAGAGGAAGCTTGATGAAAGAGCAAGACCAGTCTAATCACGAAGAAATGGATCTTGATCACATAGATTCGAAGATTAGATTTTGAGCTTAGATAGAGTTGTTAGGAATATTTATTAGATAGTTTTTCAGTTGATTTTGCATTGTATGGACAAATGTTTTCCGTTGACTTTTATAAATAAAATAAATTTTGTTTGACGTGTTTATTTATTTCCTTGCAATGAAATCGTTATGAAATATTGATGTTCGTATATTTACAACAAATGGATGTTATTCTTAATTATGTTTACCAAATAGGGAAAGTTTCCCATCGCCCAAGTTTCTATTGGATAGAGATTTGGAATCGTACAATAAGAATTGTATGATGAATGAATAAACTTTCACATTTGGAAATTAGACTAATTCGTTGACAAAGTGTCAAGTGAAGGACAAGGAGATCGAGTACACAAGGATATGTGTTGACCAAGTCCACCGTAAGAGTAACAAAGATATTCGTCATGATTTACTAAAAGTTTAGCAAATATGATTACACTTATAAGATTAAGTGTAATTCTGAATTGATTGTAAAAGTTTAAATCAGTAAGCAGAATGAATAAGAAGAATCAAGTAGGCAGAAAGATAAAAGTTTCTCTATTCTAAGAAGAAGGGAGAGTACCTTTTATTATGTTTTATGATAGGTCTTAATGATTAAGAACCATATCTCAATTGATCCTCTAAGTAAGTCTTAGTACAATTGTATGTCTAAGAAGAGGAATCAAGAATTGAAGAAATGGTTAAATCAAGAAGTCAATCATACTTCATTCCAAAACAAGTCTTAGAGTTAAGATTGTGACATTGAGTAATAAGAAGGTTTATAACATTCATCAAATGAGGAAAGTTGTGATGTCTTGGATAAGACAAAGACCAACTAGGACCTATTTATGAAGTGTTTTGATAAAAACTACACTAACTCTTGAATATTTGTTTGTCAAGAAATATTTATTGACCAGAGAATCTTATATGTCAAGGAGTCAGTGGGAGTCTTAACTGTCTTGAAGGGTTTCAAGAACAAATCAAAATAAACCTTATCTAACATCACTAGCACACGACTTAAGGTTTACAACCTATCGTGTTAACATTATTTTGTTTATATGCCATTCCAATAGAGTTAATTATGCATGTGAGCCCAACGATTCTCATTTTAATGCATAAAAGGTAAGGAACTTTATCAATGAATGGTACATTGATGAGAAAGGGTGAGATGCTTAACTACTTCGAAGACATGGTGGGCAGTAGTGCTACCATAAGGCAAGAAATCAAGATTAAAAAAGTTCGATCCACATGAGTTTGAATTTGTCGTAAACCTTCGTTTTGACAAATTCACATGGATAGGAACACATACACATTAAAATCTAAGTGTCATAAGATTTTTTCCTTCATGAAAATGATTGTGAGAAAATGCTTTCACTAAGAGAGATTTTAAGAAGATAGCAATTGTAAAATTCCATTTCAAATTTGATTATGGTTACGATATCCCTCTCCATGATTCGAGTTGTGAGATTTGGAAATTAGTCTTAATTGTCTAAGACACATATGAGGTACCTTGGATAAAGGTGTATGAGATTAAGAAGCCTTGATAAAGGATTATCAAAGCATTAAGTATTAGAAACATGAACTTAAGAGATTCAATAGGGATTGTTTTTCTGGAAGTTAAGCTGTTTTTGAATACATGTCAAAGCTAGTGGGAGCATAAGTGTTATGTTTATAATAATCATCATGATAAGTGGGAGCATAAATGTTATGATTGTATGATTATTAAGGCAAGTATTGCAAGTTAGCAATATTAATTATAGAAAACAAGGGTCAAACTTTGCAAAGTTGTAAGAGTTGAATAGTTGTTTTGCTATAATTAAGGGAGAGAATATTATGCTTCATTTCAAATCTAAAGGCTTAGGTTGTGGAATGTTAATAAATTTAGTCAAGGATACATATTGTGTTCTTAAATTTCGATTATGATTACGGCATTCCTCTTCATAATTCGAATTGTGAGAACATAGTACATAGAATATTATGGCAGAAGATTGATAAAGTATCAAATCTTTATGTAAGACATTATGAATCGTGTCCCATACGCTTCGGGTATAGGATTGATTGCAAATGCTATAATATTTGACCCTTCTAAAATTTTCCAAATGTCTAGCGCATTTAGAGGGAAAAAGGACAAGAATCGTTTTGACTAAGATAATTAAACAACTATCAAAGGACAATCCAAAGTTCGCCGAGGATTGGTCGCTTGTGAGTAGTTGGAAGTATAGTATTGGATGGAATATATCAACATTATTATGAATAGATAAGATTCTATTAAGAATAAGTTGTCATATGGTAAGTATGGAAAGGTTTCCATATTGGGAGTTAGATATTGAGAATCTATGTCTAGATTAGAAACTTTATGCAAAAGGATGTTCAAAGAAATGTTCTTTGAGTAAAAGACATCACATCTATGGAATTGTCTTGTAACAATCTTCAATAGAGGACTTTGTAATTTCATTGGCAATAGTCATTGTGACTTTAGTGCAGTAACATTACAAAAGGATCATTGCATAAAATATTAGAATCTAACATATTCTATAAGTGGCAAAAATTGGATATTCTATCACTTGTGGAAAGGATTTGGAGTTGTGAAATGAGTATAATTGGAAATGTGTTCATTTGATCTATTTCACTAAGTAAAAACCATAGGTAAACATTGTGTGCATGCTGAGAGCATGGGACAAGTGTTGTAATTCAAGTAAGAAGTTGATTACCCGAAATGACAAATAATGAGTAATCGATATAGTGATAAATAAAAGGTGTTTTATTTATACTCAAAGGTTTGAGGCCATATGGTATTAGTATTATTCTTGTGTTTCACTTTGCATGTTTTGACTTCCTGAATAATTTAATTGGTCAAAAACAGTCAAATTATTCAAACGAGCCACTGTTGTTCATATGTTGGAAGTAGGTATGAATGAAGATTGTCGTGAATTGGTGTGTGGATTGTCTAAAGAGCATTAGACATAAGAAAATGTTTGTTGCAACGTTCATGAGTGCTTATGAATATGATTTTAGCATTGGATTAAACCCACGCTCACTTGGATCACTTCATGGATTTTTATCACGAGTGATTGGTGAGACGATAACATCTTATATTTTTGAAACTGAGATGCGTGAGTTGTATCTTGCGAGTCGGTTGCATATTGATGATATGTAAACACACCAGTAACTTGTTGTCATAAAACATATTGTTGTGTGTAATTAGGGTTTGTATGAGCACATAGGATGTTCTTATGACTAAAACCCATCAAGTATTGCCTGATTTGTTATGCCTGCTAGCCTAGGGTTTCTTTCTTTATGAGATTTCCAGTGTTCCTCTAGGAGTGAGGATTGAGCACTTGTTATGTATGTTTTTCACTAGGGTGTTGTGGTAGTACTTAATACAAATATGGGTAGGGGTGGAAGGTAGTATGGTCCCGTACTACTGAAAGAACAGGACCCATACACGTATCAGGGAAACCATGACCTCGAGGGTTGAGTTAGGAGTTGGTTCCCAGGTTAGTAGGAAGTGTCTGAGATTTTGTGGTGTTTTTCAATATGGTGGTCACGAGGCATGTTGGGAGCGTATTCGGGTTAGGATTAGGAGCAGGAGCGGGAGGTCATGGCAAGTCAGTACCGCCCGAGGTTATTGGTCTGATGAACACAGGTGAGTTGGATGCTTGGATTCATGAGATCCTGCATGATGAGGTTGTTGCGTTGTTCCGGGCCGAGCTACCGGAACTGTTTGGGTCGATGAAGACCGCCATGGTTGAGTATTTTGATGAGCGTTATGCGGCTCTCACAGAGACGGATGCCGCGACGGCTACATCGGCTGTAACAGCAGCAGGGGGATGAGATGGTAGAGGTTTCCAGTATCGGGACTTCGATAATACGAAGCCCCCTACCTTTGATGGAGTTCAGCACCCGATTGTCGCTATGAGATGGTTGTTAGACGTGGAAAAGGTGTTTCTTCACGTGTTCATGCCCTGCTGATAAGAGGGTGAGGTGTTCTATGAACCTGTTGAGGCTCGGGGCGAAGGATTGGTGGAGCTTGACCACGGGGTCATATTCGGATGCGCAGAAGGCTGTGGTTTCATGGGATCAGTTCCGAGAGATGTCCAACACTCATTATGTTCCGCGGGTTGAGAGGGAGAGATTGGCTCAGGAGTTCCTTGAACTGAATTAGGATTCGGAGTCGGTGACGGAGATCACCAGGATGTTCACTGAGAGGGCGATATTTTTTGCCCCGAGTTTGCTTCGGAGTAGGCATGTCCTGATATTTGAGTATGCTCAAGAGGGATATCAGGCAGATTATGTCTACGCAGAGGTGCGAGACCTTGTTAGAGTTGCAGGAGGCCGCCAGGCGGCATGAGTTGGAGATTGAGGTGCAATTGCGAGAGCAGAGGCAGGCTCAGTTGCAGTCGCAGCCGCCGCCGAAACGGTCTAAGACCGTCGATTCTAGATTGGGAGATCAGAGCAGCCACACTTATGGGAAGTGTGGGAAGGGTCACACCGGAGTTTGTAGGTCCACTGGTGCATGCCGCAAGTGCGGAAAGGAGGGGCACTATGCGAAAGATTGTCGGCAGGCAGCCCTGGGTCAGGATTTGAGGATCTATTATCATTGTCATCAGGTTGGGCATTTGAGGGTTAACCATCGACAGCTTGCTGCAGGACCGGTGCATGCTCTAGCACCGACCACATTGAGGATCACGGTTGAAGGTCAGGGTGGAGTAGAGCCCCCAAGGGCTCAGGTTCGTGCTTTTCAGCTTATCGCATAGGAGGTCAGGGCAGTGCCAGATGCAGTTGCGGGTATGTTTCTTTCTTGATGTCTTGTTATTTTATGATTATTGTGGAGTATCGTTTATCTGCTACTATCGTTATGTGGTTTTTGGTATTGTATTCATTGTTTTGAGGGTTATGGTATGATTATGGGTTTAGTGTTGGGAATTTTGTTGATTATCATTCATGAGGGTTTATTAGTGGAAATCTGGTGTCTGCTCTGAATGTCCCATAGTCTGAGGAGTGGTAGCCGAAGATCAAGTTCTTTCAAGCCCGGGATGATCAGTGTTGATATGCGGTTTTTTGAAGGTTGCTCGTTCTAGTGGGAATCAGTTCGCGTGTAAGTGTTTGTGTTGTGTAGGGTTGCTGAGGGAGATCGGTGATGGCGACCGGTGGTTGATAGTCAGTGCTCTAAGTGGGGGAGAATTGGAGAATTCTCTGGAAGATCGATGAGCATGAGAGGTTGTTTAGTTGCATGCGATTCATCAGTGTTTCTATAAGCCAAAAACGTAGGCTGGTATGAGTAAGTCGCAGGCGTGCGGGGCGGAATACAGACCATGGGTGATTAAATGTTGAGGCCTGGGATCGGGCCGGGATTGAGTATGTAGGATGGAGGTAGATTTTGGAACCCTAGAAGCCTAGAACAGTATGCATGGGAGAGTTTCCCGGAGGGATAACTCGAAATGTTGATTGCTAGTTGAGCGGTCCGGATAGACTGAAGGCCGGTAGGCGTACCAGTCAGGCCGAAGGCTCGTAGAATGGTCTAGCCAGGCTGAAGACCCTGGAGGGCGGTCCAGATCTGCTGAATGTTCTGAGAGTGGTCCAGATTGGCTGAAGGCCTGGTAAGACGGTCCAGTCATGCTGAAGATTCTACACGTGTCGTTATATCAGTATGAGGAAATAGATTGAGTGTGTCGCGATATGTTAGCGTTAGAAGTTCTGGCCCCGGGTATTGATCATGGTGGGTGGAAGGTATAGCATGGACTTGATAGTCCTTGCGAGCGGATCCAGAGTATGTGTGGTGCATAGGATAGCGGTTATCCTATAAGAGAATGGTGTAGTATTGAGTAAGCACCGTGGCACTTGTGGTAGTGTGAAGGCAGCCAAGTGGATTTCCTCGATAAGGGAAAGGAAAGGAGTGTAGCACCGAGAGGGAGTGTAAGTTCACGGAAGTGAAAGCAGTAGTGCAGAGTTATGATTGGGGTGTTCCAATCATGGTTGATGAGCAGTGTCTCGGCGACTGTGGTATGGAATCACATCCGAGTTGGATGTTTTCTGAGGCTCGAAAGGAATGAGGGGATGGAATCTTAGATCTCCAATTCGATTTTGATTTATGTGGTGGAAATTGCGCCTGGGGGATGATAGAGCCAAATCCGCATCGGTTTGAAATTGCGTCGGAGAACTCTTGGGAGTTGCTCTGAGGCTGAAGGATGTGTCGTCCTTCAGCCTGGAATGGATAAAGTTGGGCTCAGACCGGGGAGTTCCGGTGGCTTATGGATTTTTTCTAGCTCGTATGGGTTGAGCTGTCATTGTGTTAGAAGCGAGTGATGTATCATGGAGTGGTACTCAGTTGAAAAGTGTGGTTCTCAGAGGATGAGGTCGGCAACCAGCTTGAAGCGGTGCTAAGAACGCCGGAAGAAAAGCGAAAGTTAGGTTTCGAGTTTCGATTGTTGTGTCTTGAGGTACCTGGTCTGGTGAATGCCAGGTGGTGCACTGCGGGAGAAGTTATGGAGTCGAGTTGCCGTAGGCTTCGAGGGCGAAGCCTAATTTAAATGGGGAGAATTATAACGCCCTGTTCTTAAAGTACTTATTTATGAGACCTGAGATTTAAGAGGAAGGGTATTTTGGTCCTTTTATGGGAAATGGGTTTCATCCGAGAAGGTTTCGTACCAGGGCATGTATCTAGAAGCGTAGGGCTTCTCGCCACCTCTTCGTGGATATAAAGTTCATCGAAAATGGAGCTAGAATGAGGGAGTTATGGGACTTTGAAGATTTTGGCATTTATGGCCCTTAATGGAAAAGGTTGGCAATGGAATCCATGCATGCATGAGCACGCGCGTGGGTACGCCCAACGTAGGCTGGGTTACGCCCAACGTAATGGGTAAATGGACACGGGTGCAAGGTCGAGTACGCCCAGCGTACTATAGGTACGCCCAGCGTACTCTCAGAGTTCTAAAACCCTAAAATTAGGGTCAGCCACTATATAAGGAACGTAATGGTTCTTACCCTAGTGTCCATAAGCACTCTCTTAACCTCTGAAACCCTAGATACCCATTCTACATCCATTTTTGGGTGTGTTTGGCCTTGGAAAGCTTGTTTTGGCAAAAGAGAGGCTAGAAGAAGAAAGAGGAAGTTGTCGAAGAAGTATTTGAGTGGCTGGAGCTTTTAGATCTGGAAAGACATCATCCTTTGGAGCCTATCTAAGGTATAAAGCTTCTTGCTGCATTTATATTGTGTAGGTCTATGTGTTGTGAAGCTTTGACACCATTCTTTTCCCAAAAGTCCTCATCTTGATGCATTTTTCGAGTTGGTCGAGATTATCTGTCCTTTCAGACCTTAGGAGAGGTCTTGAGTGAGAAAAATGAGGTCCCAAGGGTTGTGGTTGTTCCATGTGTGAGATAAGTAGGTCCTAATGGATTAAGACCTTGGGTTAAGATCTTACTAGACATCCCAAGCAATAAAGTTTAAGACTTTATGAATCCTAGGCATATTTGATTTATGGATCTGAAGTTTGGACTTAAGAGCTAAAGCCATTAAGATGTTATGAGATGTTGTAGTCCAACGGAGTTACACCCAGCGTAGCGGGTCTGTGTCCCGATTCCGTTTCGCGAGCATCATGGTACGCCCAGCGTACTCCCTTTGTTGGGTTTTCATTTTGGGCCTTAGAGATTGGGCTGTTATTGGGATGTTGGATTTTGGGCCGTGATTGGACATTATGGATGGTGTATTGTGGACTAATTAATTATTATGGACCATGGGTCTAGACGCATTTGGTGAGGTGGGCCCAATTTAGGAAATTGGGCCAATATTGGGCTTTGCTTCGGATTTTTGGTCTTTGGGCTATTAGTGGGCTTGAGAGCTTATCTAGTGTTGGGCCTTTCATAATTTGATTGTGGCCCTTAGTCATGGGTCAGATTGAGTTAACGGTAAATTGGACAATTTACCCTTAGAAGGATATTGTGCTTGGTTTAATGATTATTTTTGCTTCTTCGGTTAGTTCGGGATTTTCGGTGAGGTGGTGATTCGGGAATCTGCTTCTTCTGTTCAGAGTTCCGGCAGTTGTGAGGTAAGTTATCCTCATTATATCAACAGGGTCTAAGGCACGAAGGCCGTCCCTTTATCGGATTGTAATCCAGGTATTGTTTTTATGTTGTTGTTTTACTATGTTTGCATCCTGGTAGTTAGGATGGTATATGTTAGAGACCTGGTTAAGGTCGGTATCCTGCTTAGAGTATGTCATATTATGTGATTTGCTAGATCGGTTTCATTAGATGTAAAATGTTATATGATTGTATGTTTATTTGCACATGGTTGTTTGAATGGGGTCGGGTTGAGCTGGGACCTGCTTTGTGCTGTAGGCCAACATATCCAGGGCGGACCAGTTGTCCCGAACGCCTAGCGAGCGGTCCGGATAGGCTGTAGGCCCCACGAGGGCGGAGCAGATGTGTCGAGGCTCGGAGAGTAGACCAGGCCGACTGAAGGCCCGGTGCGGGCGGACCAGTCATACTGTAGACTCATAGAGTGGACCAGGTAGGTTGACAGCCCGGTGCGGGCGGACCAACCATACTACAGACTCGATGGATAAGGCTAGACTCGGAGGGTGGACCAGGTGGACTGAAGGCCGGTGCGACGGACCAGTCACACAGTAGACCGGAAGTGCATGGCTGTTCCGTTTTGTTATGACATGTTATGCGTGGTATATGTGGTTGATATTTTAGGGGTATCTCACTAAGCTTTCGGGCTTACAGTTGTGGTTTAATGTTTTTCAGGTTCTTAAGGAGATCCTGGCAAGGCAAAGGCGTGACAGTACCGCTGCTCATGATTATGTTTTATGATGTGGTTCTGGGAAGACTCTGATAATAATTGTATTGAAAACCTTTTTGTAATAACATTATGAAAATGGGTTGTTTTTTAAAAGTAAAAATTTGTTGAAATTTTATGGTCGTTACAAGTTGGTATCAGAGCATTGGTTTGAGTGAATTGGAGGATCATTCGTGTGAATCCAATCTCAAATCAAGGAGAGTTTTCAAAAGAGAATTTAAAATGGTTATAAAAATGAGTAAAAAGAGGACGCGGAGGTACAATCAGCCGGAGTCAGTAAGTAGCCCCAAAATACCATGAAACTTATTTGTTTATGTGATATGATAGAACATCATGGTAGTACTAGGCTAGGGATCTTCAGGATTGCATGATAGTATTTCCTGATTTGTGATGCCTGCTAGCTTAGGGTTTCTTTCTGTATGAGATTTCCAGTGTTCCTCTTGGAGTGAGGATTGAGCGCTTGTTATGTATGTTTTTCACTAGGGTGTTGTGGTAGTACTTAATACAAATATGGGTAGGGGTGGGAGGTAGTATGGGCCCGTACTACTGAAAGCATAGGACCCATACGCGTATCAGGGAAACCGTGACATCTAGGGTTGAGTTGGGAGTTGGTTCCCGGGTTAGTAGGAAGTGTCTGAGATTTTGTAGTGTTTTTTAGTATGGTGATCACGAGGCATGTTGAGAGCAGATCTGGGTCAGGATCGGGAGCAGGAGAGGGAGGTCAGGGCAGGTCAGTACCGCCCGAGGTTATTGGTCAGATGAGCACAGGCGAGTTGGATGCTAGGATTCATGAGATCCTACATGATGAGGTTTTTGCGTTGTTCTGGGCCGAGCTGCCGGAATTGTTTGGGTCGATCAAGACCGCCATGGTTGAGTATATTGATGAGCGCTATGCAGCTCTCACAGAGACGGATGCCGTGGCGACTACAGTGGCTGTAGCAGTGGCAGCGGGAGTAGCTGGTAGAGGTTTCCAGTATCGGGACTTTGATAATACGAAGCCCCCTACCTTTGATGGAGTTCAAGACCGGATAGTTACTATGAGATGGTTGTCAAACGTGGAAGGGTGTTTCTTCACGTGTTCATGCCCTGTTGATCAGAGGGTGAGGTGTCCTCTGAACCTGTTGAGGCATGGGGCGAAGGATTGGTGGAGATTGACCACGGGGTTATATTCGGATGCATAGAGGGTTGTGGTTTCATGGGATCAGTTCCGAGAGATGTTCAACACTCGTTATGTTCCGCGAGTTGATAGGGAGAGATTGGCTCATGAGTTCCTTGATCTGAAGCAGGATTCGGATTCGGTGACGGAGATCACCAGGATGTTCACTCAGAGGGCGATGTTTTGTCCCGAGTTTGCTTCGGAGCAGGCTCAGATGTCCCGATATCTAAGTATGCTCAAGAAGGATATCAGGCAGTTTGTGTCTACGCAGAGGTGCGAGACCATGTTAAAGTTGCAGGAGGCCTCCAGGCGACGTGAGTAGGAGATGGAGTTGCAGTTGCGAGAGCAGAGGCAGGCTCCAGTGCAGTCGCAGCCGGCACCGAAACGGTCTAAGACCGTTGATTCTAGATTGGGGGATCAGAGAAGCCACACTTGTGGGAAGTGTGGGAAGGGTCACACCGGAGTTTGTAGGTCCGGTGGTGCATGCCGCAAGTACGGAAAGGAGGGGCACTATGCGAGGGATTGTCGGCAGGCAGCCCCTGGTCGGGATTTGAGGATTCCTTATCATTGTCATCAAGTTGGGAACTAGAGGGTCAACTGTCCACAGCTTGCTGCGGGACCGGTGCAGGCTCCAGCACCGGCCACATTGAGGATCACGGGTGGAGGTCAGGGTGGAACGGAGCCCCCAAGGGCTTAGGGTCGTGCTTTTCAGCTTATCGTAGAGGAGGTCAGGGCAGTGCCAGATGCAGCTACGGGTATGTTTCTTTCTTGATGTCTTGTTATTTTATGGTTATTGTGGAGTATCGTTTATCTGCTAGTCTCGCTGTGTGGTTTTCGGTATTGTATTCGTTGTTTTGAGGGTTATGGTATGATTATGGGTTTAGTGTTGGGAATTTTGTTGATTATCATTCATGAGGGTTATTAGTGGAAATCTGGTGTCTAGTCAGAATGTGGCGTAGCATCTTTAGTCTGAGGAGTGGTTAGCCGAAGATCAAGTTCTTTCGAGCCAGGGATGATCAATGTGGATATGTGGTTTTGTGAAGGTTGCTCATTCTACTGGGAATCAGTTCGCGTGTAAGTGTTTGTGTTGTGTAGGGTTGCTGAGGGAGATCGGTGATGGCGATCGGTGGTTGTCAGTGCTCTAAGTGGGGGAGAATTGGAAAATTCTCCGGAAGATCGATGAGCATGAGAGGTTGTTTAGCTACATGGGATTCAACAGTGTTTCTATCAGCCAAAATCGTAGGCTGGTATGAGTAAGTGGCAGGCATGCAGGGCGGAATACAGACCAAGGGTGATTGATTGTGGAGGCCTGGGATCGTGCCGAGATTGAGTATGTAGGATGGAGGTAGAGTTCGGATCCCTAGAGAGCTACAACAGTATGCATGGGAGAGTTTCTCGGAAGGATAACTCGGAATGTTGATTGCTAGTTGAGCGGTCTAGATAGACTGAAGGCCGGTAGGTGTACCACTCAGGCCGAAGGCTCGGAGAACGGTCCAGCCAGGCTGAAGGCCCTGGAGGGCGATCCAGATCTGTTGAAGGTTCTGAGAGTGGTCCAGATTGGCTGAAGGCCTGGTAAGGCGGTCCAGTCATGCTGAAGACTCTGCATGTGTCGTCAGATCGGTACGAGGAAATGGATTGATTATGTCGCGATATGTTAGCGTTAGAAGGTCTGGCCCCTGGAATTGATCATGGTGGGTGGAAGGTAGAGCATGGACTTGAGACTCCTTGCGAGTGGATCCAGAGTGTGTGTGGTGCATAGGATAGCGGTTATGCTATGAGAGAATGGTGTACTATTGAGTAAGCACCGTGGCACTTGTGGTGGTGTCAAGGCAGCCAAGTGGATTTCCTTTGTAAGGGAAAGGAAAGGATTGTAGCACCGAGATGGAGTGTAAGTTCATGGAAGTGAAAGCAGTAGTGCAGAGTTATGATTGGGGTGTTCCAATCATGGTTGATGAGCAGTGTGTCGGCGACTGTGGTATGGAATCACATCCGGATTGGATGTTTGCTGAGGGTCGGAAGGAATGCAGGGATGGAATCTTGGATCTCCATTTCGATTTTGATTTATGTGCTGGAAATTCAGCCTGGGGGATGTTTGAAGGTGTCGTCAGTGTATCGGGTTTTTCCCAACCCGAAGATGCTAGAGCCAGATCCGCATGGGTATGAAATTGCGTTGGCGAACTCTTGGGAGTTCCTCTAAGGCTGAAGGATGTGTCATCCTGTTAGCATGGAGTGGATAAATTTGGGCTCAGACCAGGGAATTCCGGTGGTTTATGGATTTTTTCTAGCTCGTATGGGTTGAACTATTGTTTTGTTAGGAGCGAGTGATGTATCATGGAGTGGTACTCAGATGATAACTGTGGTTATCAGAGGATGAGGCCGGTGACCGGCTTGAAGCGGTGGTCAGAACGTCGCAAGAAAAGGGAAAGTTGGGTTGTGTGTTTCGATGGTTATGTCTTGAGGAACCTGGTCTGGTGAATGCCAGGTGGTGCATTGCAGGAGAAGTTATGGAGTCGAGTTGCCGCAGGCTTCGAGGGTGAAGCCTAATTTAAGTGGGGGAGAATTGTAACGCCCCGTTCTTAAACTACTTATTTATGAGTCCCTGAGATTTAAAAGGAAGGGTATTTTGGTCCTTTTATGGGAAATGGATTTCATCCGAGAAGGGTTCGGACCAGGTCATGTATCTAGAAGCGTAGGGCTTCTCGCCACCTCTTCGTGGATATAAAGTTCATCGAAAACGGAGCTAGAATGAGGGAGTTATGGCACTTTGAAGATTTTGGCATTTATGGCCCTTAATGGAAAAGGTTGGCAATGTAAGCCATGCATGCATGAGGCACACGCGTAGGTACACCCAACGTAGGCTGGGTTACACCCAACGTAATGGGTAAATGGATGCGGGTGCAAGGTCGAGTACGCCCAGCGTACTAGAGGTATGCCCAGTGTACTCTCAGAGTCCTAAAACCCTAAAATTAGGGTCAGCCACTATATAAAGGGCATAATGGTTCTTACCCTAGGCTCCATAAGCACTCTCTTAACCTATGAAACCCTAGATAGCCGTTCCACCTCCATTGTTAGGTGTGTTTGGCCTTGGAAATCTTGTTTTGTCAAAAGAGATGCTAGAAGAAGAAAGAGGAAGTTGTCAAAGAAGTAGTTGAGTGGCTGGAGCTTAAAGATCTGGAAAGACATCATCCTTTGGAGCCTATCTGAGGTATAAATCTTCTTGCATGGCATTTATATTATGTAGATCTATGTGTTGTGAAGCATTGACACCATTCTTGTCCCAAAAGTCCTCATCTTGATGCATGTTTCGAGTTGGTCCAGATTATCTGTCCTCCCAGACCTTAGGAGAGGGCTTGAGTGAGAAAAATGAGGTCCCAAGGGTTGTCGTTGTTCCATGTGTGATATAAGTAGGTCCTAATGGATTAAGACCTTAGGTTAAGAGCTTATTAGACGTCCCAAGCAATAAAGTTTAAGACCTTATGAATCCTAGGCATATTTGGTCTATGGATCTGAAGTTTGGACTTAAGAGCTAAAGCCATTAAGATGTTATGAGATGTTGTAGTCCAACGGAGTTACATCCAACGTAAGCTGAGAGTACGCTTAGCGTAGTGGGTCTGTGTCCCGATTTCGTTTCGCGAGCATCGTGGTACGCCCAGCGTACCAGAGAGGGTACGCCCAACGTACTCCCTCTGTTGGGTTTTCATTTTGGGCCTTAGAGATTGGGATGTTATTGGGCTGCTGGATTTTCGGCCGTGACTAGACATTATGGATGGTGTATTGTGGACTCATTAATTATTATGGACCGTGGGTCTAGACCCATTTGGTGAGGTGGGCCCAATTTAATAAATTCGGCCAATATTGGGCTTTGGTTCGGATTTTTGGTCTTTGGGCTATTAGTGGGCTTGAGAGCTTATCTAGTGTTACGCCTTTCATAATTTGATTGTGGGCCTTAGTCATGGGCTGGATTGAGTTAAAGGTAAATTGGTCAATTTACCCTTGGAAGGATATTGTGCTTGCTCTAATGGTTATTTTTGCTTCTTCGGTTAGTTCGGGATTTTCGGTGAGGTGGTGATTCGGGAATCTACTTCTTCAGTTCAGTGTTTCGGCAGTTGCGAGGTGAGTTATTCTCACTATATCAATAGGGTCTAAGGGACCAAGGCCGATCCTTTATCGAATTGTAATCTGGGTATTGTTGTTATGTTGTTGTTTTACTATGTTTGCATCCTCGTAGTTAGGATGGTATATGTTAGAGACCTGGTTAAGGTCGGTATCTTGTTTAGAGTAGCAGACTTCGAGGACGAAGTCTAAAATTAGTGGGGGGGGGGGGGGGGGGGCGGAGATTTGTAGCACCTGGTTCCTGGTACGTAAAAATTTATCTAAGTAATTTTCATTTTAGCCTTGGACTCGGCGAGTTGTAGGTCCGACTCGCTGAGTAGGGACGCGGTCCGGGGGCACGCTTCAGTTGGCGACTCGGCGAGTCCATATCCTGGACTCGGCGAGTCACCGCTATTTGATGAAACCCTAATTCCAAGGGTTTTCCCCTATTTGAGCTACCTTGTGCGACCCAAGCTCGCCCGCGTTCACCCTCAAAGCGCCCTACATCACACCCTAACTCGTTTCTTGTGAGATTGAAGTGATTAGAGTGATTCCTTGAAGTTTTTGGGAGAAGAAGGAGAGTGGAGCAAGAAGAGGAGAAGGAGACCAGATATCTTGGTGCTATTTCAGAGTTCTCTGAGGTATATCTCTACTCTATTCTGTTTGCATGATTAAAACCCCATTAGAGCACCTTTTGAGCTCTTCTTGAACCTTTTCCAAGCTTGTTCATGAAGTAGAATTCGTAATAGGTTGAGTATCCACTAGAACTAGTCATTTTTGAGCTCCAGAAGCTCAGATCTATAACCTTTATGGGAGTAAATTGCTGGAATGTCCTAGATCTACCTTCTAAGCCATTATTTCGCCCCTAATCCCCATTCTATGCATTTCTACACGTAAAGTTGGAAACTTTACATGTAAACCAAGCCCTAGGAACCCAGATCTATGAATGGCATGAGCTAGATCCAAGGAAAATCGCGTGTATGGTTTTTGCATGTGGCCGACTCGGCGAGTCGTTCATCTGACTCGGCGAGTCGGGTCGCGAGTCCCAAGGTTGTTCCCTTTTGTGTATGCGAGTTGGAGTAGTGAGTTATTGGGTATGGCTCAGTAAGTTGGAAGCCAGACTCACTCATGAAGTAACTCGGCGAGTCAAAGTCATAAGTCGGCGAGTTCATGGAAATCTTCTTGTCTCAAGAACAACTCGACGAGTTGTTCATACACCTCGGCGCGTCATAGCATAGAGTGTTCTTTGGATGAAGGAGAACTTGGTGAGTTGTTCATACAACTCGGCGAGTAGGATGAAGGACTATTAGACTTGGGTATAGAGAAAGGGACTCGGCGAGTCGGCAAGCCAACTCAGTGAGTCTGGTCAACTGGTAGTTGACTGTGACTTGACTCATGACTTGTTAAGGGTAAATACGCAATTTACCCTGAGGGCGGTTAGCAGTATTTGACTAAGTGTTTGGTGGGAATTACGGCCAGAGGATTTCTGAAGCAGCAGCAGTCAGACTATTCCCACACAGATCAGCAACTACTACGAGGTGAGTTACCTTCCAGTAGCGGTGGGTCTACCGCCACAATGTCGGCCCACTAGTACGAGTTGTGTGATGGATGATTGTCTCTGTGATGTTCATCTAAGGTTGCTACTACATGTGATATGTTTATGTGCTAGTATGATATGCTGCTATGTGTTAGTGACAGTAGGGGGAGATAGTCTCCAGATTACCGGTCGATTGGGCCAAAGGGGCGGTCATGCCCAGCCAAGCTAGATAGATTAAGATATATATGTGTTATGTGGTAGTAGTAGGGCGTGAAATAGTCCCCAGTATTCGGTCGAGAGGACCGAAGGGGGAGACCAACACCCATATATGCTAGTCAGTATCCGATCGAGAGGACCGAAGGGGATGCAAGCTCCCAGTTATGCTAGATAGTATCTGGTCAAGAGGACCGAAGGGGTAGGTCGGGAACCCAGACATGCCTAACGATATATGCATGTTATGTGATTGTATGATATGTGGTAGGTTAGGGAAACTCACTAAGCTTCGTGCTTACAGTTTTCAGTTTTGGTTTCAGGTACCTGTTCTTCGAAGGGGAAGGAGCTGGCGCGGTAGCAGCCCATCACACACATGCTTGGTATTCCGCATCATGAGAACTTCCTGGGGATTTGTACGCTGACATTATTATGTCTGATGAAATGTTTTCCTGACATTCGATATCTTATTAAAATACTATGATCAGTAAATGTTTTCAAAAGTGAAATTTTTGGCTCGTATTTCGGGGTGTTACATGTGATATGATAGAACAGCATGCTAGTACTAAGCTACGGATCTTCAGGATTGCATGATAGTATTGCCTGATTTGTGACGCCTGCTAGCCTAGGGTTTCTTTCTGTATGAGATTTCCAGTGTTCCTCTAGGAGTGAGGATTGAGCGCTTGTTATGTATGTTTTTCCCTAGGGTGTTGTGGTAGTACTTAATACAATTATGGGTAGGGGTAGAAGGTAGTATGGGCCCGTACTACTGAAAGCACAGGACCCATACGCGTATCAGGGAAACCATGACCTCTAGGGTTGAGTTGGGAGTTGGTTCCCGGGTTAGTAGGAAGTGTCTGAGATTTTGTGGTGTTTTCAGTGTGATGGTCACGAGGCATGCTGGGAGCGGATCCGGGTCGGGATCGGGAGCTGGAGAGGGAGGTCAGGGCAGGTCAGTACCACCCGAGGTTATTGGTCAGATGAGCACAGACGAGTTGGATGCTAGGATTCGTGAGATCCTGCATGATGAGGTTGATGCGTTGTTCCGGGCCGAGCTACGGACACTGTTTGGGTCGATCATGACCGCCATGGTTGAGTATATTGATGAGCGCTATGCGGTTTTCACATAGACAGAAGCCGCGGCGGCTATAGAGGCTGTAGCAGCGGCAAAGGGAGGAGCTGGTAGAGGTTTCCAGTATCGGGACTTCGATAATACGAAGCCCCCTACCTTTGATTGAGTTCAGGACCCGATTGTTGCTATGAGATGGTTGTGAGGCGTGGAAGGGTGTTTCTTCATGTGTTCATGCCCTGTTGATAAGAGGGTGAGGTGTGCTCTGAACCTGTTGAGGATTGGGGAGAAGGATTGGTGGAGATTGACCACGGGGTCATATTCGGATGCGCAGAGGGCTGCAATTTCATGGGATCAGTTCCGAGAGATGTTCAGCACACATTATGTTCCGCGGGTTGAGAGGGAGAGATTAGCTCAGGAGTTCCTTGAGCTGAAGCAGGATTTGTAGTCGGTTACGGAGATCACCAGGATGTTCACTGAGAGGGCGAAGTTTTGCCCCGAGTTTGCTTCAGAGTAGGCTAATATGTCCCGATATCTAAGTATGCTCAAGAGGGATATCAGGCAGTTTGTGTCTACGCAAAGGTGAGAGACCTTGTTAGAGTTGCAGGAGGCCGCCAGGCGGCGTGAGTTGGAGATTGAGTTGCAGTTGCGAGAGCAGAGGTAGGCTCCAGTGCAGTCGCAACCGGCACCGAAATGGTCTAAGACCTTCGATTCTAGATTGGGAGATCAGAGCAGCCACACTTGTGGGAATTATGGGAAGGGTCACACCGGAGTTTGTAGGTCCGGTGGTGCATGTTTCAAGTGCGGAAAGGAGGGGAAATATGCGAGGGATTGTCGGCAGGCAGCCCCGGGTTGGGATTTGAGGATCTGTTATCATTGTCATCAGGTTGGGCACTAGAGGGTCAACTGTCCACAGCTTGCTGCGGGACCGGTGTAGGCTCCAGCACCGGCCACATTAAGGATCACGGGTGGAGGTTAGGGTGGAACGGAGCCCCCAAGGGCTCAGGGTCATGCTTTTCAGGGCAGTGCCAGATGCAGCTGCGGGTATGTTTCTTTCTTGATGTCTTGTTATTTTATGATTATCGTGGAGTAGCGTTTATCTGCTAGTCTCGTTATGTGGCTTTCGGTATTGTATTCGTTGTTTTGAGGGTTATGGTATGATTATGGGTTTAGTGTTGGGAATTTCGTTGATTATCATTCATCAGGGTTATTAGTGGAAATCTGGTGTCTGGTCTGAATGTCGGGTAGCATCTGTGGTCTGAGGAGTGATTAGCTGAAGATAGAGTTCTTTCGAACCCGGGAAGATCAGTGTTGATATGCGGTTTTGTGAAGGTTGCTCGTTCTAGTGGGAATCAGTTGGTTTGTAAGTGTTTGTGTTGTGTAGGGTTACTGAGGGAGATTGGTGATGGTGATCGGTGATTGATAGTCAGTGCTCTAAGTGGGGGAGAATTGGAGAATTCTCCGGAAGATCGATGAGCATGAGAGGTTGTTTAGCTGCAGGGGATTTAGTATTGTTTTTGTCAGCTAAAAGCATAGGTTGGTATGAGTAAGTGGCAGGTGTGCAGGGTGGAATACAGACCAAGGGTGATTGATTGTGGAGGCCTGCGATCGGGCCGGGATTGAGTATGTAGGATGCAGGTAGAGTTCGGAACCCTAGAGGGCTAGAATAGTATGCATGGGAGAGTTTTTCAGAGGAATAACTCGGAATGTTGATTGCTAGTTGAGCGGTCCGGATAGACTGAAGGCCGGTAGGCGTACCAGTCAGGCCGAAGGCTCGAAGAATGGTCCAGCCAGGCTGAAGGCCTTGGAGGGTGGTCCAGATCTACTGAAGGTTCTGAGAGTGGTCCAGATTGGCTGAAGGCCTGGTAAGGCGGTCCAGTCATGCTGAAGACTCTGCATGTGTCGTTGGATCGGTACGAGGAAATGGATTGAGTATGTCGTGATATGTTAGCGTTAGAAGGTCTGGCCCTAGGTATTGATCATGGTGGGTGGAAGGTAGAGCATGGACTTGAGAGTCCTTGCGAGCGAATCCAGAGTATGTGTGGTGCATAGGATAGCGGTTATGCTATGAGAGAATGGTGTAGTGTTGAGTAAGCACCATCGCACTTGTGGTAGTGTCAAGGCAGCCAAGTGGATTTCCTTTGTAAAGGAAAGGAAAGGAATGTAGTACCGAGAGGGAGTGTAAGTTCATGGAAGTGAAAGCAGTAGTGCAGAGTTATGATTGGGGTGTTCCAATCATGGTTGATGAGCAGTGCGTCGGTGACTGTGGTATGGAATCACATCCGCGTTGGATGTTTTTTGAGGCTCAGAAGGAATGCAGGGGTGGAATCTTGGATCTCCAGTTCGATTTTCATTTATGTGGTGGAACTTCAGCCTGGGGGGTGCTTGAAGGTGTCGTCAGTGTATCGGGTTTTTCCCAACCCTAAGATGCTAGTGCCAGATCCGCAGGGGTATGAAATTGCGGCGGAGAACTCTTGGGGTTGCTATGAGGCTGAAGGATGTGTCGTCCTGTCAGCATGGAGTGGATAAAGTTTGGCTCAGACTGGGGAATTCCGGTGGTTTATGGATTTTTTTCTAGCTCGTATGGGTTGAGCTATCGTTGTGTTAGGAGCGAGTGATGTATCATGGAGTGGTACTCAGTTGATAAGTGTGGTTATCAAAGGATGAGGCCGGTGACCAGCTTGAAGCGCTGGTCAGAACACCGCAAGAAAAGGGTAAGTTGGGAGAAGTTATGGAGTTGAGTTGTCGCAGGCTTCGAGGGCAAAGCCTAATTTAAGTGGGGGAGAATTGTAACTCCCCGTTCTTAAAGTACTTATTTATGAGTCCCTGAGATTTAAGAGGAAGGGTATTTTGGTCCTTTTATGGGAAATGGGTTTCATCTGAGAAGGTTTCAGACCAAGGCATGTATCTACAAGCGTAGGGCTTCTCGCCACCTCTTCGTGGATAGAAAGTTCATCGAAAACGGAGCTAGAATGAGGGAGTTATGGCACTTTGAAGATTTTTGGCATTTATGGCCCTTAATGGAAAAGGTTGGCAATGTAAGTCATGCATGCATGAGGCACACGCGTGGGTACGCTCAGCGTAGGCTAGGTTATGCCCAGTGTAATGGGTAAATGGACGCGGGTGCAAGGTTGAGTACGTCCAGCGCACTAGAGGTACGCCCAACGTACTCTTAGAGTCCTAAAACCCTAAAATTAGGGTCAGCCACTATATAAGGAACATAATGGTTCTTACCCTAGCCTCCACAAGCACTCTCTTAACCTCTGAAACCCTAGATAGCCGTTCCATCTCCATTGTTGGGTGTGTTTGGCCTTGGAAAGCTTGTTTTGGCAAAAGAGAGGCTAGAAGAAGAAAGAGGAAGTTGTTAAAGAAGGAGTTGAGTGGGTGGAGCTTTTAGATCTGGAAAGACATCATCCTTTGGAGCCTATCTGAGGTATAAAGCTTCTTGCTTGGCATTTATATTGTGTAGAACTATGTGTTGTGAAGCTTTGACACCGTTCTTGTCCCAAAAGTCCTCATCTTGATGCATGTTTCGAGTTGGTCGAGATTATCTGTCCTCTCAGACCTTAGGAGAGGTCTTGAGTGAGAAAAATGAGGTCCCAAGGGTTGTGCTTGTTCCATGTGTGAGATAAATAGGTCCTAATGGATTATGACCTTGGGTTAAGAGCTTATTAGACGTCCCAAGCAATAAGGTTTAAGATTTTATGAATCCTAGGTATATTTGGTCTATGGATCTGAAGTTTGGACTTAAGAGCTAAAGCCATTAAGATGTTATGAGATGTTGTAGTCCAACGAAGTTACGCCCAGCGTAAGCTGAGAGTACGCCCAGTGTAGCGGGTCTGTGTCCCGATTCCGTTTCGCGAGCATCGTGGTACGCCCAGCGTACCAGAGAGGGTACGCCCAGCATACTCCCTCTGTTGGGTTTTCATTTTGGGCCTTAGAGATTAGGTTGTTATTGGGCTGCTGGATTTTAGGGCGTGACTGGACATTATGGATTGTGTATTGTGGACTCATTAATTATCATGGACCATGGCTCTAGACCCATTTAGTGAGGTGGGCCCAATTTAGTAAATTGGATCAATATTGGGCTTTCCTTCAGATTTTTGGTCTTTGGGCCATTAGTGGGCTTGAGAGCTTATCTAGTGTTGGGCCTTTCATAATTTGATTGTGGGCCTTAGTCATGGGCCGGATTGTGTTAAGGGTAAATTGGTCAATTTAGCCTTGGAAGGATATTGTGCTTGGTCTAATGGTTATTTTTGCTTCTTCGGTTAGTTCGGGATTTTCGGTGAGGTGGTAATTTGGGAATCTACTTCTTCAGTTCAGAGTTTTGGCAGTTGTGAGGTGAGTTATCCTCACAATATCAATAGGGTCTAAGGTACCAAGGTCGGCCCTTTATCGGATTGTAATCCGGGTATTGTTGTGATGTTGTTGTTTTACTATGTTTTCATCCTGGTAGTTAGGATGGTATATGTTAGAGACCTGGTTAATCTCGGTATCCTGGTATATAGGATAATGCTATGCTAGTGACCGGTTAGGTCGGTATCCTACTTAGAGTAAGTCATGTTATGTGATCTGCTAGATCAGTTTGATTGGATGTGAATTGTTATATGATTGTATGTTTATGTGCACATGGTTGTTTGAATGGGGTCGGGTTGAGGTGGGTCCTGCTTTGTGCTCTAGGCCAATATACCCAGGGCGGACCGGTTGTCCCGAAGGCCCAGCGAGCGGTCCGGATAGGCTATAGGCCACACGAGGGCGGACCAGACGTGTCGAGGCTCGGAGAGTGGACCAGGCCGACTGAAGGCCCAGTGCGGGCGGACCCGTCATAAGGTAGACTCAGAGAGCGTGGACCAGGTAGGTTGAAGACCCGGTGCGGGCGGAGCAACCATATTGCAGACTCGATGGATAAGGCTAGACTCCGAGGGTGGACCAGGTAGACTGAAGGCCCAGTGCGTCGGACCAGTCACACAGTAGACCTGAAGTGCATGGCTGTTCCGTTTGGTTATGACATGTTATGCGTGGTATATGTGGTTGGTATTTTGGGGTTATCTTACTAAGCTTTCGGGCTTAAAGTTGTGGTTTAATGTTTTTTAGGTTCTTCAGGAGACCGTGGCAAGGCAAAGGCGTGATCGTACCGCTCCTTATGATTATGTTTTATAATGTGGATCTGGGAAGACTCTGATAATAATTGTATTGAAAACCTTTTTGTAATAACATTATGAAAATGGGTTGTTTTTGAAGAGTTCAAATTTGTTGAAATTCTATGGTCGTTACAAGTTGGTATCAGAGCCTTGGTTTGAGTGAATTGGAGGAACATTCGTGTGAATCCAATCTCAAATCAAGGAGAGTTTTCAAAAGAAAATTTAAAATGGTTTTTAAAATGAGTAAAAAGAGGATGCGGAGGTACGATCAGTCGGAGTCAGTAAGTAGCCCCAAAATACCATGCAAGCTATTTGTTTATGTGATATGATAGAACAACATGCTAGTACTAGGCTAGGGATCTTCAGGGTTGGATGATAGTATTGCCTGATTTGTGATGCCTGCTATCCCAGGGTTTCTTTCTATATGAGATTTCTAGTGTTCCTCTAGGAGTGAGGATTGAGTGCTTGTTTTGTATGTTTTTCACTAGGGTGTTGTGGTAGTACTTAATACAAATATGGGTAGGTGTGGAAGGTAGTATGGGCCCGTACTACTGAAAGCACAGGACCCATATGCATATCGGGGAAACCATGACCCCTAGGGTTGAGTTGGGGGTTGGTTCCCTGGTTAGTGGGAAGTGTCTGAGATTTTGTGGTGTTTTTCAGTATGGTGCTCACGAGGCATGCTGGGAGCGGATCCGGGTCAGGATCGGGAGCAGGAGAGGGAGGTCAGGGCGAGTCAGTACTATCCGAGGTTATTGGTAAGATGAGCACAGGCGAGTTGGATGCTAGGATTCGTGAGATCCTGCATGATGAGGTTGCTGCATTGTTCTGGGCCGAGCTGTCGGAACTGTTTGGGTCAATCAAGACCGCCTTGGTTGAGTATTTTGATGAGCGCTATGCGGCTCTCACAGAGACGGCTGCCGCGGCGGCTACAGCGGCAGGGGGAGGAGCTGGTAGATGTTTCCAGTATTAGGACTTTGATAATATGAAGCCCCCTACCTTTGATGGAGTTCATGACCCGATTATTTCTATGAGATTGTTGTTAGACGTGGAAGGGTGTTTCTTCACGTGTTCATGCCCTGCTGATCTGAGGGTGAGGTGTGCTTTGAACATGTTAAGGCTTGGAGTGAAGGATTGGTGGAGATTGACCACGAGATCATATTCGGATGCGCAGAGGGCTGCGGTTTCATGGTATCAGTTCCGAGAGATGTTCAGCACTCGTTATGTTCCACGGGTTGAGAGGGAGAGATTGGCTCAGGAGTTCCTTGAGCTGAAGCAGGATTCGGAGTCGGTGACGGAGATCACCAGGATGTTCAATGAGAGGGAGATGTTTTGCCCTGAGTTTGCTTCGGAGCAGGCTCAGATGTCCCGATATCTAAGTATGCTCAAGAGGGATATCAGGCAGTTTGTTTCTATGAAGACGTGCGAGACCTTTTTAGAGTTGCAAGAGGCCGCCAGGCAGCGTGAGTTGGAGATTGAGTGTGACAACACGAAAAATTTATCGCGTGCACTCTTCAATTCTTTCCAATATTAGACTTATTTTACTATATGGTAATACCCTTGAGAGTCTAATGAAGCGTTTTAAATGTGATATAATCAAGGTAGGAGTGTTAAAAAGGGTTAACTCAAAGTGTAGGGATCAAAACCAGGCTAAACACTCCAACACATGGAGTGTGCGGCCATACACTTGAGTGTGCGGCCACACATTCTTGTTTGCGGCCTCACACCTTCCCAACCGCACACTCCCCACATATATACCACCCTTGAATCATTTTTACACACTTCCTTCATTTCTTCAAACATAGAACACGAAAATCCTCTCAAGTATCATCCATTCTCCTTGAAGATCTTCATAAAAGATACCAAGAACACCATGTTTCTGGCAGCACACACCACCTGGCAGCACACATGCCCGCACACAAGGACGCACACATGTGTTGGCCGCACACAAGGCCGCACACATGTGCTGGCTGCACACATGGCCGTACACACACATATAGTGTGTATTTTAGCCATACACCCTCTTGTTGTTGGGCTAGAAATTATTTTTGAAGATTGCGTCTTTTGGGCTCGTTAAGCATAAGCCTTTTAGTATTCCGGTTGGGGCCTGTCCAGCCGTGAACCTTTTATGTTTTGTATATAAGTTTACGCTTGCATGCATATTAGGTTAAGGTTTTTAGAGATCTGAAAATAGCGATACATCTAGACGATAACAGGTTTCTTTGATCGTTCCTGTAACCTTCCAATCCTCTACAGTTGATGTTCATAATTGAGCTCTTCTGAGGATTTTGTTTAATCATTCGACATGTTTGATTCCATCTTGACTTATTCTTTTTATTGCATTCATATTGTTTATGTTTATATACTTGTTCAAGATCTAATCGATCTTTATAGATTAAAGGTAAGTTTAATCTCATCAATTGGTATCAGAGTAGTAGGCTGTGTAATCGATACACATCTTTTCTGTGAAAAAGATTTCCATTAGGGTTTTTCCGCAATTATCAATATTTATTGAGCCGTCATCTCTCTATTGACGTATTTTGATATTTATTGTTTTGCCCTAATCTGCTTTATTACAAGTCTGATCTTTGAACAGGTTTTTACGATCATAATGGACGCGACACAATGAAACCTTATTAATATTTCCAACAGCATTCGTTCGACGACAAAGATTCCTATCTTATACACCCATGACTATGAAGTATGGGCGCGTCACTTTGAAGACTACGTGATTGGATCGGAGGATAATGGGTATCTCATATGGGAAGCCATCACCAATGGACCGTTTTCTCATTCTGCATCGTCCAGAATCATCAAGACACAAAAGGAGTACAATGATCTGCTAAAGGACGTGAAGGATATTGCACAAGATGAAAAGGATAAATTCCAGTGCAATATCAAGGCATTAAGGTTGATCAGATTCGCCCTTCAGTCCGACACATTCAGGTTGGTTAGCTCATGCACGACGGCAAAGGAAGTTTGGGATAGACTTCGTGAACTGTATTCTATAGACGAGGATCTTGAACATTCTATTCAAACTTTGCTTTTATCTGAGTTTGGAGAATTCAGGTAAGGAGCCGAAGAAACGGTGACCCAGACGTTTGATCGTTTTAATCATCTTCTCAGCAAGATGATTAAACACGATATTGAAAGGAAGCTTATCGAACAGAAGGTTACTTTCTTGAATGGATTGAGGTCTGAATGGAGAGCAGTAGTTTCCACAGTCAAAGCTCATGAGCAGTTTAAATCATATTCTTTGGCGAAACTGGTGGGTATTCTTAAGTCCCAAGAGAAGCTTGTGGTGCAAGAAAAGAATGTCGTTACTAGTCTTGGTTCGTTGGCCCTCCTATCTAAAAGTAAAGCTGTGATGGAGGATGAAGACCTCAACCTGGAGGAATATGATCTCACGTCTGAGGATTATGCCATGATGGTGTCCAATCCCAAGAGGTTCATAAAGAAGAGATTCCCCAGCAACAAAAACCGAAACTGGCAGGGGAGTTACAGCTCTGAAAAGGTGAACAATGAACCGAAGGCTGAGGAGCACAAGAAGGAATCGAAGGTCGATGGCGATTCCGGAGTAAGCTGTTTCTACTGTGGTGGGAAAAACCACTATGCCAAGGACTGTGTCCTTAAGAAGATGGCTGAAAAAGATGATGGAAATGATGAGGAAGCTGTGTTGCAGAAAAGATTGGACGAGTTGAGAAAGAAGAAGTCTACCGCTAACCCTTCTGTTAATGCTCTTATTGTGCAGGGTTCGGTTAAAGGTGACGAGTTCGGTAGCACGGAAGTTTGGTCTACCGACTCAGAAGACGATGAAGTGAGGAAGCCTACCCATGGAAAGGCTTATGTGGCTAAGGAGGAAAGCAGTGGAGGAAGATGCTTCATGGTGACTGACGTATCTCAAATAAGGGGATACAACACTGATGGAGGAAGCGATCGACCGAAGGTACAGGAGGATATGTGTTTTGCGGCCAAACCACTTAGCCAACAGTTCAGTGAGCTTGATGAACTGATAAAGAAGGTACAATCTGTTTTTGTTTCATCCAAAGTACCATCAACCTCATATGAGAAAGAACTAAAAAATGTTAATACAAGAATTTCTTATCTAGATAGTAGCTTAACCCAAACTCGAGTCACCAATTCTAACCTAACTGATCAATTGAGCAGGGTGGCGTCGAAAAGTGAGGAGCGGAGAATGTGGATCGAGTTAAAGGAGTCAGAATTAGTTAAAGTTAAAGACGAAAACATTTATTTGCAAAGAGACAATTTAAAATTGTTAAAACAGCGGAATGTTTTTTGTTTAATTGCTAAACGTTTGTACTCTAATATTACTCAGCTTCACTTGGATTGTGAAATAGGCCAAAAGATCCATCGCATGATTTTTCCCTTCCTAGAGTTTAAGGAGGATGAAATCGATGCCGAAGCCTACAATTGTGAGAGTGTGATATCGTCTGATGATGTCAATCCGACCTACATGTATGGACTGGACAAAATTGAGTCCTTCATTAAATCCAAAGACCACAAGGACATGCTTAAAAATCTTTTGGATGAAAATGACAGACTTAAACTGAGAACCGAAACCATCCAAAAATTTGACTCTTGAAACGCCAACGTAAGCTCAGAAAACAAAATTGATGTTGAAAATGAATCTGAGCTTAACGAGGACGAAAACATGAGTGAAATTTCTGTAGAGGACACGGTTGACTGCTCAGAATTTATTAAAACCGAACCTGAAAACCACAAGAATCTTATTTCTGAAAATTCAGTGGAGTTCGCTCGGTTGTCCCATCAAAAGTCCCCATTATTAGTTGAGAAAGCGGTTGTGTATCAAAAGGTCAGGACCACTCCGAATCAAGTATACAAGGTGACAGGAGTTACCAAACATCAAACACATGAACTCACAGCTATTGTAAACGAAGACAATGCTGATGGCTGCGATGAGTACTTCCGGGAAGCTCCAATAGATAATGCAAACGAAACCATTGGTTTATCTGAAAGAACCTCCTGGAAGAGCAAAGGAAGATACATACCTGAACCCTTGAATATGCCGGAAAATTTCGATGAGCCAAATACCAGTAGTACAAAAGATATTCCTTGGAAGGATGATCGTTCGGCAAAGGAAGACATTCCCTCTGCTCCTTCGGCTCAAAATAAAACTCCTACAGTTCAAAAGAAACCAGCCAAGGAGACACCGAAAACGAAAGCGAATGTTCATCATCAACCTAATCAGATGAGGAATAGGAAGAGAGAAAGGAACCAAAGATACAGGAAGAACCTTTCTGAAAGGAAACAATTCTGGCATTCCCAGAATGCATATTTCTCACACCAAGACAAGAATCTGAAGTATGAAAACAATCCTGTAGGAAAGCCTGAAAGTCACAACAACCGAAAGCCAAGGTTCGGGTCACGAGAAAATATCAACCGAAGGCTAAGGTTCGGTTCTGAAAAAGACTTCAACCGAAACCAAAGGTTCGGTTCCAAGGACAGCTCCAACCGAATGCAAAGGTTCGGTTCTGAAGTCAAAAGAGACCAAGACTCTAAGGACGGTCCCTCCAACGATCAAAAGCAAAAGGGTCACCTAGAGTCTCAAACCAGGAAGTCCTCTCAATCCAAACCCTTTCATTCTAATTCTTCTCGTTCTTTTAATTCTTCTACTTCCACCGATTCCTCTTGTTCTCAAAAATCTCATTTGTCAGCTGAACAAAAGGGAAAGCAGAAGGTCAATGAATCCAAACCAGAGTCTAAACCGAACACACCCAATCCTAACAAAATAAAAGTTTTTACCATTAAAAGGAAAGATGAAACAACTCTTATAAAACGAACTTATCTTGTTAACGTCTCTCTTACTGTTCCCGTTCCCATGCAAAGCTCACATGGACCCAAGAAACTTTGGGTTCCTAAATCTGCCTAATTTTTGCAGGTTATAAGTGACGAGTAGTTCGACGAAGAATGGTACATCGATAGTGGCTGCTCACGTCACATGACAGGGAGGAAAGATGAGCTTAGGGAATACAGATCTCTTGCAAATGGTGGCAACGTCAAATTTGGAAATAATTCTTTTGGCACCATAAAGGGATACGGGATGATAACAAATGGGGACTTTACTATAAGGAAGGTGGCTTATGTGGAAGGACTCCAACACAACCTCATTAGTGTATCTCAGCTTGTTGGAGGTACAGGTCTCAAAGTCTCGTTCGATGATGAAGGTTCTGAAATCATAGAGAAAAAGACAAAGAAAGTGATTCTCAAGTCAGAGCGAAAGGGTGAAATGTTTCCCTTAAACCTTAAACCCATCAAAGGAAACCCAGCTATATGCTTGTTGTCAAAAGCTCAATCCGACGAAAGCTGGTTGTGGCACCGAAGATTATCTCATCTCAATTTTAAAGATATCAACCGACTTGTCACTGGAGGTCATGTTAGGGGCCTTCCATTGCTCAAGTTCGACAGAGATCATTTGTGTGCTGCATGCGAAATAGGGAAGCAGAGTTGTCAAAGTCACCCATCTATAATCAAGACAAAAGTTGTTGAATCACTCGAATTACTTCATATCGATTTGTGTGGTCCTTCATCTATCGAAAGCATCGGTGGTAGCAAGTATATTCTTGTTATTGTTGATGACTTTTCACGATTTACATGGGTATTCTTTCTAAAGCTCAAATCTGAAGCGACTCAAAAGCTGAAAGTGTTTATCAAGCAAATTGAAATACAGATCAAGAAGGTTGTCCGCAACATCAGGAGCGACAATGGTCTTGAATTCAAGAACAGGGAGTTTGAAGAGTTTCTTGCAGAAAAAGGAATAAGTCACAATTTCTCAGCTCCCTACACACCGCAACAGAACGGAATAGTCGAAAGACGAAACCGATCTTTGTGTGAAGCTGCCCGAACTATGCTAAGTTTCGCTTCCTTACCTCTTTATTTTTGGGTTGACGCTATTTCGGCTGCTTGTTTTACACAGAACATGTCCTATCTCAACAAGCGATTCACGCTCACTCCATATGAGATACTAAACAACAGAAAGCCCAATGTGAAATTTTTCCATGTGTTCGGCTCAAGGTGTTTCATCTTTAATTCTAAAGAACACCGAAACAAGTTTGATGTCAAAGTCGACGAGGGAATTTTTTTGGGTTACTCTCTCACATCCAAGGCGTACAGGGTCCTAAACAAGCGTTCGAGAAAGATTGAAGAAACATACTATGTGACCTTTGACGATACCTATGTCAAGAAGCTACAGGCCAAAGAAGACACTGCAGGGGAAATCTTTCCTCTAACTAAGAAGGTCACAGTTTCGGTCGCCAATTTATACGAGACATTTCTGGAGCTCTTTGACGAACCAGAGAAAGCTTCACTCTCCGAAGCAGGTGCAGCAGACAACAAAGTTGATCCTATGAAGCAGATTGTCGAAGATGCTGCAAGAAGAATGCATGAAGAAGGATCAACCACTAATGACTCGCCTTCCAACAACGCTCAAGTCGAGGGGGAGCCAAGCTCTCAAGTCGAGGGGGAGCCAAGCTCTCAAGTTGAGGGGGAGCCAAGCTCTCAAGTCGAGGGGGAGCCAAGCTCACAAGTCGAGGGGGAGCCAAGCTCACAAGTCCAGGGGAAACTAAATTCTACCACTCCAACCGAAGGTCTTTCACCAACCAAAGATGATTCTCCAACAGAAGATACCTCTCCAACCGAAGATGCCTCAACGCCTGGAAGCTCAGTACCACAAGAAACACCTGAACCTCATGCCTCTCAAAGCTCATCAATTGAGGACGAACATGATGATCTGACACTCGATTACGATAGCCAATCTAAGCCAGAAGAAATGATCAATGCTGAACTAGATCCAACCTTTAATCCGAATTACCCTCCTCTTATCAAATGGACCAGAGATCATCCTGTCTCTCAAGTAGTTGGCGATGTTTCTGAAAAGGTTCTGACCCGATCACAACTGAAGGCAAAACAGACATCCTTATTTTCAAAGGTTGAGTTTTGTATGTTTAACTCATTCGTATCAAAGGTTGAACCAAAGACAGTTAATACTGCCCTAGATCACTCTGATTGGGTTCAAGCAATGCAAGACGAACTGAACGAATTTGAAAGGAACAAAGTCTGGCGCCTCATTCCAACTCCTCCAAATGCTTCGGTTGTTGGTCTCAAATGGATTTTTAGGAACAAAATGGACAAGGAAGGTAATGGTATAAGGAACAAGGCTCGTCTGATGGTAAAGGGATACTGTCAGGAGGAAGGGATAGACTATGAAGAGACTTTCGCTCCAGTAGCTAGGCTAGAATCTGTTAGAATATTTCTGGCTTATGCTGCTCACAAGAACTTTGAGGTTTTCCAAATGGACGTCAAGTGTGCATTTATCAATGGAGAACTCGAAGAAACTGTGTACGTGGAGCAACCTCCTGGGTTCGTGAACGAAAAGCATCCAAATCATTGCTATATTCTGGATAAAGCTGTGTACGGCCTCAAGCAAGCTCCGAGGGCCTGGTATGAAACGCTTACAAAATTTTTAAAGATGTCTAAATTTAAACAAGGTTCGGTTGACCCAACCTTCTTTTGCAAAAAGGAAGGTAACCACCTTATGATAGTTCAAATTTATGTCGATGACATCATCTTTGGCTCCACGAATCCCAGCTTAACAGCTGAATTCAGAAAGCTGATGGAGACTAAATTTGAAATGAGCTCAATGGGTCCTATTAACTTTTTCCTTGGTTTAAACATAAGACAGGGACCCGAAGGCATCTTTATTAATCCGGAAGCCTACACGAAGACTCTCCTAGCAAAGTTTGGTATGATGGGAGACACAAAAGTCAAAGTCCCAATGGCATTCGGCACCAAGCTTACCCCATCCCTAGACAAACCGGTTGTCGATATCACGCTCTATCGTCAAATGATTGGCTCACTGATGTATCTAACTGCTAGCAGACCTGATATCATGTTTTCTGTGTGTTATTGTGCTCGATTTCAGGCAAACCCACGCACAACTGGTGGTTGTCAATTTCTTGACGGGAAGTTAGTCAGCTAGCAATCCAAGAAACAAACGTGCGTGTCGTTGTCTACTGCCGAAGCGGAATACATTGCAGCTGCATCCTGCACATCACAAGTGATTTGGATCCAAAGTCAACTTCGAGACTATGGACTCAATATGAAGAAGATCCCACTATATTGTGACTTTGAAAGTGCAGTTAGGATCTGTCATAACCCAGTGCAACACTCCAAAACCAAACACATAGCACTGAGGTATCACTTCATCAAAGATCACGTGGAAGATGGAAACGTCGAAGTTCACTTCGTAAGAACCACTGATCAACTAGCTGACGTCTTCACAAAAGCTCTTCCTGAAGCATCATTCTATAAAATATTGCAAGGACTAGGTATGATGGAATCAGAGTCAGTACCTCACACTACCTCTCAAACTCAAACGTAAGAACCGAAACCAACCGAACGTTCGGGTTCGGTTTAACTATCTGACTCACTCATTTCTTCAAAGGTAGTTTTTCTATGTTGTATATTTCTTGTACAATTTTTTTGTTTTTCCTCGTGTTAAAATTACTTTTTCTTGTTTGCCTAAATTTCTTGGTTCCTCAAAATTTTATTGAACCGAAACCAACCGAAGGTTCGGGTTCGGTTTTTCAAAATTTTCTAGAACCGAAACCAACCGAAGGTTCGGGTTCGGTTTTTCAAAATTTTCAACAACCGAAACCAACTGAATGTTCGGGTTCGGTTTTCCTTTCGTCTAATTTTAAAGTTTTTTTTATGTCTAATTTTTTTTAAGTCTTATTCTTTTTCTTTTCCTCTTTCAAATTTTTTTTAATCTCAAAAACTCCAAAAATATTTTTTTTATTTTATTTTTTGTGTGTTCGTGTTCGTTTATGGGGATAAATTTGATGAAATACCTAAGTGTCCCTAGAAGCATACTGCTGTATGTGTCTCAAGCCTCATAAGATTTTGAATAATGGCCTTCATGACCTGGTATACACAAACCTTGTCTTCCCAATAAGGCCAACTCATTTATTCTAATCGTGAGCTACCTCACTCTTTTCTCACATGAGTTAAGAGTTTCATGCTTGGTCCTTCTTTTCGCAGCAGAG
Source organism: Lactuca saligna (assembly GCF_052625555.1). NCBI lineage: Eukaryota > Viridiplantae > Streptophyta > Magnoliopsida > Asterales > Asteraceae > Lactuca > Lactuca saligna. The sequence goes on from NC_136420.1 coordinate 138,804,823, forward strand.
GTACTTCGTTCTCTTACACCATCTCCACATTACTTCCCCACTACACTCATTCCATCATAGTAACCCTTGAGACTCTCAGAAATTACCACTGAGGTTTATGGTTACACAACATCTGTGTTTATGATCTTAGTATTGTGTCACTACGAGCTAAGTGAAACCCAAAATTCAACACCTAATGAATTGACGGTGAACAATTAAGTTGCTCAAGTTTTCACTAAAGGATTGACGAAAGTACCCTGTTAAAATCTCCAATTTTATGTGATTCCTGTGAAATTGTTAAAACCCATAACATTTCTTCCCTTGGGATCTAGTTCTTATTTTTCTTTCTGAGATTTTATTTTCAAGCCACTCTTCTTTAGCCTAATTAAAAGAAGCCTTTCAACATTTCTTAATAAATGGTTGATCGTAATTTAACGGGAATCCTTTTAAACCTTAAGTTCTCTCTTGTCCTGTGGCATTAAATGCGCGTCTGGAAATAGTAACGGCTTGTCCCTATGAAACGGCGCTTGTTGGGCGGCGTGATCCTAGGAACCTGACACTCTCTCTCCTATGTGATCATCGCACACCCCAACGGTCATCCATCTGTCACTCAACAACTCGGTTCAAATTTCCATAAGAGATTTGAAACGATTTTTCTCTCTCCTATCACCCACTATAAATAGCCCACTACACCACCTTTTACCTCTTTACCACCTTCAAAATTTCCAGGGCGCAAATACTCCCAAACAGTTTCCTGTTCCTCATCTTCTACATACCTGCAAAACAAATGGCTGATTCCTCTTCTGTTCATGCTACCTCACAGATCCTTCCCATTCGCCCACAACAATGTCTGGTCATTGATCTTAACCCACTGGCGTACGACTCCTATATGTCGCCGGTCATAGAGTGTTTGAAGTATTCCCAACTTGTTCCGGCTCTCTCCAGAATCGAATCTGTGCCGATGGTGGCCCTATCGCAGGTCTACGCGACTGCATACTACGACAAGGCCGTCGACCGGGTCTTTTTCGAGATTGGAGAACACAAAACCTCAGTCTCTCGCCAACGTTTCTGCACCTTGCTAGGGTTTGCTATTGACCCTTTAAGAGTTCATCCGGAGTCGATTCAGATTGGTCATCTGTATAACATGTTTTACAACATGGGATACACAGAAGTTCTTACCTCTGTCGCAAGGTTCAAAAAGTCATGCTTGCCGCCACAGTGGAACGGTCTATTTACAGTCCTTTTCAAGGGCTTGTCGGAAAGAAGCTCAGGATCAGATGGTGCAAGTCGTCTCTTCCTCACCATCATGTACGGGGTTTACAATGGGATTGACCTGGACTATGGGTTTGTCCTATGGCAACAACTTATTCAAAGCCTCTCCTCTTCATCCCGACACTCTGAGGTATCGTTGTCCCGATTCTGGATCCTGATTACAAAATGGGCCATGGATAGATTTGATGTTTCTACTGCTAATGGTGCATCGATATCTTCTGTTGGTACTTTCCATACCAAGAAGATCATCGTCTCAGATGCATCAAAATTCTCCTTCATTGGCTCTATCCCGGAGTCAATGTATGGCGACGTGCCCTCTGACAGCAGGTTGATTCGGAAGCTCAAGGAGCTAAGGCCATCTGGTCGAAGGGAACTTACCCTGGATATGCTCAGGTCAATTCACGATGCAGACAAACCGGTAAGCAGGGGCAAAAAGGCAGAAAAAGGGAAGCAAACGTCCAAAGCTCCAAAGGGACCTTCTCCTAAAAAGCAAAAACAACCGAAAGCCGCACAATCCCCACCGCCGAAGAGGAGGAAGACCCAACCGAAGCGAAAGCTTGTAATTCCCTCTTCTTCGAGTGACTCTGAGGGTGAGAGTTCGGGTTCTGACGACTCTCAAGGAGACGCATCTCCTCAATGAGGCAACACACCACCTCGATCCCCTACCCCAGAGATGGAACTTCCAATTTCCCCAATTCCTTCCCCTCCACCAATCTTTACAACTACAACTGAATCACCACACGTAACCGAACCACCTCAAACCAAAACCCAAACAACCGAAACTACCCATACTAAACCACCAACCAAAATTCTACCAACACCCACTCAACCTGATCCTTCCAAACCCACAACACCCCTAACTTCACCACTCCCTTCATCTCCTAAAAATGCCTCTGAGGGCGAAAACCCTTATCTTGGTGGTGAAAATATGATCTTTGATTCGGTCTACTATAGTCTGTTTCAAGTTCAAAGTGACGAGGAGGATGATGCTCCAGTAACAAAGAAGCATCTCAAAGAGCTCAACGAGAAGATTGACCTACTTCTCGCCTCCTCTTCCAACCAGCAGTCCTCTCTTTCTGAAGCTGCCCTTCAGAAAATTGTTGATGCCTTCTCCAGGGCTCAACATGATTCGGTGGCCTCAGTAACTGCTGCGATTGAAGCCTCTACCAGAGCCTGTGAGGCTGCGACTGCAAAAGTTGATAAACTATTTTCTGACGCTTCTACCCTGCTGCAGTCCCTGCAGGAAAGTGCCAATGCCACCAAGACATCTTTGGAACCAATTGTTCAACAATTGGCCAACTTTGTCTCATCGGAGTTGCCTTCATTCGCTACTCTCTGCCAAAACATATGTGACGACAACTCGGCCCTTCGTGCCTCCATTGATGCTCGCCTCGCCAAGCTACAAGAGGATCTTGCAACCGAGCGTTCGTTAATGGACGATTTGGCAACCAAAACAACCGCCCTTGAGGTCAAGACAACTCAACTCTCCCAATCCCAACAACAACTGGAAGATCTTCGATCCGAAAGGGAGGTGATCAAGACGTGTGTTTCGGATGTCCACGCTGCTATATCCAACATTCTGGAAGCACATGATCCCATCTTAAACTTTTCGGTGAGGCATTCCCTTGCTGAAAAACTCTCTCCAGCCATCGATCTTCTTAACAAAGTAGAAGGGCTCCCAAGTTTCGTGTCCATTCCGAAACAAGGGGGAGATGAGAAGACAGGATCAAAACCACCTCCTTCCTCCAAAGCTACTCACACGACCGAACCATCTCCGTCTGATCAAGCTTTAGGCTCGGGTGTGAAGGACAAAGGTAAAAACATAGCTGAGGAAGAAGATGAAGAAGGCGACAAGGAGACCATTGCTGACATTTTAAAAAGAAAGAACAGTCGCAAGGTTGATGAAAATGCCAGTCGTGTGGCGCGAGAGGCTAAAGAAGCCGAACGCAAACAAAAAGAAGCCCACGATCTCCTTGAGAGCCGAAAGACTCTCTTCCCTGCCTGGACCAGGGAACGTTTGATTAAAGAGGCCATTGAAACTCCTAGCATTTTATGGCTCGACCCGGTTATCTCGTTCGACTTCAACAACACTGTCGATTCGCAGTTCGATATGCCGCTGACTCGAAAGGCGTTCATCTTCCACGTCTTCTCAAACATCTTTGAAGTCCCTCACCCGAACGCTGAGCTTGACAGGGAGCTCATTGACGTCTATCTGGCGGTTGCTCGTCCACAATTCCTTACTTGGAGCACCCAGAAGATTGTAAACGTTCGGGTGCTGAAACCTTATACTGAAGGTCGTTTTATAAATGTTCGGTTCAAGTTGATTCGGGGATCTGCAAGAACTGCTCATCTTATCTCCCTGGCAGATCTACCGAATCTAAATCCTCATGATTGGATTGTCCTGTATAATATCCTTTTGACTAATGAAGCTGAATATGGTCCCATTCTAGACCATGTCAAAAGGATGTTAGCCTGCTACATCATGGAGGTTGCCCTAATGGATCAGGAGGTCGCCACAGTCTTCAAGAAGAAACCAAAGATTGCTCCTGTAGGATCGGCCAGTGATCTCAACCAAATGCTATTGGGCAGGATCGACCCGAGATGCAACTCGGTTATGTTCACTAGAGCGGAAGGACAGAAATGTCTCTTCGCTTTAGCTGACAAGCATCTTTACACCACAACTTGTTTGGAGCATGTGTTGTTCATTATCAAATGGTGTAAAGAGAACTCGGCTGATGACATCAAGTACTTTGAAGATATGATTAATTGGTACATCCGGTTTAGAAAGACCATTCTCTCCATCACCAAATGTCTGTTTAGTACCGTGAAGAAGAAGGTACCTGCTTCAGCTGCTGGCCCAAGTAACTAGTGAAGGTCTCGCTCCAAATTGATGCAAAGGGGGAGATTGTTGGGCTAGAAATTATTTTTGAAGATTGCGTCTTTTGGGCTCGTTAAGCATAAGCCTTTTAGTATTCCGGTTGGGGCCTGTCCAGCCGTGAACCTTTTATGTTTTGTATATAAGTTTACGCTTGCATGCATATTAGGTTAAGGTTTTTAGAGATCTGAAAATAGCGATACATCTAGACGATAACAGGTTTCTTTGATCGTTCCTGTAACCTTCCAATCCTCTACAGTTGATGTTCATAATCGAGCTCTTCTGAGGATTTTGTTTAATCATTCGACACGTTTGATTCCATCTTGACTTATTCTTTTTATTGCATTCATATTGTTTATCTTTATATACTTGTTCAAGATCTAATCGATCTTTATAGATTAAAGGTAAGTTTAATCTCATCACTTGTATAGACTTATAAACCCTTATACAATCATATGTGATTATAACACTTCATTATAAGTGTTTACTAGTCCCTTAGGTGGTCCCAAAATCATCAATTAGATGTTCATAACACTAATTAAATCCATATATGTGCTTACATATGCTTAATAGGATTCGCGTGTGTTCTCAAGTCACCACTTGACACCTAGCATCTAATCCAACATTGTCATCAGAACCACTCACTACAGGTGAGTTCATACCCCTTAAACTAACCCTTGAAATACTTTTAAATGTTTTAAATACTTTTATGGGGGGGATACAAGTTGAATACCCATTGTGATTAATAACTACCAAACCAATGATTTTATCACTGTTCAAATTGTTTATCAAACTGCTTTACTTCAAAATGTTTTACAAACTCTTTTATTTATCAGATACTTTTATTTTAAACTTTATTATAATTCTTATAAATTACATGTCCATGTATGCATAGATATATAAGAAATGTTTAAAAGGCTTAGGAAGGCCATCCACCCTATTTCCTTTTCCTCGATTTGGATGTGGTCTGGTGGGATATCGGGTAGCCGTCCGAGGGTCATTTCAATATTAATTATATATCATATGTGCATATATTGACATAAAAGTACTTCCATATTCACGCGTATCAGTTACATCATTAGTAAGTTACCATCGGGGTAACGCAGGATTACTCTTACACTATTGTTGGATCAATGAGTCAGTTCATTCATGAGTCAATACTTATTACTATGAGAGCATATACATTACATTACTATGAGTCCATATACAACTATACTAGAAAGAGAACATATACGACTATACTAAGGAAGAGAACACATACAACAATACTAGAACCAGAACAATACATATACACCTACATACATATACTTTCATAAATGTGATCCACTGTATCGGGCATGCCTTACATGTCATAGCCCCAGTTGTAACCAGAGTCTCTTGGAGGGAGAGCGTGAGTTTGCGTATAGATCTATACTGGATTGACTATCCTGCACCTTGCTGCTAGCTACAGCCGGACCTGCAGGTCTGCGGGTGCCAAACGTCATACCTTTTTACGACCTACATTTGTCGTTGATACTCAGTCGATAGTATGGTACAATTAAATCACATGATACCTTAATATAAATCCGATTTAAGGTAGTTAGTACAGCAGTAGTTCCCATAACACAACACTACAGTAGTACATTAATTTACCCATTATATACATTTAGTGATTATTTCACGTAAATATTCATGTATAAACTATATTCTGTTAATGATAGTTACACTTGGGAAATTACACACTTTTACAACAAACGAGCATACAAAACAGTTAAGCCTTGGTAAAAGGCTACTTTAATAGAAAATGTAGGTTTTTCTGAGAGATTCAGACTTTTACAAACACTTACATACATTTTACAAACTTAGACTTGAGACATATTTAAACGTTTTGATAATAAACACTGACACTAAAATACTTATGAACTCACCAGCTTAATGCTGATAAACTCTATCAAAATAACTTGTATTCTCAGGTCATCAGTAGACAGGTACCGAGGTTAGCTTTTGAGAAGATGAAGCGCATCCAAGACTCATCTTATTAGTTTGATTTACATTATTTTTGGTGTCTATAATTGTACAGAACACGCCTATATTAAAATTATCTATTTAATGCAATGAATGATGTTGTTTGCTTATTTACATTAACTGTGTTGTAATACTTTACATGATGGCCTCCGCCCCAGAACGTTTCCGCCATTCTCGGTTTTGGGGTGTGACATTGAGTTGCAACTGCGAGAGCAGAGGCAGGCTCTGGTGCAGTCGCAGCCGATGCCGAAACGGTCTAAGACCGTTGATTCTAGATTAGGAGATTAGAGCAGCCACACTTGTGGGAAGTGTGGAAAGGGTCACATCGGAGTTTGTAGGTCCGGTGGTGCATGCCGCAAGTGCGGAAAGGAGGGGCACTATGCGAGGTATTGTCGGTAGGAAGCCCCGGGTTGGGATTTGAGGATCTGTTATCATTGTCATCAGGTTGGGCACTTGAGGGTCAACTGTCCACAGCTTGTTGCGGGACCAGTGCAGGCTCCAACACCGGCCACATTGAGGATCACAGGTGGAGGTCAGGGTGGAGCGGAGCCCCCAAGGGCTCAGGGTCGTGTTTTTCAGCTTATCACAGAGGTGGTCAGGGTAGTGCCGGATGCAGCTACGGGTATGTTTCTTTCTTGATGTCTTGTTATTTTATTATTATTGTGGAGTATCGTTTATCTGCTAGTCTCGCTATGTGGTTCTCAGTATTATATTCGTTGTTTTGAGGGTTATGGTATGATTATGGGTTTAGTGTTGGGCATTTCGTTGATTATCATTCATGAGGGTTATTAGTGGAAATCTGGTGTCTGGTCTGAATGTCAGGTAACATATGTGTAGTCTGAGGAGTGGTTAGCCGAAGATAGAGTTCTTTCGAGCCCGGGATGATCAGTGTTGATATGCGATTTTGTGAAGGTTGCTCGTTCTTGTGGGAATCAGTTCGTTTGTAAGTGTTTGTGTTGTGTAGGGTTGCTAAGGGAGATCGGTGATGGTGACCAGTGGTTGATAGTCAGTGCTCTAACTGGGGGAGAATTGGAGAATTCTTCGGAAGATCGATGAGCATGAGAGGTTGTTTAGCTGCATGGGATTTAGCAGTGTTTTTGTCAGCCAAAAGCGTAGGCTGGTATGAGTAAGTGGCAGGTGTGCGGGGCGGAATACAGACCAAGGGTGATTGATTGTGGAGGCCTGGGATCAGGTCGGGATTGAGTATGTAGGATGGAGGTAGAGTTCGGAACCCTAAAGGGCTAGAACAGTATGCATGCGAGAGTTTCCCGGAGGAATAACTCAGAATGTTGATTGCTAGTTGAGCGGTCCAGGTAGACTGAAGGCCGGTAGGCGTACCAGTCAGGCCGAAGGCTCGGAGAACGGTCCAGCTAGGTTGAAGGCCCTGGAGGGCGGTCCAGATCTGCTGAAGGTTCTGAGAGTGGTCCAGATTGGCTGAAGGCCTAGTAAGGCGGTCCAGTCTTGCTGAAGACTTTGCATGTGTCGTTAGATCGGTACGAGGAAATGGATTGAGTATGTCGCGATATGTTAGCGTTAGAAGGTCTGGCCCCAGGTATTGATCATGGTGAGTGGAAGGTAGAGCATTGAATTGAGAGTCCTTGCGAGTGGATCCAGATTATTTGTAGTGCATAGGATAGTGGTTATGCTATAAGAGAATGGTGTAGTGTTGAGTAAGCACCGTCGCACTTGTGGTAGTGTCAAGGCAGCCAAGTGGATTTCCTTTGTAAGGGAAAGGAAAAGAATGTAGTACCGAGAGGGAGTGTAAGTTCATGGAAGTGAAAGAAGTAGTGCAGAGTTATGATTGGGGTGTTCCAATCATGGTTGATGAGCAGTGCGTCGACGACTGTGGTATGGAATCACATCCGCGTTGGATGTTTTATGAGGCTCGGAAGGAATGCAGGGATGGAATCTTGGATCTCCAGTTCGATTTTGATTTATGAGGTGGAAATTCAGCCGGGGGGATGTTTGAAGGTGTCGTCAGTGTATCAGGTTTTTCCCAACCCGAAGATGCTTGAGCCAGATCCGCATGGGTATGAGATTGCAGCGGAGAACTCTTAGGAGTTGCTTTGAGGGTGAAGGATGTGTCCTCCTGTCAGCATGGAGTGGATAAAGTCGGGCTTAGAACGGGGAACTTCGGTGGTTTATGGATATTTTCTAGCTGGTATGGTTTGAGCTATCGTTGTGTTAGAAGAGAGTGATGTATCATGGAGTGGTACTTAGTTGATAAGTGTGGTTATTAGAGGATGAGGCCGGTGACTGGCTTGAAGCGGTGGTAAGAACACCACAAGAAAAGGGAAAGTTGGGTTTCGGGTTTCGATGGTTGTGTCTTGAGGAACATGGTCTGGTGAATGCCAGGCGGTGCATTGCGGAAAAAGTTATGGAGTCGAGTTGCCGCAGACTTCGAGGGTGAAGCCTAATTTAAGTGGGGTGGAATTGTAACGCCTCGTTCTTAAAGTACTTATTTATGAGTCCCTGAGATTTAAGAGGAAGGGTATTTTGGTCCTTTTATGGGAAATGGGTTTCATCCGAGAAGGTTTCGGACCAGGGAAAGTATCTAGAAGCGTAGGGCTTCTCGCCACATCTTTGTGGATATAAAGTTCATTGGAAACGGAGCTAGAATGAGGGAGTTATGGCACTTTGAAGATTTTGGCATTTTTGGCCCTTAATGGAAAAGGTTGGCAATGTAATCCATGCATGCATGAGGCACACGCGTGGGTACGACCAACATAGGCTGGGTTACGCCCAGCGTAATGGGAAACTGGACGCGGGTGCAAGGTCGAGTACGCCCATCGTACTAGAGGTACGCCCAATGTACTCTAAGAGTCCTAAAACCCTAAAATTAGGGTCAACCACTATATAAGGAACATAATGGTTCTTACCCTAGCCTACATAAGCACTCTCTTAACCTCTGAAACCCTAGATAGCCGTTTCACCTCCATTGTTGGGTGTGTTTGGCCTTGGAAAGCTTGTTTTGGCAAAAGAGAGGCTAGAAGAAGAAAAAGGAAGTTGTCAAAGAAGGAGTTGAGTGGCTGGAGCTTTTAGATCTGGAAAGACATCATCCTTTGGAGCCTATCTAATGTATAAAGCTTCTTGCTTGGCATTTATATTGTGTAGATCTATGTGTTGTGAAGCTTTAACACCATTCTGGTCCCAAAAGTCCTCATCTTGATGCATGTTTCGAGTTGGTCGAGATTATCTGTCCTTTCAGACCTTAGCTGAGGTCTTGAGTGAGAAAAATGAGGTCCCAAGGGCTGTGGTTGTTCCATGTGTGAGATAAGTAGGTCCTAATGGATTAAGACCATCGGTTAAGAGCTTATTAGACATCCCAAGCAATAAAGTTTAAGACTTTATGAATCCTAGGCATATTTGGTCTATGGATCTGAAGTTTGGACTTAAGAGCTAAAGCCATTAAGATGTTATGAGATGTTGTAGTCCAACGGAGTTACGCCCAGCGTAAGCTGAGAGTATGCCCAACATAGCGGGTCTGTGTCCCGATTCTGTTTCACGAACATCTTGGTACGCCCAGCGTACTAGAGAGGGTACGCCCAACGTACTCCCTCTGTTGGGTTTTCATTTTGGGCCTTAGAGATTGGGCTATTATTGGGCTGCTGGATTTTGGATCGTGATTGGACATTATTGATGGTGCATTGTGGACTCATTAATTATAATGGACCATGGGTCTAGACCCATTTGGTGAGGTAGGCCCAATTTAGTAAATTGGGCCAATATTGGGCTTTGCTTCAGATTTTTGGTCTTTGGGCCATTAGTGGGCTTGAGAGCTTATCAAGTGTTGGGCCTTTCATAATTTGATTATGGGCCTTAGTCATGGGCCGGATTGAGTTAAGGGTAAATTGGTCAATTTACCCTTGGAAGGATATTGTGCTTGGTTTAATGGTTATTTTTGCTTCTTCGGTTAGTTTGGGATTTTCGGTGAGGCGGTGATTCGGGAATCTGCTTCTTCAGTTCAAAGTTTTGTTAGTTACGAGGTGAGTTATCCTCACTATATCAGCAGGGTCTAAGGCACCAATGTTGGCCCTTTATCGGATTGTAATCCGGGTATTGTTGTTATGTTGCTGTTTTACTATGTTTGAATCTTGGTAGTTAGATAGGTACATCCCGGGAGCTTTTGCGGAGACAACATTATAAAAATGATGATACTCGCTTTCAAAATAACTTGTATTCTCAGGTCATCAATAGACAGGTACATCTCGGGAGCTTTTGCGGACACAGCCTAGTTCCGAGCTGCATCTATGTTATGTTTTGTATTTAGTTTGATATTGCTATGAAATGTAACCTATGTAAAATTATTACTATCAATGCAATGGTTGTTGTACTTTGATATCTATACTGCATATGTTGTGATACTTGACATGACATCATCCACCCCAGAACGTTTCCGCCGTTCCGGTTTTGGGGTGTGACAGATTGGTATCAGAGCATTGTTTATAGTGAGCTCAGTATATCAATTCATAAAAGATATACAGCCTAGAAATATATTGGGATAAAACACTCTGACCAAGAATTATACTTTAAAATATAACCATATTTTACCAATGTATAAGAACATCCAGAATTTAAACACTCGAACAAAAGTATCACAAGAAGAACAAAATATAATTCTTTGGATGTTGACCATTCTTTTCAAACCTGGGCAGTTATGTAATCGTAAGCTGGAATAAATATAACCTGATCAACTACATTTATTCGAGATGCGGCCTACATGTGCTTGGGAGTGATGGTAGTAGGCAACGAATCTGAAACTTACCAAATAAGAATGCTAGAGCCAAACATAAAGTTTAAAATACTATGGAAGTTTTTTGGAATACTAAAAGACTAACATTAATCCCAGAATCATATTCAGAAGTTAAGACTCAAACAAGTAACTAAATACCATAGGGGTATTTTAGGATCCATAGCTAACCTTGTGTGAAAAACTAAATAGATCATTATTGATATACCTATGATTACAGAGGGTATACTTCCAAGATTATGTATAGTAAGGATCCCATAGGCTAAGAATATGTGGTTTCGCTCTACTTCCTTTTCCTTGTTTGGATGTGGATATACAGCAGTATCACATATTCGAAGGCCTATCAGATCTAAGTTATATATAATTTGTGTACCCTATGTAATCGTAGCAGGACTCGATATAGATCACCTAGTGAAATGTTAATAATCTCTTAGGATTCTCTAGACATTTCCATTCTCGCACGAACCCTGTAGAAAACCTTATCCACTTCAGTGTTTGACAGAAGAGTTGATTCAGACCCAGAAGAAGTTCATTGAGAAGATTTCTAGTTTGGAAATAGATGAAATAGGACGAGACTATTGAAACCACGAAGTGCCTATACATTTTAGGGTCATCGGTGGGAAATTCTCATGAGCTTCCGAGATTTCCAGTCATCCATCATGAAGCGATGACACTCAGAGTCAGAAAAACCAACGCCTATTCCAGTCAGGGGTAAGAGGTGGACAGAGGGAGCCAATACATGGAACCCGAGAAGTGTCTTTTTCTTGGTATGGTCGCGCTAATACACCCATAAAATAATTCAATTTAGTGAGTTAGTGATTACACTACTCACACTATGTGTTAGGTAAATCGCGTTTTCTTGTCGCAAGTAATACGATTAAATAGAATCCCAAGACCTCAATTGAGAGTGTTTAGCCATAAGTCTTCATGAGCCTTTTTCTTCTGTGATTTTCGTTCCAAACTGTCCTTAAATCTTTCCAAAACCGGAGAGCGGATCTCTCCAATATAAAAATAAATTAGTAGGAACGACCCCCATCTTATGGCTTTCCGATACTCTTACTCCTACCTTGAAACCCGGACTACATCATACGGATGTAGGTCGACACTCAGATAACCAATATCCAAGGCGTGGGAAAAATTATTGCCTATTATATGAAAGATAGATACGTCTAGGGTGAACCACCATCTCTCATCAGCTTGTGTTCCTTTTCATGTAGGAAAAACCATGCCTCCGAAGAAACGTAACTAATCCGCTGACAAGAAACCGACTCTCCTATTCGATGAAGTTACGTTCCAAGCTACAATCTCGGGAGCCGTAGCAGCTGTCATGGCTCATCTGAATGCTAACAATGCCAGTGTTAGCAGGAGCCCTATCGAGATTTTCGGTACTAACAATGGACAGCAGAAACAAACACCTACGTACCCAGCCCCCTAAGAACCCCAACCAAAGCCACTAAAGAGAAAGTTCAAGAACGAGGAGGGAAGTACCTCGGCTCAAAGACCTTCCGAAGGGCAACGAGCTGAAACAGTCAATACCCCTACCAACCCTTCCATCCTGACACCTGGAAGACCATACCTAGGAAGCCTCCCCCACTGCAGCAAGTGTAACTACCATCATCATGGTACCTGTCGAGGACTCTTTTGCGTTAGGTGCAACATGAAGGGGCATGTCGCCCGCTTCTGTAGAACCCCGGTTGAGTTCATTACATCAACCACCAATGTGGCGACCAGTCCAGTATGCCATCTATGTGGTGAGATTGGACACTTCAAGAAGGACTTCCCAACTGAAGGAAACGACAAGGGCATAGGAGGGGTATAACCCTAATGCCTAGGGAGAAGCATCAAGGAAGCTGGTATAAGTTTTGGTACGTCTCTCAATCCCAGATAACTAACCGAAAATTTTGGTACGTATCTAAATTTTGGAAGTCGCAGAACTGTTGTAAAATTCAAAATTTCATCAGGTAAAGCTATAATGGCTCGATATATACATTAAAGCCATGTATAATTAAGATGGGTAGACCTCGAGTGAGTGATGCTGCCTTATTTCCTGTTCCTCGTTTGGTTGTGGATTTAGGGAAGAGTCGCTCAGTCAACAGTCCTTCCCACCTTAATTATACATGACTAGTGTATACTATTATAGAGAGGCATCGCGAGAAATCCATTCATGAAAAGTACATTATTCCGAAACCTTAGGACCCTCTATAGTTCCACGTCGACTCTATCAGTCCAAGTATCCACGACAGTGATACAGGGGACGAAACCCGAGACGCCAAGAACTTGTGTGCCCGTTCAGCACCATGCCCTATCGACCCTCATTCTGTATCATGTCGATGTATGCTAACTTCGACGCCTCTATCAATCATGGTTCGACTTAGTGCAACCATGTGTAAATTCCTACTACTATGTAAAAAGAACTTTCACCGTAGCCATTTCGACAAATAAAGGTTCTTTTGAACCTAATAATAAAACCTAATGCGATTCGTCAGTCGTCTCTCTTATCTAAAACCTTCCGAAGTACCCAGGAGAAGGGAATCGCGCGTGGTAAACCAACCTCTCCATAGGAAAAATAGAACCCAAAGCGAAAGACACTGCATGTATTCTAGAAGATGATAACCACCCGAAACCTACTCCATAGATCCCTCAGAAAGACCCTTAGCGCCTCACAATCATATTCGAGAATCAATAAAAGAAACTCATGGGATTAACTTGCTACTACTGAGTACATGCATTAGAGTGGTATATAATTTAGATCAATACGATTTAAGATGTGTGCTTCCTCCCTACTCCCTGTTCCTCGTTGGGTTGTGGGTCTGGGGTGGGGCCATAGAGCTGAACGTCCCGTCGATCTCAATTATATACGGCTTGCGTACACCAAGTATTAGTGATTAAGCTGAGTATGAGATCTACGATGAACCTTGTAATAAAATCATTCATCCTATCCCACAGAATAGGAGTTGGAGTCAAGAGAACCGATGTGGGTTGCACTATTAGAATGACGACAGATCGAAAAATTGTTGCCATCCTAGTTAAGCCAAAATAGTAGCTAACACCCTTAGTTAGTAAATAAACATGAGTCGTAAGAGTCAAAACATTGACTACGACCATCCATCCACGCTTAATCCCACGAATTAAGCATCTCAACAGATATCCCAGAAATCTGGAAGCTGCAATAAGTTAAACTCTGAGAAGAGTGGATGAGGAAATTAGAAGTTCAGAGTGACAGAACCCTATACTTTCTAGACTTAGGTGCTGTTTGTTTTTTCGAAGCGAAAATTCATGAAGTCTGCAGGCCACCTCTGCAATCCTCTGTAGCAGAAGAGGTGGAACAAACGGCTACAGCCTATAATAAGAAGCAAGTTTGTTTTTTAACATCTGCAGACTGCTGCGGTAAACTAAAATTTAAATAATCTAATTTTATAAACTGAAATAATTCTCAACATTGAAATTTAATAATTCTACTCTTAAAACATTGAAATAATAATAACAATAACATGTAAAAAACAAAAATATAAAACTTTTTTTTTTTAAATAAAACGGTAAAAAAATTAAAAAAAAAAAACAAATTAAAAAAATCATGGAAATTATAAAAATAAATTGTATCACATCCATAAATAAAAATTTAAGAAAATCAAAGTTATAAAATAAATAAATAAATAAATAAAAATTAAAAAAAAAGTTATACAAAAATTCTTAAAAAAACACTTAGAAAAAATGAAAGCTGAAGAGGTTAGAAGACGCAAGTCAAGTGCTGCGCCACGCAGCACACGCGCAGAGGTTTTGTAGTCTGAAGTCTTCCAAAAAACAAATTGCTGGGAGAGAGAAAGTGTTGCGTGTGTGCTGCGTCGTGCAGCAATAAGTGGTTTGAAGAGGTTTTTATAGAAAAACAAACAACACCTTAATCTAAATCGAGGAAACTCAGAACCACTGGAAGAGTAGTCGCACTACTCATGCACTTCATCCACCCCATTACTGATGAGTAGTGCCTAGGACACCCCGCCTCCTCACGTGGAAGAAGTCATCGTCTCCCTATAGACGATAGACTTATAACCCAGATCCCAGATCCCAAAGAGATTTTAGACTCGACACCAGTCTAGGTGTTAGTCTAACATCTCTTCGAAGTGAATACTAGAATGCGAAGAACCACAGGATAACCTCCGTAGCCAAGAATACTTGAATAAATTACGAAAGTAGGTTGCATTAAGCCTTATAACCCAGATCCCAAAGAGATTTTAGACTCGACACCAGTCTAGGTGTTAGTCGAAGGGTTATACAAGAACACGCACTTTCTGCAACTTGAATAAACCGACACCTTAAAGAATAGGGCATGTCTTAGAGATTCATTGGACTACTAGGTGTTCCAAGAATACTATCTCACACAAAAATAGTAGAACCACATCCCAAGACAGTCCAACACTTCAGAAAATCTCTAAGGACTGAGTTAGCCCTGAACAAAGATTGCTATTCATGAAACAGCAAAGAAAGTAAGAGCATGATTCTTTCCTGTTAGGAATCATATTGTGAAAGCGTCAACTAGACGATGCTGAGAACTTTAAAAACTTTCTAAACAATCGTCTGGTAAAACCCTATCTCACCAATCCTAAGAGTTTCCGTTATAAACATCTCAAGAATTAGAAGTGCAGATTCATTTTGCACAAGGTTGAGATAGACACCCTGGAGCAAATAGATACCCGTAGACATCCAATTCATTCGATGATCCAGAAAACCTATGAAATCCAATCAACAGGAACCACGAACCCAAGGATAACTCGAGCCTTCTAAGAACCAACCCGAAGAGATGAGAATTTTAAAAACTTTCTAAACAATCGTATGGTAAAACCCTATCTCTCCAATCCTGAGAGTTTTCGTTAGAAACATCTCAAGAATTAGAAGTGCAAATTCATTTTGCACAAGGTTGAGATAGGCACCCTGGAGCAAATAGATACCCATAGACATCGAATTCATCCGATGATCCAGAAAACCTATGAAAGCCAATCAACATGAAACACGAATCCAAGGATAACTCAAGCCTTCTAAGAACCAATTCGAAGAACTACACCCCCAGTATGAGAGGACGTCTGGAACTTCAAAATGGTGATCACGCCAGTGATGATCTCGTCATAGAAGTACATTATGCTCTAAGTACTATTATGCTCTAAGTACTGAAAAGCTCTATCTTTCCGAGAACTTAGAACCATCCGAGGTTCTTTACAAAAATTAGTCCAACCCTCGTCAGACCACGACTACTTTCGGAATTCCATAAGTTTCACCCCAAATCAATCCACGCCCTAGACTTGAATAAGTGCTTGCCCGATGTAACTCTCTAAATCCCACTTGTCTTGATAGAAATCATTGGGAACCCTAATTTGGTAAAGAAACCTATAAGAATCGTGAATCGAGCAATCAAGTGAACGAAATGAAATCTGCATCCCATTAAGTGAAGGTTGCTGGAATGCCAAGCAAAGGCCGGAGTTCACTTGGGAGTGCAAAGACTAACCAAATAGGAAGTAAGATCATCTATATACCCAATTTTTCATGCCTACTTCCTTTCCAAAAGCCTAATTTCGGGATGAAATTCCCTCTAACGGGGGGATGATGTGACAACCTGAAATTTATTCCGTAATTGTAACCCATTTCCGTTAATAAAACTCAGTTTTATTAAAATTTTCCATTATCATTTGGGATCAAACAAATTAAATTGAGACTTTTATTATGACTCCATAAGTGTAGGAACGAATTAGAAACACGTGAAACACCCTCAATATTCCCTTGAAAAGTTTTTAGTTACGACCAAGTCGAATTACGACCATTTAATCGATTACGACCATATACTCTGTTTAACGTCAGTATTGGGTAGATTCCCACCAGGCCATAAACTCAAACCCAATATAAGGGATGAGTGATCACCAATTTGAGCTTTTCCCACTCTTCAAGCTCTCTCTCTCTCTCTCTCTCTATCTCTCTCTCTACCCTCTTTCTTCAAGGCTCGATTTCTTCCAAGAATCTTCAAGTTTTCGTCCCCAAATTGTAAGTTCTCTTACCCTAGATTGTATTACAGCTCATTTCATGTCCATATAGCATTAAAATCACCCAAGAACCACAAGAATAAGCTGTTTACAGCCCAAGAACCTTCTTAGGCTGTAAACCCTTAAAAGGGTGCCAAAATGCCCGCTAACTCCTCCCTCATGCTTAAAGACTAGCTTAGATCATATCCTTGAAGTGTTATGGACCTTAATTATCAAGTTTGGATAATTGAATGAGGGTTTACGGCCCAAGAACCTCCTTAGGCCGTAAACTCCCTCAAATGATGCAAAATGTGCCCTAAAACCCTTATTTAGCCTTTGACCTTAACCTAGAAACTTGTATGAATGAGCTTAGGACCACAAAAATGAAGGAAATGATGTGCCCAAGGGTTCACGGCCGTAAACCCTAGTGTTTACGACTGTGAACTCCCAAGGAGTGGTCCAGGGACCGCAAACTCCAAGGGAGTACCCTTTTGAACCCTAAATCACTTCTCAAGCCTTGGATTAGACCTTAGAACCCTTCCTAGTGATGCAATAGATGTTTTAGCACACAAATACACCCCTCCCATGAGTTTAAGGTCGTAAACTCATGGTGGAATTGATCCCTCAACTGTAAACTAACCTAAGGTGGGTATTTGAAGAGTAAACTCCATAGTGAGGCCTTACACTCCTTTATTCCAACCCAATAGCCTCCTAGCATTTGACCAAAGTGTTTTTCTTCGCATTAGGATGTTTCTACGTGTTTAATTAGTGTTTTAATCACTAATTATATGAAAACATATGTCTTCATGTGTTACTAAGGTCATTAAGTGTGTTCAAGTCTTCACTTGACACCAAGCACTCAACCGACACTTCCATCCGATCCACTCCTTACAGGTGAGTTCATACCCCTGAATTAACCTTTTAAATGTTTTTAAATGCTTTTATAAGGGGAATACAAGTTGAAACGTGCTAGTTATCATATCAATCGTAGGTGATTAATAACCCACATGCAAAAGGAATTACTGCACTTCCATCTATTTTACCAAATATATTAGTTCAAATGGATTTTCCAAAACGTTGTTACTTCTTTATGTCTTTCTCAAACTATCCTTCGTGTTGTATATTTTCCTTCAAAACCTATTACAGTAGTGTTTTAAACAAAGGTTTTCTTCACTTAAACTGTTTTTACCAAATCATTTTCAAAGCTTGTTTATGAAAGGTTTTCAAAGTTTGTTTTACAAAATGACATTAAGTCGTAAATTCTTATTTGTAAACATTTTCCAAGGGTGTTTCCCAAGTTTTCTTCTATGCTTTTATTTCATTAAAATGCATGCCTATATTTGTATAGTTATATAAATAATGTTTAAAGGACTTAGAACGGCTAGTTCTCCCTATTTCCTTTTCCTCGTTGGGATGTGGTCTGGTGGGTATCGGTTATCCGTTCGAAGGTCATTTAAATATTTGTTATATATCATGTATACATGTATAGACATAAAGCTTTCCATCAACCAGTTCATTCCTTGAGTAGTACAGGCATCCTTCTATTATTCATGTTTCTAGAACCCTAGTAACTATTATAGGAATAGTTAGGAGATTCTCTCTCTATATCTCTCTCTATCTCTCGCTATATATCTCTTTATCTCTCTCTCTCTCTCTCTCTCTCTCTAGTACGAAGATTTACTGAGGAGTCAGTTCATTTGCGAGTTTGTATTATTACTATAATACTTTAGAATGTGACACACTATTTCCCTCTACGACGCCTCATAGCCCCATCGCCGTGTAACCAGAGTCTTTGGGAAGGAGAGCGAACATCATGTGTATAGATCTATACGGGACTAACACTCCCACACCCAGACTACTAGCTACAGTCCGTGCCGGTAAGGCCCATGGGTGACATAATGCCACTACCTCTACGCGTGACCTGGAGGGTCATCAGATACTCTATCGTCGATCAACATGGTTACATACGAGTTCACATTCACTCCTTATTTTAGACTTTGCTAGCTGTATCGTTCATTCGATACTGTCTGGAGTCTGTGATTCCTTGTGTTAGACTGATCCAGGCGTATCATTCATACGGTACTCTCCTGGAGTCTATGTTTTCATTTGCTTTAGTCAGCAGTATTACTGCCGAGGTATATGTTATTTTCCCCTAGTATTTTTACTTGTGTTTTTCTCATAATTCCTTTAAAGTCAATACTGTATTTTGGTAATGATAGTATTTTGGGGAAAATTACTCCTTAAAACATAAATCTGTCGGGTCTTGGTAGAAGACTGCTTTTATTTAGAAAATATAGGATTTTCTGGAAAGAACGCTAATACACCGTAGATTCTAGATTACTATCTTTCATAAAGTTATTTTGAATAAAAATGTGTATTTATACAAATGACACTAAATACTTATGGACTCACCAGCATTATAAAAATGTTGATACTCGTTTTCAAAATAATTTGTATTCTCAGGTCATCGATAGACACGTACATCCCGGGAGCTTTTGCAGAGACAGCCTAGTACCAAGCTGCATCTATGTTATGTTTTGTATTTGCTTTGCTATTGCTATGAAATGTAACCTATGTAGGTTTTACTGAAGGCAAAAAGAGCCTTAAATTGTCCGGCACCTTCGCACGCATATGTACATTCCGTCGTTAAAGTGCTCCTACCTTTCCTTTTCAAGGAGAAATTATTACTATTAATGCAATGATTGTTGTACTTTGATTTCTATATTGCATGTGTTGTGATACTTGACATGATATCATCCACCCCAGAACGTTTCCGCCGTTCTGGTTTTGGGGTGCGACAACATGCACTCCGTATTCTCCAAACATATCATACAAAGTACAAATAAAAATCCATTAGCTCATATGTCAGTTTCAATTACATAAAAGACCCGGTGGCACTAAAATCACAAACGTAATTTGATTTTTTTTTTTTTTTCGATGTAATTGTTTTTGTATGTTTTTATGCTTATTTTATGTATGTTTCTACGGATGAGCTTGTTCACATATAATATATAAAAATGTAATTATAAACATTAAATTTTGACGATTCTATTGATAAAAGCTACGTATCGATGTAAAAAACGCATCAGATAAAATTAAGCACGAAACATTAATAAATTACGTCGAAATGTTGATGAACTCAAATCTTCATACGTAAAAACCGTAAAAAAAAAAAAAAAAAAAAAGTTACGTCCGAACGTAGACAAACTCGAATATAATATATTTTTTTAAACTAACGAACGAAAGTTATTATATGTGACCCGAATAATACTTAGGAATACCCATACAATTTAACATAAACAAATTTCAACACGTAGACAAACTTGAATATAATATTTTTTTTTTCAAATTAACAAACGAAAATTATTATATATGACTCGTCTAATACGTAGAAAATGTACACAAAATTAAACACACAAAAAACTATGTCGAAACGTAGACAAATTCAAATTTGTACCGACAAGTTTATAAAAAAAACAATTTACTTTAAAAAAAAATTAACGAAAGAGAATTCTAAATTAAAGTTGAAATGTTGATGATCTTGAATTATATCAACAAATATATAGAAATAAACACATAAAAATAGTTTTTTTAGGTTAACGAGCGAAAACTACTACTGAAAATTAAATTATATATAATACCGTGTTAAACACAAAAATTTACAAAATAAAGACATGAAAGTAAAATTTTTCAAAGTTCAAAATAATATTTAAAAAACTATAGGGTCGGAAAAGCTACAAACTCATAAACATTAAATATAAAAAAATTTACATAAATGGCCTTATGATTTACAAAATCAATCATTGCTACTTAAAAAGACCAAAATACCCTTACATTAACGAATGAACAACAACGATGTCAACAAATAGGACTATATATAAATTTTGGAAACCACAGGGATCGTTTTTGTAGTTTTGTGTTTGAGTTGGATTGATGTATTTTAGTCCCATGACCCACAAATTAAAACTCAATCCAATTGTCACACCTTTATAATCCGACAACGGGTACAAAATAAAGAATAATACACAGTTCTTTTTAAAAAAGTAAATGTATGTTATTTTTAATTTTTATAATTATATACATGGAATTTTTATCATCTTTTATATTTTTGGAAAAATAACATATTTAATATATATATATATATATATATATATATATATATATATATATATATATATATATATATATATATATGCTATATTAAAAAGCTTTATAAAACATTTAAGATTTTTAAATAAATTAACTATGTAATGTTCTTTTTTTTCAGAATGTTAGCTATCTTTAATTTATTTTAGATTTTGATATAGGTAAAAAAAATTATTTGCAAAAATAGTATTTTGACATTGTTTTTTAAATTGTATTTCAATAACAAACTAAATATAATAATATATTATATTGGAAGTTAAAATTTTATCATTAAAATAATACGTTTTCATATTTAATATCATATTTAAAATTAGACAAACTAAATATATATGGTTTGAAATTAAAAAAGAAAAAAGCTATGTAAATATACAGACAAAATGTATTATTTAAAAAAAGTATAATATATAGTTTAATTTCTGGTTTTTAAATTCTTATATATTTCTATATGCAATAATATTTAACGTGGAAAAGATGTTGCAACTTGCAACTTACATGTTCAAGTTTTCAACTCATTGTTTTGTCCATCCTTTGAGCCAAAGTGTTGACCAATGAAGTTAACTGTGTCTCAAGTCTCAACCCATATAATTAAGCCGGTAATGTTTTGACCAATGACTTTCTCAAGTAAACTCTTCTATATAAATCATTTAACTCGACTCTTCCATTATTCACATTCCATACACAAATTACAAAATTTCTTTTCATCCAAAGAGACATGACGAGTAAATCACTTGGATCCAGCATGGTCGCTCTCATCTTCATATTCATCATTTTGTTATCACACCCCATGCATCCACAATCTGACGCGGCGATGTTAACTTCACGCCGTACATACCTCACTCTCTTTTATATTTTAACAGTTGAAATCTTGGCTTATAAAGTGATGCTTCTTGTGATTTGTAAAACTAATAACTCATTTGCTTAAAGTTTTAATTCGATGATTATTATTCTCAGTTTGATGAAAAACCATGTTAACTTTTGTTAATTAATTTTAAGTTGTTTTTTAATGCAGAATTGTTTCAAGACCCCCGTTATCCTCCATGTCTATGCTGTCAAACAGATGCTCCACCGCCACCCCATTGCTATTGTGCATGCTTTGTGACTCATTCAGAAAAGCCGTAACGATCTACACAATCAATGGAAATAAGGCAAAAAGTCATGTTCATAATACACATGTTTAAGCAACAAATGATATAGAATATAGTTTACAGAAAATCTTTGAAAGAATATGCTGACTAATGTATGTGTGTTTTACTTTTTGTGTATACGAAATAAGTTTTGTCTAATAAACGAAAGTGATTTATTTTTCGATAGTTGTAAAATTTCAAAATAGAAGTGTTGAATTATCAAGATATTATAATACAAACTTATAATTCATTTATATCCTTTTATGTATCCTTTAATATTTGTGGTTTTTTTGTTATTCTATTATGTTTTTTGTATAGAAGGGTATGTTGTGTATATTTGCAGGAATATTGGACTGAAGGTGTGGTTTGGTTGAAGTGTAAAACACGCGGGTTGTATTTGATCCGTTGGTGACCCGGTTGACTAGTCTAGGGTATACATTTATCTATGTGTGTGTGTAACATTTAGAACACACAAATCAAATTTACTTCTTCGTCTTCTTCGTTTCTTTTCTCTCTAGGGTTTGTTCTTAGAATCTATTGATTCTTTCTAATCTCGTGTAACAGAGTGTAGATTAGGTGAGAGGTTTGTAGTGAGGATTCTTTGTAGAGAGAAGAGAGAATATTGTAGTGAGGTTTTATATGTAAGTTTGATGAAAACCTTCTGGTTCTTAATAAAAAGAACTGATGATGTTGTGATTTTGTGTGTCTTGATTTCTTTTGTTGGTATCAGAGACTGGTTGCGACTGTTGAGATTGTGAGGTGATCATCAATCTGGTTGTTCTCTTGTCACATCTTAAGAGTAAACGTTTGTGATAGTTGTAAACGCTTAGGGTTAATCCTAACGGTCAACGCTATCTCAACGGTCAACGTTAAGATCGTGCAAACAAGGTTCTAAAATCAGATTGGTTCTGGCATTTGAATGCCCAAGTTGTTTTTCAGCGGTGAATCTGTAATAGAGATTCATCGGAACTACATTGCTGCTTGCTGAGCACTTTTTAGAGGATCTTTGTAAGTATCGCACACTTTTTTTCTCTAATTCTTGTTCTTGTTTGTCTGGAATCTTGATTGGTTTTTTATAATCATGACTGATACACCACCTGAGTCATCTACAAAAGTAGATGCTATAGATTTTGATGATCCTCTTTATTTGCATCCTTCTGATCATTCTGTAACAACTATTATAAGCTTCAAACTTCTTGGTACTGAAAATTTTCGTGTTTGGAAAAGTTCTATGACTAGGGCTCTTAAAGCCAGAAATAAACAAGGGTTTATTGAAGGAACTGAATTAAAGGATAAAACAGATACCACTAAATCTCTTAAGTGGGAGAGGGTTAATGCTATAGTTTGTTCATGGATTCTTAACTCTCTTTCTGAATCCATTTATATTGGACATGCCTGTTCAGAGTTTGCTTTGGATATATGGAATGAACTTTGTGAAACCTATTATAATGCTGATGGGTCAGTTGTTTTCAATGTTCACCAACAAATTAATAGTCTCACACAAGGTACTCTGTCAGTGTCTGATTATTTTAATAAGTTGGATGGACTGTGGAAAGAGTTTGATGGCTTAACAAAGTGTCCTGATTGCACTTGTGAAGCAGCTACTAGTTCTAAAAATCACTCTAAACTAATGAAGCTTATGCAGTTTCTTAGTGGTCTTGATGACTCATATAATCAGGTTAAAAGTCATATTCTAATAATGGAACCATTGCCTGATGTAAGAACTGCTTTTTCTATTATTTCTAGAGAAGAGTCTAATCAGAAACATGGAAATGTTTCAGTTCTGTCTAATAAAATTCAACACTCTTCTACTTTTGCTGGTAAATTTTCTGATAATAAAAAATTTAAAGGAAGAAATCAGAATTTAATCTGTAAGAATTGTGGGATTAAAGGACACACTATTGAAAAGTGCTATAAGCTTATTGGGTATCTTAAGGATTTTAAACCCAAATCAGAGTTTAATAAATCTTCTACTGTGTCTACTGTTCCTTCTCATATTAGTGATAGTGCTAATGTTTCTGCTGTTTCTTCTGATAAGTCTGACCATCATTTTCTAACAAATGATCAATATACAAAGTTAATGTCTCTTCTTCATGAAAATGAATTATCTGAAGGAGTACCTGTTAATGCTAATATGGCAGGTATGTTTTGTAATAATGTTTTCTTTGATAAAGAGAAGTGGATTATTGATTTAGGAACTAGTCAGCATATGACTGCTTCTGAATCACATCTTTCTGATTTGGTTGATGTTTCCAAACTTGATTTGAGAGTTGATCATCCAAATGGTTCAACTGCTAAAATAGATAAGATTGGAAATATTAATCTGTCAAATTCTATTGGTTTATCTGATGTTTTTGTTATTCCAGAATTTCATGTTAGTCTTTTGTCAGTTCATAAGATTTGTAAAGAGAATAAATGTAAAGTCATTTTTGATGAAAATAATTGCTTTATTCAGGATTCACTGTCAATGAAGACTGTGAAGACTGGTAAAGAGTTTGGAGGTCTTTATTATTTGGAAAATCAATTGCTAGGTAGGTCAAACTCAGTGTTTAATAATCATGAATGTTTTGTTTCAAAATTGACCTGGCATAATAGAATGGGACATCCAGCTGATAAGGCACTTGATTGTTTAAAACCTTTTTTGAATTTTGAAAATAATCCAGTTATGCCTTGTGATGTTTGTCATAAGGCCAAACAAACTGGAAAGCCGTTTCCTTTGAGTGAACACAAGTCAGTTAGTCTTAGGGAACTTGTTCATTTAGATGTTTGGGGTCCTTACAGAGTTACATCCATTGGTGGTTTTATATTTTTTCTTACTATTGTAGATGATTATACTAGAGCAACATGGGTTTATTTGATGAAGTCTAAAGATGAAGTGTTTACCTGCTTTCATGAATTTGTTATGTTGTTAGAAAATCAGTTTAATGTCAATTTAAAGATTATTAGATCTGATAATGGAACAGAATTTGTTAATATAAAAATGACAAGTTTTCTTAAAACTAAAGGAGTTATACATCAAACATCATATGTTCATACTCCACAACAAAATGGAGTGGTTGAACGGAAACATAGACATTTATTAAATGTTGCTAGGTCTTTGTTGTTTCAAGCTAGTTTGCCTAAAAGGTTCTGGGGAGATTCTACTCTGACTGCAGTTTTTTTAATAAATA
Organism: Lactuca saligna; assembly: GCF_052625555.1. Classification (NCBI taxonomy): domain Eukaryota; kingdom Viridiplantae; phylum Streptophyta; class Magnoliopsida; order Asterales; family Asteraceae; genus Lactuca; species Lactuca saligna. The sequence goes on from NC_136420.1 coordinate 138,830,145, forward strand.
GAACTCCATCCTCTATTTTAAATGGAAAAACACCTTTTGAGTTGGTTTATAATCGTGTTCCAACTTATGATAATATTCGTGTTTTTGGGTGCTTAGTTTTTGCTACAAAGTTGAACAATACTGATAAATTTTCTGAAAGATCTGAGAAGTGTGTTTTGATTGGATATTCAAGTGCAAAAAAAGGTTATAAGTTGTTTAGTCTTGACAATGGTTATTGTTTCTTTTACAGGGATGTGAAATTTTATGAAACTGTGTTTCCGTTTAAGTTGCCATCTAAGTCTATTGAATTTTCTGAGTCTCTAGAGTCGACTTTTCCACATGCTAAGGGTTCTTGGTATCCATTTTCCTATGATGAATTTTTGGTCTCTGAAAATATTAATGAGGATCAAAATAGTAGAGAGTCTGAGAGTGATAATCAGGATGGTGACTCAGTTGTTAATCAACCATCCAGTGCAACTGATTTTGTTATTGATGGTAATTCTTTTTTTGATGCAACAATACCTAATCAGGAAGGTATAAGTGGTGGTAATACTTCTGTTTCGCAACCTGAGGTTGTTGCATCAGACTCCACTAATAATTCTGAGGGAAGTCATGCTGATTCTCAACGACTTGTTTTTAGATAATCTAGTCGTGAGTCTAAATTTCCTCAAAAATTTAATGATTTTATTGTAGAAGGAAAATATAAATTTGGAATTGAACGATCTGTTAATTATTCTTTTCTTAGTTTTGACAATAAGTGTTTTGCAACAAATTTAAATAAATCAGTTGAACCACAAACTTATTACCAAGCATCATTGGATCCTAATTGGATAAATGCTATGAATGAGGAAATTGAAGCATTATATAGAAATAATACATGGGAGATTTGTGATTTACCTCCTGACAGGAAACCCATTGGTTGTAAATGGGTATATAAAATAAAGTACAAATCAAATGGTGAAATAGAAAGATTTAAAGCAAGGCTTGTAGCTAAGGGGTATAATCAGAGGGAAGGTATAGATTTTGATGAAACTTTTTCACCTGTTGCAAAAATGGTTTCTATTAGATTGGTTATTTCACTTGCAGTTAATTCTAATTGGAATTTATTTCAATTGGATATTAATAATGCTTTTCTGTATGGTGAGTTGGAAGAAGTTGTTTATATGTCTTTACCTCTTGGATATAATAATAAAGATAATAATAAAGTTTGTAAGCTGTTGAAATCTTTATACGGGCTGAAGCAAGCTCCTAGGAAATGGAATGAAAAATTGTGTGGTTTTTTACTTGATTTTGGTTTTGTTCAAAGTGTAAATGATTTTTCACTGTTTGTTAAGAGCTCGAGTGGTAATATTGTTATACTACTTGTATATGTTAATGATATAATTTTGAGTGGGAATTGTGATATTGAAATTAACAAAGTTAAAGAGCTTTTGAAATCCAAGTTTTTAATTAAAGATTTGGGAAAATTAAAGTTTTTTTGGGTATTGAAGTTATAGATATACATGAAGGTGTTTGTCTGTGTCAGAGAAAATATTGTATGGAACTATTGAATGAATTTGGAATGTTAGGTTGTAAACCCGTTAAAACTCCTCTTGATTGTAATGTGGTAGTTAGGAAAGAAGGTATTGATGTTAATGATTCACTTGTTCATAATGTTGTTCTTTTCCAAAAGTTAGTTGGAAAGCTCATTTATTTGACTATTACTCGACCAGATATTTCTTATGCTGTTCAAGTATTGAGTCAATTTATGCATTCTCCGAGAAAATCTCATTTTAATGTTGCTGTTAGGTTACTTAGATATTTGAAGTTAAATCCTAGAAGGGGTTTTTCTATTACTAAAGGTAATCTGGTTTTAAAAGGCTTTGTTGATGCTGATTGGGCTAAGTGTCTGATGTCCAGAAAATCAGTAACAGGATATGTTATTTTTCTTGCTAATACCATTGTGTCTTGGAAAAGTAAGAAACAGGATACAGTTTCTAGGTCCTCTACAGAATCAGAATACAGGGCACTTGGTGTTATTTCATGTGAAATAATGTGGATTTTAAAATTGTTGTTTGATGTTGGTTTGAAAGATTTAACACCTGTTTCTATCTTTTGTGATAATGAGTCAGCAATAAAAATGGTTCATAATCCAGTATTTCATGAGAAAACTAAACATTTTGATGTTGATACTCATTTTATAAGAGATAGAGTTTCAAAAGGAATTGTTGAAATTCATAAAGTAAGTTTAGAGTATAATCTAGCAGATGTTTTTACTAAACAATTAGGAGTTGGACAACATGAACGGATTTGCAAAGGTTTAGGTTCGGTTGATCCTTTTCAGGACCGGTGTTGATTGAGTTTGAATTATAAGTTTGAGGAGGGGTGTTGAATTATCAAGATATTATAATACAAACTTATAATTCATTTATATCCTTTTATGTATCCTTTAATATTTGTGGTTTTTTTGTTATTCTATTATGTTTTTTTGTATAGAAGGGTATGTTGTGTATATTTGCTGGAATATTGGACTGAAGGTGTGGTTTGGTTGAAGTGTAAAACACGCGGGTTGTATTTGATCCGTTGGTGACCCGGTTGACTAGTCTAGGGTATATATTTCTCTATGTGTGTGTGTAACATTTAGAACACACAAATCAAATTTACTTCTTTGTCTTCTTCGTTTCTTTTCTCTCTAGGGTTTGATCTTAGAATCTATTGATTCTTTCTAATCTCGTGTAACAGAGTGTAGATTAGGTGAGAGGTTTGTAGTGAGGATTCTTTGTAGAGAGAAGAGAGAATATTGTAGTGAGGTTTTATATGTAAGTTTGATGAAAACCTTCTGGTTCTTAATAAAAAGAACTGATGATGTTGTGATTTTGTGTGTCATGATTTCTTTTGAAGAAGTTTTAAACGGAAGAAGAAGTATCGAATGGATCATGTAAAAGAAGAGTATGTATTATTGGTGTCATAGTCTTGTATTATCTTCCATGTGTTTAAACTTACATCAGTAATTAGGGGCTGTGGAAAATAATAAAACCCGAACTATCGGTCCGACCCATTCTGAATTTTGGTATATTAGGTCTGGTAGATTCAGCCCCACTACCTTTTTTTTTTTTTTTTTTTTTAATACACTAGGTTATTACCTGTAGAAACCACGGTCAATATATTTAAAATTTTTATGTAGATAAAAAATAATAAATGTAAAAAAAAAATATTATCCATTGTAAGTAATTATGAATTAATTTGTAAAGCAAAATAAACATTATAATGTTGTTCAGATATGATTTTGTATTTTTCAATTTTGAATTAGAAATGAATTTGATTTGTTACCCTAAAAAAAGGAAATAATAAAAATCATTGAAAAACACCACGTGTCAAAAAGATATTCTAAAAAATTGACATGTATCATTTTTTGGTTTCATTTATTAGAATACTAGTTTATAATCCGTGGGAACCACGGTTACAAAATTAATTAAAATTTCATTTTAAAAATTCAAAATTGTTAATCTATTGTTTTAAATTAATTATCAATTAAGAGATATTTTTATTAGTTATGTAAAATTATATTCGTTGATTCAAATAAATATTATGTGAAATTAATTTTCAATTTATATTAGATAATTTTTATTTGTGAATTAATGTAAGCAATAATATAACATTTAAAATGGAAAATAAAAAATAAATAGATTGACAAGTAACATCATATTAATTAGGAGATCTAATAAATTTAAAATGGAAAATTAATTGATTGACAAGTGGCATCACATTAATTAGGATGTCCAATATGATGATACGTGACAAAACAACTACTCTTTTATTAGTATAGGGATATAAATTCACTATAATAAGTTATTTCACTATCTTTAATTTTTATGTAAGATTGATTATTCAAACTTCACTTGTGAAGTGCAAAAAATTTTTTCTATAATTATAACAACTTATCATAACTTAACATTATTATATACACAAACTTATTTTCTATCAAGAAAAAGGATGTGCATGTACTAGTAAACTTGTCACCATGGCTGTTAATATGATGTACTCTATTTACCGGATGCTTTCTTTAAATATCTTTATCAGGGCATGTGACTATCATATTCTTAATTTTTTTCTCAGCGTCTACACAAAATCAGAAACCGATTTATTAAAGAAATGGAGAATCAGTTATACATTTGTATTCTTCATGATCCATCGTTTAACACTACCAATAAATATTACAATAAATGTTGTTGGTTATAACATTGTACTTTGAATGTACTCAGTTTATTTCATAAAAGTAACTTAATTATAAACAAATACAATTCATACAAATACAATTCTTTTTAATTGTCATATCCTTCTTTGTACTAGATATTTCTTGTACTTAATTTATATCAGAATTCATAAAAATAGATGTCCACTTACATGGGCGAATCTAAAGTCTTGCTAGTTTTGAAGAGATAATTTTGTTACTAAAAATACACAAGTAGAAAGAAAAAATTCATGTTCCATTTGGTGTTAGAAGGTTACACGAAGAAATATGATGTTCTACAAGAGTATGTCCATGAGTTATTTAACAAAAAAATCAAAATTTGTTAAAAGATATAACCCAATAGTCTCATATGTAAAGATGTAGTTCCCATGACTCTAATAACGTGTGTGATCAACTTGGCATGTGTGATGTATATTCTATTATAATGTAAAGAAAATTTTACACATGTTGGAGAAGAATTAATAGATCATATCAAATCTCTTCTTGTTCGTTCTATCCCAAACTAATTTCAACACATAAATGAGCCAACGCATGTTTAACTAAGATCACAAACAAAATGCATTTTGAAAACACTGATTTACCAGTATGTTAACATATAAGAGGATTACATGTGATCAAACACAAATAATTGAGATGAACATAATGATTTACACTTTTGAGTGCCTACAATAACACAATGCAAGCTATGAGCTCCTATATGTATATATCACATTCTTCAATAACTAAAATTATTTACTCGAAATAAGAGATATGATTAATGAAAAACACCACAAGAACCAATTGTAATCATTATCTGCAATAAAACATCTAGATCTATATGTGTGAGAAATGGTTACTTTCCTTATAAAAATATTAATGAAAAACACCACATGAACCAATTGCAATCATTGGCTGCAATAAAACATCTAGTTCTATATGTGTGAGAAATGGTTACTTTCCTTATAAAAATATTGTGGAGAGAGACCAGGGAGGTAAAAGGAGCATCCATGGATTGATATAAGAAGAAAGGCACATATCCATAAATGAAAGGAAAATCATAGATGCATTGCATCCATGGAATCAATCGGATGTTCTTATATCTTGTGAACATCCACCACTTGAAAGAATATTCCTCTGCATTCATGTGAAAAAACCATGATTTTCTTCTCCTTTGAAAGCCTTGACAATATAGATAAGAGATAAACTAATGAGGATACCTTGAGGTGAGGACAATATATGAAAGCAACTGTAGAATTCCTTAAATTGTGAGTTGTAGAGGTTATCTGCAGAGCAGCAAGATCAAAACTAATTAAAGATGTTAATAATACATTATAGATGAAGAGGTGAGAAATTAACACCTTAGAAGTTAGAACCGCCGATTTTGATATGAATTTTCAAGGTGCTGAGAAAGGCATATGGAGGAGGATGTACAAATGAGGCTCATAGACACTAGGCGCAAATTAGGGTTTCACAAATACTAATCCATAGACATCAGTTGATGTATATGGTGATCGTTTCTTCATCCTCAGCTTGGACCACCATGAAGGTGGTGCTCGAGTGGTTGTGGACAAAATTCCATGATGTAGCCAACAAAATCTACTCCGTGTTGTAGCTAACAAACCCTGGAGCAAACCAGATATGAGCTGAGGGTCAGGGAGGGAAAACCAAACTCATACCGAGGGTTCATGAGTGTTCCATATACGATTTGATGGTTGGGAAGGTCATGCCAGACTCGTACTGAGGGCTTAGCGGTGTTCAGTCCGAGGGTTGATTAGGTCGGGGAGCGAGCCAGACATAAGCTATGGGCCAAGGGCAAACCAGACTTATGTTGTGGGCTCAGGGGTAATCCTGTATGTTAACTGTGGACCCATTGCATGTTGTTATTGTATATGTGCTATTTGTATGTGTTGAGAGAGAAACTTTTGAGAAATACTTGAACAAAAGTTACTACAAGATATAGTTGCAGAATAAGCTAATCTCAAAAGATCATATTAGCTCAACAATAGTAATTTAGAACTATTAGATCGAGAGGATCTCAGATATTAGATAAGATAGAGAAAAGAGAGAATGATCTTTGTATTTCAGTGAGATTTCAAGAGATCATAAGAAGTGATAGGAATTGGTAAGTTTACGTGAAGACAAGTACTCTATTTATAAAGTCACAAAAAGTTACATCTTGAACAAACAATAATAAAGCTTTTGAATCTAAGTGACCATGCAAGGCTCACTAGACAAAGAAATGTTAATACACAAAGGCAGTTGATGTAATAAGATATCTTCACTGCGGTAGTCAAACATCCATTACGGTGGGAAACTGCTTGCGGTTGACAAAGGATATACGATAATGAACTGCAGCTACAAATCGATAAGTTTCAGAGGGTCACTTTTTGTTTTAATAATTTCCCCAAAGTGATCTCTTCAACTTTTTCTTGATTTTTAATCTTCAAAAATTTGCTCAGAATCCACCAGAATTTCCTCACTTCACCCAACCAGTTGATTCTTCGTATTATCTCAAACTTTACTTCATGTGTTGTGTGTTTAGACCTTTAAACCGAAGTCAGAGTCATTTCCAGTTGATTTCGTGTCAGTCTATGCATTACAGTAATAGGAATGAAGTACTTGATGCCAATTTTGGCTTTCTTGAACACAATTCCTAACTCAGGGAAGTTGGTTGCGCCAAGAGACATTTCTGGGTAGCCTTCAGTGAATCTTGGTGCAGACTCAAGCTCTAGGAAATTGAAGTTCTTGTCAAGCATAGGTGGATATCCACATCTATTTTTCCGAGGTCACAAACAAGCGCCTTGAGAAATTCACAAGCTTTCTCATGAGCAATCTTCATCTTTGGGTGCTTTTCAGTCTAGATTTGGAAGATTCTGGCAATCAGGAACACTTCTTCAAGGTTCATGCAGGGAAAGTCAGCACGCGTTCTAATGTAGTCATCACCTCTCCTTGTGAGTGTATACTGAACGAATTCAGTCTTCATGAATTTTCTCACCTTGTAAATCTTCACTGCTGCTGGTTTGTCATTAGACCAGATGCTTTTGAAGTCAGTTCTATGCTGAGCATGAAACTAATTTAAGCGTTCAAATGCGAGGGTGTGTCTTTGATCCCCAGGAAGACTTAGATCAAAAGGCTCGAAGACTGGGAAGAATTTGGAGTTGGGTGAGATAGGAATATCCCAATATCCATCGGATAGAGGTTCAACATAGGTTGGGATGGGTCTATAATCATCGTCAAGAACTCTTCTTGTGGGATTGACCCAAGAGTTTATTTAGGTTTCATCAATGGTTGTATCAAAACCATGCTCTTTCCAAATCTTCTCAGTGAACTTCACAACTTTCCAATCACGTTTTCGTCGGCGAGTAGCTAGGGAGTCATTTGTATGATCCAAGGACATGGTAAGTTCCACGTTTTTGAACTGCAGGGGAGTTTCATTAGAGGGTTGTTGCGGTGGAGTTTGTTTTGGAGAAGGCACTGGAGTTGGTTGTCTTGGAGGAGTTTATCTTGAAGATGGTTGCGGTGAAGGTTATGGAGTTAGTTGCGGAGTCACAACCCGTTGATGGATTGGATGATAACTTGGGATTCTTGGAGGAGATTGATTTGAATGGCTTTGATTAAGATGCAGATGAAAATGCAGTGGGGACTCACTTCCTTCTTTTGAGTAAACATCCATCTGTTGTTCCTTACACCATTGTTTAAGGCCATCAATTTTGGAGTAGGTCTCGTTGAATTGAGACTTGACTAATTCAGAGACTTGGAGACTTTTGTGGATTTTAGTGTTGAAAAGTAGTGAGGGAATACCTTAAACCATTGATTGTTGATTGAAGATTCGCAATGGTAGCTTCATAAGAGTTGTAGGTTTCTTCTACCTGTTGTTTGTAATGGGCTGTCTGGTTTTCAAGACAGGTCTTGAAGTCATTTTTCAGTGCGGTTACGTCTTTGATGAGATTTTCAGCAGCTTCCATAAACTCCTTCTGATCAGCGGTACAACTATTATCCAAGGCTCTAATAGGTATTTCAACTTTCAAAGTGATGCATTTTGCAGCCAGTCGCTCTCTCGCTTCTAATCTTTCTATCCTTTCAACTATAGACTGCGGTGCAGGGATCTCTGCGTTCATTGGTTGGCTGGTGGTGACTGCGGCCAAGATTTGGTCGACTTTTGATTGGAGACCTAGAAATTCCTTTCTTGTAACAACCAGTTTCTTCTTATTATTTGCTTTGGGTTTGGACGTGGATTGTTGTGATCCACTAGATTCATCATCATCAAAGACCATCACAAATTCTTCTGAGTTGGGGGGCTGCTAAACATCATCAAGACTAATGCCATCAAGTCCAAACATTGGACCTGAGCTGATCTCAACTACGGTTTTATCGTCATTAGAGTCATGATTTTCAACAGTTGGGAGAGGATTCAATGGACAAAGACCACCTTGAATATTTTGAGCTTGTTACATTGTAGTTTCCATCTGAGATACCAAATCTTGAATCCGCAAAATATCATTGATACTCTTGGCGTTGTTGAATGAGTCTGCCCAGTACTTTGCAACTATTTGAAGAGCTTCATCTTTCTGTTGTTTTTGTTTTTTCTGTTATGCCCTTCTAGCTTGGACTGCTCTCTGATAAGCTTCAAACTTTTTGATTCCCGGCTCAGTACTTGGATGGTACCGAGAACAAGAATCTTCTGAACAAACTTCGTCAATTCCTTTAAAATGCATCGAGGTGTCCCTTGGGTTCGTGGTTCCTTGAGCAACTGTGCTTCCCACGCCTAGACCACTTGTGTGAAATGTTGGTGGATTAGGATTTCCTAAGCTTCCTCGATATCCTTGACCTGAAGTCAAGTTTGGCCTCGGCTCAGTTCTAGCTAAGGTGGAAGAATTGCCTTGCTGTGCGACCGGTGTTTGTAGTGTTTGTGCGACTTGAATAAAAATGGAGTTCAACTCCTTAGGCTCAAAGAAGTGTAAGTGTGATGCCTTGGAGACCTTAGGGCGACTCGAACCAATCGAATCCACTTGGGATTCAACTGGGATGTGCCTCCACGTTTAGATGAAACATATACACTTATTGTACCTAAGTGGTGAGATGGGGTATGAGCAGGTAAGCCTGCAATAGCTCCAATCACTACCGGAGTCTTTTGAGAGATTGCAGTATGAGTCGTGGTATGCATCTGGCTTGGAGTAGGGGTAAGTTTGAGTTTCTTTCTCCTAAAAAGTTCTCATGAATTCGAACACTCGTGGACAGTTTCATCGACAATATCGGGTAATGGTTCATGAATCGCAGCAGAAGAGCCTGCAGTCTTGGTTATTCTTTTCTTCTATGGAGTAGTTCCCTTCATCAGAACGTTTACTGGATGCTTTCTTGACACAACAATAGATTTAACTCTTTTGGGTTTGGGTTGACCAGATGGTTCTGTGGTAGGAGGGACCTATGTTGCGGTGGGGACTACAGTAAATTGACTAGGTTGAGGCAGGGAAGAATGGTATGGGTCAATACCATTCGTAGCCTCAATGTGGTTTGTGACCGTAATGGTTGTGAGTCCAATGGAATTCATGATATGCATGGGGAAACATCTAAGTGGTCCAAAGAGAGTTTGATATTTAGAGGTTGCATACCTTTTCAGATCGCGGGTTGCAAACAGATCTGTATCATTCCCCATGTCGAGCTTGGCTTCCTTGTGTAAGTCAAAGATGCAAAGTGACCATAAATGAGCAAATGTGAGCTCTGTTGCATCTTTACATGGAGCAACCTTGGGGATTTACTGCAAGAAATCATCTTATAGAATCTGGCCAAAGTTGACAATGTTGCCTGTATAGATGTTCCACACAATTTCCAGAAGTTTGATCCCCATGTTGTCAGTTCCACCTATTCTTCCAGATAAACATCGGATGATGAAGTGACAATCAAACTGCCACACAGATGGAAGTTGATTCTTCTTAAATTCACCAACCCCTTTCATTTTCTTCTGGTAGCCCATTTGATAGAGTGTTCTGAGAACATCATTGATACTTGGAGAATAGATTTTTGTTGTTGGAAGAAATATGAGATTAATGGCATTCAAGAACTTGTATTTAGTCAAGACTACTAAAGAGTCATTTACCAGGTTTAGATGAACCTCTTGCGGATTGTTGTTAGGTCAGAAAGCGGAGAAGGCGCACTTGAACATAACTGCCATTAGAACGACTTTAGTGAAAGCATCAAAAGCACCAAAAAGAGGATGCTTAGGAAGATACTTGATCATTAGCTTCATGACGTCATTGTAGGATGGGTGATATTTGAACACAACTCTGAAATTACTCGAAGCAATGGATGATGAGTGGTCTTTGATGGTGGTTTCAGAACCAGTGGGAAGAGTAGGTCTAGAAGCCTTCGATTTTTCTTGGAACTCCAGATTTCACCATGATTGCGGTAAAAAATTTAGAACTTGTAAAAAAGGTTTGAGCAAGAAGAAAAAAAGATGAAGATCGTCTTGAAGGTTCAGAAAGTGTCAAGCAATCTTGGGAAAGATTTGGGGATTTTTTATGGCCCGATTTCAAAAAGATGTTGTAACTGTTTTATTTATATCTATAAAAACTTTTGGGTTTTACCCATTTATAGCCAGAAATAAAAATAAATCAAAAAATAAATTGTTTCTGGGAAAAATGGAGCATTTAATGCAAAAAGTAACATCATCACACGCCGCCTGAACGTGTGGTGTAGGGTTTTATCCGTTATGAAAAATGGGAAGTTGAAACGAATAAACGGTCGTGTGACATGACAAGTTAAAAAAATATATTTCTTAAAAGATTGGGTTTTATGGAAAAAACGATTTATTTGAATTTTAGCCTAAAATAGGCCTCATCAAGAAAAGGATTTTGAAAGGACTTAAACATTGTATGCTACAAAATGAATGTCATAAGAAATGTTTTTTTTATTAAATGAAGATCATTAAACAGCACACAAAATTCTCAGTTTTATGAAAGAGATTGCAGGATCATTTATTGCACTTGCGGATAAATTTTGATGACTGCGTTGATGCACAATATGACAGCGGTAGCACAAGCTAAAAGAACACTTGATCATGAAGTTAGAAACAAAAGGAATTAAGGACCCGAAGGATATAGATCATATATGATTGGGGTATACTAGGTATACTGAAGAGATATATGATGAATATATGATTTTAGATCAGTGAAGAGAATTCTTCAAGAGTTTAAATTTTGAAAAGAAAAGAAGCAATTATCTTCACATTTGGGGATCAAATACGGTCTATGGTATCTATCAATTAAGAAAGAATTACGGGTCTGGGTTCATCATACCTAGCATTTCCAGAAAATTATTCAATTTTGTAGCATCAAGTGCCTTTTTAAAAACATCAACTATTTCCTCGTGAGTTGGAACAAAAGTTAGTTCGATGTTACCTTTAAGGATGTGATCCTTGATAAAATGGTACCAAAGTTCATTGTGTTTCATCTTTGAATGGTGAATAGGATTATGAGAAATCACTATTTCACTTTCGGAATCACAGTAAATTGGTACCCACATCATTCTGTAGCCATAGTCCATGAGTTGAGTCTTCATCCATAGAACTTAAGAGCAACAGCTGGCTGTGGCCACATATTCTGCCTCTGCGGTATACAATGAGACATAATTTTTCTTCCTTGAAGACCATTAGTCTTCCTTCTAGAAATTGACAACCATCGGAGGTACTTTTTCGATCTAATTTGCATCTGGCATGATCTGCATCTGTGAAGGCTTGAAGGCTGAAGTGTTTTCCCGCAGGGTACCAAAGGATTAACACTTTACTTCCCTTTAAATATCTGAGGATTTGCTTGACTGCGGTCAAGCTTTAGGGCCAGCTTGGCACCTAGCACATAAGATTATTGCAAAGACAATATCCGGTCTACTTATGGTGAGGTACATTAATGACCCAATAATTCCTTGATAACTTTTGTGGTTAACCGATTCTCCATTAGGATCGGCTAAAATCTTGTAACCAAAAGCCATCGGGACCTTGGCTGAGGAACAATTGTCCATTAAGTATTTCTTCAGTAGCTTAGAGGTATACTTTTCTTGATGCATGAATATCCCTTTAGGTAATTGTTTCACTTGAAGACCTAAAAAGAAGTTAATCTCTCTATTCATGCTCATTTGGAATTTACTTGTCATGAGCTTTGCAAAGTCATTCACCATACCCTGATAAGTTGAGCCAAAGATGATATCATCCACATATATTTGGATGAGCATTAAGTGATTACCATTTTCTCTTTTAAATAACGTTGGATCAAGCACACCTCTTTTCTAACCAAACATGACAAGAAACTCAGAAAAAGTCTCATACCATACCCTTGGTGCGTGTTTAAGACTGCATACTGCTTTTCTATCTTGTAGCAATGATTTGGAAATTCTTGAATTTCGAAGCGTGAAGGTTGTTGCAAGTAAACTTCTTTCTTTAGTTCTCCATTTAGAAAGACATTTTTTACATGCATTTGATGTACTTTAATGTTTTTGTGTGCCACATATGCTAAGAAAATTCGTATTGCTTCCATCCTAGCTACATGGGCATATGTTTCATCGTAGTCAATACCTTTAAGTTGACTGTACCCCTTAGCAACTAGGTTTGCTTTGTTTCTGACAACTTCACCAAACTCATCAAGTTTTTTTTGTATATCCATCTAGTAACAACGATGGTGTGGTCCTTTGGCTTCGGTACCAGTTTCCACACTTTGTTTCTTTCAAACTCAGCTAATTCCTCTTGCATTGAGGTGATCCAGTTAGGTTCCATGAATGCTTCTTGTATCGTTCGAGGCTCGAATAAGGACATGAGGGCTGCATAGTGGCAGTGGTCCTTTAAATCACTGGATGATCAAGTTTGTATTCATGTGGATGGGTTCCAATGATTTGATCTGCTAGGTGATCCTTCGTCCAAATGTGAAGATGAGGTTGTTGGTGATCTGCGGCTACGGTAGTGGTAATATCTTCAATATAAGAGGACTCTAGTTCCCATTTGATGTGATTTTCCAGGTGTTGGTAAGATACCTTTCCATTTTGGATCATTTAAGGAATACCTTTTAAAAGAGTATTTCTAAAAAGATGTGGCTTTCTTTTGAGATTTTGGTGGAGTGTTTGAAAAGGTTTTTTTACTGCACATTCCTTTTTTTTATCCTTTAACTGTCGTATCTTTTGAAATATTTTAATAGTAGTGGATTTTTCAAAAAACATTTGATTTAAAGATTTGGCTTGTTTGAAAGTTTTGTTTTTGTAGTCAGTTTCCCGCTTTTTACCTCGGGACTTGACCTCCTCTTGGAAAGCCAATTTTGCTTGTGTTTTTGGAGAACCACAGTCTGAAATGTTTAACTGTGGTTTCTTGAAAGTCTTTGAATGCATTGAAAAACAAGGACTTGAGTCATCCAAACTAGAAGGTTCAGGACTCTGTGAACATTGACCACACTCAAAATTTTCAATTGGTAATTCATGAAAAATGGGTTGAATGGTTACTATGCTTTTGACCTTGGTCTACGGTAAAGATGACTGGACTAACGAAGAATATGTCAAGGATGGGTTTGAACATTTTATGGAGGGCAAGGGTGAACAAACTACTAAATCTGGTCCTTCCATAACAATTTATTCATCTACATCCAAATATGACATAGAATCGGGACAATATATGTCAATAATAGGTAATTGATTGGAGGTTTCAGGAAGAATTTCCTAAATAACACAATTGTTACTCAGTTCATTAAGTCTATCGAAGCAATATCTTATGTTTTCGGGGAACATTTTGTAATTAACTGGGTAATGAAATTCACGATCCGGAGGGACATATGGGCTTTCAACATTGAACCGGGGGGTGGAGTTCTCTGCGGTAGATTATCCATTAAACAATCCCAGTTGTAGGTGTTATCTACAGATCGATTATTTACTAAGTTTTCAATTGCTTCAGTTTCATTAAAAAGCTTTTCTATTAATTGATTCAACATACATTTTCTTTCTGGGCAAGATCCCTATTATTTAAAGCAATATCTAACTGGGACTCATTCAAAACATCATTTTCTAACAAAATCTTTTTCAGTCTCTTATCCTCAAGTCTTCCTCTCAAGTGAACCGGCTCTTGGGTCGCTATATTCTTTTCATCGAATGCTTTGTTGTAGTATGAAAGGACGGCAACACATGTATCATTAAATCTTTCTAAATATGGTTCATAAACATGCATGCTGAAATTATTAGAATGTATCATGAGTTTTAACTACTCGACGATGGTGAGGTTGCCATCATCGGCCATATAGCAGTAGTTTCTTTGTAGCTTTGTCGATCCGTCTTCTTCAGAATTTGCGACCATGCATATTTTTCCTTTCATCTTGTTTTCAACTTCTTCATCTTCATCCCCGGATGACCACACTTGATGAATCTTTTTACTAGGGCAACATATGCCCTTCACTTTTCTTTTTCCTCTATTTATTGGGCCATTATTAGATAGAATGCCTTGTCCTAGCCACGTTTTCCTTATAGTCTTTGGCAAAATGATTCTCCTTGTTTCACTTGTGACATATAATAACTTCATTCTTTTCCTCAGCTGCAATACGGGAGTCTGATGGTTTGTTGGACTGCGGTGCCTCTTTTGTACGGTGTGCATTCTGTGTTTGCGGTGTGTGGTGGGGATTTCAGAGATATCTTAGTTGCGGTTGAAAGGTGGTTTTATAAACTGTTGATTCTTATGAAATGATGATGGTGGTAGCCTGTTGAATTGTTGGCTAACTAAGGCAATGACATTTTGAAATTCTTCTTCATTATTGTATCATGTATCTTCTTCCTATGACTGCGGTGGGTTGTCAAATGGAAATTTATAGGACGATTTAGTGGGGTAGGAGTATTGTGGATTTTTGGCAAAGGGGGTTTGAGCAATCAAGGCAAGATGTCCACCGAGGTCAGCACAATCTTTCATCACATTTGATTCTTGTGCCTGAAGTTCTCTGTATAACTTGAACAGAGATAAAGTATGGATTTTCCTATCTCCTTGCACAATCATCTTTGCGGTGGACCATAGTCTTCCTAAACCGTTGAGAAACTGAAGTTGTGTTTCATGATTACGTCGAACAATACCCACATTTGATAACTTCATGACAATGAGACTGAATTGTTTGAAAGAGTCGTTGAGGCATTCACAAGGAAGAGCTTTGAAGTTGTTAAACTCATTTGGTGTCATGGTAAGTTTCTTGTCTTGTGCTTGTTCTGACCCTTGATAGCGATTTTTTAGCAAATCCCAGATTTCTTTCACCGATTTGCAATTGATGATAATATCAAAGTTGTCATGAGCAACACCACATGAGATTTCATAGAAGGCAATTGCACCATTTTCAATTTTGTCTAGATCATCTTTTGTTGGTCGATTCATTGCGGCTTGACCTCTACCTAGTCTGGCTTGTGTACCATCTGGTTGAATAGGAGTGAGAATCGGGAAATGAGGTTCTTCTTCAACAGATCTTAAAATATCTCTTCTAAACTTCTTGAGATACCTTTTCATTCTTTGTGAGCAATGGTGGTACTCACTAGAAACAAGTATTGGTGCACTGTTCAAGCCTCCAACACTGTTGAAAACATTCAATGATAATGCTTGTGCCATATTCCCTTTGTTTTGTTTGGTTTTTTAGAATGAGCTTTAGTGGTATAGAAGGATTTTCAAAATAAGAGTTTCGTTTAAAAAGCAACCACTTTGGCTTTGATACCAATTGTTAAGAGAAAAACTTTTGAGAAACACTAAAAAAAAGTTAGTACAAGATATACTTGCAGAAGAAGTTAATGTCAAAAGATCATATTAGCTCAACAATAGTAAGTTAGAATTGTTAGATCGTTAGTTGCAGACATGTAAATAGCAACAAGTTATATCAAACATGAGTTAGTAGTGTGATCAATTTAAGATGAAGAGGATCTCGGATATTAGATAAGACAGAAAAGAGAGAATGATCTTTGTATGTCAGTGAGAATTCAACAGATCATAAGAAGTGATAGGAATTGGTAAGTTTATATGAAGACGAGGACTCTATTTATAGAGTAACAAAAAGTTACATCTTGAATAAACAATAATAAAGCTTCTGACTCTAAGTGACCATGCAAGGTTCAGTGGAAAAAGAAATGTTAATACACAAAGTCATTTGATGTAACAAGATAGGATTAATATTATAAAAGCCCTAAATTTTTAACCCATAATTGGAAAAAGCCATAATATTTTTTTTACTATTGCTATGGCCACAACTTTTTCACAAAATTATTACTCTAGCCCACTTAACAAGTTTTATGGTTAACTTGGTTAAATTTTTTGCAAAATCAGTTCTAAAATATTCAAATTTAGTCCCTAAGGTTTGCAAAAAATTACACCACATGATTTTTTTACTTTATTTTTCGTTTTTTGTATGCTTTATCTGTTTTTGGTTTTTTTTTTTAATAGATATAAGTACATTTTTTTTTTGTATATACTTTATTTATGTTCATTTTTTAACTTTATTTTTCAACAATTTTTTTTTTTGTTTTACATTTTTTACCTTTTTTTTTTTTTTTTTTTTGTCTATTTTATAGTGTATATATAGAGTATATTAGAGTTTTTTTTTTTGTTTTTTTCATATTTCTTTTCGTATTATATTTTAAATTTTTTCATCTTTTTATATTTTCTTATTTGTTTTCCAATTATTTATTATTATTATTATTATTATTATTATTATTATTATTATTGTTTTTTTTTATTTTTTATTTTTTTTACTTATATGGATCAAGTATTTTGAAAATCTTCCAAATTTAAAAAGCATGCACTTTCTAAACCATTTTACAATGTAATATACAAGAAAAACCGATACTTATATATGAAATTATATAATATAATTCCTAAATAATATATGAACTAAAAACACACATGACTATTTGGTTTCCTAAATGCTCAATTTTTACTTTGCAAATTGTTGAGTATATTCTGCAGCTAATGCATCATGTTTACTTCTGTCTACAAAGTACAAATGAGCAATTCCTAGAACTTAAGGTTTATCTGCAACAATTAAAAAACAAAATTATCAACTTTATCCAAATTTCAGTTTTTTAAAGATGCTAAAAGATTATAATATAACAATTAAGATAGGGAATTTAAGGATTAAACTATAACAAAAAGAATGAAATACATACAAGGGTTTGGGTTGGTGAAGAATGATCTCAAAGCAAGTAGCACCTTTGAAATTGTTAAAGCACGAACTCCAACTATTTTCTTCCAAGATATCCAAGCTAACATTGCCTGTTGAATCTACATTGCAATGATATATTCATGTTTTGAAATACAAAAAATAAAAACGAATAATTAGAAAACAAATAAGAAAAAAATATAAAGATGAAAAAATTAAAATATAATACGAAAAGAAATATGAAAAAAAACTAAAAAAAAACTCTAATATACTCTTTATATACACTATAAAATAGAAAACAAAATGTATAAAAGGTAAAAAAATCAAATTGTTGAAACATAAAGTTAAAAAATATAAATAAATAAATTATATAGAAAAAGCAAATAAAAATGTATATATATTTATAAAAAAAACCGAAAATAAATAAAGTATAAAAAAACAAAAAATAAAGTTAAAAAGCCATATGGTGTATTTTTTTGTAAACCTCAGGGACTAAATTTGAACATTTTAGGAATGATTTTGCAAAAAATTTAACCAAGTTAACCATAAAACTCGTTAAGTGGGCTAGAGTAATAATTCTGTGAAAAGGTTGTGGTCATAGAAATAAGAAAAAAAAAATATTAGGGCTTTTTCCAATTACGGGATAAAAATTTAGGGCTTTTATAATATTAACCCTAACAAGATATGTTCACTATGGTAGCCAAACATCCGTTGTGGTGGGAAACTGCTTGTGGTAGTCAAAAGAAATACGGCAGTGAACTGCAGCTGCAGATCAGTAAGTTTAAGAGGGTTACTTTTTGTTTTAATAGTATGTGTATTGCTTTTTGGGGGAACTCACTAAGCTTTGGGTTTACACTTTTGGATTATATTTTAGGTACCTCAGAGGATCATACGAAGGAGAGTCGTGATCGTGCACTTCCTCATGTTTTGTTTTATGATTTTTGGAATACTTTGATATTAAATTTGTTTTGAAAGCTATTTTTAAACAATGATGATTTTTAGGTTTCTTTAAAAGTTAAAAATTTTTCAAGAATTTTATGGATTTTACAAGTTGGTATCAAGGTCTTGGTTTGTGTGAATTGGAGCAACACTTGTGTGAATCCAATCTCAAACTAAAGGAAAAAAAAAATTAAAATAATTTTCAAATGGTTTTCAAGATAATCAAGGAGGATACGATACCAAAGCCAGCAAGTAGACCCCAAATAACCACACCGTTATTGAGATTATGTTATGATATGTTAGAACAACATGCTAGTATCAATATAAGGATCTTTAGGAACTGTATGATAGAGTATATGATGCCTTATCTCTTATATAATACTTGATTGATTGTTGTGTGACTCTTTTGTGTGTGAATTGACTATTGAGTGAATACACTAAGTCAAATGCTACATGGGTTAAACGATCTTAGGATAAGGGATTTGGTCCTGCAACGTAACTCTTGTTTAACCTAAGATTGTTTAAATCGTGCGGCATGTGATTGTATTAATACGATATTTATGTGGCACTAATGGAGGGTCGTGTGACTGTTAATGGTAAGGTGAGTTATGTGGGTCAGCCGACTAGTTACCTTATGTTTAGCCTTCCTCTAGGATGTAAGGCTAGAGCGTATGAGTATGTTATTTTGCGGGTATTGGTAGGGTTGTTGTGATGATCCTCTAAGACAAATACGGGTAGGTGTGGAAGGTAGTATGAGCTCGTACTATTGAAAGCACAAGACCCATACGCGTAGAATGGAAGTCACAACCCCTAGGGCTTGTTGGGAGATGTATCTCTTAGTATGATATTCGTTTTATCTGATATCTCCCTGGTTTATGTTCAATATGGTGATTTCGTGTCGATTGGAGACAGGATCCAGATAAGGATCGAGAACTACTGGACAAGATAGGCCGATATTGTCTGTCTTTCAAATGCATAGATGATTATCTTGGTGGTTTTTCAGATTTTGAAAGAATTTGTTGGATTAATGTCTAAGTCCATAACTATATTTGGTATGTACTTGACCCGACCCGACATGGTCCATTTGGGTTGCACTTCACCGACACAATTTATATGGATAATCTTTTGAGAATAGTATGTTTATGATTAATATTAATATATTACAAGTTCTAATATATTAATATGGAATCATATTATTTAATTAGTATTGATCAAGAATTAATTTATAATTAATTAAGTGATCAAAAGGAACTAATTAAATATGGACTCTTATATATATGGAATGGGCCAAGTTCATTTAGGTTGGGCTAAGCTTTCATGGATAGTCCATGGAGTGTTTAACCCATGGATCCTAGGAAATGAAAGGTCATGGGTATTATGGTTTAACCCTAATCCTCCATACTATATAAAGATGTCCTTGGTTGGTGAAATGGTGCACTAGTGTGGTACACTAAGAAGGGCTAGCCAATTTCACTAGAGAGAACCAAGTATCCATATTCTCTAAAGTCTTCCAAGGTGTTTTGGTGATTTGGTGATTCCATTTGAGGCTTCCACACTATTGGGGCTAAGCTCTTAAAGCTTGAAGACATCAAGCTTCATTAAGAGGTATGTATTCTATCTTGCAATAGTCATTGTTTTGTATGCTAGATTAGGATAATACCTTGGATGTTCTTATTTGCATGTATAATAGAGAAAACATAGATCCAAGGTATTTAGGGTTGCATGTAGACCATAGGAGTGTTAGGATGCTAAAAACCCAACAGTGGTATCAGAGCGTAGGTTTGTTTTCTTCTTATACTTGCAAAGCTGCTTAAAAAATCGAAATTGTTGTTGTCTGATCATTAGACCCGGCGAGTCCATCAAGGGACTCAGCGAGTCCATGCCTAAAAAGTGATCAAATTGATCCAACTCGCCGAGTTGGTTCATGCACTCGACGAGTTGGACCCCCAGACAGCTTATTTTCGAGGTTCTTGGCTAGAAATGGATTAGGAACATTACCCTAAGTTGTTTTTTGAACTTATAAACTTGTTTTTTAATGTGGTAATGTTCATGCTAATCCATTTTCAAAGATAATTTTCAATAGATTCATGTTTTGTATTAGTTTAAGGTTTAGACTAATTACATGAAAAAGTTTGATTTGAATTATCTTGTTCTTATGAGTTCCTTAGATTAATAGATAAGTTGAGTGAAATAGTTGTTTTCAATCCAAATTAATCTAAGAGTTGATTCTAAAATGTGTTTTTGTAACTTGTCCTCAAGTTATTTGAAAAGTCACATTTAAGTTTCATAAAACTCATAAAAGTTGGCAATGGTTACAAAAGATGAAGAGTCTTGTCCTTAAGTTATGGAGGTTCAAGTGTCACTTCATTAATAAATAAATAAATAAAATATGTAACCATAATTAAATCCATTAGTTATAAAATAAAGAATAGTTAATTCTTTTATTAGTTTAAAGTCTTCCATAACTTGTCCTGAAGTTATGGAACTTGAAGAGTTTTTGGATTAAAACTACTTTAAACACATAATTTATGGAATTAATTAGTTTTGAATAGTTTCAAAACTTGCCCTCAAGTTTTGGAATTTGAAAAGTTTTCACTTATGAATACTTTAATTGCAAGTTAGCTCTTAGAATTTTAAAAGTTAAATTCAACCCTTATACTTTATAATATTATAAGTTAACAATATATATATATATATATATATATATATATATATATATATATATATATATATATATATGTATGTATAAGAGTAAAGTCAGTCTTACCACTAGTACGCCTCATTCACGAAGCCGGTCTATAAGGTGGGTATAAGGTTGTTGCCTATAAAATGACAACTTAATGGGTGTCCACTCTCACCTACCGCTTGCTTGACTGGTGGAGGGTTTTTAGCCGAACGGGTTTGACAGGACTATAATTCTCCCTTCATTAAAAGTATTAATGATAAATACTAAGTAACTAAACTCTTAATAATTCCCAATCTTAGTTACTTAGGAAAAATGTGAATAAGGTGCTAATCCATGAAATTACACTTTGCACTTTGTTTAAGTCAGTTAGTGAAGCGTGTGTGGTTAACCGGCACACTAACTCGTATTTAACAAGGTAGGAAAAGGGTAACTTAATGTTTATCATAGTATCGATGGAGCGTGTATGGTTAACCGGCACATCGATTGAGGGGTAAACACTTAAGGGTACCCAGTAATTTGCGTGGTTACTTCACACCTTGTTTTGTGATCCTCGGCATCCTAGTCACAAAACCTGAAGGGTACACTCGAGATTGAAACATGCCATTGAACAGTTCAATGAATCTCAAAGATCTAGGAGTTTCAAAGCCAATTAAAACCTAATTATACATTTCGTTTATCTTGGTGGGAATTGGTGAATCGTCATTCACCTACCTTCAAATTGTTTTATAGCTTGGATTACGGCATACCTCTTCTAAGTTTTAAAATAGGTTGTTGGGTCCTAGCCTTAATATTTCATATTGGGTGTCATATTAAGGACTTTAAGATCAACTATCTTAAATATCTCCCAAAACATGTCTGGTTTAGACATTTATGATCTTCCCAAATCTCTTGAAACAAGCTTTCCTAATGAAGATGATGTCCCATGGATATCATACTTCTTTTTCCTCCTCCAATTATTCTCCCTAACCCACAAGTTCTTGAAAAGTTTAAGGTCACTCAAGCCCTATTAGCAAGGCAAGGTCTAGTTGTGATCACATCTTGGAGATGTAGTCACATATTGACAAGCCGGGAGAGTTGGGTGTCAAAGTCTTGAGAAATTTGGTGGTTCAACTACTTTCTAAGTCACATAGTGAGTTCTTTTGGAACACCTATGAAACAGACTATGACAAGACCCTTAATGATCTTATCTATTTTCTAAGATCAACTTCCTAAAACTTTATGGACATTGACAATGATGACATTGGATATCTAGTAAAGCTCTCTCTTCCCAGTGGAAAGGGATCGGCCATAGTCAACTCGGTTGACCAAATGGTAAAGAGAAAAGCTAAGTCTGTGATAGTCCCGTGTACCATCATCAAAGGGTCCATATGTTTATATTGCCAAAGAAAGGGGCATTGGTTGCGAAGCTGCTAGATTTACCTAAGGATGTTAAAGTCAATAAGTTTGACTCTACTTCAGGTAAAGTCCACTATCTAACTCTGTTAAGTTTCTATTCTGAGATTCTTGATACATGATGTGATTGGGTCACATGGTAATGTTTTAAGAATCAAAGAAAAGTGAAGGAACTTAAAGAAAGAATATGCTGAATCTGATCGCATAGATGGATTTATATCGCGTAGTTTGAAGATCGGATTCTTGAGCTACTTCTTAGGAGTTATGAGATATTGCTTAGGAATAGATAACAACAAGTTTTCATATGGATTGTAAGGATAAGTTTTTCCGCATAGTTTTAAAATAAAAGAAAATTTTTGATTTTAGTTATTTTAAAATATCCTTACAATGGCATTTGAGGAAAAATTGTTGCTTATATGATTCCATTAATAGCATGAGTGGTAATATGAAATTGATTCTTTCATTTGTGGTAATGTCTAAATTTACCAAATAAAGGAAAGATTCTCATCACCCAAGTCTCAATTGGACTGGAACTTGGAATCATGCAAGGTGTATAGCATGATGAATAAGAATTTTCAAGTATTGGAAAATTAAGACTAATTACTTGTTCACATGGATGTGTGAGTAATGTGAAGGACTAAGGGATTGAGTACACATTCTTGTGCACTGGTCAAGTCCACGACAAAAGATCGATAAGACTATTCGTCATAGTTTACTAAAGCTTAGTAAATATGGTTACACTTACAAGCTTAAGTGTAACTCTGAGATATTGTAAAAGGTTCCAATGTAAGTCAGAGCGAATAAGAAGAATCAAATTAGGCAGAAGGATAAAAGTTTCTCAAATCTGAAAAGATGGGAGAGTACTTTAGTATTAGTTTTGTGATCATCTTAATGATTAAGAAACCATATCAAAATTAGTTCTCTAAGGAAGTCTTAGTGCATTGTTATGACTAAGAAGAAGGCATCTTGAATTGTTGAAATGGTTAAATCAAGAAGATGAGTCATACTTCATTCCAATACAAGTCTTAGAGTCATACTCCAAGATTGTAATTTGAGTGACATGTCTTTAAGAAGGTTTAAAACACGTGTCAAATGTAAGAGTAAAAGTGTCCTACTCTTGTTCATTTGAAGTTGGTAAGTTGTGATGTTTTGGATAAAACAAAGACCAACTTAGGCCAACTATGTGAAGCGTTTGTCTTGATAAAGAATCTGCACTATCCCTTGAATATTTGACAAGAGAGTCTTATATATCAAGAGGACAGCGGGAGTCTTAAAGGTCTTGAAAGTCTCAAGAACTAATCAAGAATAAAACCTGAAGTCCTTCACTAGCACACGACTTGAGGTTTATAACCTATCGTGTTGACATATTCTGTGCCCATTCCAGTTAAAGTTGGCTTTGCATACGAGTTCTTAGAGTTATCAATTTGTTGCACAACAACTTGGAAGCAATGGTAGACCCTTGAGCTGCCAGGTGGCAAGAAATTAAGATTGAGTTCAGTCCATATGAGTTTGGATTTGTCATTATCCTTGTCTTACGACTATGGTTTTGATAATTCACATGGATAAGAACACATACACCATTAAATCTAAGTGTCATAAGGTTTCTCTCCGATTCATGAAAATGATGGTTAGGAAACACTTTCACTAAGTAGATTTTAGCTAGATAGCAATTGTGATATTTTCATTCTCAAAGTCGTTAGTGGAGCGTGTGTGGTTTACCGGCACACTAACCTGGACTTGTGAGAAGTGGCAAAAAGGTCTAACCATTATGATTACGACATCCCTCTTCATAATTGTTTAGACACACAAGTGTACTATCTAAGGGAAGGTGTATGTTTTTGATAAAGTCTTATCAAAACAATCTAGTATCAGAAATCTGAACTTTGGTATGAAAGTCAATAAAGTATTGATTTCTAGAAGTCGAGCTTTCTGAGTACATGTCAAAGCTAGTGGGAGCATAAGTGTTATGCTAATAATCATCATGTTAGTGGGAGCATGATAATTATGATAAGTATTGCAAGTTAGCAATGTTAATTATAGAAAATAAAAACGTTCAATTCGTGAGGTTGCAGGGGTTGAAAAAGGATGTTTTTCTATAATTAAGGGAGAGGAAATTATACTTCGTCTCAAATCTATAAGTTTAGATCGTGAGGTTTTAATCATTTAGTCAAGGATATATATATATATATATATATATATATATATATATATATATATATATATATATATGAATTTCATGTTGGAATGGCTGAACATAAGGAAATTCTATATATGGGTCCATTTTTTGCGTTCTAAAATTCGATTATGATTACGACATCCCTTTTCATAATCTGAATTATGAGAACTTGGCAAGTAGAAATGGAAATGTTATAGCAAAAGACTGGTTTAGTCTTTATGTGAGACATCATGAATCGTGTCCCATATGCTTCGGATATAGGATCGATTACATGTGCTATATTCATTCTTTCTAAAATTTTCCAAATGCCTGGGGCATTAAGAAGGGAAAAGGTTTAGAACTGGATATGACTAAAAGGATTAAACAATTGTCGAGGACAATCTAAGGTTTACCAAAGATTGGTTGCTCAAGGACATTTGGAAGTATAGTGATAATTCTGGAAGGACCATTTTGACATAATCTATAAGGAGACAACTCTTGTTCAGAAGTGATAGTCAAAATGGAATCTGCAAATGTTTCAAATTTTCAATCTGTTTAAGATTAGGAAACTTAATGCAAGAAGGATGTTCCCAAGGAGCTGATTTCCTTTGGAATGGTCTGTAATGGTTGTTGTCAAGTCTTTCTGACTTTGTGCATAATCATTACAAGAGGATCAATGCATATAAGTTTAGAATCTAACAGATTTCAGTAAATGGCATGAATTTGGAATTCTTGCATTTGCAATAAGGATTTGGGAGTGTGAAAAGAGAATCATTGAAGTTATGTTCAGTTGATCTAGTTCACAAAGTAAAGATCATAGACAAACATAGTATGCATACTTGGTGTATGGCATGACTAGTGTTTAGAAAACATAGTGTACATGCTTGGAGCATGGGACAACTATTGTTTTAAATTCAAGAATAAAGTTGATAGCTGAAACAGTATACAATGAATAATGTGTAATCATATGGTGATAAATAAAAGGTGTTTTATTTATTTTCATAGGGTTTGATACCATATTGGATTCAATTATTATTGTGTTTCATTTTGCATGTTTTGACTTCCAGAATAACCTAGATTATTCTTCCGTAATGACTAAGCTATTCAAACCATCCACAGTCGGTCATATGTTGGAAGTAGATATGAATTAAGACTGTCATGGGTTGGCTTGTAGAGGTCTAAGGTGTTGGACAAAGGGCTACAACACTCATGAGTGCTCATAAATTCTGAGTATTGGATTCAACCCACGCTCATTGGAATCACTTCATGGATTTTATCATGAGTGATCATGAGATGATAATATCTTATATTCTTCAAACCTAGAGATATGAGTTGTTACTATGAGTTGATAGTACATTGATTGCACGAAAACGCATTTGGTAACTCGGTGTTATAAAACGTGCCTTTGTGTATGATTCAACAAGTAGTAGAACAAGCCATATGAGTCGAAGTTTATCCATTCCTTTTACCTTCGGGAAAAAAGAGATATCTGTGGGCCTCTCGATGATTTGATGATGACAAATGGAAGTGCTCGGCCGGGCCAAGACTGATTTGATTTGTTCAATTAGTCAGTCGTCATAAATCGGAAATCGGGAAACAACAAATGGACAAAGAGAATGATTATAATCCATGTCTCAGTCCATATGATATCTAGAATGGAGGAATATATGATCCCTTATCTAATGGAAAAGTCATTGACAAGGTCAGAGTTCATCTACAAGGTCAGAGTTCGACATAAGCTTTTGAGAGCTACGATTTCCAGTCGGTTCCTGAAGTCATACGCAATAATAGTTTTAGACTTATCCAAGTGGGAGACTGTTGGATTAATGTCTAAGTCCATAACTATATTTGGTATGTACTTGACCCGACCCGACATGGTCCATTTGGGTTGCACTTCACCGGCACAATTTATATGGATAATCTTTTGAGAATAGTATGTTTATGATTAATATTAATATATTATAAGTTCTAATATATTAATATGGAATCATATTATTTAATTAGTATTGATCAAGAATTAGTTTATAATTAATTAAGTGATCAAAAGGAACTAATTAAATATGGACTCTTATATATATGGAATGGGCCTAGTTCATTTAGGTTGTCCTAAGTTTTCATGGATAGTCCATGGAGTGTTTAACCCATGGATCCTAGGAAATGAAAGGTCATGGGTATTATGGTTTAACCCTAATCCTCCATACTATATAAAGATGTCCTTGGTTGGTGAAATGGTGCACTAGTGTGGTACACTAAGAAGGGCTAGCCAATTTCACTAGAGAGAACCAAGTATCCATATTCTCTAAAGTCTTCCAAGGTGTTTTGGTGATTTGTGATTCCATTTGAGGCTTCCACACTATTGGGGCTAAGCTCTTAAAGCTTGAAGACATCAAGCTTCATTAAGAGGTATGTATTCTATCTTGCAATAGTCATTGTTTTGTATGCTAGATTAGGATAATACCATGGATGTTCTTATTTGCATGTATAATAGAGAAAACATAGATCCAAGGTATTTAGGGTTGCATGTACACCATAGGAGTGTTAGGATGCTAAAAATCCAACAGAATTGTCCAATATCGTAGATCGGATCACTGGTAGGGTTATTGTCTAGCTCGAGGAGCAAACTGCAGCTTTGCAGTCTATGAGAGGTGTGGCTAATATGGGGGAAATCTGATTATGGGCACACCACTAGGGAAAAGGAAGAGGGCTCTCTCAGTAGGAGTCGAGGAGATTGAGGCTGTTGACCTGGGTACTTGGAGTCAAGAGAATCATGAGGTATGTGGCAAGTGTGGTGGAACTCATTGATTTCCTTGTCACAAGTTCAAGTGTTTCTAGTGTGAGGAAGAGGACACGTTCAGCGGGATTGTAAGAAGGATCAAATATGCTTTCATTGTCACAGCCAGGTCATTTCCAGTCCAGCTGCCCTGTTTGACGGAAGAGGAACTCCAAGTTCCAATGGTCATCGTTACTCAGGAGGTCAAGTTTGAGCTACAAGAAATATTTGGTATGTAATTTGAACCGCAATTTTGTAATGATATTATGGTTACATTATTCTCGATCGGTTTTGTATCCGCCTTAGACTTTTGTTAAGTATGGGTAAGTGGTATTTTCGGGTTAGTTCTCTTTTTTCACTTATTTATGTATTGTAAACCTTCATATACTATTTATCATGCCATGAGTCTTCAGCGAGTAATATCTTGTTGGGCGGGATTCAGTTGTTCAGTGGATCGTTCTGGATATGGGTTAGAGGATCTATAGTGAAAGTAGTGGTATTAGCTCATCAATAAAGTTGGAGTTCAGATGTGGTATCATTCGTTCAGGTAGGACTAGCAGTTGTACAAGAGAACCTTTGGGACATTTATTATCTTTGCTAGAGAATAAGCGATAGTAAGGAAATGGTGGTGTCCTTTGTAGGAATAGTTAGGTCATTAGAAGTGCTAGGGGAAATTTTGTCATCATAACGGATTGTAGATGGAAGGAATCCAAAGATTCATTCGAGGATAAGGAGTTAGGGTAAAGATTTCCAGTTTAGAGCAAGGGTTATGGTTTTAGTCGACAACTAATAGGACTTAAGGATTTGGTGTGGTATCATGAGAAGCGATTAAGATTATCGGGCTTGCTAAAATTCGAGGAGTAATCTTTGGGAATTCAAGAGTTAGATAATCGTCGAGATCGGCTAGTATTGGAAGGTTATTATTGGTAAGCACGGGTCATAGTCGGTTCGCAAGGATAAGATGGATTGGGAATCCAACAAATTTCATGGGATGAGAAAGCTTCGACAAATCCAAGCAGGGGAGAATCGATCAGAATCTTTGGGAGCTGAATCGGGTGTGGAATTAGGGTAAGTTTCACATCCCAGTCAAGAGGGAAGTGAAACAAGTGGCTGTTTGGAATGAAGTTGTGTAGGATGGGAGTTCAGGAAACTTCCAACAGTCAACCAGCGTTTCCGCTATGATTAATAGCATGCTTGTGGATGGATCCAAAATGAGGGTTGAGTTAAAGCTTCGCTGTCTATTGTGATTTAACGAAGTTTTTAGGGGAATCAAAACATGATTCGACGTGTTTGGTAATCTAACCTGATGGTTGATTGAGTCAAATGTGCTTATGTTATGAGGACATTCCTTTCCGAGGATGATTAGGCCCATCGTAAACACGCTTGGCATTGCAGCTCGAGATTGATTGGGCCGTACATGAGAATTTATTCATGTTGTTTGTTTTATATGGTATATGGTGAGATTGGATTGTTTTGTGCATTAGTTAACATACCATCGGTGGTAACTATGGGTGGATGAAGTGTTGTAAGACTGCGGTGGGGTCATAGCATTCACCATTTAAGGTAGTAAAGTAACAAGGGGGACCAGCTCATGCATGGGGCATGCCAGATAGGATTGTTAGAGGTAATTCTTGTTTCATGTAGAGGTCTATTGGGATCCAAGGTGGAATCGGGCCTGTGTGGCTATAGTTTGGTCGGGATCCGCAGACTAGGCCCGTGTGCATACGAAAATACAGGTGGGACCTGGTAGAGGCTATTAGGTTGACGTATTGGAGCTTGGTTTTGTAGGAATGGTCATGTGGGCAGTGAGTGGTGCAGGGGGATGCTTAATCTATGGTAGCCTTATCTTCTGGACTCTTAGGAATCTGGTGGCTGCCCTAGGTGTAAGATTGGCAGTATCAGCAGTGTCTGGGGATCTTTATGTCCTTGTTTAGTGAAGGGTTTCCGTGAACCAAAAGATTTCAGGAGATACAAGTGTTGATCCTTGGGTCTCCGGTTGGGAATTATGTACTGAGTTGCTTCTTCGGGGAACTCATGTTGGGAATCGCGAGTGTGGTATGTAAGGACTTTGTCTGGTAAGAATTGAATTAAGGAATATGAATGCCAAAGTATCGGCAGAAAAGATCAGGGTTAAAGGATGGTTTTAGTTTTGAGGGCAGATCAGGTTCTTGTGATTGCATTTTGTTTTTTTTTATCTGTGCAGGGCTTGGAATTTTCAATACAGGTAGGTTAGTTCAACAGGTAAAGGAAGTAGTGTCTTGTTCAGCACTAGAAGGTTTGTCTCTCAGTTTGTATCGCATTGTACATTATATCTGTGGTATTCATTATTATCAGGATGATCTTTTTTGTTGAGGGAATGTCTATTTTGGTCGGTCAATTGAAAAGTTTCGGACATCAGCATGCGGGTTGGAATTATATTTTCTAGTGGGAAGCTCATCTAATCAGAAGTGGAGTAGTAAATTTGGAAGACCAATGGAATGGAATTAGCAATGTTCTAGCATGTTCGGTCTGCCAAGAAATCAAAACCGATTTGAGACTTCAGATTTCAGGGCTATGCCGATTGGCACCGATTTGAGTTGGGATTTCAGGTCGTCAACATGGTGTTACTGAAGGTCTCGCCTTGGATAGTTGTAATTTGCTTCAGGAAGAGGGGGAAATTGGGTCCTCGGTATATCTGGTCACTTCGAGTGATCGCCAGGGTTGGCAAGATTGCCTACAGATTGGATCTTCCGGAGGAGCTCAATCAGATTCATAGCACTTTCCATGTTTCGTAGCTGCAAAAGTACGTACTGGATGAGGATGCGGTGGTTTCCTTGGATGATATTCAGGTTGATAAGCGCCTGAACTATGTTGAGTGGTCGGTAGCTATTCTAGAAAGGAATGTAAGGGTTTTATGTAGCAAGGATGTACCTTTGGTAAAGGTATGATGGCAACATTGGAGGGGCTCTGAGTGGACCTGGGAGACGGAGGCTGAGATGCGAGAGCTTTACCCAGATTTGTTCATGATAGTAGACTCCGAGGACGAAGTATAGTTCTAGTGGGGGATATTTGTAACACCCGGTTTCAAGGTATTTTCAAATTCATCCATTGGTTTTAAATTATGTCATTTTGGTTCTTGGATTGAAAGGAAGTAACCATGAGAAGCCCTAGTGGCAAGATTGTGTTGAAACAATAAAAGTAGTGATCGATAGATTCATAACAGTTTAGTTGAATCAAACAATAAGAACAAAGAATGAATGTGATTGAAATTGTGTTGAATGCTTTATTATCAATATCTTAGAAGAGTTCAATTAGAACTTCTTTGTAAAGATACGTAGGGCCATAAAAACATTAACCCTAAAACGATACATGGATGCTATATTTATAGTCTAACCCTAGCAGCATAATGATGGATGGACATTCCCAATCCGATAACAATAAAGACTAAATACATGCATAATCAAAATTGACACAACACAATAAATATCCCAACAATGTCACCCTTTTTTTCAATATGGAAGGAAGATTCTTCAATGTTGAATACTCTTCTGAACTTTGAAAAGTTTCGACATTAAGCCAAGCGAGGTGTTAGGAACTAATATGTACCACTTTATCATATCTATGAAGCACTTCTTGGTGGCAACATCATTCACCTTGCATTGTCCAGTAATCACCACAATGTAGTTCAGACAAGAAGTAGAGTAGAGATGTTTGTCCGACAAAGAAAATAAGAATTTCTTAAAATTAGAACCCTCATTAGCACTTTGTTGAAATGTTACACTCAAGTTATCCTTCTCAATTTTTCCCAAACTCATCTTGGTGACATCATTTGGAGATTCTTTTGGTTCAAAAGTAGGCTTCTTTTGTAAAATAGTCGCTATCTCCACATCCATTTTCATAACTCCGTGAATGTAGGAGATCAACATCCTTTTAAGATGTGCCACGAGGGGTTTGAACTTCTGTTTATCTTGTAATAAGAGATGGAACAAGGAAATCCAGTCATATGGGTTAAGGCACAACAAGTCTTTGAGTGTAAACTCATAAAATGAAATTTTTGCACCACGGACAACTTTGAATTTGGCATTGATAAAGCTCTCCATTTTAATTGGCCCTATAACTTTCACAACTGTAATTTTATTTGAACTCCAGTTTTGATATTCAGGCTTCCCGTACTTGAGGTAGAAAGAGAAAAGTGAATGGTCGACATCGTAGTTTTTAGTGTGTGCTTTTTCAATTTTATCAAAACAACAAAATTAGAACGCCTTCAGAGTAATTGGTAGGTCAAGATGCGAATGCAAAGTGTTCTCCAGATCAAACGAAGTAACTGGCTCTAACCAGTACATACTCAGATTGTCAATAACTTTGTTCATAATCCACTCCATGGTGCAAGGAAGGAAAATAATCTTTTGAGTTTCTAATGTTACATGTGCATCATGAAGCTCCTTTTTACGAGCATCAGCTTCTCTCGCAATTCACAGGTTTTCATCATGAGACTTTCATTTGAGCTTTACACCTTTATCCTATTCTTTTTCTTCATCATACATCAACTTTCATTTAAATTTTGATCCTAGAGCTTTATTACCCTTTGGATCTTTTGGAGTTGGTTTATGTTCTTGTTCACCAGAATCATCAACTGGTTTCTTGACTTTTCCCCTTGTTTCGGAAGTGAGCTAGACTCTGAAACACCTTCTATATGATTGAGCATTGAGAAGACAGGTTTAAGCTTATCAGTTAGATGTTGGCGAACGGAGACCGTGAGTAATGAATCACGAGTATCAATGAGATTCAACAAGAATTGATTAACTTCTCCAACACAAATTTTTATCACAACCTTTTCATACTTGAGCTCATCATTCTACTGTTGTTCATGCGATAGTTGCACAGTAAGAACTTTGATCTTCTCAGTTTTCACCAAAAATTTATCTATAAGCGAATTCTCGATAGCAAGGTCCTCTTGAAGCGTATCAAGTCGTGAATTAATAGAAGTTTGCATCTTAGCATTATCATCCTGAATTTCAGTGCGAACCTTCGAACGAGAACTTTTTTCAGTTTGAAGAGTCGAGCCAAGACTCATAATGACCTTATTCGTAGCTTATGTATTTTTGTCCGAGGATCTTCGAAAATCCACCATAAAATCAATAACATCATTCACTATTTTTTTGACTATTTCGGTCGTCTGACGAACTCTTCTCGGAATTTTCTACAGCTTTAGTAGAAGCATCGAGACTTTTGGCATGCTCCTTTGTGAAGGTCTCGATTAAAGATTTGACAGACTCGTAAGAGTATGCAGTATTTGATGAAGTTTTGGAAGACTCAAGAAGAGTATCCAACTTTTCATTGAGGGATTTGAATTGCCCCTTCATCATAGGTGCACCTTGGTCATGACTGGATGGTTGAACATTTAATGAACTATAGTTAAAATCTTGGAAATCAACATGATCATTTACAAAGATGGTATCTAGATCATCAGTGCGTAGTAGTGAGATGGAGTAGAACCAGGACCGATCGTAACTCCAGAAGCACCTACCCCCGTATCAGATACGTTTACAATTAATGGTGGTGTATTCGTGGTTATGGTGGTTGTTTCGGTTGATGTGTGTAAAGCGCACTAGTTTTAATCCTATTACTTTAAACACAAATTAAAGACACGAAAGGCAGTGTACCTATCGATTAATAGTATAGTTCAAGAAAGTAGGGTATCCAACACAGGGAATGATAATAGCAAAATTAAATACTAATATAATATAATTAAACCAATTAATAAAATAGGGGGGTTTCTCTAGTTTTGCAAGATTACAAACCTAAGCACTCAATTAAATCTCAAACAAAGACAATTAACAACTAAGAAGAACAAGAAAGGACAACTAGATTTAATGATAAAAGAGACTTCTGTTTAGATTTGACTCACTTATTCATATGGTTGATTTCGTGGCAAGTGCAATGGATCAATATGTCAATGGTTACCAATTCCTAATGTGATTGGGTTCATGTTCATTATTACCAATCCTTTAGTAGACAAGTTAATTCAAATAGTGATCAAGTGATTAAACTAACGAGTTTCCTAGTGTTTAGTTCGTATCAAGTAAGACTTGCAATAATAGCTAACCAAATTTGTTCAACTCAATCAACTCATATGTGGTTGTTCCTCACACAATTATTTACATATTTTCTAGTTAATCCTAGTTTCATATCCTTTATTCCTCGGCATACAGTCTTGTATTCACAAAACTATATGAAAAAAGTAATCAATCAGATGTTCATACAACTTAATAGCTCACTTATTTACAGAAAATATTTATCATCAATACATAAGGATCTTTAAAAATCTAAACAAGATAAATAACCAAATTAATATTAATGCAACCACTCAATCAAACCATGTTCATAAGATTATCTCATCCAAACAGAAGTAAAAAGCTTTTAGCTCATATCTACTGCAAGTAATAACCTAAAATCAAAATCTAATGATTCAAACATGGTTCAAAACAAAGATTAATAAAAGAATAACAATTATTTGCCTTTGATTCTCTTTTAACTTGTCTCTTATGTTGCAATCTCAAGAACTGAAACTTCAAGAATCCTTCTGGTCTTCAATAATCATAGCTAGCCTCCAGAAAGTTAAGGTTTCGGGCATACATGCTATCTATTTATAGTTGCCAAAAATCAACCTAACTCGTCGAGTTTTCATGACCAACTCGATGAGTTTTTTCAATAATTCGCGTATCGAACATGTATGGCAAGGCATCCTTGAATCGAGAATATTCTGACCAACTCGTCGAGTTTATACATATTTCAACCTTCTTTCGATCTCCAAGCTGCCAATCGCTTAATCCTCTTTCTTTTTCACCCGAGCATGTGTTTAATTGATGAAATTGAAATATTAAGCTAATTAAATACCTTTTGTCCATAAAATGATATAAAAACAACATAAAGTCTTAAGATAATGCATGAATTTTATAACTAAATATGCCCATATCAAAATACCCCACACTTGGCTTTTGCTTGCCCCTAAGCAAAATAGAATTTTATCCCACCAATATCATGCTAGACAATCCTAATCGAACTCATCCATTATGCCAAGACCGCAACGCATGCATTTGTGTTTAAATTTTTTCCTAAAGACCCCCGTCAATTCTAAATATTCACAATCCTCATAAACACTCACCCACTTCTTTTCAACATTGCTCATTTTATGCATCCCTCCAAATCCATCCCCAAAAAACTTTCTTAACCTCAAGTGATTATTGGTTAAATGCCCAAGCATACATATGATAAAATAATTAGTCTTCATCTTCACTCTCATCTCTTCCTAACCCACTTCCTCCGACTCCACCTTGTCGCGCACTACACTTCTCGTTCCAACCCCTCACATACGGAAAGTCGGGCTCATCATTCATCCTTGGTATGTTCAAATGATGCATCATATGGAAAGAATTTCTATGACCATAATTCAAACTTTGTGCCAGTTCATCTTGGAATACCCTTAGCTCAACATTATAAGGGTCCATGGGAAGTTCATCATTTATTGGGATGATGGTAGGATCATCTTGCATGTGGTCTTGTCTTGGACGAACCCTCCTTCCCGGTTGTTCGGGTGTCACATTTTCATCAATCCCAGGAACACCAAAATTGCCCCCGCCATAATCTTCAATAATCCTAGCCGTACTATAAAGAAGAGGACTAAAAGCGGGTTGTGGCACCATTGTTAATTGATTCCCAACTCTTCCACCAAGGACTCCATACGACCTTGCCAATATAGTTACAAACATTCCACCACAAATCCGTGAAGTTGTCCTATCCGTCACCCCACTTTCTGCCAAATACTTTGCCAAGCAATATGGAATATTGCAAAATATGTTTGGTGTAAGAATGCACCATAAGAAGAAGTCATCTCGGCTTAACACTTTTATCATCATCTCTGCGCGTGTTTATGGAACTGGAGATGAAACGGTGGATAAGACGATGGTTAGGTGACCGGATACTCGCCTCTTGAGCCGCGGATGGAATATAAACCCCATTGAAAATTGTATGCCACCATCTCGCCACATCTTCATTGGGAAAATCTTTGTGACATCCTTCTAAAAATATCCGAAAATCTTCTTTCATAGCTACATTCTCCTCGTACAAACCCTTTCTTCATGCTAATTCCACCATACCACACTCTCTAAACTCGCCCCCAAGCATAAAAGTAAGCATACTGGTGTCAAAGTAGTTATCGCCCCCATGGAATGTAATAGTAGAATAAAACTCCCAGCACAATTCTTGATAAACCAGCTCTTGTAGTTGGAAAATTTGCCTCCAAGCATCACATGTAACCCTCACTTCATCTTGAATGAAAACCTTAGTAAGATAACGATTCATTTCTCCATCTAATCCCATTGTTCCAAACTTAGACAATCCAACTCATTTGGCAAATATAACTCTTTCTTTTTCAGTTTTTCCAAGTTTTTCCTCCATGCCACCAAGATTACTTTTGAGCCAATTTGAGGAAAATCAACTCATGGAAAGCCCCCTTGACCTCTTTGAGAACTTTGATTCCTGCTTCTAGACATGATTCTACAATACCAAAGTCATAGCAAACCAAACAAACACAGAAAATGTTAAAAGAAATAAAACTATCATACAGCAACATAAACTCGTCGAGTTCTACAACAGGTGCGAAAAAATCCTTCTCAGGTTCAATAAATCCAACCATTTAACACAAAATTTCACTCAGGGGTTTGTCTAAGATAGCAAAATAAGCAAGAATCCATGGATAAAACTAGTAGAAACATCCTATTTAAACAAAATGGATCCATATATCCACTAAAAATTGAAATTTTAACAAAAATATGCATTAAAAGTCTTAGCTTTTTGAAGCAATTTGAAGGAGAAAGGACAATATAGGAAGAAGTTGCTTGGGAGGATTCTTGGTCGACTAGAATGAGGGGGTGAAGATTGTGAGATGTGAGTTTACCTTTTAGGGTAAAAACCCTAACTTACAGCAATAAAAAATATATAATTTTTTGGTAATAAAACGCAACTCATCAAGATGTAGCCCAAGTCGACGTGTTAACACGGGTTTAACCGAATTTTCAAGATTTTTGAAATGGACTCATTGAGTAGTTACCTAGAACTCGACGAGTTTTTTTAAATAAAATTTGGTTTCTTTGTGAAGATAAAGCACCACCCCACACTCAACTTTGCTAATCCTCCTAACAATATTTTGAGAAAATTTGGAAGATAAAGACTAAAAATCTTAATAAAACACACAAAAATAAAATGAAAAACTAAAAAGAAAAATAAAAAGAAAACAAACTCAAATGTCGGGTTGCCTCCCGCAAGGGCTTCTTTTTGAGGAGTCTTTAGTTAGACTCCTTCCCTACCTACATTGTAGCGGTCTTCTCAAGATCTAGTCCTTCTTCAATTTCTGCTTCCTTGAGCATGCCTTTTTCATATTTCGGAATCTTATGACCATTGACCTTAAAAGTTATGCCATCTTTATTCCACAATTCAATCACCCCATATGGAAAAACATGCTTAATTCAGAAGGGTTTGGTCCAACGAGTGTGTAGTTTGCCCGGAAAAAGTTTAAGACTTGAATTATATAAAAGAGCCTTTTTCCCTTCTTCAAATTCCTTATTATCCTTCAATCTTGCATCATGCCATATTTTGTCTTCTCCTTATAATTCAACGAGTTAGTGTAAGACTCATTTCTCAATTCATCCAAGATATTCTTGCAAGAGTCGATTAGCACACAACTCATTTGGTTCAAAATTCCATGTTTTAAAAGCCCAATAGGCATTGTGCTCCAGCTCCACTAGCAAATGGCAATTTTTTCCATAGACTAACCTATAAGGTGTAGTTCCAATGGGTGCCTTGAATGCAGTCCTGAATGTCCAAAGTGCATCATCTAACTTATCTGCCCAATCTTTCCAGTAAATGCCCACTGACCTTTCTAAAATTCTCTTGAGTGCTCTATTCATGATCTGAGTTTGCCCATTCATTTGTGGATGATAAGGTGTTGAAAAGATATGGCGTACACCATATCTTTGCAATACCTTTGCTAATTGTTCATTAGCAAAATGGGTTCCCCTATCACTTATCATAGCTTTTGGTACTCCAAACCTAGAAAATAATTTCTTTAAAAAACTTTACCATAACCCTTGCATCATTTGTTGGTAATGCCTGTGCTTCTGCCCACTTTGATACATAGTCCACTACTACAAGTATGTATTTGTGCCCCTTAGATGATGGAAATGGCCCCATGAAATCTATACCCCAAACATCAAATACTTCACACACTTGGATGCTTCTTTGAGCCATTTCATTCGTTGCATAAATATTCCCTAATCTTTGGCAATCATCATAGTCTTTCACATAGGTGGCAGCATCCTTGAAAATTGTTGGCCAATAAAATGCTGCATCGAACACCTTTTTAGCAGTGTATTGAACCCCATGATGTCCTCCTATAGGTCCATTATGGAAATGCTCTAGAATGTCGCGGATTTATGTGCCAAACACATAACTTCTAATGATCTTATCTGCACAACTCCTAAAAAGATATGGTTCATCCCAAAAATAATATTTCAACTCTGAAAAGAGTTTCTTTTTCTTCTGATTAGTAAGCCCTTTTCAAAGAAAGTCTCCAGCCAAAAAGTTAGCAATGTCTGGATACCATGGTTCTTCTCCCATGATCACCATTAAGTACCCTTCTGGAAAACTATCCCCAATACCCTTGTGGCCAAATTCATACCTTTCTAGATTCTCTAATCTTGAAAGATGGGTGACTGCTACATTCTCCATTCCTTTCTTGTCCTTGATCTCGATATCAAATTCTCGAAGTAACAACACCCACCGAATAAACCTAAGTTTTGCATCCTGCTTAGCAAACAAATATTTAATTGCAGAATGGTCAGTGAAAACAATGGTTTTAGATAATATAAGATAAGGACAAAAGCATAACCACGACTAATAATTCTTTTTCAGTTGTGGTATAATTTTCTTGGGCCGGATTTAAGGTCTTGCTTGCATAATAGATTGGTTGAAAATGTTTATCAACCCTTTGACCAAGCACAACACCGAAGGCAAAATCACTTGCAACACACATTATTTCAAATGGTAAATTCCAATTCGGGGTGATAATGATCGGGAGGTTAGTTAATTTTTCATTGAATATTTCAAAAGCATTTAGACATTCTTTTGAAAAATTAAAAGGTGCATCCTTTAAAAGTAGTTGAGTTAAAGGTCAATTTATTTTAGAAAAGTCTTTTATAAAATGACGGTAAAAACCTACATTACCTAAAAAACTCCTAATTCCCTTCACATTGGTTAGTGGAGGTAAT
This sequence comes from Lactuca saligna, assembly GCF_052625555.1. Classification (NCBI taxonomy): domain Eukaryota; kingdom Viridiplantae; phylum Streptophyta; class Magnoliopsida; order Asterales; family Asteraceae; genus Lactuca; species Lactuca saligna. The sequence continues at coordinate 138,868,709 of NC_136420.1, forward strand.
TTAGCAATGGTATCAATTTTGGCCCGATACACCTCAATCCCCGCTTTGGACACTTTATGGCCTAATACAATCCCTTCTTTTACCATGAGGTGACACTTTTCCCAATTCAAAACTAAATTGGTTTTTCACACCTAGCAAGCATCAAATCAAGGTTAGCAAGACAAATATTAAAGGAAGAACCAAAAACAGAAAAATCATCCATGAATACTTCCATAAACCTCTTCACCATGTCGTGGAATATTGTCGTCATGCATTGTTGAAAGGTGGCAGGCGCATTCTATAAGCCAAAAGCCATGCATCGATACGCAAATGATCTCCTTGGACAAGTGAAAGTGGTCTTCTCTTGATCATTTGAGTCAATTAGGATTTAGAAGTAACGTGAAAATCCATCTAAAAAAAATATTAGCATTGGCCAGATAATCTCTCAAGCATTTGATTAATCAAAGGTAGAGAGTATTGGTATTTCCAAGTGGTATTGTTTAGCTTTCGATAATCGATTCACACTCGACAACTGATTAACGTTCGTGTTGGTATAAGCCCGTTCTTCTCGTTCATCACAACTGTCATCCCTCCGTTCTTTGGTACTACTTGAACAGGACTAACCCATGGACTATCAGAAATTGAATAAATGATACCAACATCCAAGAGCTTGACTACCTCCTTTTTTACCACTTCTAGCATATTTGGGTTTAATCGCCTTTGATGTTGCACTACCGGCTTTGCTCCTTCTTCAAGATTGATTTTGTGAAAACAATAAAAAGGAATTATTCCTTTTATATCGGTGATTTTCCATGCGATGACATTCTTCCTTTTCTTCAAAACTTTAACTCATTTTTATTTTTCGGTTTGGGTAAGATCAGATGCAATAATAACAAGTTTTTTTCCCCTTCTTCCAGGAATGAGTATTCCCAGTGTTTTGGCAATGTTTTTAGCTCTAGTTTTTTGTTTTTTACACTAAAAACATCAAGTTCTGGAAACAAACTCGTCGAGTTAGGCCAAAATTTTCATCAGATCGTGATTTTTTGTCATAATTCGTTGAGTTATTGCTTGAAACTTGTCGAGTTTTCTATTCAGTGCTTCTGATTAGTTCTTCGTATTCTGATTCTTCAAGTAATCTTTCGAGCTCCTTCAGGTCTCTCTCAGCATCAAAGTCATCTTCTGGAGTGAAGATATGTTCACTTGATTTGTTTTCTTGCCACTCTTCCAATAACTCTTCCAAGATATCAACCGAAAAAACCGCATCATCACTAAACTTTGAATGTTTCATGGCTTTATCCACTCCAAAGGTAACCAAGTCTTCTCCCACCCGAAGGGTAAGCTTGGATTCCCGTATGTCAACTATCGCACTAGTGGTGTTCAAAAATGGTCTTCCAAGAATTATTGGCACTTGATGATCCTCCTCCATATCTAGTACAATGAAATCCACCGGGAATACAAACTTATCGACTTTTACCAATAAATCTTCACATATGCCTCTCGGGAATGTCACCATCTTGTTTGCTAAGTGGATCACCATTCGGATTGGTCTTGTCCCTGGAAGGTTTAGCTTCTTAAAGAAAGAATAAGGCATGAGGTTTACACTTGCCCCAGAATCGGCTAATGCGTAGCTAGTGGCTAAATTTTGAATTGGCAAGGTATTGTCAAGCTACCTGGGTCACCCATCTTCTTTGGCAATTTGTTCAACATTGCAGCTGAACAATTCTCATTTTGAACCACTTTGGATGCTTCCTCCATCTTCCTCCTATTTGTGAGAAGTTCCTTTAAGAACTTGGTATATTTGGGCATTTGTACGGTCGCTTCGATGAAAGGAATATTGATTTGTAAGGCATTTTTGTGCTCCATGAACTTTTGGTAGTCTTCATTCTGCTTCTATTGTCGAGCTCGGCTAGGAAATGGCAACGGTGGTTGGTATGGCTTGGTTGGCGTCTGATTTTTCTCATCAGGTAAGGAACTCGTTGAGTTTTTGTCAGGAACTTGACGAGTTTTCTCCACTGTATGTGATTCTGGATTTTCATAGTCTTTTTCTTGTACCTCCTTAGGATCTTCATTTGGGATTGGAGTTAGGGTTGTGACTATCTTCCCACTCCTTGTTGTCACTATATTAATATGTGCTCCCTTAAGATTTTTCTCGGTATCGCTTGGAAGTCCGCCTGGTGTTCTTTCGTTGAATTGCTTGGCAAGTTGCCTAAGTTGTTTTTCAATATTTAGTATTGAAGCTTGTTGATTCCGGAGTAAAGATTGTTGATCCATCATCATTGCTTGGTGCTACTTCATCATCTTTTGTTGATCTCTAATGTCCGCATCGACATCGTCATGCCTTTTTTCGGAAGCACTAGCAAATCGGGCTAACATAGCTTCGAGATCCGGTTTTTTCTCTTGTACTGGTTCCTCTTTTTGATAAAACCTGCAGGCCTTTTGCCTATATTTCTCCACATTTTCCTTCTTGTACTCATTTTAGGGAAGACACTCCTTTGGTTTTCGCCAATCATCATCCAATCTATCTCCACTAGAATAACAAACTTGGGCCTTTCAGTTTTCGTTCTCATCAAGATCATAATCTTTAGTAAGATGAGGTCCGCTACAATTGTCACAAATCACCCGAATGGCATGGATGGATTGATCCATCATTGTCATCTTACGATCCATACTTTGTAGCTTTGCCATCATTGTAGCCATATCATCAGAAACTGAGTTCACCATGCCTTTATTCGTGTCGTTCCTTGGGTTATGATACTCCCTTGAATGTTTGGAGAACTCTTCCACTAAAGTTTTAATAACAGCTGGTGATTTATTCATGAGAGGTCGTTGGGAATCAAGTAATTGCCTAGTTGTGACGTTCACACCATCATAAAAGAAGGAAACCTCTTGTTGGTTCAACTCGTTTTGAGGAAAATTTCTTATCAAACCCTTATATCTATCCCACGCCTCATAAAGTGATTCTCTTGGAATCTGCTAGAAATTGGCAATAGCTTACTTCAATTTTGCTATCTTGGAAGGTGGACAAAACTAATCAATGAACTCTTCATGCATCTTTTGCCATGTTGTAATGGATCCTGGAGATAGGGATTTCAACCATTCCTTTGTGGCTCCTTTGAATGTAATCGGTAGCATCCGAAGTAAAATAGTAGCGCGGGGCACGTTTGGCATGTGGAAGTAGTCGTTAATGTCTATTACTTCTTCAATATGCTTATAAGCATCTTCGTGATCCTTCCCATAGAACGGAATACCTCTTAGTTGGGTGAGTATGTGACCTTTCAGCTCAAAGTTGGCATTAGCTGGGATTGCGGGTTGCACGAGTCTTGGCCCGGTACCATCTCTTATGCGCTTCTTATAGTCCCCCATTGGTATATTGGTGATGTCGGCCATGTCGTCTTCTCATTCGAAATTGCTTTCTTCACCAAACGTGGGTATGTCGGATTCGTAACCTTCTACCTTCTCGTCGTGGATTTCGTTGAAATTATTAGGTTCCTCGATATCCTTGCCCCTTTTTTGGTGAATAATCGACTCCGGATCTTCAACGGGTGGTATTAGTGTGGAACTAGAACCTCAGGTCATAAAAACCTGAAACAAACAGAAAAAAAACACGTGTAAAATGAACAAAAACGAAGAAGTAACAAAACTGAAAACGCGATGAACTCGTTGAGTTTAGTAATAAACACGATGAGTTTAACGTGAAAAAAACTGAAAATTAAATCGAAAATAAAAATTGAAAATAGGTAACTTTATGCAAGAAAAATCTCACACAAAGAATCGATAACACTAGCAAATAACATAACTATTAGAACTGTTCCAGGGTAACGGTGCCAAAAACTTGATGTGTGTAAAACGCACTAGTTTTAATCCTATTACTTTAAACACAAATTAAACACACAAAAGGCAGTGTACCTATCGATTAATAATATAGTTCAAGCAAGTAGGGTATCGAACATAGGGAACGGTAATAACTAAATAAAATACTAATATTATCTAATTAAAACAACTAATAAAATGAGAGGGGGGGGGGGTTCTCTAGTTTTGCAAGACTATAAACTTAAGCACTCAATTAACTTTCAAACAAAGACAAGAAGAACAAGAAAGGACAACTAGATTCAATGATAAAAGAGACTTCTGTTTAGATTTCATTCACTTATTCCTACAGTTGATTTCGTGGCAAGTGCAATGGTTCAATATGTTAATGGTTACCGATTCCTAATGTGATTGGGTTCTTGTTCATTATTACCAATTCTTTAGTAGACAAATTAATTCAAATAGTGATCAAGTGATTAGGGTAACAAGTTTCCTAGTGTTTAGTTCGTATCAAGTAAGATTTGTAATAATAACTAATCAAATTTGTTTAATTCAATCAACTCATATGTGGTTGTTCATCACACAAGCTCACACATTGATTTACATATTTTCTAGTTAACCATAGTTTTATATTCATTACTCCTAGGCATACAATCTTGTATTCATAAAAATATATGAATCAAGTAATCAAGAAGATGTTCACACAACTTAATAAATCACTAATTAATAGAAAATATTTATCATCAATAAATGGGGATCTTTAACAAGCTAAACAAGATAAATAACCAAATTAATATTAATCCAACCACTCAATCAAACCATGTTCATAATATTATCTCATTCAAACATAAGTAAAAAGCTTTAGCACATATCTAAATCAAGTAATAACCTAAAATCAAAATCTAATGATTCAAACATGGTTTAAAACAAAGATTAACAAAAGAAGAATGATTATTTGTCTTTGATTCTCTTCTAAATTGTCTATTATGTTGCAATCTCGAAAACTGAAGCTTCAAGAGTCCTTCTGGTCTTTAATAATCGCAGCTAGCATCTAGAAAAAGTTAGGGTTTCGGGCATACATGCTATCTATTTATAGTTGCCAAAAATCAACCTAACTCGTTGAGTTTTCATGACCAACTCGATGATCTTTTTCGATAATCCGTGTATGGAACATGTACAACAAGGTATCCTTGAATCGAGAATATTCTGATCAACACGTAGAGTTGAGGGTCAACTCGTTGAGTTTATTCATATTTCAACCTTCTTTCGATCTCTAAGCTTCCAATCGCTTAATCCTCTTTCTTTTTCACCCAAGCATGTCTTTTATTGCTGAAATTGAAATATTAAGCTAATTAATACCTTTTGTCCATAAAATGACATAAAAACAACATAAAATGTTAAGATAATGTTTGAATTTTATAACTAAATATGCCCATTTTAGTAGTGGATTCGGTGTAAAGAGGATTGGTGTGAGCAATAGAGATCTGTCATTACGAGACTCCTACATATACATTTAGACATGGATCAATGGTGATCAGTGTAGAGATGGATGTAGATGTAGTAGTAGGAGATGGTGGAGGAGAAGGAACATGAAAAGTTTCAGTTGGTGAGGGAATAGAGGTAGGAGTTAGAGATGTTACCTTAGTAGATGTCTGACTACGAATCAGCTTTGAGACCATGGGTTGAGAACTGAATACATTATCTTCAGTTTCACATTGGACATGCTTTGATCTTCGAACATCCAAAATTGAATGAAACTTTGAATACTCTTCAACGACTTGAGAGAGTGAACGTGGCTTACGAGCAACCTTTTTGAATTTCTTCTTCAGAGTTTGAGCTACTTCGGAAAGACCAGCCTTTGTCTTTCGCTTTCCTCCCTTGTTCAACTGGAGAGGGTGATCGCCGTCTGTTCACTTATGATACTTGTTGATGAGCTCGTTGTCACAGTTGATCATTGCCTTTGGAAGAGATCATATAAACTCAAACTTTGTAGGATCAGACAAGATGAAGTTCAAAGTGTGAAATATCAGAATAGCAACCATTATACATCCCTCGGTCACCAGAATGTTGATTTTAGTGATAGCTCTGTGGAAATGATGGACCAAAACCGAGCACATGAAATCACTAACTGTCGTGCCGTAGAAAGTGTACCCTGAGCAAGTTGTACCCAAAGGATGGAACCATAGACCAGGTTGATTCCATGGCAAAGGCCGTAGATTATAGTGAAAAATAGATTACTTACACTGTCCGAACCTGTAACTTGCATTGAGAAACTTTTGAAGAGAAGGGTAAAGAGGCCATTCCACATTGGAGGTAGGTTGGGCTTCTTCCAGAAGTGCAGAAGAAGATATTGAATCTGGATCAACCAGATCCATAGCTTGAGAAAACCCTAGCAATCGGCTGAATCGAGATGTGGAGATTGATGTTTTGTGGGAATCTATAACAACCCAAAAATCAAGGGTAAAAATTTCATTTTTAATGTAGCTAAAACATTCATACTATTTATTTCAAGCATTTCAATTCATCATTAAGTAAAATGTTTATCAGAGTTATCCCAACATCATTCATTGCAGAAATCATAAGTGTGTGCACTCTCATCCCTCCATTTCCAAATCATTGATAATACCTAAAACCAAAACTATAAACCGTAAGCAAGAAGCTTAGTGAGTTCCCCATATACCACATACCAGCTGGTCCATACGTGTCATACATACTATGATCCGTACATATTAAACATATCCATAATCAAGTAAGGTGCTATGTGCCAAACATAGTCTTTCCGTTATGCGATAAGACGCATGTGGTCTTTCTTGCTAAGCCTGGGGACATCCATCGGTCTTACAGACAAGTGCCAAGAGCCACCTCCTGGTCTTCCATGAAAGAATCACAAAGAGAACTAACATACATACTAATCTACTTCACTAATTAGCATATAGTGTGCAAGGAGCCACCTCCTGGTCTTTCATACATAATAGCATACAGTGTGCAAGGAGCCACATATTGGTCGTTCATACATATTGCCTAGGGCTAACCCCCAGGTCTTCCTTCCATACATGATAACATACTGTATGCCACGAGACGCCTCCTGGTCTTTCATGCGTAGTGCCTAGGGCTAACCCCCCGAGTCTTCCTATCATACATAGACTAAATGGGCTGACATTAGTGCCTTTGACCCATACAAACAGTGAGGAGACTCACCTCACAAGAAGACTGTAGAACTCTGCGAATAAACCTCTCACTGCTAACTATCTCTCGCCTCTCCGAGCTACCATTACCCAAAATGACAATTAGTCGAAATCCATAATCCTCCTTAGTGTAAAATAACCATTTTACCCATAGTCTAACTGGGTCCATATCTAAGGGCCAAAGCCATTAATACAAAAGACCCAACACTAGGTAGGCTTTCCAAGCCCACTAGTGGCCCGCTAATGGCCCAATTTGCTCAATTGGGCCCAATCCCTTTAATATGCCTTACCCTAAGTCCAAGAATATCCTTGGCCCAAAACATTTGACTTTTAACAGCCCAGTAAGGCCCAAAGACCCAAAGTCCACTACTTGGCCCAACCCGAGGCCCAAGAAACACCAAGCCCATAACTGATGAGTACGCAGGGAGTACTCCTTTGTATGCTAAGCTTCCTTGCTGAAGGTAGTGTATGATGTGAATACCTACATTTATGCCCAACATACTCTTCTGTTAATCTACTTTTTCCATTAAATGCTTAATACTCTATTCCAGAAGCTACAATTACAGATCCAAGTCGTCTTCAACGTCTTAATCCATAAAGTTGATTACTTGGTGGCTTGTAACCCACCAAATGAGCCCAAACTTGAAATGTGACGACAAACTTCCATGGAAAAGTCTATATCTCATGCATGGTCACAAATAAACCCTAAAGATTAAAACTTTACTACTTATGGGAGTCATATGACACTAAGGGTGGCAACCCTGGTCCTAGAAAATGAGTTGAGTCATAAAGGTCAATTCTTGGGACCTAAAAGGTCCAAAAACTCCATTCACATAGATCTAAACATACTTGAGGAAGGTTTCAGACTTTATACATCAAGATGATCTTAAATGGAACCACAATCTTGGATCTATCGCTTCTTCTTTGATCCCTATCCTTGCTATGCTCTTCACTTGCATGGAAGATGGGTCCACATCCGAAAAATGATCTCTAATGGCCTTCTTAGCTCCAAGAACACTAAAAGAAGATTAGGGCTTCATGAACACTATCTAAGGGTGAGAAGAAGGTTGATCCTTAAGGGTATAATGTTCTTTATATAGTGACATACCCTAAAAACTAGGGTTTAGGGACTCTAAGCGTACGTTGGGTGTACTTCTCGTATGATGGGTGTACGCCTCTCCGCACCCACAACCCTATAACCTTAAACGTTAGGTGTAACACAACTTACACTGGGCATACCCAGTTAAACACATGCATGCATTCCTTGCATGTATGAGGTTGCCTTCTCACAAAACACCATTAGGGGCTAAAATTGACAATAACTTCAAAGTGCCATAACTCCTTCATTCTAAGTTCATTTCCGATGAACTTTATAACCATGAAAATATAGCGGGAGGCGCTACGCTCCTAGCCACATCCCTAAGCCTAAAACCTTCCGGATAAAACCCGAGACCCATAAAAGTCCGAATCGCCCCTACCATTTGGCTTCCAAGAGCACAACCGAGTATTTTCAAAACTGTGTGTTACAACTCTCCCCTACTTAAACTGGACTTTGTCCTCGAAGTCTTCTGTAGATACTTATCTTAGATACTTCTCATGGGACACAATAGTTACTCCAAACTAGCCTGCACACTCATAACCATTCTTATACAACGCCTAACCTTGCCTGCTCAGTCTGATCCCATAAAGGACCACTACACTTGACATCCTGAGGGTCCAACCATTACCCTGCACACTCGATGGTCTTCCCAAGGCAACTGTATATTAGTGACAACCTGTCCTGTCTCTACGAGGGACAAATCCTTTGTTGTAACTAAATCTCCAGCCACTCCCAGTGCTGGTACCTCCGTTGTTACATACTAAATGCTTCCACTTACTATGACCCAATGCCAAACACTCATCCCAGAGAATGTGTTAGATAATTCTTTTAGTAAGAGATTTATCCCTGCAACGGTTAGACTAATATGAGTGCTGTGTAATAGAGTCCATTCACTTAGTCTGAGATTATTTAATCCTGCTGTGAGTGACTTCCATCTCGGTCAACTAACTATTCCATGCACAAATTCTCGTATCATTACTCCTGGCCGAAGATCCTACTGTCTCTTATCCGCTTTCCGGATGTACTCAGACCTCCCGGGTCTGAACTTACCTATTGACTAACTAGAAATACCAGATTCCACCCTGTTACTAAACCAATGAACACTTCCTCAATTGCCCCCAGTGACTTCCGTAAGAACTTTGGATGTCACAAACCACTCTATCCACATTGCCACCAAATCTACTACAAAAGGTGAATGCTACTAGAGGGTGGCCCAATCATATTGTGGCCGACTCACATCCTTGAGGGCGGCCCTGCACCAGACTAACCTATCTAAAAAAATCCTCAAGAGAGTCACACATATGATACATTCTTACTGCTGAATAAGGACCGAAAAATGCTACGGGACATCCCGTATTCTTACGCTTCCATGTTAACTGAGCACTAATGAATGCTACGGGCCACCCCATAGTCTTAATATTCCAATATACTAACAGTTAACTGACGAGTGTTATGGTCCACCCTGCAGTCTTACAATACCAACGCTATGGGCCACACCACAGTCTTACTATACTAATATATGAATGCTACTGGCCACACCGCAGTCTTACAACGTTACCACTTTATCTGCCAACCATGGTTGCAAAAATCGCTAATCGGTGAACTAGCGATTAAGGATTAATCGGCTAGGCGGGGATTAATCGGGAGATTAATCGGGGACCATTAATTCTTAAGAAAATTATTAAAAAATTTATAAATCTAACTTTAATTCTCCAAAAAAAGTGATTAATCGGCGATTAGGTCCGATTAGGTCCGATTAAGTCCGATTAGGTCCGATTTTAACTTGCATTTACCAAACCCGATTAGGTCCGATTAACTCCGATTAGGTCCGATTAGGCCCGATTAGGTCCGATTAATTCGGACTTTGACCTGCATTGACCAAGCCCGATTATAGTGACCGATTAGCAATAAATATCATCGGTGGAGGTTCGATTAGCGATTAATCGCCGATTAATCGGCCGATTAGGCCGATTTCTGCAACACTGCTACCAACTAGTGAACACTACGGGCCACCCCATAGTCTTACAACACTTCTACACTCTCTGCTAACTAAAGCTATGGGCCACCCCTGTAGTCTTTGCCACACTTCTCATTATATTTTGCCACTGGTGAATGCTACGTCTAACTCGCAGTCTTACAACACTTCCCCCATCGACTTACTACTAATGAATGCTACGACCATCCCGTAGTCTTATATAAGTTTCCTTACTAATCAAATGTTGATCATGGTTTTTCACTGACTATTAATCCGGACACACCCATAATCGATCCTACAAGCACGATCTAATATCCCAAGCTGAACTCATGTCCTGACTGAAATTCCCAACCTAGTTTTTCTAAAGCCTACTATCAAACATCCCGAGAATGCGATCTCGCTATTGGCAAGTTCTCCGAACTTCCAATTTAAATTATCCTCAATACCTATAGCCGCTTGGGCCGTCTTTCTTCCTTACAAGGATGCGAAACTTATCCAATTTTCACAAACGCTCTTGCTTCTGAGTACATAATCATCCCCCCCCCCCCCACTTAGCTTCGACTAAGTCTTCATGGAATGCGAGAATTGGAAAATTCTCGTTCCTTTCTTCCTTACATGATATACACACTAACTACCAATGCTTAACCTTCCTAGCGATCTAGCACTAGCCCACTCCAAAGATCGGACAATCACTGAAGACTAGATGAATGTTTTCTGAAATCCCAACACTAATGACCCCAAAAGCTTAACTTGATGTACCTCTCAACCTTAAAGTCCAAATAACCGATGCTCAAGGACACTTCTTTAATGATAGAATATTTTGTATTGCCTTGAATCAAAGTATTATTTAGTGGCCTCAAGGGCAGCTCCCAAATGATATTCCTTGCGTGTGCCATCTTCCTTTTGAATTTGCAGAAGAGTATCTGGCAATTTCCCCAAAGGATCCAAATCTTCATTGTTTCTCTTATTAATGAACTTTAGTTCCATTTCATCAACTTCCCCAAATTCAGAGATGGTTGATTTGGTTTCTTGATGAAAAAGATTCATTATTTCGGGCCAGGTGTCATCACCACCTTCTTCTAGTAGGGTTGCAACTGGTCCTCCCAATGCACTTTCAATTTTGATTGAAAATAGAAACAAAAAACTAATCATAACAAAAGAAATCATTTCTAAAAGAGAACATTGTTATTACTGCTTAAGAAATGTATTACCTCATATAGTTCATTAAGTTCAGATAGCTTGGCAGTTTGAACTTCAGCAATATGTGAATCTATCTCATATGAAAATTTATCCCTTACTTTAGCCGAATCCTAAACAACTTGTTTGATAACCACATTTGTAGATTGAATGGATTAGGCTTACAAACAAAATGTGTGTGTGTATGCATGTAGTTTAAGAAACTGGTACCTGTTGTTATGTACCTTTGCATTGTTCATAAAAGAGTGTCTCTAATTGTATGTGTTCCAACATCAATTGGTATGTTGGTTGAAGAAGCTAAATAAACCATAATATAATAATCAATTAGTACAACAAGTAAGAAATATATTTATCATGAAGAAATAAATATAAATCTTACTTGAATCAAATTCTCTTCCAACTGCGTTCGTTTGGCATATCTAATTGTTGTAATTGGTGTAGTGAAGATTCATGTTGGTTGAAGAAGCCAAATAAGCCATGTTTCTTAGCCAAAGCAGTTGTAGTTGCTGCAACATATTAAGAGTCATGGATGAATCAGGAGAAAAATATTAAAGATTTTATTCTCATTTATTTAATAATACTAATAAGGGTGGAAGCAATAAAGAGAGAAATAACCTATCTAGTTCCTTAAGAGAGATAAGGGCTCCTATCTATTATTGCAAGAAGAAGGTGCTTGAATTCAGAAAAGGTATCAGCAACTGAATTGGCCCGAGTAGCTTGAGGTTTGATTGCATCTGAGATAAGTATGATGGTTAGAACATGAGCAAAACAAAAGATTCTACTTGAAATCTATTTTCATCCTGATAAAAGATATGCACAGAGTGATGATATGTAATGACCTATTTTCATTTGAAACTATTTAGGTCCATCTATAATTGTTATAGTAAAAAGAAACTAATGAATCCAAAATCTATTTTCAAACTATTAATGTCATTGACTTTACTTCCATGATTGATGATCTTTTATTTAGCAGGTTCTAGAGATTTACTTTGTCAGTTAGTAAATAACATTTAGGGTTTTTGACCTATTCTTAAAAAAAATTCATGGAAAGACATCCAATTTTGATGGGAACAACGAAAATAAGTTAAAGAGCAACAATCAAGGCTATCACTATAGCCATGATTTATGTCAACACATACTAACATTTACAGTAACAGTAAAGGAACAAATTCCATTAGATTTCTAAAAAATATTGATGCCAACAAACACAAAAAGACAATAAAGACTACGTTTACCTAGCTTATTTCGAAACCGTAGGACTAAATGAGATTGTACAACATCTTTTAAGTCACACCTGTCCTGTTTAAACAGGAGTTTATATATATTTTCATAGAATGCAATTTGGTAATTTGTTAATTAAAAGAAACAAGAAAATATAAGCTCACCTATTATCCCATCATGCAAGCTGGCTAAAGTGCTATCACCTCATGTATTGTCCTTGGAATATTATTACCACTAGAAATAAAAAGTTCCTAGATAAAGGGTAAGTTGGTAATTAGCAAAAAACAAATAAAATATGACGACAAAAATAGAAAGGTAAATTATCAGTATCATTGCTTTCAGCTTCATGTTCTTCAGCTTTTATGAATGGCTTCATGTGACTTTGTTGTTCATTATCTGTTAGGTTTTCATAAAATAATATCTAGGAAAGGTAATAACAAAATTCCCAGGTTCCTAGCAAAAGCATAGGAAAAAAGAAAGTTAGATACACCATAAAATATTAAAAAATAATTATTGAAAGAGTCATTTATAATGAATCATCACAATGAATTAGTAAGTTATTCACTTTGCTAATCAAACCTGTAATACACTGTAAGAGCATGTCAGGTTGCACATTAAACAAATCATAAATGTAGTTTTGCATTACCTGCAGTAACACTTATTTAACAAGAAATGCTAATGTACTACTTACTCAAAAGCACTTGTTTCACTACCAACATTTAGGCTCTCCCTTGAAAGTATATGAAAAATAATTGTGATCACATTTCAATATAATATAAAACCGAATTATTATTATGATTAAGCCACGGATGCACTTAAGCTATACATACTAGTGGTGATGGTCTTTCATCAGCTGCACGTGGAAACCCACTACCATAAACAGAAGTATCAAGATCACTACCATAAATAACTTCAGCTTCACCAACATATCCTTCCACTATTTCCCAAAAAATCTTCTCTAGTTGAAACCTAGATGCAGATACTGAACAAAACCAGTTCTTCTTTGCAAGATCAGCCACATGCCTAAAAGCTTCCAAGGTCAACTGTTTACTAAGGACAAAACCAAAGCTATCCTTCTCAGAGTTGAAGCACTCCGAGCAATACCAGTTACTAGGTGGGACCCATGCCAAAAGTGGGGACAAACAATGTATATGAAGTTTCAAGCGTATTAAACCTTGATCCTGGAGGTATAGGATTACAATTTCCCAAATTAAAAAAATCCACCAGTAGATCCTATAAGTTTGTTGTACGCTTGGTTAAGAGCTTATAAACCCTAAGAAGTAGTTCCTATAATAGTTTTGAACAAAATCAAACTCAGTAGGCCAGATCAAAATTAGAAAAAGCAAAAACGGTAACCACGATTCATATGGTTAAATCTACATAAAAAGAGAAAAATTACCTGACAGTGATTCGTGATTACTCTTGAGGGGTGGCAGCGAAGTGGAGCATCATCAATGGAGGATAGATTAGCGTATGGTCGTGAAAGTTAGTAGGAAAAATAAAAATTAGCAAAAGTAAAAAATGTAACCACAATCAAAATGGTGAAATATAAATGGGAACAAAATTAAGGTACAAAAATTGATTTGAAAGTACCTGAATTCCGCCATGGGAACTTCTCCTCCAAAGCCCGCATATCCATCTTTTTCTTTATTGATGTGTATTCCAATAACGATGATTGAGGGATTCCATGTACCAGATGAGGGTGAAGACCGAAGCTAGAAATCACTAATAGGAGAGAGAGGAGCCACTGACAATAAATTAATTAGATTGGGAAGACAACCTTCATCTTCGAGACCTTATTTTGACCTAATCATCATATCCGAAAATTTTCAAAAAAAAAATTTCATTTTAAAATCACATAAATCTCATCAACGCATTACACAAAATCCCCATAATGTAAGATTATCAAAAACACATATTCATATCTGTTTGAATAAAATCCAGGATCTTCAAAAACATAACTCCATCTCGTGTGTACAATCAAGTCGACGACTTCCCGCGATCCTAAGAAGTACCTGAAACGCATATCACATAACACGGTAAGCACAAAGCTTAATGAGTTCTCAAAATAGCACATACATAAATAATAAGCCTCTCATGGCTATAGCTTGGCATGGACCCTCTGGTTATACATCTTGGTGACGACTCTCTGGTCTCACAGCTCGGTGTCTCAGTGAGGACCCTCCGGTCCTATATCTCAATGAGGACCCTTCGGCCTCACAGCTCGGGTTGGAGCCATGGTCTGATCTCAAAATACATAGAATAATATAACATATGTCACAAAGACAAAATGCATAATATCACATAACTCAAATAAGACCATCCGGTTACTCAGTAGTACCACTGAAATATGTATAGTGAGAAGACTCAACTAGTAAGTATGCACAGAAATTGTGTAGCCCTCGAACGATCTAATCCCTGCCTACATGTCATAAGCATCTCTAATTAACACTTAAATCTCAACTCTAAATAAACCAAACTATTTTCTCTCTCTAACTCTTGGGATAGGAAAAAAACCATTTTACCCCTCGATGGTCTCCATAATCCCTAGCTTGACCAAACCCTAAAGTGAACATAAGTTAACACTTGAGTCAACAGTCCATGTTGACTCGACTTGTCAAGTCGTCTCGTTCCTTCATCAATGTCGTGAAAATCCAACTTAAATAGTCAAGTTGTATCATCAACTCGCCGAGTTACTCATGTCTAGACTCGTCGGGGAAAACCCTAGCCGACTCGCCGAGTCATCTCATCGACTCGTCGAGTCCCTTCAGACCCTTTCCATATTCATACATTTTAAGGTAGAGTTACAATCCCAAAATCTAGATCTAGCCTCCCAACGCTGAGATATCATGTAAAGCAGCAAGCTTTACGTCTATGCATGACACTTAGGGCTTGAAATGGAAAAAACAAGTTTAATTTAAGGCTTTACGTCCAGATCTGAAGTCTTAATCTCTTGGCAAGCTCAAAATACTCAAAGTCTCGAGGAAAGATGGAAAAAGCCCTAAAACTTCCTAAAAACGAGTTCTAACCAAAATAATGAGCAAGGTGGTGACTTTTTACTTCAAACATAAGCTAAGGATGGATAAACATTGGATCCAATAGTCCCTTCTCGTTCCAAGCCTTTATGCTCTTCCCTTCTCTCCCAATAGTGCACTAGAATGCCCAAAGTTAGCTTCTTCTTTCTCTCTTAAATCAATCTAAATGATTAGGGTTTCACACAAGGGAGTAAAGTGACATTGGAGGCGAAAATGAGGGCTTAAGGTCCTTTAAATAGGACACGACCCTGGAAAATTAGGGTTTCCTCTTACAGCGTCAACTCATCGAGTTGGTCGTTCCAACTCATCAAGTTGGTTGTAAAACCCACACAGCTAAATCCTTCTCCACTCGATGAGTTAGGGCTTCCAACTCTTCGAGTTGCTCAATTAAAATCATGGAAATTATATAAATATTATACCCGGGAGTCAGGATGTTACAATTCTCCCCCACTAGAATCAGACTTCGCCCTCCATGTCATTCTCTGGAAACAACTTTGGGTACTCCTCGCGCATCTCGGACTCTGGCTCCCATGTCCACTCGGATCCCTTCCAATGTTGCTACTGGACCTGAACCAGGGGCACCTGTTTATTCCTAAAGACCTTCAACTTCCTATCCAAGATTGTTATCGGTCTCTCAATATAGTTCATGGTTTCATCAACCTTAATGTCCTCTAAAGGTACCCATTCCATCTCACCGGCTACACACTTCCTCATCTAAGAGATGTGGAAGGTGTTATGAATCTAGATCAACTCTACAGGTAGCTCCAACCGGTAAGTTACCTTACCCACTCGGGGGATCACCCTGAAAGGAGCAATGTATATAGGGCCCAACTTGCCCCATTTCCTGAAACGGATCACCCCTTTCCATAGGGATGCCTGCAGGAGGACAAAGTCTTTGACCTGGAACTCTAGCTCGGATCATTACCAGTCTACATAACTCTTCTGGCGACTCTGGGTCGTCAATAACTTCTTTCTATCCGGATGAATCTACTAAGTCGTCTTGACCATTATCTTGGTGTCACCAATCACTCTGTGCCCTAGTTCTCCCATATAAAAGCTCAAAGGGAGCCATACCAATACTGGAATGATGGCTGTTGTACTAAAACTCAGCCAAGGTAAAATAAGGGTCCCAACTTCCACCGAAGTCCATAACACATGCATGTAGCATGTCCTCGAGCTTCTGAATCATTCGTTCACTCTGTCCATCTATTTTTGGGACGTAAGCGGTACTGAATTGCAACCGGGTACCCAACTCCTCATGCAATTTCTTCCATAACCTGGAAGTAAAGCGTACATCTCGATCTGACACTATTGATGTCGACACTCCATGTCCTGCTATCACCTCTCTCACATAAATCTCAGCCAAAATCTCTGCAGAAGAGTTCTCACTGATAGCCAAAATTGAGCACTCTTCGCCAAACGGTCCACGATCACCCATATCGCATCAACACCCCGCACAGTCGTAGGTAATTTGGTGATAAAATCCATGGAAATATATTCCCACTTCCACTAGGGAATCTCTAGAGGCTGCAACGGGCTATGTGGACGATGATGCTCCCCTTAACCTGTCGATAGGTGAAGCGCCTCTCAACTACCCGCGCCATATCTCTCTTCATGCAGTGCCACCAATAATCCCTCTTTAGATCCAAACACATCTTAGTGGCCCCCAGATAGATTGGGAATCTTGATTTATGTGAATCCTCCATAAATATGCGTCGAGCTCCACCCGTATAGGGCACCCAAATCCACCCACAGAAAGTCGTAAGCCCTCGACTGTCTGTCCTAAACTCAGAAATCTGCCGATTACCCACTCTCTCTTATCGTTCTTTGGTCTCACGGCCTCCACACGAGCCTCTCATATGGTATCTAAGACTAGAATCATCACCGTCATCCTCAAACACACATATCAGATCGGAGCACTTGCTGCTCTATGACTCAAGGAATCGGCTACCACATTAGCCTTGCATGGATGATACAAGATCACACAGTCGTAGTTTTTCCCTACATCCAACCACCTCATATGTCTCATATTCAGGTTGCGCTGATCCATCAGGTACTTCAGGCTCTTATGGTCTGTGTGTATGGTACACTAGACTTCATACAGATAGTGGCGCCAAATCTTGAGGGTGAACACCACCGCCCTTAACTCCAAATCATGGGTGGGATACCTCATCTCGTGAGGCTTCAACTGCCTCGATGCATATGATATTACATGCCCCCTCTGCATCAATACTACACATATCCCTGATATAGATGTATCACAATAAACTACGAAGTCCTCCACTCCCTAGGGAAGGGATAACATTGGAGCTTCGCAAAATCTCTGGCGAAGAGTCTTGAATGACGCCTGCTACCCAGGCCCCCAGGAAAAAGTAATACCCTTCTGGGTCGATCTAGTAAGAGGAATAGAAATCTTGGAGAAATCTATGATAAATCTTTGGTAGTAGCCTGCCAGGCCAAGGAAACTCCTGATCTCGGATGGCAATCTCGGCAGCTCCCATCTCATAAATGCGTCAATCTTAACCAGGTCAACCAATATCCCATTCTAATTAACAAGGTATCCCATGAACTGGACCTATCATAACCAAAAATCACACTTGGAGAATTTGGCGTAAAGCCACTGCATCCTTAATACCCCAAGAATCTCCCGAAGATGCTCCTCGTGTTGCTCTATAGACATTGAGTATACCAGAAAATCATCGATGAACACGATCATTGGCCGGTCCAACATAGGATTGCACACCCGATTCATGAGATCCATGAACGTTGCCAGTGTGTTGGTGAGTCTGAAAGGCATCACCACAAACTTGTAGTGCCCATAACGAGTCCTAAAGTCTGTCTTCTAGATATCCTCCTCACAAACTCTATATCCAGATCTCAAATTAATCTTGGAAAACCAAGATGCCCCCTATAAGTAATTGACTAAATCGTTGATCCTCGGTAATGGATAACGGTTCTTGACAGTCAGCTTGTTCAACTCCTGGTAATCGATGCACATCCGGTTCATCACAAAAAGGATCGGCGCTCCCCACAGTGAGCTACTTGGTCTGATAAATCCCTTCCCCAGCAGCTCCTGGAGCTGCAAGGATAAATCTTGCATCTTACGCGGTGCAAAGTGATAAGGTGCCTTAGTAATACGCGCCGCAGTCGGAACCAAATCGATCCGGAACTCCACCTACCTCTCAGGAGGCACACCCAGTAACTCCTCACGGTAAAAATCCGGGAACTCACACACAATCAGACCATTAAAGATAGAAATCAGCCTCTCAGTGGCAACTCTTGTATCGATACCTTATGCTAAGTATCCCATACATCCCTACTGCAAACTCTGCCTTGCCCTGGCAGAAGAACAGAAAGTTGATCCAGATCTGGTCCTCTCGCCATACACTGTAAGCACTCCCCCACTACGGTCTCGTATGGTCACCATCTGACGCTCACAGTCAATCACTGCTCCAAACTGATTCAGCCAATCCATGCCCATAACGAGACACACATCACCAGAGGCGAATCTACATATAACTTAAGGGTGTCCATGGACACCCTTGATTTTAGAATTTTATTCATAGATCATAGAGTAACTTTCATATGGACACCTGTGGGAAAAATCCACGGAGACCCTAACTCATTGGCAAAACAAACCAAACAAAAAATATTACATAATTTCGATCTTTTAAACTTATGAAATATAGGATAAAATCATGGTCTTTATAGATCTTTTCAACTTGTAAAAATCTACGATTACAGTCGGAAGTGGTTCAAAAAACCTATATGTTTTCTATAAATATCATAAACAAGTAAATCTTTATGACTTATAAAATATAAGATAAACTTTGATGGGTAAAAAAGAGATCATCAAAATTGGAAAACCCTAAAAAAAAGCAAATTGTAGAAGTTTTTAGGTCGCCGCCTCACCGGATGCTGTCATCATCTTTAACTTCTCTCCACCGTCGTTGATTCATTGGGTTTCATCGGTGTGGTTTGCACATCTCCCATCTTCATCCCTTCAACCCGCCTTCAATAATTTTTTGAATCACGATTCTTCCCAACTCAGCCACTAGCAGCCCATCTCCGCCAACCACCACGTTCTATCCTTCCTCCGAACGGCGACCGGTCGACACCTGCTTTTTTGCTGCATTCTGCCGCTTTATTTTGAGGTCACACTCTTTATGTTAACTAATTTTACTGTGTTTAATTTTGTGTAGAACTAAATATATAATGCATATATACTCGACTAAGTTTATATATATACTCGACTAATTTTACTGTGTTTAATTTTGTGTAGAACTAAATATATAATGCATATATGTTAACTAAACTTACTAGGACGTAAAAAACTTACTAGAAGAACGTAGCATCATTTTCCAAAGTAGCATTTGAAAGTTGTCAATTTCTCACCTGACCCTTTTTCATCGATATCCAAGAGTTAAGACTATAATTCATATTAGTTTCTTAATAATTTAGTATATTTTTCTTATTTTTTATTGTTTGTATATGATGTTCTGCGCTATAATTTGGGTTAGGTAATTAATTTTGTTTAATATTGATTTGATTGTGAGTTTGAGATGATTATCTACTTTTATATATATATATATATATATATATATATATATATATATATATATATATATATATATATGACAAATTGTTATAAATAATTATAAATAATGATGGTTATCTACTTTTATATGTATGACAAATTGTTATAAGTAATTATAAGATGATAATTATTATTTTTTAGGTTATGTTTTACAAACCAACCCGATAAATAATTTTTTAGTTGTTTATTTTGTCATTATATTTAAGTTGGACACCTGTTAATTTGAATCCTGGATTCGCCGCCGCACATCACTCATCCCTATTGGCACCAAATCTATCAAGAACTCAACACTGAAAATCTTTAATACACATCCTCGTAATACATCAGCGGCAAAAACTGCACGCTCTTTGGCTGTAGGAACCCTCAATGGTCGACTCAACACCTAGGATCTAACTCTAATGTAACGACTAAAGGATAAGGACACAAAAGATCGACTTGCTCCCAAGTGAAATAACACCAAAAGTAAGCACAAAACCTACAAAAAAAGTACCAGCAACAACATCAGGCATAGCACGGACCTCCTCCGATGTCAGCTGAAATGCTCTCGCATGAGCCCTCGGTGGCATGGCCTTCCCCGGTCGGCCATCAGTAACACGTAAAGCAGCAGGAGTAGCAGTCTGGGCTGATCCCTGGGTAAGCTGGGGACACTCGGCCTTCCGATGGCCCGCCTGGTTGCAGTGAAAGCAAACAGAAAATCCATTGGTGCAGTCTCTCACCATATGCCGCTCCTTGCCACATTTGTAGCAAATCTCTGCCCGACAAGATCCCTCGTGGGTCTTGTTGCAATTGCTACAAGTGCGACCCTTCTAGCCTCCAGCTCTTGAATCAGCAGATTTAGCCCGGTTAGCCGCTGGCTATGACTGTGTCGGTCTCCTATCTCTCCACTACTACTCTCCCTCCTCCCTGGTTTGAATCTCCAGTTTAATCTCTCTCCTCCTAGCATTGGTCTGCAACTCAACCAATGTCCGATAAGATGAGTTCACCACAAACTCCCAAATGTCTCTCCAAAAGATGCTGAAATACAGATTCACAAGTGCCTATTCAGTGGACACGTGCTCAAGGCAGAACAACGCCCTCTCGTGGAAATCCTCTTAATCTCAATCATTGACTGTATCTTTTGCTTGAGAGATAGAAACTCCTGTGCTAAACGTTCCCTCTCCACCTGGGGAACATACTCATCTCAGAACAATTTGGTGAACCTCTCCCAAGTCATGGCAGCATACTCTACAGGGGTAAAATTCGTCGTCACAAACTTCCACCAGTCCTTCGCTCCCAAGTGAAGCTGTTAAGCGCGAACCGGACTCTCAGATGCTCTGGACATGAACACGTATAAAAAAAATCCTCAATGTCAGAGATCTATCTCATGGCGGCTATCGGATCCTGCATCCCATGAAACTCTGGTGGCTTCGTGTTTTTGAGCTCACGAAATAACAACGAGTCACTCCCTATGGCCTAGTTGCAGCTATGACTACGGTGGTTGCAACAGTAGTAGCCTACGTAACAATAGCGTATCGCTCATCGAATGTCTCAAGTAACGTGGTCCTAATAGAACCAAACATCTCCAACATGGCCTCTCGGATAGTTGCGGCCACCTCCTCATGAATGATCCTACGGATCTCCTCGTCACTAGCATCACTGCCCCCGGGGTTGTTGCAGGTAATCACCATAGTGTCTCTAAAACACAAACATGAAATCATCAGAGACTAGCTCCATACACACACTCACTAGATTACCCACTCCTACATGCTCCTTAGCATCCTAAGAGTCTTACTTAAGTTGTATACAGATTCAGTGTTTTCAGTAGTACGGGCCCAATACTACCTTCTACACCAGCTTGTAGTCGTCTCAAGTCCACCTCTCAGGATCATAATTCACAGTACTCTATCCATCACAGATCTCAACTACTCTCTCTCAGTAGATTGCTCAATGCTCATCTAGGTATCTCTCCTAGATTACTCAAACTCTTCCTAAAGATTCATGCTATGTTTCTTCCTACTCAGTACACATACAGAGCAAATAGCAAATAAAATCAATCAATAGCATACCCTAGGCTAAGGCATCATGAATTAGGCAACTCTAGCCCTAACTTTTGAAATACCTTGCCTATTATCTTGCATGCAACTCTAATATCTCATAAATATCTCATAATATAAACAACTAATGGTAGTTTGGGAAATTACCATTTGGGCTCTTGCTGATTGTACACACTGCTCTGTCTCGTTTTCTCTTTGAAACTCTTACTCATTTTAGAAAATCATTTCTTTTTAGAAAAAATTTCTCAAATCCTCAGTTTGAGTCCCAATGTACCGAGAGTACATCTGAATCCCTCAATCCAAGGCTCTGATACGAACTTGTAACACTGTAAATTTTCAATCAAAATTTTCATTTTAAAATAACATAAATCTCATCAACACATTTCACAAAATCCCCAAAATGTAAAATTATCAAAAACATATATTGATAATTGTTTGATTAAATCAATGATCCTAAAAAACATAACTCTATCTCATGTGTACGGTCAAGTTGACGACTTCCCGTGATCTTGAGAAGTACCTGAAACACATATCACATAACACGTTAAGCACAAAGCTTTGTGAGTTCCCCAAAATACCATATACACAAATAATAAGCCTTTTATGGCTATAGCTCAGCATGGACCCTCTGGTCATGCGTCTCGGTGAGGACCCTTCGGTCTCATGGCCCGATGAGGACCCTCAGTTCGTGTGTCTTAGTGAGGACCCTCCAGTTTCACAGCTCGGGTTGGACCCTTCATTCCTGTATCTCATTGAGGACCCTCCGGTCTCACAGCTCTGGTTGGACCCTTCGGTCTGATCTTAAAATGCACAAAATAATATAGCATATATCACAAATACAAAATGCATAACATCACATAACTCAAATAAGACCCTTCGGTCACTCACTAGTACTACTCAAGTATGTATAGTGAGAAGACTCACCTTGTAAGTAAGCAAAGAAATCGTGTACCCCTTGAACGGTCTAATCCCTACCTACAAGTCATAAGCATCTCTAATTAACGCATAAATCAAAACTCTAAATAAACCAAGCTATTTTCTCTAACTCTTGGGATGCATAAAAGATTATTTTACCCTCTATGGTTTCCATAATCCATGTCTTCACCAAACCGTAAAGTCAACAAAATTCAACACTCGAGTAAACAGTCCATGTTGACCCGACTTGTCGAGTGCATCTATGTGACTCGTCGAGTCCCCTCATTCCTTCAGCAGTGTACCAGAAATCCAACTTAACTCGTCGAGTTGTCTCATCAACTCATCAAGTTACTCATGTCAAGACTCATCATGTAAAACCTTAGCCAACTCGTCGAGTCAGCTCATCGACCCGTCGAGTCCCTTCAGACACTTTTCTCATTTAGACTTTTTAAGGTAGAGTTACTACCCCAAACTCTAGATCTAGCCTCCCAAGGCTGAGATACCATGTAAAACTGTAAGCTTTACGTCCATGCATAAACTCAGGTCTTGAAATGCCAAATTAAGTTCCATTTAGGGTCGTAAGCATAAAAGGTATCCTCTAGCTTGATAAAGCTTGGACTTTTGGGCTTAAGGGACCTCATAAGGTCCAGATCTAAAGTCTCAATCTCTTGGAAAGCTCAAAATACTAAAGGTCTCGAGGAAAGATGGAAAAGCCCTAAAACTTCCTAAAAACAAGATCTAATCAAAATAATGAGCAAGGTGGTGAATTTTACCTTCAAACAGATGCTAAGGACGGATAAACATTGGATCCAATAGTCCCTTCCCATTCCAAGCCTTGATACTCTTCTCTTCTCTTCCAATAGTGCACTAGAATGCCTAAAATTAGGTTCCTCTTTCTCTATTAAATCAATCTAAACGATTAGGGTTTAACACAGGGGAGTAAAGTGACATGGGAGGCGAAAATGAGGGATTAAGGTCCATTAAATAGGACACAACCCCAGAATATTAGGGTTTCCTATTACAGTGCCAACTCGTCGAGTTGGTCCCTTCAACTCGTCGAGTTTGTCATAAAACCGACGCACCCATATCCTTCTCTACTTGACGAGTTGGGGCTTCCGACTCGTCGAGTTGCTCAATCAAATAAATATTATACCTGGGAGTCGAGATGTTACAAAATGGATGTCAAATTGAAGAAGAAAAGCATACATGAGGGAAGTGTTTTTGAACCTCTGGATGAAAATCACGATTATATGTAATTATATGTAAGGGGGAAATAAAAGCCCTAGTTATTGGTCTCCATTTTGTGATGTTCAGGAATGGGCGCACATATTTAAGAAAAAAATATATATAAAACGAGTATATGACTTATCGTAGATGTATAGCAGAGATGGTATCCTAATTACGATTTGTAGAGAGATGGGAAGAAGAGAACGAAGGAGATCTTCAAGTGGGGTATTTAAAATTTGTAGAATTTAAAGAGTATTTCATTTCCACCTTTGAGAACGCACGTTTTGAGTAAAAATTATAAGGTGACGTTTATTAAGGATGCACATTTTAGATAAAGTGTCCTCCGTGTTTTTAATTTTTTAAATGAGATACTAATTTAAGGGCACACAATAATGTGTCACCTAAATCCTTAATTTTTTTTTTTCAAAATATGACACTTTTTTAATGTCACGCTCTTTTCCGTAACATAAATGAATAAGTGTAACAACAAAAATTTTCAAAACAATTTTTCATTTCTAAAAAAAAAAGACATTTACTCAGTGATGAGATATTAATCTCTTTGATCGTTTAGATCTTACACAGGTTTGGCAAAAGGATTTAAGCAAAGTAATAAACAAGAGATATAATCAACAATATCCTTAATGATTCAAGCAATTCAAGCCTCAGCAGAGCTCGACAAAGAACTTCCGCTGTAGAGGCTTTAGGGTTTACAAAAGATAAAAATGATGAACGCTATTAAAATTATCTCCAAAATCTTACGTACTAAGATGCATGCAAGCATCTATAAATACTCAAACCCTAACACATAAATCATAGAAGGACAGACCCAATCCGGATACAAAACAGGGCTAAGAAATGAGCCCAAGACGAAACACCATACACCCAACAATCTCCCCCTTTGCATCAATTGGGGCGAGACCTCACTTCGGCTTACTTGCACCTGCGGCACCGGCTTTCTTCACGGTCTTGAACAGGCATGGAATAATGGCCAGAAGTGTTTGTCGAAAATGAATATACCAATTGATCATGCCATTGAAGTATTTCTTATCACTTAATGAATTCTCCTTGCACCGATTGATGATTCCCATAACATGCTCCAAGTAGGAAGTGGTGTAAAGATGTTTGTCAGCCAAAGCAAATAAGCATTTCTGACCTTCTGCCATGGTGAACATGACTGATTTTCACTTTGGGTCAATCTTCCGCATCTGCATTCTATTTAAATTGCTTGCAGAACCAAATGGAGTGATAGTAGGCTTCTTTCTAAGAACATTTCCAACTTCTTGATCCAACTTGGAAACCTCCAAAATGTAGCATACCAACATCCTTTTTGTAACAACCCAATTTTCACGTCCAAAAATTTCGTTTTTAAAACATTACTTTAGAAAACGTTAATAAATAAAAAACATTGTTTAAACAAACTACATCACAACATAAACCATGTTCAAAAGTCAAGTCATACAACCAATCGAAACATCAGAGTATAAATCCCAGAGAAATCTAGTAAATGCAGAAACCAGTGTGTGTGCATGATGTGCCGCTACCGAGCCAGCTCCTTCCCCTTCGATGAAGAGGTACCTGAAACCAAAACTGTAAACTGTAACCACAAAGCTTAGTGAGTTCCCCCATCGTACCACATACCATACAATACATATCATACATACTGCCAAGCTATTCTGGGGTGCCTGACTACCCGGTATGACCATTCTGGGGTGCCGTCCTACCCATGTCAAGCCATTCTGGGGTGCTCACCTACCCATGTCGAGCTATTCTGGGGTGCCGACTACCCTTCGGTCCTAGCAACCGAACCTTGGGGACTATTTCACCCCCTACTACTACCATCACATATATCATAACACAAACGTAATATCAGACGTATCTAGGGTGTCTGACTACCCTTCGGTCCTAACAACCGAACTCTACTACTATTACATACAACATATAACATATCAGGAAGTAGAAAACCTAGATGATATCACAAAGACAATCATCTAACATACAACTCCTACTGGTGGGCCGGCATTGTGGCCTTAGACCCACCGCTACTGGAAGGTAACTCACCTTGGAGTAGCTGCTAAACTTATCAGAAACTGACTGTCTACTATTGCTCCTGCTGCTGCTCCGGACATCCTCCGACTATAAATCCCACAAAACGATCAGTCAAGCACTGCTAGATGTTCTTAGGGTAAAATGACCCTTTTACCCTTGACCAGGTCGAAATCCAAGTCAAAGTCAACTTCCAGTTGACTGGACTCGCCGAGTCCTTCCCTTACTAATATGGTCGCACTCGCCAAGTCCCTCTCCCCACTCACTGAGTCAGCCTTGACTCACCACTCGGGACTATGGGGCCAACTTGAGTACCGACTCGCCGAGTTTGAAGAACAAATCGGCGAGCTCTAGGCAATCTTCATAGGACTCGCCGAGTTGTTCATCCAACTCGACGAGTGTAAGACCATCTTCATAGAACTCGCCGAGTGCCACTTTGGGACTCGCCGAGTTCCTCGACCCATTTCCCAAATAGGCTAGATCTGAGACATGCAATGCTTCAAAACCACATATATATGGTCCTAGGGCATGTTTACCACGTAAAGTTGCAAACGTTAAGTGAATGCATGACGCAATGAGCTCAAACATGCAATTCCAAGCTCTTTAAGAGGTCCTACACTCAATAGGGACCTCAATCACCTCAACCACAGAGACTTTATGCTACTAGGATGCCTTAAAGGTCCAAATCTGAAGTCCTTGCAGAACATTAACCATAAACACATAGAGATTTAGGTTCTTAGGGCTTAAAACCTCTTCTTAGGGACAAGAAAGGGGGGTTTAATAAACTAAAGGTCAAGGTAGGAACTTTTCTACCTGAATAGAAGCCTTTTACAGAGTATATTCCAGATCTTCTTCCCTTCTTGCACTCTTCAACCTTCTCCTTCTTCTCCCAAGCTCCAAACCACCTTCAAAATGCTAAAAATCACCCACAAGGACACAAAGGGGGCTACGGTTTCGTTCTACAGATCTTTGGGAGTGTTAGGGGGTAGTGGAGGTTGGGTTAGATCGTTTAAATTGGGTGCAAACACCCGAGTTAGGGTTTTAGTCCATACAGGGTCTACTCGCCGAGTCCCACGACCCTACTCGCCGAGTAGCCAGAGTTGAACCCGAGTCTAGACCTGCTTCTACTCGGCGAGTTAGTCCTTCAACTTGCCGAGTCCAAGGTTAAAATGCAATACATAAGGAGAGTTGATAATCATGAATACATACCAGGAACCAGGTGCTACAAATCTCCCCCACTTATTTTAGACTTCGCCCTCGAAGTCTGTTGCTCGATCCTTGAACAGCTCAGGGTAACGCTCCATCATTTCATCCACCGGCTCCCAAGTCCACTCCGAACCCTTGCGGTGCTGCCATTGCACCTTCACTAACTCCACCCTTTTGTTTCTCAAATCCTTCGACTTCCTGTCGAGGATTGCGACTGGGTGCTCAATGTAATTCAGGCGGTCGTCAACCTGAATATCCTCCAACGGCACTACTGCTGAATCATCCACTAAGCACTTCCACAGCTGAGAGACATGGAAAGTGTTTTGGATCTGGCTGAGCTCGACCGGTAGATCCAATCTATACGCCACCTTGCCCACCCGGGCTACAACCCTGAACGGTCCGATAAATCTCAGGCCCAACTTGCCCCGCTTCCTGAATCGAATGATGTATTTCCAAGGCGACACCTTCTGGAGAACCATATCCCCGACTTGGAACTCCAAATCGGATCGACGCTTGTCGGCGTAACTTTTCTGCCGACTCTGATCAGTATGAAGCCTGCTCCGAACCTGCTGGATCCTCTTGGGCGTCTCGAGCACCACCTCGGTGCTCCCCATGACCCTCTGGCCAACTTCACCCCAGCATATCGGGGTCCTGCACCTCCGTCCGTACAACATCTCGAATGGGGGACGGTCAATACTCGTGTGGTAGCTGTTGTTGTATGAGAACTCAGCCAAGGGAAGATAGGTATCCCAGCTACCACTAAAATCTAACACGCATGCCCGCAACATATCCTCCAAGGTCTGGATGGTCCGCTCGCTCTGACCATCCATTTGCGGGTGAAAGGCGGTGCTAAAATGAAAACGAGTGCCCAACTCTTCATGAAACTTCTTCCAAAATCTGGAAGTGAATCGCACATCTCGGTCTGATATCACTGACACTGGCACCCCGTGCCACGCTACTATCTCCTTGATGTAGATATCGGCCAACTTTTCGGCCGAGATGCTCTCCTGGATCGGAATAAAATGGGCGCTCTTGGTTAATGGATCCACGATGACCCAAATCGAATATACTCCACGCGCAGTCCTGGGAAGCTTTGTGATAAAATCCATCGTGATGTCTTCCCATTTCCACAACGGGATGTCCAACGGCTGCATCTTCCCATGCGGTCTCTGATGTTCGGCCTTGACCTTCCTGCAGGTCAAGCACCGCTCGACATACCATGCCACCACCCGCTTCATGCAGGGCCACCAATAATCTAGACGAAGATCCCTATACATATTCGTCGCCCCGGGATGAATAGAGAATCTGGACTTATGCACCTCCTCCATCAAGATCGGGTGCACGCCTCCGTGATACGGCACCCACACCCTGCGGTGTAGTGTTAATAGTCCTCGACTATCATAATCGAAGGAGGAAACCTAACCCACCACACGCTCGCTCTTCCAATGTTCCTCCTTGATTGCCTCCTGTTGAGCCTCCCGAATATGCTCCAACAGGGGAGTCACCACAGTCATCCTCATGCAAATATCCCTGATCGGTGCCGCCTTGCGGCTAAGCGCATCGGCCACCATGTTGGCCTTTCCTAGGTGGTAAAGGATCTCACAATCATAATCCTTCACCACGTCCAACCACCGACGCTGCCTCATGTTCAGATTCAGCTGATCCATGAGGTACCTCAAACTCTTGTGGTCCATGTAAATGGTACACCGAACCCCGTAGAGGTAATGCCGCCAAATCTTGAGTGCGAAAACCACCGCCCCCAACTCCAAATCATGTGTCAGGTAGTTGGCCTCGTGAGGCTTGAGCTGCCTCGAAGCGTAGGCAATGACATGCCCCCTCTGCATCAATACTGTGCACAACCCTGAAATGGACGCATCACAATAAACCACAAAATCCTCTACGCCTTCCGGCAGGGCTAAGATTGGCGCATCGCACAATCTCCGTCTCAGTGTCTCAAATGCAGTCTGCTGCTCGGGTCCCCACCGAAAGACCACGGCTTTCTTCGTCAACCGTGTCAGGGGTACAGCTATCTTGGAGAAATCCTGAATGAACCCCCGATAATAGCCTGCCAATCCTAGGAAACTCCAAATCTCAGATGGAGACTTCGGAACCTCCCATCTCATCACGGCCTCAACCTTGGCTGGATCGACCAGAATCTCGTTCGGGTTGACAAGGTGACCGAGAAATTGCACCTCGCGCAACCAAAACTCACACTTAGAGAACTTGGCATACAAGATTTCCCTCCTCAGGGTCTCCAATACCTCTCTCAGATGCTCCTCGTGCTCTTCTTGCATCTTGGAATAAACCAAGATGTCATCGATAAAGATTATCACAGACCGATCCAACATCGGTCTGCATACGCGGTTCATGAGGCCCATGAACGCGGCAAGAGCATTGGTGAGCCCAAACGGCATCACCACGAACTCATAGTGGCCATAGCACATCCGAAATGCGCTCTTCTGCGTATCCTCCTCCCTGACCCTCATCTGATGATAACCCGAATGCAAATCAATCTTGGAGAACCAAGATGCTCCCTGAAGTTGATCAAAGTGGTCATCAATCCTCGGGAGTAGGTAACGGATCTTCACCATTACCTTATTCAACTCCCGATAATCTATACACATCAGGTGCGACCTGTCCTTCTTCTTCACAAACAGAATCGGGGCTCCCCAGGGTGAACTGCTCAGTCTTATGAATCCCTTGTCTAGTAGCTCCTGCAGCTGCGTAGACAACTCCTGTATCTCGGGAGGTGCCAGCCGATATGGTGCCTTGGCTATCGGAGTCGCACCAGGAACGAGGTCAATCTGGAACTCCACCTGTCGCTCCGGTGGTATCCCAGGAAGCTCCTCTGGGAAAACATCTGCGAAATATCGCACTACCGGAACCTCGCTCACGGTCGCATTACCCGTCTCCCGGGTATCCATCACATATTCGACATATCCTACACATCCCTGCTGAAAGTAACGTCTAGCCCTCGCTGCAGAACATACAGTGGGTCCGCGCTGTGGCCTCTCACCATGAATCACTAACTCTCCCCCACCTGGGGTCCTGACTCGCACTAGCTGTTGCACGCAATCTATCTCCGCCCCATTAAGGCTCAACCAGTCCATACCTATGATCACCTTGTTCCCACGAACGAAATGGGAACCAAATCCACCAAGTAGCGCTCCTCAAACAAACGCAATACGCAGTCCCGAAATACCATCGATGCTTGCACCGATCGATCATCAGCAATCTCTACTTCCAAAGGGCAATCCAGCATGCCCGAAGACTAAGGAAACTTCTTGCTAAGCGCAAGGGACACAAATGATCGGGATGCACCCGAGTCGAACAACACCTGAACTGGGATACCGTTCACATGGAACGATCCTAACACATATACATATACCGAGCCCATATCAATACCATAACATCATATAAATAAATGAGAGGGAAAGAATCATACCCATCACCACGTCGGGTGCTGCGCATGCCTCCTCGGTGGTCAGCTGAAATGCCCGGCTCCTCACCATTGGAGCCTCTGCCTTGCCCTGCCGGCCATCTGTAATCCGTAGGGTCGTTGGAGTTGGTGCCTTCACTGGCGCTGAAGCTGTCAACTAGGGGCAATTGGCCTTCTTGTGGCCCCTCTAGTTGCAGTGGAAACATAGCAACTCCGATGTCTGAATAACTACTATCGGAGTAGTGCAATCCCTACTAAAGTGCCCAGTCTTGACGCACTTGTAGCAGCCTAATGATCCCATCCTGCACGCCCCCTCGTGCGGCCTGCCACATTTCCTGCAGCGGCCCGGTCCTGACTGGCCTTTCGGCCTACCATCTGATCCCTGGGGCTTCTTCTCCGAAGCCCCTCCTGCCTGTCCCTCCTCTGACTTCCGTTTCCGGATATGCTCCGAATCTATCTTTCTCTCCCTCGCCCTGGCAATCATGGAGTCCATGGTGGGGCAAGCTGAAAAACTAACGTGCTCCCGGATATCAACCCAGAGCATGTCATGATAGCGGGTCCTCCTCATGTCCTTATCACCCGCATATTGAGGCACTAACAGTGCCCTCTCCCGAAACTTGGCGGTGATCTCCGCCATAGTCTCAGTCGTCTGCCTCATATCCAAAAACTCCCTGGCCAGGTGTTGAAGCTCAACAGCCGGTGCAAACTCTGCCCTGAACCTGGTCACAAAGTCCGACCAGGTCATAGCCTCGATAGCTGAGGCTCCTAAAGAGTCACCTACTGACTCCCACCAATCTCGAGCTCGGTCTCGTAAACACCCTGCTGCATACCTCACCTCGACCCCTCGGGGAAGAAGCTAGTCAACTGTGCAGACTCGATGTCTGCAATCCACCGCCTGGCATCAATGGGGTCCTTCACCCCGTGGAAATCCAGCGCACCGCTGCCCCTGAAGTCCTTAAAGGACAGCGTGCGAGATCCCGACTGGCCAGATGTCATGTCGCTCCTGAACGCCCTGAGGCGATCCTCCATCAAATCGATGATCCCTTCCTTGATAGACCCGAAGATGATGGGGGTCGAATCAAGGATACCTCTGGTGATCTCTGACGCGGCGAACTCGCATAGCCTCTCATCTACTGGCTCGGAACCTCATCCCGAACCCGATCCCTCTCCTGAACTGCCAACTGCTGGTCTCGGGCGTAGTACCACCATTCTGAAATACAAAGAAATAACAACCGTTAGCGACACTGATGCCCCTGGAGGGATCCCACCCACTACTAGTTCCCTAGTCTTATCTTAGCCTTCCTCAGTTCGGGTATGGATCCTCTGATTTCAGTAGTACGGGCCCATACTACCTTCCACATTTATCCGTACCTTCCCCAAGGACCGCCTCGAATCAACCAGGTCCCTTCCCCTACTGCTGATTACTGCTACTCATTATCCTAGGCTTACCCTAGGATACCTCTAACTCCACCCAACCCAGTCCTCAGCTGCTGAAGGCCTCTTGGTGATGCCAATTAACTATTACCTGAATACAATCACATGTGCTGAGGCTCGGATAATCCTTCGAGTAAGGGACTCATCTCTACAACGGTTAAGACTCAAACAAGAGCTACGCAATACAGTCAAATCCAACACTCTGAGATTATTCAACCCTGATCACATGTGACTTAAACGTATTCACCTAACAGTTAACTCCCATCACTTCAAGTCCCACATAGCACAAAGCAAACAACATTTGGACGTAAGAAAACAATCTCAAGCAACTCTATCCTCGAAGAGAGAACTGAACTAGCATACAATGCTAAACTCGTACAATCAGGAATAACCTAAACAGGCTACCGTACTACTGTCTACTCAGCTCTAGCGTGCAGCTCTTTCATATACTGAAGCACATAAAGCAGGCACATAAGGCATCACTCCTAGATCCTTAGTCCTATTCTAGCATGTTGTTCTACAGAAACTGATAAACATAAATAAACTTGTATTGGTGCATTGGGGAATACTTACTTGAGCTTGGCCGGTCGCGCACGTCACACACATTGTTCTTTCTTAAAACCCTTTACTTAACCCTTTTAGAAACCATTTTCTATTTCCAAAATCTTTTAATCCCTCGATTTGAGTTCAAACACACCCGAAGGTGTGTCCGAATCCTTCAAACCAGGGCTCTGATACCAACTTCTAACAACCCAATTTTCACGTCCGAAAATTTCGTTTTTAAAACATTACTTTAGAAAAAGTTAATAAATAAAAACATTGTTTGAACAAACTACATCACAACATAAACCATGTTCAAAAGTCAAGTCATACAACCAATCGAAACATCAGAGTATAAATCCCAGAGAAATCTAGTAAATGCGGAAACCAGTGTGTGTGCATGATGTGCCGCTACCGAGCCAGCTCCTTCCCCTTCGATGAAGAGGTACCTGAAACCAAAACTGTAAACTGTAAGCACAAAGGTTAGTGAGTTCCCCCATCGTACCACATACCATACAATACATATCATACATACTGCCAGTCTATTCTGGGGTGCCTGACTACCCGGTACGTCCATTCTGGGGTGTCGTGCTACCCGTGTCAAGCCATTCTACGGTGCTCACCTACCCATGTCGAGCTATTCTAGGGTGCCGACTACCCTTCGGTCCTAACAAACGAACCTCGGGGACTATTTCACCCCCTACTACTACCATCACATATATCATAACACAAACGTAATATCAGACGTATCTGGGGTGTCTGACTACCCTTCGGTCCTAACAACCGAACTCTACTACTATCACATACAACATACAACATATCAGGTAGTAGAAAACCTAGATGATATCACAAAGACACTCATCTAACATACAACTCCTACAGGTGGGTCGGCATTGTGGCCTTAGACCCACCGCTACTGGAAGGTAACTCACCTCGGAGTAGCTGCTAAACTAATCGGAAACTGACTGTCTACTGCTGCTCCTACTGCTGCTCCGGACGTCCTCCGACTATAAATCCCACAAAATGAACAGCCAGACACTGCTAGATGTTCTTAGGGTAAAATGACCCTTTTACTCTTGACCAGGTCGAAATCCAAGTGAAAGTCAACTTCCAGTTGACTGGACTCGCCGAGTCTACGAGCAACTCGCTGAGTCCTTCCCTTACTAATATGGTCGCACTCGCCAAGTCCCTCTCCTTACTCACTGAGTCACCCTTGACTCACCACTCGGGACTATGGGGCCGACTTGAGTACTGACTCGCCGAGTTTAAAGAACAACTCGGCGAGCTCCAGGCAATCTTCATAGGAGTCGTCGAGTTGTTCATCAAACTTGACGAGTCTAAGACCATCTTCATAGAACTCGCCGAGTACCACTTTGGGACTCGCCGAGTTCCTCGACCCATTTCCCAAATAGGCCAGATCTGAGACATGCAATGCTTCAAAACCATAGATCTATGGTCCTAGGGCATGTTTACCACGTAAAGTTGCAAACTTTCCGTGCATGCATGGCCCAGTGAGCTCAAACATGCAATTCCAAGCTCTTTAAGAGGTCCTACACTCAATAGGGACCTCAATCACCTCAAACACAGAGACTTTATGCTACTAGGATGCCTTAAAGGTCCAAATCTGAAGTCCTTGCAAAACATTAACCATAAACACATAGAGATTTAGGTTCTTGGCTTAAAACGTCTTCTTAGGGACAAGAAAGGGGGTTTAATGAACTAAAGGTCAAGGTAGGAACTTTTCGACCTGAATAGAACCCTTTTATAGAGTATATTCCGAATCTTCTTCCCTTCTTGCACTCTTCAACCTTCTCCTTCTTCTCCAAAGCTCCAAACCACCTTCAAAATGCTAAAAATCACCCACAAGGACACAAAGGGGGCTAGGGTTTCGTTCTACAGATCTCTGGGTGTGTTAGGGGGTAGTGGAGGTTGGGTTAGATCGTTTAAATAGGGTGCAAACACCCGGGTTAGGGTTTTAGTCCATACAGGTTCTACTCGCCGAGTCCCACGACCCTACTCGCCGAGTAGCCAGAGTTGAACCCGAGTCTAGACCTGCTTCTACTCGGCGAGTTAGTCCTTCAACTCGTCGAGTCCAAGGTTAAAATGCAAATACATAAGGACAGTTGATAATTAAGAATACATACCAGCAACCAGGTGCTACACTTTTGAAATGATCTATGATCAGCCCATATTCCATTTCATTGATGAGGAGAATGTTGTGTAGGATTATCCAGTCATGAGGATTTAAATTGGGAAGATCAGCTAAAGAGATGGCATGCTCGGTTTTGTTGGACCCCTCAAGACCTTGAATCTGACATTAGTAAAGTTACCCTCCCGAACGGGTTTGAGGACCCGAACGTTGATAATCTTCTGTGCACTCCACGTCTGATACTGAGGTTGAGCAGTCCTCAGATAGAAGTCTATAAGTTCCCTATCAACCTTCGGGTGAGGATGAGGGACTTCAGCTATGTGGGCGAATGCATGAAAGATAAAAGCTTTTCTGGTCAAGGGCATGTCAAATTGAGAATCAACCGAATTGACCCGGTCCAAAGAAATCACGGGCTCAAGCCAAAGGGTGTTGGGTGACTCGATAGCTTCTTTAACAAGCTCTTCAAGAGGACAAGGAGTAAATAAAGTTTTTCGGCTTTCAAGGAGATCATGCGCCTCCTTTATCTTCCTCTCATTAGCTTCAGCCTCTCTAGCAATCCGAGAATTTGCATCAAGCTCCTTCTCCTTGTCCTGTTTCTTCATAATGGTAGCAATAGTTTCTTTATCCTCACTTTCATCACTATCATTAAGAACCTGTTTGCCTTTGTCTTGAACACTCAAACCTGATGCAGGAACAGTTGTTGGTTTGGTTGTTCTAGTAGGAACTAATGAAGAGACTGGAAGTGGTGGAGATTTAGCTTTGGTAATAGGAGGAGGTTGAGTTTGAGTTGTGTCCTTGGAAGTCTTTTCTCCCCCCTTGTTTCGGATGCGCCACCTGCTCAGGAAGCCCCTCAGCAAGAGTTCGCCTCACCAAGTAGTTGAGAATCGGGTCATGGGCTTCAATAATATTGGATAGAGCTGCGTGGACATCCGAAACACAACTTTGAATCACAGCTTTCTCAGACCGAAGAGAATCGGCCTCCTTCTCTACTTAGGAGAGCTAATGACTTGCAAGTTGGAGCTCAGATGTTTTGCGAGCAAGTTCCTCCTTTGAAGAAGATTATGTGGCAAGAGTTTGTTGGAAGTTGAGGAGACGATCTGCAACAGAAGACTGAAAAGATTGATTGTCTTCTTTGAGGGTTTGACGAAGACTGGCAAAGTACTATTTTTCTTTTTCTAGAGAGGTGGCCAGCTTCTCCATAACCGAGCGAACCTTTTTGGCATTAGTTTCGGCTGCCCCCTGCAGAGACTCCAGAAAGTTTTTAGCTTCTGGAAATAGTTTTTCGACTTTTTCGGTCGCAGCAGCACAAGCCTTTGTAGATTTGTCAATAGCAGCAGTAGCGGAGTTGATTGAGGCTTCGTGTGCTTTGGTGAAAGTGTCCACCATCCTTTTAATGGCGGCTTCCGAGATATGAGACTTGGAGGTAGAGGAGGAAGCAACGAGATTATCAATCTTCTCGTGGAGTTCCTTGATGTGCTTTTTGGTGACAGGAGCATCATCATCATCATCACTCTGAACCTGGTAGGGGCTGTAGTAAATGGAATCGAAGGTCATATCTTCCCCTCCGAGAAATGTCTCGGTTTCAGCTGAGTGAGTGGGAGATAATGGTATAGTGGATGGTCCAGTAGTGGGAGTAAGTTCAGGTGCTGAAGTTGGTTCGGGGGTAGGTGTATGTTCGGGTGCTGAAGTACGATCCCCCGTATCAGATACGTTGGTTCGAACTCCAGTGGTTGTGGTAGTGGCTTCAGAGAAAATGGGTGGTGGTATAGGAATAAAAGTGGGTGGAATGTGAGTAGAGGTAGTTACGGGGGGAATAGAAATAGAGGAGGTCATGGTGGGAATGGAAATAGATATAGTAATAGGTGGAGAAGATATAGGTTCGGTGACAA
Organism: Lactuca saligna; assembly: GCF_052625555.1. Taxonomy (NCBI): domain Eukaryota; kingdom Viridiplantae; phylum Streptophyta; class Magnoliopsida; order Asterales; family Asteraceae; genus Lactuca; species Lactuca saligna. Next base: position 138,905,679 of record NC_136420.1, read on the forward strand.
TAGGTACCTCATGAATAGGAGAACGAGGAGGAGAGCCACCTCAGATTGACTCTTCAGAGTCTGAACTTTCATCGTCTGAATCACTCGAGGAAGAAGCAAGAACTAGTTTGCGCTTCGGTTGTGTTTTCTTCTTCTTCGGTGGAGGGGATTAGGCTGCTTTTGTCAACTTTCGCTTCTTAGGAGTAAGGCCTTTCGCTCCTTTTGCAACTTTCTTGATTTTCCCCTTTTTTGGTTTCTTTCCCTTAGTGGCAGGTTACTCGGCATCATTGATAGACTGAAGCATCTCAGGTGTCAACTCTCTCGGACCTGAAGGAGTAAACTCCTTGTAGGTTTTCAAGATCCTGCTCTCCTTGGATACACCAGCGTACATGGATTTGGGAATTGATCCAACAAAAATAAATTTGGAGGGATAATATTGGCGGTATGAAACACACCAATCGAGGAGAGAGAAGAGTTGGCCACTGTGGGGACATGATATTTGTCCATGGCCCATTTGGTTACGATCGTCCAAAACCGGGCATAAGATATTTCAGTGTGCCGAGAGATATAGCCAAGGCTTTAAATCAAGTGTTGCCACAGGATCGAACCGTAATCAAGGTTGATCCCATGATACAGACCATAAAGGATGGTCATGAATAATCGGCTGGCCCCATCAGAACCTGCACTCCGTTCAGACAAACACTTGAAGATGATCATGAAAAAGCCGTTCCATATAGGAGGAAGGCATGACTTCTTGAATTTTGTCATCGTCGTAAGGGTTTCTGTGTATCCCATGTTATAAAACATGGAAAAGAGTTGACCCACGGTGATTGAATCAGGGTTAACCCTCGATTCGTCAGGTTCAAACCCTAGAAGCCAGCAAAATCGCTGCTTGGAGATAGAGGATTTGTTGTCAAGAAGATCGAAGTAGATACGATGAACAGATTTATCGTAGTGGGCGGTGGAGAAAAATTGTGAAAGACATTACATCGGTATGATTTCAACCTTAGAGAGTGCGAGAATTAGTGGAGAGTATTTAAGATACTCCACTATCAGATACATAAATGCATCATAGGATATGGGGTTGAGATCGATGACAAGGATTTGCTGTGGTCGAATTGGAAGAATGTTTGATCGGGAAGAAGTTTCATGGACGGAAGAGGAATCTGCCATTGTTGAATGCTTCAAAGAAGAAGAGGAATAGTAGGAGAAAACCTCTGTGTGTTTTGAGTGTTGCGATGAAGAGGAGAAATAGTCGGGGTTGAACCCTTTATATCGGTTACGGATGAGAGAGAAAAATTCGCCCCCAAATCTTCTCGGAACTCGGAACAGCGCTTGATGTGATTGAAAATTGATAGTTAGCCTCCCCAATGATTACGCATGAGAGAGAATACTATTGCCTTGTTGCACGTGTGCCCGTCAAATCACTGTTGAAGTGGTTACTCTTCCAGCTGACTCAGCACCTTATCTTTTAAATAGTTGTCATCAATAAAAAGAGGTAAGGACTGATAAAAATCACAGCGTGTCCTTGTGGAGTACATTATTAATAACCAAAGCTGCCTAAGGGAAAGCAGCTGGTAGAGAACCAAACCAGACTTTTGGAAAATCAGAGATTTTCGTGCATAGAGTGTCAAAGAAAAAGAAATAAAGCTATATCTATGTGGGAATTTGTGATGTCTATATAGACACGAAACAATGGATCCCGGGCACGAATCTCTTCCTTCAAAGTCAAGAGAGACCTTAAAGTGTTTGCTTGGTTTCCCGTTGAATTACGATCAGACACTTATTGAGAAGTGTTGAAAGGTTTCTTGTAAGTAGGCTAATTTGGGTGGCTTTCGCTTCAGTTTAGAATTTCGGATCTTGACTTAACACCGAAACTAAACGAAGTATTTGTGAGACCAATGTGGTCTGTTGAACAAGTAGATGGGGATTGTATTTGTGGTGACATGTTGGAAATGTTTGTTTGTGAAATCTCAAAATATTAAAACTGAATTCTACGGGAAGAAATGTCATGGTTAGTAACAATTTCATAAGAATCACACAAAAGAAAGAGATTGCATGACACAACTACAAATGTAATGGTTTACCGCCAATTCATGGTAGGTATTGTATTGTGGGTTTCACTTAGCACGTAGTGGCACGAAGCTAAGATCATGAACACATAAATTGTATAACCATAAACCTCAGTGGTAATTTCTGATACTCTCAAGGGTTACATTTATGAAGCGAATAGGATGGAGAAATGTTTTGGAGATGGTGTAAAGAAACCAAACTACCTCTGCTGTTAAAATAAGGACCAGGCAGATAACTCTGATCTCATGTGAGAAGAGAGTTAGGTAGCTCATGATTAGAATAAATATGAATGCCTAATTGGGAAGACAAGGTTTGTATATACCAAGTCAGTAAGGCTATTATTCAGAATCAAGTGAGGCTTTGGACACATACAGCAGCATGCTTCTAGGGACTCTTAACTAGTAAAAATGTGAGAACCAAAATTTCCCGATAAATATCCACACATGAACCTTAACGAACACAAATAATAATAATAAAAAATAAACACACAAAACAAAAAAATTTGGAATTTTTGATTTAAAGAAAGAAAAATAAAAAGAAATAATAAAAAACAAAGACACACAAAAAAAAATTTGAACCGAACCCGAGCGGTCGGTCTATTTTTGGAAAAAAAAATGAATTTGAAAAAGAAAAAGATTTGGAAAATAAGAGAGATGAAATTGAGAAATAAGGATACAAACAGGTTTGCAACCAAAGAAACTATCTTTAAGTGATAAGCGAAGACAAGAGAATGGGACCGAACCCGAAATAGACCGAGCGTTCGGTTCATTTCGCTTCTAACTTTTAGTTTTAAGAAGTAGTTTTTTGTACTGACTCCGATTCCATGATACCTAGCCCTTGTAGAATTTTATAGAAATTTGCTTCAGGCAGAGGTTTGGTGAAGATGTCAGCCAGTTGATCAGTAGTGTGTACAAAATGAATCTCTACGTTTCCGTCTTCAACGTGATCTTTAATAAAGTGATACCTCAGTGCAATGTGTTTGGTTTTGGAATGTTGCACTGGGTTATGACAAATCCTAATTGCACTTTCTGAGTCATAATATAGTGGGATCTTTTTCATATTGAGTCCATAGTCCTGGAGTTGGCTTTGGATCCAAATCACTTGAGATGTGCAAGAGGCGGCTGCAATGTATTCTGCTTCGGCTGTAGACAGTGAAACACATGTTTGTTTCTTAGATTGCCAGCTCACCAACTTTCCATCAAGGAATTAACATCCTCTTGTAGTGCTTTTCTTGTCTAAACCACAGCCTCCAAGGTCTGCATCTGAGTAGGCTTGAACAAAGAAACCTGAGTTTGATGGATACCAGAGACCGAGAGAGGTGGTTCACTTCAAATACCGGAGTATATTCTTCATTGCTAGCATGTGTGGTTCATGAGGATTCGCTTGAAACCTGGCACAATAACACACAGAAGACATTACATCGGGCCTGCTAGTTGTGAGGTACATCAAGGATCCAATCATTTGGCGGTATAACGTTATATCGACTGGTGGTTTATCCAAGGATGGTGTGAGCTTGGTGCCAAATGCCATTGGAACTTTGACTTTTGAATCTCCCATCATGCAGAATTTAGCGAGAAGAGTCTTGGTGTATGCTTCCTGATTGATAAAGATGCCTTCGGGTCCCTGTTTAATGTTTAAACCAAGGAAAAAGTTAATCGGACCCATTGAGCTCATTTCAAATTTGGTCTCCATCAGCTTTCTGAATTCAGCTGTTAAGCTAGGATTCGTTGAGCCGAAGATGATATCATTGACATAGATTTGAACGATCATAAGGTGGTTACCTTCCATTTTACGAAAGAAGGTTGGGTCAACCGAGCCATGTTTGAATTTAGACATCTTTAAAAATTTAGTTAAAGTTTCATACCATGCTCTAGGAGCTTGTTTCAGACCATAAACTGCTTTATCCAGGATATAGCAGTTATTGGGATGCTTTTCATTTATAAAACCAGGAGGTTGCTCCACGTAAACCGTTTCTTCTAGTTCTCCATTCAGAAAGGCGCATTTTACATCCATTTGGAAGACCTCGAAGTTCTTGTGTGCAGCGTAGGCAAGAAATATTCTAACAGATTCCAGCCTTGCTACCGGAGCAAAAGTTTCTTCGTAATCAATTCCTTCTTCCTGGCAGTATCCTTTCACCACGAGACAAGCTTTATTTCGAATTACATTACCTTCCTTGTCCATTTTGTTTCTGAATACCCATTTGAGACCAACGACTGAGGCATCTTTAGGTGTTGAGATAAGGCGCTAAACCTTGTTGCATTCAAACTCATTGAGTTCATCTTGCATAGCCTGAACCTAATCAGAATGATCAAGAGCCGTATTGATTGTCTTCGGCTCAACTTTGGACACGAAAGAATTATACATGCAGAACTCTACTTTGGAGAATAGGGAAGCTTGCTTTGCCTTCACTTGGGATCGAGTCAGGACCTTTTCAGATACATTACCCACTATCTGAGATATAGGATGATCTCTAGTCCATTTAATGAGGGGAGGATAGTTTGGATCATAGGATCGATCTAATTCGGCGTTGATCATTTCTTCCAATTCAGATTGACTATCGTCATCACAAAACATATCGGAATTCTCCCCCTCGACTGATGATGAAACAGAACTCTCAGGTGTAGCTGGACTTTCTGGTGCTTCTGGACTTGCAGGTGTGGCTGGACGTTCGGGTTCTACAGGACCTTCGGGTGATGTAGGACCTTCGGGTAATGCAGGACTTTCGGGTGATACCAGGATAGAGTTCTCCCCCTGAAAGTGTGTGTTCGGTTGATTTGAAGAGAATGGATTATCCCCCTCAACTAAAGCGCCGTGTTGAGGAGGTTCGTTTGGAACATGCTCTCCGTCACCCATTTTGTTGTTTGTCGCCTTGGCTTCCGAGAGAGTGGCTTTCTCAGGTTCATTGAATAAGTCCACAAACTGATCAAATAAATTGGCAATTGTGGCTATGACTTGACCTGTTTGAGAGAAAATCTCTCCAATTGCTCCTTCAGTAGTCTTTAGCTTCTTGATGTAGCTATCATCGAACGTCACATAATAGGTTTCTTCAATCTTTCTAGAACGCTTGTTTAAAACCCGATACGCTTCTGTAGTGAGAGAATATCCCAGAAAAATTCCTTTGTCATCTTTAACCTCAAACTTGTTACGATGTTCTTTGGAGTTGAAGATGAAGCATCGTGAACCGAACACATGAAAGAATTTTACGTTCGGCTTCCTGTTATTGATGATTTCATATGGAGTGAGAGAGAAATGCTTGTTGAGATAAGACCTATTCTGCGTAAATCATGTTCCAGCAATAGCATCAGCCTAGAAATATAAGGGAAGAGAAGCGAAACTTAGCATAGTTCGGGCCGCCTCGCACAAGGATCGGTTTCGCCTTTCGACAATACCGTTCTGCTGAGGCGTGTAAGGGGCTGAGAAGTTGTGACTGGTTCCTTTTTCTGCCAAAAAGTCTTCAAATTCTTTGTTCTTGAACTCTAGTCCATTGTCGCTCCTAATGCTTCGAACGACTTTTCTCAGTTGCACTTCAACCTGCTTGATAAACATCTTTAGCTTAGGAGTGGCCTCAGATTTGTGCTTCAGAAAGAACACCCATGTAAAACGTGAAAAATCATCAACTATAACAAGAATATACTTGCTACCGCCAATGCTTTCGATTGATGATGGACCACACAAGTCGATGTGAAGTAACTCAAGTGGTTCAACAACTTTTGTGTTTATAATTGACGGGTGACTTTGACGACTTTGTTTGCCCATTTCGCATGCAACGCACAAGTGGTCTCGATCAAACTTGAGTAATGGAAGACCCCGAACATGACCTCCAGTGACAAGCTTGTTGATGTCTTTAAAGTTGAGATGTGAGAGCCTTTGGTGCCACAACCAGCTTTCATCAGAATGAGCTTTGGGCAAAAGACATATAGCTGGATTTCCTTTGATTGGTTTGAGATTTAGAGGAAACATTTCCCCTTTTTGGTCTGATTTGAGGATGACCTTGTTGGATTTCTTCTCTATAATCTCCGAACCTTCGTCGTCGAATGAAACTTTAAGACCGGTACCTCCCACTAGTTGAGATACACCGATGAGATTATGTTGCAACCCTTCAACGTACGCCACCTTTCTTATTGTGAAGTTTCCATTGGTTATGATCCCATAACCCTTTATCATTCTGTAGGAGTTGTTACCGAACTTGACATTGCCACCATTTTCAAGAGATCGAAACTCCCTTAGCTCTTCCTTTCTTCCCGTCATGTGACGTGAGCAGCCACTGTCAATGTACCATTCTTCATCAAACTGCTCGTCACTAATAACCTGCAAAAATTAAGTAGATTTAGGAACCCAAAGTTTCTTGGGTTCACGTGAGCCTTTCATAGGAACATAAATAGTAATAGAAACATCAACAAGATATGTTCGTTTTATTAAGGTTGTTTCATTTTTCCTCTTAATAGTAAACACTTTGATTTTGTTAGAGTTATCTACAGATGTTTTGGTTTCAGATTCTGGTGTTTGGGCATTATTCTACTTTCGGTCTTCCTTGACTGAAGAAATCTTCGTCTTTCCTTTTAAGTTCATTGATGATTTTGAATTTTGTGCGGGAACAGAATTAGGTTTAGAAGAGAACTGAGAATGAGAAGAATTAGAAAAAGAAATTTTGGAATGGGAATTTTTTCTGACTTGTGGTTCGAAATGACCTTTTTGTTTATGGTCATTAGAGGGACCGATCCTCGACCTTCGGTAGCTACTTGCTGATGAACCGAAGTTGGATTTTTTAGTGTTGTTGGTTAGACCAAACCTATCCTTTCGGTTCTTGTTGCTCTCAGGACCGAACCTCTCCATTCGGTTGCTTTTGCTCTCGGGACCGAACCTCTCCTTTCGGTTGTTGTTGCTCTCGGGACCGAACCTCTCCTTTCGGTTGCTGTTAGGACCGAACCTCTCCTTTCGGTTCTGTTCTTCATGTTTCCCGAAAGTCTTTTTCCCTAACTTTGAATCATTATTAGGATAGGAGAAGTGAGCATTTTAAGAGAGCTAAAACTGCTTTCGCTCTTAGAGATTCTTTTTGTATCTCATATCTCTTTGCTGCTTTTGATTTTTCACCTATTTCGGTTGTCTATGGATATTGGTTTTTTGTTTCAGCTTCTTGGCAGCTAGTTCACACTTCATAGAAGAGGTTTCGCTTGTTGTGGTGACTTCTTCTACAGGTATTTCTTTTGTTCCACTTGTACTTGGTAGGTCAAAGTTGTTAGGCTTATTCAGTGGCTCTGGTACATATCTTCCTTTGGTTTTCCAGGACGTTTGCTCCGAAAGACCAACTGTTTCGTCTGCATTGTCTATAGGAGCGGACCAGAAAAACTCATCACACCCATCGGCATTGTCTTCATTCACTATGGTAGTGAGTTCAGCAGTTTGATGTTCGGTTACTCCTGTGACTTTATATACCTGATTGGGGGTAGTTCTAACCTTTTGAAACACAATAGCTTTTTCTTTAAGGATTGGGGACTTAGATTTGGACAAGTGAGATAATTCTACAGAATTTTCAGAAATCAGGTTTTTGTGGTTTGTAGGTTCACTCTTGAGAAATTCTGAACAGTCGACTTCATCCCCTACAGAAACTTCACTCATATCATCGTGCTCAATAAGTTCAGATCGTTTTCAACATCGATTTTCTTTTCTGAACTTAAATTGGCACTCAATGAGTCGAATTTTTGTATGGTTTCGGTCTTGATTTTCAGCTTATCATTTTCATCCAGAAGATCTTTAAGCATGTCCTTATGATCTTTGGACTTTATAAAAGATTCTATTTTGTCCAGACCATACATATCAGTGGGATTCACATCATCGGAAGATACAACACTTTCACAGTTGTATGCTTCTGTATCGATTTCATCCTCCTTAAACTCAAGGAAGGGTAAAATCATGCGATGTATCTTCTACCCTATTTCACAATTCAGATGCAGTTGAGTAATGTTAGCATAAAGCCTTTTAGTGATTAAAAAAACATTCCTTTGTTTTAACAATTTCAAATTGTCTCTTTGCAAATAAATGTTTTCATCTCTAATCTTAATGATCTCCAACTCCTTCTGCTCAATCCACATCCTTCACTCCTCACTCTTGGATGACACCCTGCTTATTTGGTCAGTCAGGTTAGAATTTGTGATCCGTGTTTGAGTTAAACAACTATCTAGATTTGAGATTCTTGAATTCAAGTGATTTAAATCCTTTTCATATGATTTCTGTGGAATTTTGAATGAAACAAAAAGAGATTGTACCTTCTTGATCAGTTCATCAAGTTCACTTATCTGCACACTGAGAGGTTTTGCTGTGAAGCATAAGTCCTCTCGCTCCTTGGCGTCTTCATGTCCACCATCAGTATTATATCCCCTCGTGTGAGATACGTCAGTCACCATCAAACACTTTCCACTACTTTCACCACCTATTGCAACATAATCCTTTTCGTGAGAAGGCTTTCTCACCTCATCATCTTCTGAGTCGGTCGACCACACTTGTACGCCACCGAACTCGTCATCCTCTGTCGAACCCTGTACAATAAGAGCATTCATAGAAGGATTAGTAGCAGCTATCTTCCTTTTAATCTCCTCCAACTTTTTCATAAGGATTGCCTCTTCATCTTTCTCCTCATCTTTCTCAGTCATTTGCTTCAAAACACAATCTTTGGCGTAATGATTCTTTCCTCCACAGTAATAACAGCTGACACCAGAGTCCACTTCAACTTTCACCTCTTTCTTTGGTTCTTCAGTCCTCAGCTCCTCCCTTACCTTTTCAAAACTGTAGCTTCCCTGCCAATTTCGGTTCTTATTGGTAGGAAATTTCTTCTTGATGAACCTTTTGGGATTGGACACCATTACAGCATAATCTTCTGAAGTTAGATCATAGTCCTCCAGGTTCAGATCTTCGTCTTCTACTGCATTCTGACTTTTAGACAGGAGGGCCAACGATCCCAAGTTTGAGACCACACTTTTCTCTTGGTCACTATCTTTTCTTGGGATTTTAGAATTCCCACTAGTTTCGCCAGCGAATATGATTTGAACTGCTCATGTGCTTTAATTGTAGACACAACAGCTCTCCATTCAGATCCTAAGCCACTTAGAAAAGTGACCTTCTGTTCAATAAGCTTCCTTTTCATATCATGTTTGATCATTTTGCTGAGAAGGTGATTGAAGCGATCAAACGTCTGTGTAACAGACTCATCAGTATTTTGCTTGAACTCTCCAAACTCAGACAAAATCATGGTTTCAATAGAGTGCTCTAAATCTTCATCTGTGGAGTATAGCTCTCGCAGCCGATCCCAGATTTCTTTAGCAGTACTGCAGGAACTCACCAATCTAAATGTGTCAGACTGAAGAGAAAATCGAATCAGTCTCAATGCTTTGATGTTGCACTGAAACTTCTCATTTTCGTCCTGAGCGACCTCTTTCACATCTTTTAACAAATCATTATACTCCTTCTGAGTTTTAATAATTCTGGATGTTCCAAAATGAGCAAATGGTCCAGATACAATGGCTTCTCATATTAGTTACCCATTATCCTCAGATCCAATGACGTAGTCTTCGAAATGATGTGCCCAAACCTCATAATCTTGAGTGTAAAGAATTGGAATCTTTGTTGTTGATCCAATACTGTTTGAGATGTTGATAGGATTGGATTGAGAATCGTCCATGCTTGATCGTTTAACCTGTTGCAAGATCAGACTTGTAATATGTAATATTAGGGCAAAACAAATAAATAATGAGATACGTCAATTATGGAATGACGAATCAATAAATATCAGTTAATGCGGAATAAACCCTAATCACTTCTTTCACAAAAGAGAGGTGTATGAATTACACAACCTCCTGCTCTGATACCAATTGATGAGACATTAATCTCTTTGATCATTTAGATCTTACACAGGTTTGGCAAAAGGATTTAAGCAAAGTAATAAACAATTGATAGAATCAACATTATGCTTAATGATTCAAACGATTCAAGCCTCAGCAGAGCTCGACAAAGAACTTCCGCTGTAGAGGCTTTAGGGTTTACAAAAGATAAAAATGATGAATGCTATTAAAATTATCTCCAAAATCTTACGTACTAAGATGCATGCAAGCATCTATAAATACTCAAACCCTAACACATAAATCACGGATAGACAGGCCAAATCCGGATACAAAACAGGGCTAAGAGACGAGCCCAAGACGCAACACCATACACCCAACACTCAGAAATAATGTCAAAACATAATGTATCAAATGTTATCATCACAAAATATATCCCAAAATCTCAAAACATAAACTCCACGAGTGTGTACGAATAATGTCGGTGCCTTACGCGATCATCACTAGTACCTGAAACACATAACACCACAACTGTAAGCATAAATGCTTAGTGAGTTTCGCAAAATACCGCATCCACCACATACACCTTTCCAGGCCATAACTCTGTGAGATCTTCCAATCCAGGTGTCTCAGGGGACTTCCATCCTGAATTACGGTACACCTGCTGGTCCGACACATATTCAACTTTCGGTCTGTAACCTCCTGACCTTCCGGTCCAAGTCATCTTGACCTTCCAGTCCTTATCATACATAGCATACATAACACATATATATCACATAACAACATATAGCACATACATCTCATAACATACAAGAACTTCCGGTCACACATAGGTACCCTTCCAGGTACAGTATAGTGACAAGACTCACCTCGGATATCTCGGATAATCTCGCACAGGTATGCTCTGATCTAGCCTCCGCCTAAACACATAAACAATTATATCAAATCAATAACGACTCTCCAAGCTAGACTAGTCTCTTTCATGTCCTCTAAGAAGGCTAAAAGACCATTTTACCCTTCAAATGGTCCACAAGTCCAATTGTTGACCAAACCCTAAAAGTCAACGGTCAACTTTGACCAGACTCGCCGAGTGCACTCGCGTGACTTGGCGAGTCCATGCATGTCCTCTTTGCCCCTGGTCCTCACTTGACTCGCTGAGTCAACTCTACACTCAACGAGTTAGCACAGGTCGCGAATCGCGGGGCAACCCGACTCAAAAAAGGGATGGCATAAAGCATAGCTATAGGGACTCTATGGACCTCTTGAGGTCCAGATCTAAGAATTATTTCACCTTGGGACCTTATCCACTCCAAATTCAAGCCAAAATAATGCATATAGAAACCTTAGATTCAACTAAACATCATAATCAAGAGATTAAGCACGGATGGATACCTCCAGCAGCTTCCTCTGATCAAATGGAAGTAGATCCAAGCTCCTTAACTCGCCTAGGTTGTCCTTTCTCCTTTCTTCTTGCTAAAGCACACAAGAAATGGTGGGTTAGCCTTCTTCTTGCACCACAAATGATATCTTTGCTCTCTAGGGTTTCTCAGGGGTGTAGTGGCCGCAAATGAAGGCCATAAAGGCCTTTAAATAGAGCTTAGGACCTAAGATTTAGGGTTTCACTTTACAGCACGGACTCACCGAGTCCACGCATCGACTCGTCGATTCCATTCACTAATCCGGATAAGAATTCGTGATCCTACCCGACAGTCTGAGCGTCTACTCGCTGAGTCCCTTCATTAAACTCAAAATAGATAATTAAAATAAGATACCTAGGAATCCGGATGTTACAATTCTCCCCCACTACAATCAGACTTCGCCTTCGAAGTCTCATTCTACAAACAGCTCTGGGTGTAGCTTCCGCATCTCCGCCTCCGGCTCCCAAGTCAGCTCAGACCGTTTTTGATGCTGATATTGAACCTGAACCAGTGGAACTTCCTTGTTTCTCAAAACCTTGATATTCCGATCCACCTCCGTGACTGGCCTCTCATCATAATTCAGTCTCGCATCCACTTGAATATCTTCCAATCGTACTATCGCCGACTCGTCGGCTATACACTTCCTCGACTGGGATACGTGGAAGGTATTATGGATATGGCCAACTCCGCAGGTAGCTCTAAGCGATACGCTACCTGCCCACTTTAGCGGTCACTTTTAACGGACCAATATACCGGGGCCCCAGCTTGCCCCTCTTCCTGAATCGGATCACTCCTTTCCATGGAGATACCTTTAGGAGTATGAAGTCCCCCACCTGAAACTCCATATCAGATCGTCGCCTATCTGCATAAGTTTTCTGATCACTCTGCGCTGTCAACAACCTCTGCGTGACCTGTTGTATCTACTCTGATGTCTGAAGCACTATCTCAGTGCTACCCATCACTCGCTGCCCTACTTCTCCCCAATAGATGGGAGTCCAACACCTTCTCCCATATAACAACTCAAAGGGAGGCATACCAATACTTGAATGGTGGTTGTTGTTATAGGAAAACTCAGCCAAAGACAAGTACGTGTCCCAACTTCCTCCAAAGTCCAATACACATGCTCGAAGCATGTCCTCGAGCGTTTGGACCGTCCGCTCACTTTGCCCGTCGGTCTGTGAGTGGTAGGCGGTACTGAAATGCAGTCTTGTACCCAACTCCTCATTGAACTTCTTCCAGAACTGGAAGTGAAACGTACATCTTGATTTGACACAATCGAGATCGATACACCATGTCGTGATACCACCTCCCTCACATACACCTCTGCCAGCCTCTCTGTGGAAGAGCACTCACTGATAGCAAGGAAGTCAGCGCTCTTCGTCAACCTGTCAACGATCACCCAAATTGCATCAACACCCCTCACGGTCCTTGGCAAATTGGTGATAAAATCCATAGAGATTTGTTCTCACTTCCACTGGGGAACCTCAAGTGGCTGCAACTTGCCGTGCGGATACTGGTGCTCGACCTTAACCTTGCGACAGGTCAAGCACCTCTCAACGAACCACGCCACATCCCTCTTCATACAGGGCCACCAGTACTCTCTCTTTAGGTCTAAATACATCTGAGTGGCCCCAGGATGGACCGAGAACCTCGATCAGTGTGCCTCCTCCATCAAAGTGGTATGTCCCCGCCTGCATGTGGCACCCAAATCCGACCCTGAAAGGTCATAATCCTGCGGCTATCGGTAATGAACTAAGGAACCTAACCAATCACCCGCTCTCTCTTGCGGTTCTCCGGTCTCATAGCCTCTGTCTGGGCCTCCCAAATGACGTCTAACACTAGAGTCATCACTGTCAACCATATATAAAAGTCTAGAATCGGGGCACTCTCCGCCCTACGGCTTAGGGCATTAGCTACAAAATTAGCCTTGCATGGGTGGTATGGGATCTTACAATCGTAATCCTTTACCACATCTAACCATCTCCTCTGGCGCATATTTAGGTTCGGCTGATCCATCAAATACTTCAAGCTCTTGTGCTCCGTGTATATGGTACACTAAACCCCATACAGATAGTGATGCCAGATCTTGAGGGCAAACATCACTGCCCCCAGCTCCAGATCATGGGTGAGATACCTCATTCATAAGACTTCAGCTGCCTCGATGCATACGCTATCACATGCCCCTTCTGCATAAGCACTGCAGCCAACCATGATATCGATGCATCGCAATACACAAAAAAATCCTACATCCCTTCCGGGAGGGCTAACACCGGGTCCTCGCATAGTTTCTGGTGAAGTGTCTCAAACGAGGTTTACTACTCCAGACCCCACGAAAAAGCAACACCCTTCCGGGTCAACCTGGTGAGAGGCACGACGATCTTGGAGAAATCTTTGATAAATCTCTGATAGTAGCCGGCGAATCCTAGAAAACTCCTGATCTCGGTGGGTGATCTCGGCACCTCCCACCTCATAACCACCTCAATCTTGGCAGGATCGACCAAAATCCCATTCTGGTTGACGAGATGCCCCTAGAACTGGACCTCCCGTAACCAGAACTCACACTTGGAGAATTTGGCATAAAGCCTCTCCGACCTCAATACCTTGAGAATCTCTCTTAGATTCTCCTCATGCTTCTCTCTAGATCTTGAATACACCAAAATATCATTAATGAACATGATCACTGAGAGATCCAACATAGGCATGTACACCCAGTTCATGAGATCCATGAACGCTACCGGTGCATTGGTGAGTCCGAAAGGCATCACCACAAACTCGTAATGCCCATAACGAGTTCTGAACATTGTCTTCTGGGTATCTTCATCCTATACTCTCATCTGATGATACCCAGATCTCAAGTCAATCTTGGAGAACCAAGACGCCCCCTGCGACTGATCGAACAGGTCGTCGATAATGGGTAACGATTGTTGACCGTCAACTTGTTCAACTCTCGGTACTTAATGCACATCTGGTGTGAACCATCCTTTTTCTTGACAAAAAGGATTGACGCTCCCCAAGAGGAACTACTCGATCTAAGAAGCCCCTTCCCTAGCAGCTCCTGAAGCTGCGAGGATAACTCCTGCATCTCTGGCGGTGCAAGGCGATAAGGCATAAGGTACCATGTTGATAGGTGTTGCCCCCAGAACCAAATCGATGCGGAACTCTACCTGCCTCTCGGAAGGCACACCCGACTACTCCTCGGGACATCCAGGAATTCGCACACTATTGGTACATCATCAATCGAACTTGGCCTCCCAGCAGCCACTCGTGTGTCCATCACATAGGCTACAAACCCGTTGCAGCCCTACTGTAAACTCTGCCTCACCCTAGCAGCTGAACAGAATGCTGACTCAGAATGGGTACCCTCATCGTACACCGTAAGTACTCCCCCACTAGGGTCTCGTATTGTCACCAACGGTCGCTCGCAGTCTATAACAGCCCCAAAACTGCTCAACCAATCCATGCCCACTATAACACAAACGTCCCATGTCGCAATAGGGACTACATCAATCGGGAACTCAACACCGAAGATCTTGAGTACACAACCCTGAATCACCTTAGTAGTATAAACCACTCGCTCATCCGCTATGGAAACCCAAAGAGGTCGACTCAACGCCTCTCGACAAATACTGATGTGATGACTAAAAGCTAACGACACAAAGGATCGACTCGCACCCGAGTCAAATAACACCAAAGCAGGTACATAATTCACAAGAAAAGTACCTACGCATATCATAAAATAAGCATTGCATCCTAATTAAGCATAATAAATGAAAGAATACATACCATCCACGACATTGGGTGATGTGCGGACCTCCTCTACTGTCAACTGGAAAGATCTCCCACGGGATTTCAGTGACTTGGCCTTACTGGCCATCCCTCAGTAACTCGTGTCGACCCCTGCATCGACCCCTACAGCAGATGTGGACACTCAGCCTTCCGATGGCCCGTCTGGTTGCAATGAAAGCAAACCATTAATCCTTTGGGGCAATCCTTGGCGATACGCCCGTCCTTGCCACATTTGTAGCAAGCACCTGATCGATAAATCCCATCATGTCCCTTGCCACACTTCCCGCAAGTACGGCCCTTCTGGCCTCCAGATCTCGAATCGGTGGGTTTTGCCCGCTTAGCTGCCGGCTGAGACTATGCTGGCCGCCGATCCTTCCCGTGGGACTCAGCCTCCTCCCTGGCCTGAGTCTCCAACTCAATCTCCTTCTTACGGGCATTCTCATGGAGCTTGGAAAATGTCTGATAAGTCGAGTTCGACATGAACTCCCGAATATCCCTCCTCAAAACGCCCAAATACCGGCTCATGCGTGCCTGCTCAGTAGACACCTGCTCAAGGCAGAACATCACCCTCTTATGAAACTTCCTGGTAACCACAATAACAAAATCAGTACCCTGCTTGAGTGTCAAAAACTAATGCGCCAATCTTTCCCTCAGCACGGGGGAACATACTCATCTCTGAACATGGTGGTGAACCTCTCCCAGGTCACCTCTGATAGCTCTGCAAGAGTGAAGTTCGCCATCACGAACTGCAACTAATCCTTCACTCCCAGTCGGAGCTAGTTCAGCGCGAACCGTACCCTCAGATGCTCCGGACATGAACACGTGTAGAAGCATCCCTCGATATCAGAAATTCATCTCATCGCAGCGATCGTATCCTGTGTCCCGTCAAACTCTAGTGGCTTCGTGTTGCCGAACTCCTGAAATAGCAACGAGTCACCTCCCTGAGGCCTAGCAGCAGCCACAACTGCAGTAGCTGCAGCAGCTGCAGCCTCAGTCACCGCTACGTACCGCTCATCGAATGTCTCAATCAACGTGGTCTTGATAGACCCAAACATCTCCGGAATCTCGGCTCAAATCACCGCTGCCACCTCATCATGGATTTTCTGACAAAGCTCCTTGTCACTCACGCTTCTCATCTCAGGTTTGTGGCGTGTCCCAACCATGATGTCTCTGAAATACAATTATAAAAATATCAGAGACCCGCTCGAACATATTAGCACTCAATAACTCAACCCTACTTATTCCCTAGTACCCAAAGGTTTCTTACTTGGGTTGTGCACTAATCCGGTGTATTCAGTAGTACGGGCCCTATACTACCGTCCACACTGCATCAATATTCACCCCAAGTCATCCTCCTTGGATCCCAGACCACAAGTACTCTACTTCTCACTAGCATAGGCTACCCTTCGGTAAACCTTCTGTAGCCCCTCACTGCTACCTACTCACTCGCAATCATCTCATAGCAGTAGAAATCCTCCTAGGCTAAGGCATCCAAAATCAGGCCACCCTAGTCCTAATATGAATACCTAGCCTACTTAGCATGCATAACATATCATAACATAACTCTTAACACATAATGTAAGGGTATTTTGGGAAATCACTGTTCGGACGCAGGCTGATCGTACACACTGCTCTGTTCTGCTCGTTTGAAAACATTTTTATTCTTTAATAAAGATTGTTTGATTTATGAAAAATTTTCTCAAATCCTCAGTCCGAGTTCAGATACACCCGAAGGTGCATCCGAATTCCTCAAACCAAGGCTCTGATACCAACTTGTAACAACGTAAATTTCCAAAACAATTTTTCATTTTTTTAAAACATACATTTACTCATAAATAATGTCAAAACATAATGTATCAAATGTTATCATCACAAAACATATCCTAGAATCTCATAACATAAACTCCACGAGTGTGTACGAATCATGGCGGCGCCTTCCCACGATCATCACTAGTACCTGAAACACATAACACCATAACTGTAAGCATAAATGCATAGTGAGTTCCCCAAAATACCACATACAATACATAAATGCTTAGTGAGTTCCCCAAAATACCACATACCAAATTTCGGTAAACCTTCCGGTCCTACCCATATTGACCTTCCGGTCCATGTCATCTTGACATTCCAGTCCTTATCATACATAGCATACATAACACATATATATCACATAACAGCATATAACACATACATCTCATAACATACAAGACTTTCCGGTCACACATAGGTACCCTTCCAGGTACAGTATAGTGAGAAGACTCACCTCGGATATCTCGGATAATCTCGCACACATATGCACTGATCTAGCCTCCGCCTAAACACATAAACAATTATCTCAAATCAATAACGGCTCTCCAGGCTAGACTAGTCTCTTTCATGTCCTTTAAGAAGGCTAAAAGACCATTTTACCCTTCAAATGGTCCACAAGTCCAATTGTTGACCAAACCCTAAAAGTCAACGAAAGTCAACGGTCAACTTTGACCAGACTCGCTGAGTGCACTCGCGTGACTCAGCGAGTCCATGCATGTCATCTTCACCCCTGGTCCTCACTCGACTCGCTAACTCAACTCTACACTCAACGGGTTATCACAAGTCGCGAATCGCGGGGCAACCCGACTCGACTCGTCGAGTCCACTTATGGACTCGGCGGGTTGCTTCCATAATCACACTCAAATGACCTTCTGAGGTTAGATCTGCTTCTCTAATCTATAGATCTGACTTCCCCACGACCAAAAACCACATAAAGGTCGAAACTTAAGTCACATGCAATGCACCTAAAGCTTATTTTGGTGAAATAACCACTAAAATGGCTACCTAGGTGCACAACTCAAAAAAGGTATGTCATAAAGCATAGCTATATGGGCTCTCTGGACCTCTTGAGGTCCAGATCTAAGAATTATTTCACCTTGGGACCTCATCTACTCCAAATTCAAGCCAAAATAATGCATATAGAAACCCTAAATTCAACTAAACATCATAATCAATAGATTAAGCACATATTGATACCTCCAACAGCTTCCTCTGATCAAATGGAAGTATATCCAAGCTCCCCAACTCACCTAGCTTATCCTTTCTCCTTTCTTCTTGCTAAAGCACACACGAAATGGTGGATTATCCTTCCTCTTGCACCACAAACGATCTCTCTGCTCTCTAGGGTTGCTCAGGGGTGTAATGGCAACAAATGAAGGCCATAAAGGCCTTTAAATAGGGCTCAGGCTCTGAGATTTAGGGTTTCACTTTACAGCGCGGACTCGCCAAGTCCACGCAACGACTCGCCGAGTCCGGTCATTAAACTCAAAATAGATAATTAAAATAAATAGATAATTAAAATAAGATAATGGGAATCCGGAAGTTACAATAAGTGTCGTGCTTTGCGCGTCGTAAAATGGTCTTTTTTCTCATAGTGAGATTTGGGTTTTTATTTTTTTTATTTTTAGTTTTTTATAGATGTTAATTTTTTTTTTTTACATTTTGGTGCTTAATTTATATATGTTCATATTTATGGGTTTGTTCACATGTAATATAGAAAAGTGTAATTATAAACACTGAATTTTGTAAGCTAGATTTCAATGAATGTACTGATAAATGTTTCGTTTCAACGTAAAAAAGCGTGTAAGATAAAACTAAGCACGAAACATAAAAAAACTTACGTCGAAATGTAGAGGAACTCGAATCTATACTAATACGTATAAAACCGGAAAAAAAAAAGTTACAACGAAACGTAGACAAACTTTAATATAATACAATTTTTAAAACTAAAGAACGAAAGTTACTATAGGTGACCCGAATAATATGTAGGAATATAAAAATTAAGCACAAAAAACCTCAAAATGTAAACAAACCTGAATATAATGCATTTTTTAAAATTAAAAAACGAAAGTTATTATGAAAAAAACATGCAAAAAACAAATTAATTAAAATTATGTGTTTAGTTATCAGACCCATATAATAAATGAGTTAATTATAATAAAATATTAAACAAAAATGCTTTGAATTTGAAATTGATATTTAAAATTCAAATTTTAAAATTAATATCATTATGATAAGTTTAATTTATGGAAACTAAATTAATGATATATTGAAAATGAAAAATGGAGTAAATGACAAGTGAAAAATAAATATATCTCAAATATATGAGAAAATGATATGTGGTCAACTGAATGAGAGAATAACATATAACAAAATCATTCTTATTTATTTGGATATATGTTAATTTTTTTGACGATTGTATTAATAAAAGTTACGATTTGACGTAAAAAAGCGTGTAATATAAAATTAAGCACGAAACTTAAAAAAATTATGTGAAATGTAGACGAGCTCGAATCTATACTGATACGTAAAAAACCGTATAAAAAAAGTTACATCAAAACGTGGAAAAACTCGAATATAATACATTTTTTAAACCAACGAACGAAAGTTATTATATGTAACCCGAATAATATATAGCAATATAAAAATTAAGCAAAAAAATCATCGAAATGTAAACAGACTGGAATATATATATATATATATATATATATATATATATATATATATATATATATATATATATATAAATTAACACGAAAGTTATTACGAGAAAAAAATGCAAAAAATAAATAACTTAAAATTATGTGTTTAATTATCAGACCCATTTAATAAACGAGTTAATTATAATAAAATATTAAACATAAATGTTTATACTGTAAACTTATTTGAAATTGAATTTGAAATTTAAAATTTAAAATTAGTAGTCATTATGGTAAGTTTAAATTGTGGAAACTAAATTAATAATATATTTGAAATGAAAAATAACGTAAATAACAAGTGAAAAAGAAATATATCTCAAAATTATGAGAAATGATATATGGTTAATTGAAAGAGTGAAAAATATGTAACAAAATAATTCTTATTTATTAGGATAAATGTGTTGAATTGGATTGATGTGTTTCGATATGTCAACTCGTGACCGACGAATCCAAACCCGATTCAGTTATCACACCTTTATGATTTAATAATATATAAAAAATAAAGAAGAATACACACTAGTTCTTTTTAAAAATTAAATATATGTTATTTTTAATTTTTATACACTACTACACAACTGATTTAATAATGCGGCCCATTCTTTATTTTTGAGGTGGTTGATAGTAAAAATTGCCTCATTAAATGTATAACGCATTAAATAATCCAAGAACCGCTTTAAAAAAGCACCAGAAAAATTCTGAAAAGCTTTTGTTAAGATGGTTAAAAATAAATAGCATCAAAAAAAAAATTAGTGCTACTTCATGTAACAGCATCATTAAATAATGATTTTTTGATGCTCTTTTTATAAAAGAGCATCATTAAATCTTTATCTTTTGATGTTATATTTTAAAAAACTCATCAAATGAAAACACTATGATTTTTTAGTGCTACTTCATTGTAAAAACACCATTAAATAAAGATTTTTTGATGCTCAATTTATTAAAATAGCATTATTAAATCTTTATCTTTTGATGCTATATTTTGAAAAAAAAAAAAAAAAAAAAAAAAAAAAACATCAAATGAAAAAACTATATTCGTCTTTTAGGGTTTCTGTAAACTTTAACATACTTCGAACTTTTGGAACATGGAGATTCTTTGCATTTATGAAACATAAACATAAATGCCTAATAACTCAGAATACCCACATTAATTATTTTGTTATCTTCACTAAAGCTAATTTTAATTTTATTGTACTTTTGATTTTATTCTAAGTATTTATTTATTAAATGATTGTTTATTGATATTTTTTAAATTGATTAGTGTAGATTGTGAACATGTGAAAATTTTCATAACTTGTTTGTTTAGAATAAATATATATTTACCTTCTTTAAATGTTTATTTTAATTTTCAGATGAATCGTGATTATTGGATGTACAACACTTCACGTTTTTCTCAATTTTATATAGAGGGTGTTCAAACTTTTATTAGGGTTGCCGAAGAAAATCACTTAGAAAAAGGAAGTGGGTCGATTTATTGTCCTTGTAACGTTTGTAAAAACTTTAAAACGTTTAATTGTACCGAAGAAATAGAGTGTCATTTGTTGCAAAATGGTTTTGTGCCTAATTACACTTGTTGGTCAAGACATGGAGAAACACTACTTGATTGTAGTACATCCTCAAGCGATTTACATATTAATAATAGTACATGCAACAAAGATTCATATGTGGTTGATGATGATCACCATTCAAATGATCCCAATGACAATTTCAATGAAATGTTCGATGACATAGAGGCTAATATGGGTAATGTTGAACAAGAAAAATTACATGGCCTATTTGAAGAAGTAGAAACACCGTTATATAGTGGTTGCAAATTTATGAAACTTGATGTTGTATTGAGTTTGATGAACTTAAAGTAGAAAAACGGATGGAGTGATAAAAGTTTCACAAGTCTATTAGTGCTTTTGTATGACATTCTTCCGGAAGACAATGAATTACCCATTTCTACATACCAAGCAAAAAAGCTAATGTGTCCGATGGGATTGGAAGTTGAAAGAATACATGCATGTCCAAATAACTGTATGTTGTACAGAAAGGAGTTCGAGAATAAACATAATTGTGTTTTTTGCGGTGCATCGAGGTATAAACGGAAAAAGGATTTGGATGAAGTTGACGATGATGTGACAAAAAATGGACCACCGGCTAAAATGTTGTGGTATCTCCTTATTATACCGAGACTGAAAAGGTTATTTTCAAACAAAAAAGAAGCAAAGTTACTTTGCTGGCATTCGGAAGAACGTGAAACTGACAGAAAACTAAGACATGGTGTAGATTCACCTCAGTGGAAAAACATTGATAAGAAGTATCTTGAATTTGGCAAAGAGATGAGAAACATACAGTTTGGGCTTAGTTCATACGGGATCAATCCTTTTGGGAACATAAGCAGTCGTCATAGTACGTGGCCGACTCTTTTGTGCATTTACAATCTTCCACCGTGGTTATGCATGAAACGGAAATACATTATGATGTCGTTGTTGATTCATGGGCCGAGACAACCTGGTAACGATATTGATGTGTATTTGTCTCCTTTGATTGATGACTTAAAAACTCTTTGGAGTTCGGGTGTAGACGTATATGATGCTTATAAGAAACAACACTTTCAATTGTGGGCCATGATTTTTTGTACTATAAGTGATTTTCCAGCATACGGTAACTTGTCAGGATACAAAACAAAGGGTAAGAAAGCTTGTCCAGTTTGTAAAGATCAAACAAGCTCGATATGGTTAAAAAATTGCAAAAAAACTGTATACATGGGACATTGAAGATTCCTTCCGAAGAGTCACTGTTTTAGGAAGAAAACTATTGAGTTTGATGGGAGTATCGAGATCAGAACGATGAGGAAACGATTTCATGCATTTTCACGAGTTGCAAGTATAAATGTTGTGTTGGGAAAAAGATTTCGTGTTGATAAAGATGCCCTTCGGAAAAAAAAAATTCAATTTTTTGTAATTGCCTTACTGGAGACATTTGGATGTTAGACATTGTCTAGATGTTATGCATATTGAAAAAAACGTATGTGAGAGCTTGATATGCTTATTATTAGGTATGATGCATAAAACTAGAGAGTTTAATATCTAAAAGGACATGGTCGAGATGGGGATACGTGAAGATCTTGCTCCCGAACAGAGTGCTAACCGTGTTTATCTCCCAGCTACTTGTTATACTACATCCAAAGAAGAAAAAATAAAGTTTTGTCAATGTTTACATGATATTAAGGTTCCATCAACTTATTCCGCAAACATTAAAAGATTTGTGTCTATGAAAGACTGTAAATTCTTTGGAATGAAGTCTCATGATTGTTATGTTTTGATGACACATATGATTCCTATCGCAATTCGTGGAATTTTACAAGATGATGTACGACATTCTATCACTAAGCTTTGCTTTTTTTTAACAACATTCACTCAAAGGTTATTGACGTAGAAGATTTGGATAAATGGGAGAAAGACGTTTATGTTACACTTTGTGAATTAGAGATGCACTTTCCACCCTCATTTTTTGATATAATGGTTCACTTTATATCTCACATCGTACAAGAGATTAAGGCTTGTGGTCCCGTATTCTTATGGTACATGTACCCTTTTGAAAGATACATGGGTATCCTAAAAGGTTACGTAAGGAACCGTAATCGACCTTAGGGTAGTATTGTTGAAGGGTATACTTCTGAAGAGGTGATTGAGTTCTGCCAAGGTAATCCTATTAATAATATATTATAGTTATAAAAATTTATAATATATTACATATAATATAATAATTTTTTTTATAGGCTATATGAAAGATGTCGAAAGTGTTGGTGTTCCTAAAACTCGTCATTCAGGTCGACTTGAAGGTAAGGGAAGAGTCGGTTTAAAAATAACCATGCCAACTT
The DNA here is from genome assembly GCF_052625555.1 of Lactuca saligna. Classification (NCBI taxonomy): domain Eukaryota; kingdom Viridiplantae; phylum Streptophyta; class Magnoliopsida; order Asterales; family Asteraceae; genus Lactuca; species Lactuca saligna. The sequence goes on from NC_136420.1 coordinate 138,929,137, forward strand.
ATGAAGAGTTACAAGTTACACATTTAGTGGTCCTAAAACACATGAAATGTCTTACTCCATACATTGATGAACACATGGACATGTTGAAGTTGAAATACCCGAGCAAGGAACAAATGTGGTACATAAACAATCATAATAAAGAGTTTTCAAGGTGGCTGAAAAATAAGGTAGCAGAAACTAATGTTGATGAAACTGTGAAAAGATTGGGACATATGCCAGATTGTAGAGTTAAATCTTATGAAGGGTATGACATTAACGGGTATACCTTTTACACGAAAGATCAAGATCAAAAAAGTACAATGCAAAATAGTGGAGTTACAATGATAACATCAACGACCGAATTCGACAGACGGGATCATGATACTTTGATAAGAATAGCCAGAGATTCTTATTACGGTGTTATATAAAATATTTGGGACTTGAACTATTTTGACTTCGTTATTCCTGTGTTCAAATGCAAGTGGGTGAATAACCGTACAGGTGTTCAAGTTGACAAAGATAGTTTTACACTTGTCGACCTTACAACTAATGGCTATGCATCTGAACCATTCGTTCTCAGAAACATGTCACACAAGTTTTATATGTCAAAGACCCGAGCAAACAAAAAGAGCACATCGTCTTACAAGGTAAACGACGAATTGTTGGTGTTGATAATGTCGTTGATGAGGAAGAATACAACCACTTTGATGATCTACCACCATTTTCGGTCGGTATTGAACCTGATAATTACGATAATGTCGAATGCACAACATTCGTACGATCTAACATTGAAGGGACATACGTTGATTAAGGTCATGAGTGGGGTTTTTCTTATGCATCTTTATTATTGCGATTACATGATTTTTGTATGAAATACTATCTATTGATAAGAGTAATTACAATATGGTCCTTTTCTTTTGATAATTACAATGTTTCTATATTACTATCCTTTAAAATGTATCAGTATGAGTGTAAAACTTTTACTTGCTCTGTTAATAAAATAAAAGAATGTAAAACTTTTACTTGACAACTAAGACTTTTACTTGTTCTGTTAACAAAATGGACAAATTCACTTTCAGAAAAAAGCAACGTACTTATAACTTCAAAAACCACCTCAATAAATAAACCGCCCTAAAATATATACAAAATAGCTTTAAAAAATATTTATAACAGCATCAAAAGATAAACAACATTAAAAAAACAAAAAACATTAAAAAAAAATCATATAACCGCCTCAAAAAACATCAAAAGAATAGAAATAGCATCAAAAAATATAGTAACGCATCAAAAAATTATGGGATTATAATTGATGGCATTAAAAAAATAGAAAAAAGCATCAAAAAAAAGTTCAATAAATTACCAACCATTCGAACGAGAGGAAGGCCAAGATGAATAAGGAATAATGAACATCTAAATTACCATTAAAAAGAATAAAATGTGCTTTCATTTCATTAAATAAATCAACTTATTTTATCAAATATTAATTAGCTCACATTAAAATTTAGGAGCTACTGCCGTTTTTTTTAACTTTTGATTGCAGGTTACTGCATCGAAAATGTCACATCCCTAATTTCACGGCAAGAAAAGACTGATTTGTGTATGCTTTGTTTTTAAAATCAGAGTAATCGTTTAAAGAAAATTGTTGCGGAATTTGTTCCCAAAACAAAATATGATAAAAATTATCAAAGCATTTCTTTAAAGAAATGTATTTTCATTATATAACAAAATCTCGGGATGTCATGTTCAATACAGACCAAAAGCATAAACAGAACAAAATAGACCTTACAACAGTTATTCATAACTACTGGCCTATAATCCAAAATCTCTCGTCAAGTCCACCAACTTATACTCTTGTACCATTACCTGTAATGCAAATAAAATTAAGTGGGTCAGGCTTGGGAGCCTGGAGAGCATATAGGGTTTTCAACCCACAATAATATAATTATTATATTTAATTATCAAACAATCAATTCAAATACCCACCCCATTATCTCCATTTATTTCTTAAAGATTTATCCTAAGAACCAATTACCCTTCTCCCATTCATTCCTAAGGATTGCCCTAAGGAACTGGCACAATGTCTAGTACTGCAAAGGTTCTTAGATTACCTCTGGTGAACACGCAATTCACAATAATTAATGAACACCTAATGAACACTTAGTTCCAATATTGCCCAATGAACACCTAGTTCACAAACACTTAATGAACACTTAGTTGAATTATCCCTGATGAACACTAAGTTCAAATATCTAATGAACACTTAGTTCGAATATCCCTGGTGAACCCAATCATCTAAGGAACACAGAGAAGGAAAAACCCTTAGTTCAAACAACGTGATAATAAAGTATATCTCGATCCTGCGAAACCACTAATGTTATAAACACATATAAATTATATTTCTAAAACAATATATCCCATCCCGTCGATCCCCACATATTGACCCTATACAATGATCTTACGAGATCTAGCCTAAGGAATCGATATGAACCAGAAATTGATGAAGCTGCTTCGGAAATTCCCTGGCAGCAAACGAGGATCAATAAAGACATCAATTGATGCGAATGAAATAAGTTTCACCATGAACCTTCGTTTGTAAAAGAAAGAACCACAAGACAATTAAGTCAGGGGTAGTTATCAATGCCTAGGCTGTGGTCTGAATATCGTGAGGTATATAACCCCCAGACGCACCCTATCCAGCAATGGACACGCTGACTAATGCCTAGGCTGTGGTTTGAATCCCCAGACTCACCCTATCCGGCATAGGAAATGGAAACACCGACTAATGCCTAGGCTGTGGTCTGAATACATGAGGTATTTCACCCCCAGACGCACCCTATCCAGTAATTTAACACCAGAAATACCTAGCAGTGGTCTATTACCCACACACTTTATTAGGCAGTCTACGGAGTTCCATTAATTACTTCGTGAAAGAAAATGCTGACATATGAAGCTCGGTCGATCACTTCATAAAAGAAACGTTGACTCCAAAGCTCTCTCAAAATAAAAGTATGGGGAAATACCAATAGAGTATTCCCGTACGCTCCCGTAACCGACACACAAATTTGTCAAAGGACTTTGTACATGATAGTATTTCTGGCACAAGCAGCACCCAACACACAGAGCTTTAAAAAGGACTCCTTGCATAAAATGTACTTCTGTACGTAGGACGTACTCCACCGATCATCAATCTCACAACATACGTACTCTTAATAAGAGGCTACCCAATATCCAAACTTAATGGAACTAAACATCCCTAATTAAGTCATAACCCATCACTAGGCAAGCCTACGATGCCTAAAATCAACTTTCGATACTATCTCCATTTGGAAACGCTGACTACGAGTATACTTAACGCAAAGTTTTTAAGCAATAATATCATATATTCACCTATTAACACATATTGAACCATAACTGATTCGCACGTGGTATATCATCAAATATATCTAACACGTATTTCAGCCAATAATAAATACTTCACATACATATGTATATTTCATACTTTAATCAATACTCGTATTAAAATCATGTTCCTAAAAGGGACTATACTCATGATACCTTATCGAAAGAATACGCAGTTCTAAAATACATAATCCGTACTCCCGGATATTAAATTTGCCTCATTACCTAATCCGTATTCCTAGATCTAAGACTAACCTCTTGATCTGATCCATACCCTTGGATCTAAAACTAACCTCCTGCTCTGATTCATACTCTCGGATCTAAAACAAGTTTAGCTCTTTATCATTTTATCTCATGGTCCAAATCATCTTTTATCCCATACCAAGAATCTCATCTACCCATACTCTAACCAACATATTCGTAGATACAAAATACATATACGATTTAACTCATTAAAACCTATATAATTTACCCATTCCATAATTATCTCAAATAAACAACAAATATATATACACATAATACGTATTTCATAGCAAATACTTAATATTTAGGTGTAAGAAGAAAGTGACCACACACTCACCTATTTAGAAGATGATCGGACAACACTACGACTTGTAGAAGTAGTATTCTTGGGTAGATCTGGAAGATCTTCACAAAAACCGGGCTCCTCGCGGGCAGGGCTTCGGCTCGGAAATCTCACTTCTCGGGATCTTCGGGACTTCGGAACTTGCTTCGGGGCTCGGGAATGATACCGGGGCTTCGGGATATTATTAGCACACAAAACAATGCAAAACTTAGAGAGAAAGGAAGAAAAATCGCAAGGAAAATGGCTGATCTTGAGTTCTATTTATATGTTGTTGGGTCTGGGATTACACTGGGCGTAATTTCTAATTACGCTGGGCGTAATTAGGTTATGCTGGCCATACTTTGACGTCACTACATTCGTCAATTGGTGGCACTCGAGTATTGGTCAGACAAGTTGCACCCCTCTGAGTACGCTGGGCGTACTCAAATTACGTTGGGCGTAATTTGACTCGTCGAACTTCTAAATTGCGTAAATTTTGCATACGAGCTTCATTTTCAATGTTCTTTATATCCACGCGTAGATCAGACCATACTCTACAACTTTCATTTAGACTCCGTCGGCTAATTTTGATTTTTCTTTTTATTATTTATTTTTAGAAGGTCGGGATAGAAAAACTTCGTTATAAATTCATAACTTCTTCGTCCGACGTCCGTTATCACCTAACTTTTCATCGTTTCACTACTAACAATGAGATATTCGATTCTCGTTTAGATTGTTTCGGCTAGAAACCGCTCGATCTCAAATCGAGTATTCGAGCTGCACACTACTAAGCTGAAACTTAGAAAAATCATAACTTCTTCATACGAAGTCAGATTTGGACGTTCTTTTTATGCACGGTCACGGTTTAACAAACTCTACGACTTTCATTTAGATTGATAAGGCTAAATATTGCTCTAACATAAATTCACTATTTACGTCGCGCTGTGTCGTACCGGTTCTGTCGCAAAACTTCGACATGTCATAACTTCTTCGTTATAACTCGGATTTCAGCGTTCTTTATATGCACGAAAACCTTGTAACATATAATATAACCTTGTTAATATTATTCATTCTAAATAATTTTTCATCAAAAATCCATTTTTTGACGCCTATCGTCTCTAAATTGACTAGCCCGGATCTACGGGCGTTACAGAAAACCCTTAATAGCACCTTAATAGCATCAAAAGATAAATTAATAGTCCACGATACCGCTTCAAAAAAAACCCTCCATAACCGCCCCAAATTCCACACAAATCGCATCATAAAACCTAAAACCGCCCCAAATCATCTCTTTCCCTCTAAAATTTTCATTGCGTGCCACCTCTTCTATGTTCCATAGCTGAATTCGTAAAGCATTCTTTCTGTAAAACATCCATAGTCGACGCTACATCGGAAAACATTCACATTGCCATGCTGACCTCTATTCCGGACGTCCCCGACGCCTAAATCGCTCCACAAGCCTCCTCGGTTTCAATACGTTGGCATTTTCAAGTTTCTTTGTCGAATAAGGTATGTATATATATCGATTTGTTTTCTTTTTATACTTTAGGAATCTTTAAGAATATGAGAAGATGATGATGAATCTTTAGAATATATGATAAGATGAACACGTGACTATAGTATTGATTTTCTTTTTATCAAAAAGCGTTATTACTTTAGGTTATATTTAGGAATCTTTAGAATATGAGAACAAACTATATGATGTCAAGAATCTTTAGAATATGTTTAGAATATGAGAAGATGTTTTATTCTCTTTAATAAATGTAATATTTGGCCCACATATATGGTGTCTACCAATTTCATTGGATCCGTAACTTTTATGTCGGATTATGTTTTTGTTTTTCTTGTAATATACTGTTGTATTGGAATATGTTATGCTCTAGTGTTTATCATGTTCTAGTGTTTATCATGGATAAAATTATTTTTAATTTGTATAATGTTGTTAGGTTATAAAAATGGATGAGGTAAGACCAATAACAAGAAAAAGAGGTCGACGTGGTATTGCTGCATTCAAGAAAAATTATTGACTTGAAGAGTATAATGTTAAGTTCAATGAGAATAATATCCCAAATGGTGGCATGTCAACCCAATTTATGTCTTGGTTTGGCATGAATGTTCAACATAGGTTTCCGATAGATGAAGATCCGGGTAAAGTTAAAGATAAATATTTTGAAGATTTATGGTTGGAAGCTAAGGTATTATATTTTAATTGATTACAAATATGAATAACTTGTTAGTTAGTTATTATGTTTAACATTTTTTGTCTTGAAATTGTAGAAGCAATGGAATATCGAGTCTGATGACATGAAAGATTATATGAAGAGGAGAACTGTTAAACTTGCATCAAATTTTAAATCAAGGCTAGTTTCAAAATTTGTAAATAATGAATTAGATGCATGTGTTGTATATACCTTTATACCTCGCGATGTTTGGGATAGATTCGTTGCACAAAAAACTACACCTGAGTTTTTGGTATGTTTTAATTGTTTATTATTATTATTGATAATATTATTAGTATGTTTACAAATAATTAATAAAATTTTGTTGATATGTGTGTAGGCAAAAAGTGCAAAAGCTAAAAAAAATAGTGCTAAAAAGAAATCCCAAAACCACGTAGGACGAGGTGGATGGTCGGGTCTTGAAAAAAAAAACACCTATTATATGGCCTCAACTTGTAGCAAAATATGAGTTTCTAGAAAACATACAAAATGAACGGTCTAAGTTGTATTTAATGTTTTTCGCAATAAAAGACAAAGAAACCAAGATGTATGATCTTCCACAAACGGCAATTGAAAATTTCAAAATTTTGGTAACAATTATGTTTTTTAAATAATGAGACTTTGATTATTTTTAGTAAATAAATGTTACCAAGTACTTTTTTTATATAGGAACGAGAAGAGAAAAATATGATAGCCGATGGGAGCTATTATCAAAATGAGGAAGACCCGTTAGTTAGGCTTTTGGGGCCCGACCACGGGGGGCGATCACGGACAGTATCCAATATCATTGGGCCTACCAAGGTTTCGGGTGGATTGTTTAAGAATGTGAAAAAACAGTCGAAAATCGATACCGCGGGTGGACACGAACCAAACATTCCGTGAATCTAATGGTGTGTCCGGTGGACGATGGGTAGAATATCCATCTATTGAGGTAATATATTTATAGTTTTTATATAAACTTATATTAGATTTATAGCTTTTTTTGTATGATTTGTAGGTTATGATAGCATGTGATTTGCTATTAAAAGTTGCTGATACTGAGTTGAAAGTAGCTTCTGGTATGACATGGCCAACCTCAGAAACGGTTATATATTCAAAACCAATAAATGAAGGTTGTGTTAAAGTTCAAGTTGATGAGATCGTAGAAATATATGAGAACTTGTCTGTGCATGCCGTAACACAAACGGATGAAGTTGAATTTGTTAAACATCTGCTTCATAGCATCGTTCAGTGGCCGAGATATGCATTAAAGGTATATTTCTATTTAAATACAAAAATATATTTTAATATAGTTTTATTTAAATATTGCAATCTATTTAGCTTGCGAACAAAACACCGAGCAAGTCAAATAGTGGTACAAGAATGGGCTCGAATCACTCCTCTCCACAGATACACGTTGATGACACCACAACCTCATTTCATCGTCCACAGGTAGTCGTAGTCGACCGGTTCACTCTTATAAAATGTTGTTAATTTAGTTTTATTTGTTAATATTATGACAATTTGTTTGTTATTTTAGTTTGAGGAAAACCAATTTCCTTATCATCATCAAATGGATGCTAATGAACCTTTTCAAGGTGGTTTGGTTGATATGGTTAGTCTTAAAAAAAACTTGTTTTATGTTTGTTTTTAGATGTTTAATGTTTGTATACAATCATATGTAGTACTAATGTTTTATGTTTGTTTTTAGATATTATCTATGAATCCACAACAAATTGATTTAAATGCACTCGGATCCGGGCCCAGGCCCAGGTTAGAACGTGAACGCGATCCCAATCCTGATCCTGAACTCGAACCCGAACCCGATCACGAACCCGAACCCGAACCCGAATCTGAATCCGAATCCGAACCTGAAATCGAACCGTTTACATGTGTAGATGGCGCTCTTTATATATCCTTGAGGAAAGTACAACAAAAAGTCCTAAAATTCAAGCTATTGCTTTTCAAGTAGCAGACTTTTTTAAGAATGCACATGGCACTTATATTTTTTCATCCAAAGGGATGTATCGCGACAAAGTTCGACTTCCCATTCTATATAGCGAGGTGTTACAGTTATTTTTAAGGGGTTGGCTTGATTATAGCATTATACATTGGTTTGCGATGTAAGTTATTATATTTTTAATATGGTATAATAACATTTAGATATAATTAATTTTACTAACATTGTGTAGTATATATAGGTGTTTTTCTAGGTCTCCCAATTCCGAATACGCTTTTTTTATCCGTTACACATTGCAAGATTAGATACGCAAATAAGGTTGACGGCTGTCTACGAACATATCGAAGAAGTATTTTCGTATCATGAAGGCAAAAAATATTTTATTGCTCCATATTTACAGGGGTATTTTTTTCTTTCCATAATACATACGCATACATATACACACTACACATATATGTTTACTTGTTCTATATATTTTATTTTTGTAGTGACCATTAGGTTCTTTTTATCCTATGTCTGAATAGAAAATCTACTTATATTCTGGATTCTTCAAAAAATGATGAAAAGAAATCAGACAAATACCTTTTTGCTTCTTTGATAAATAGAATTTTCCCGGGATAATTTGATAAGTGGGAAACGGTAAAGGTATGTTTTTTGTTGTCTTTTTTTTCAATTTATTTCAAGTGGTTTGAAATATTTAATTGTGAATTAAATGTAGTGCTATAAACAAAAAGGTAGTTGGGAATGTGGATATATAGTAATTAAACACATGCGAGAGTTTGTTGAGACCATTCAACATGAATTTCATACTAAAGTAAGTGTCTAGTATATATTTAAAATATCAATTTTTCTATATAGTTGTATATATATTTATATAATTTGTTTGTTTGTTCCAGTTTTGGAAAAAGAAGATGTTTGCTTCGCCTGATAAACTTGAAGATATTATCTTAGAATTGATACCGCATTTGATTGAAATGGTGAATGATAGTCGGAAAAGAACTCAGCAAGAATTCATTAGAATGTTTTGTGTTTTATTATAACTAAAATTTAAACTACAAATTATTTGTTTTTTGTGTAATGGTGCAGTATTTTGTAATACCTTTTTGTTTATTGGCATTATTTTTTTTGCTGCCATTGATGGCAACCAAATTGTGCTATTTAATAGAGCGTTTTTTTTAGCCTAAGGTGGTTCCATTTTCTAATGATGTTGACTGTAAGCATCAACAATTGATTTATGATATTTTATGTTACCATTATTCGTATTGCAACATCAAAAAATAACTCTATTTTCTAAGGCAGCATAAAAAAATAACTAGCATCAAAAAATAACTCTATTTAACATAAAAAAAATAACTCTATTTTCTAAGGCTAATAGTATCAAAAAATAACTATATTTAGCATAAAAAAAATAACTCTATTTTCTAAGGCTATTTAATAATAGCATCAAAAAATAATTGTGTTTAAGAACCGCCTCAAAAAATAAGTATAATTTATGAAGCTATTTTTCTAAGGCAGTTTTGGACATTTTCTAAGGCGGTTTAAAAACCGCCTCAAAAAACAAAATGGTTTTATAATACTATATTTTTTGAAGCGGTTGAATAACCGCATCAAAAAATAAAATAAACCGCTTTATTAAACATCTTCTGTATTAGTGATAATTATATACATGAAATTTTTATACATGAAATTTTTATCATCTTTTATATTTTTGGAAATATAACATATGTTAAAAAAATATAAACTATATGAAAAAGCTTTATAAGAGATTTAAGAATTTTAAATTAAAAATTAACTAATTAATGTTCTTGTTTTAAAATGTTAGCTATCTTTAGTTTATGTAAGATTTTGATATAGGTAAAAAAATTATTTGCAAAAATAGTATTTTGACACTGTTTTTAAAATTGTATTTCAATAACAAACTAAATATAATAATATATTATATTGGAAGTTAAAATTTTATCATTAAAATAATAAGTTTTCATAATTAATATCGTATTTAAATTTTGACAAACTAAATATACTTGTTTTTAAATTAAAAAAAATAAAAAGTTATGAAAAAAATAGACAAAATGTATTATTTAAAAAAATGTATAATATTATAGTTTAATTTCTGGTTTTTAAATTGTTATATATTTCCATATGCAATAATCTTTAACGTGGAAAAGACGTTGCAACATGCAACTTACATGTTCAAGTTTTCAACTCATGGTGTTGTCCATACTTTGAGCCAAAGTGTTGACCAATGAAGTCAACTGTGTCTGAAGTCTCAACCCATATAAACCGGTAATGTTTTGACCACTGACTTTCTCAAAGTGAAACTCTTCTATATAAATCATTTAACTCGACACTTCCATTATTCACATTACATCCACAAATTACAAAATTTTTTTTCATCCAGAGAGACATGACGAATAAATCAATTCGATCCAGCATGATCACTCTCATCTTCATATTCGTCATTCTGTTATCACACCCCATGCATCCACAATCTGACGCTGCTATGTTAACTTCACGCCGTACATACCTCACTCTCTTTTATATTTTAACAGTTGAAATCTTGCCTTATAAAGTGATGCTTCTTGTGATTATTAAAACTAATAACTCATTTGCTTAAAGTTTTAATTCGATGATTATTATTTTCAGTTTGATGAAAAACCATTTTAACTTGTTAATTAATTTTAAGTCGTTTTTTAATGCAGAATTGTTTCAAGACCCCCGTTATCCTCCATGTCTATGCTGTCAAACAGATGCTCCACCGCCACCCCATTGCTATTGTGCATGCTATGTGACTCGTTCAGAAAAGCCGTAATGATCTACAAAATCAATGGAAATAAGTCAAAAAGTCATGTTCATAATATACATGTTTAAGCAACGAATGATATATAATATAGTTTACGGAAAATCTTTGAAAGAATATGCTGAATAATGTATGTGTGTTTTTGTTTTCACTATTTATGTATACAAAATATAAGCAATTAATGAGTTTTGTCTAATAAACGAAAGTGATTTATTTTTCGATGGTTGTAAATTTTCAAAATAGAAGTTCTAATTCTAAGTGGAAGAAAAAGTATCAAATGGATCATGTAAAAAGAAGAGTATGTGTTATTAGTGTCATGGTTATCGGTTTGTTTAAACTTACATCAGTTATTAGTTCACGTCAGGGCTGTGGAAGATAACCGAAACCCAAAGTATCTGCCTGGCCGGTTCTGAATTCTGATATATTAGGGGCGGGTAGATCAAGTTTCGGGTATGAAAAATTGGTATTCGGTTAACCCCATATTTAATTAGTTCGGGTATTAGGTAGGCATAAAAAAAATTCAAGTATACACACTTACTTGATTTTTTATTTTTTATTTATTTATTTTTGTAACACAACCGCTGTAATAAGTTGATTATTCACTTGTGAAATGCATATTTTGTTTATACTAAATTACTGAAATCGTCCTGTAGTTTGATCAAAATTGTATGTTTGACCCTTTTTTTTTTTTTTTTTTTTTTTGCATTCGGATCGTCCTTATGGTTTTATTTTGTTGCACTTTTCGTCCCAAAGGTTTGGTTAAAATTACACGTTTGATCCCTAACATTATGTATGTAAAGGACAAAAAAACGCAACAAAATCAAACTATAGGGACGATCCGAATGCAAAAGTAATGTTAGGGACCAAACGTGTAATTTTGACCAAACCATAAGGACGATTTCAGTAATTTAATCTTTTTTTTCAAATAATCATAAAAACTAATCATAACTTCACATTATTATATACATATCTTTATCAGGGCATGTGAGTTGCATATTCTCAATTTGTTTTCTCACCACATGATTATTATAGACAAATGCATTATATATAATATATAGGTGGTACGATATGATAGCAGGTTCTTGCACACACAAATTGCACTCAATTTATGAGGCCGAAATGTATCAAAAAATAAAAAATGTAATTTTTGGGTACTCGAATATACCTGACCCGAAGTGCAATATTTGTCGGGTATCGGTTAATTTTTTTTAATTACAGAACTATCCGAAACCCAAAAGTTATACATGATCCTAAAAAAATGGGTTTGCTAACTTTCCAAATATAGGTTTTTATGCTTTTTGAAGATAAAATCAGAAGCAAATATATTCTAGAAAATAGAGAATGCTTTTTGAAGGTAAAATCAGAACTCCATTTATTATAAAAAATAGAGAATCAGTTATACATTTGTATTCTTGATGATCCATCCTTTTACACTACTAATAAACATTACAATAAATGTTTTTGGTTATAACATTGGTTATAACATTGTACTTTGAATTTACTCAATTTAAAAGTAACTTAGTAATAAACAAATACAATGCATTTCAATTGTCATATCCTACTTTGATGTTTATTGTACTTAATTTATATCAAAATTCGTAAAAATAGATGTCCATTTACATAAGCAAATCCTCGTCTTGCTAGTTCTGAAGAAATGATTTGTTACTAAAAATACAACACAAAAAAGAAAAAACTCATGTTGCGTTTAGTGTTGAAAGTTACACAAATAAATGTTAGTGATTTTATATCATCAAATATTATTTAAGTGTAATAGGATTAAATATGTTGACCAAAAGTGATCTTGTTCAATATTGAACAAGTTAGGATGGTGTAGGAGTGCACACTTGTTCAAGTTTTTCAAGATTTAAAGTACATTGCTATTTAGGGGCGAAGCCCCTAAACGAACGGGGGTCCGAGGGCACCGCCCCTAGGAGCGGGGTCCTAGGGGCAGCAGCCCCTGGCGGGGTCCAAGGGGCAGAGCCCCTGGCTAGGATTGAGTTTGGTTGTTTTATGACAGTTTGTTCCAATTTTAGAAAGTTAACCCTTTATTCAATGAGATCCGTTTAATGATAGTTTGGTAGTTTTATGACAGTTTGTAACTGTCTGTTGACAGTTTTCAGACATGATTGATATATCCGTTTTTTGGTCAATATTCTGGTACATGTTGAAGAACATTTTCATATACATTCTAAAATTTCATTCTCTGAATTTCATCCAATTGAGTTTTCGATCTGTACCATCGAAATACTTCAATTTGATACTGAATCACGACTTTCAGAGAATCCAAGCAATCTATTCATCCCTTTTTTCTAACAATAAATATGATGTTCTACATGAGTACATACGTCCATGATTTATTCAACCAAAAAATTAAAGATGTGTGAAAAGATATAACCCAACAGTCTCATGTGAAAAGATGTTCATAACGTGTGCGATCAACGTGGTGTGGGTGATGTATATTCTGTATAATGTAAAGAAAATTTCAGACATGTTGGAGAAGAGTTAATAAATCATATCAAATCTCTTCTTGTTCGTTCTATCCTAAACTAATTTCAATACATAAATTAGCCAGCGTATGTTAACTAAGATCAAAAACAAAATGTATTGTAAAAACACTGATTTGCTGGTATGTAATCAAACACAAATAATTTAGATGATCAAAGTGATTTACACTTGTGAGTGCCTACAATAACACACTGCAGGCTATGAGCTCACATATATATATATATATATATATATATATATATATATATATATATATACCATTTTATAAACCATATATGTTGTAGGCCCCAACAAAATTAAAACTTTATCTTAAAAAACAAGGAAACATCATCATAACCTATCAAGTTTATTTAAACCAATCTATACATTGATCCATGTGAGCTAAAAGCAGTCAATCAAAATATAGCAAATAGTTTCACATAGATAAGAATTCACAACTTCTATATATATTTTTTTAAATCCAATGGATGGGGATTACATCATATTAATGAACGGATAGATTGTAATGTACCAAAAATTTCATTTGCTTTTTAAAGGACCAAGACTCATGGCCATCCTTCTCATTAACACACTCAACCTCACCTGCTCTTTTCTCCAAATGAATTCAATCGTCATCGTCTTTTTCTAGAGCATTTTTGTGAGCAATGTGGGTATTGTAATCAAACTTACAATTGATTTCATAGGCTTATCAAAGTGACGCTAAACTTTCATGTTTACTCTTCACATCATGGAAACAGTTTTTAGAAGTCTCTCATCGTGATCAAAACGACCAAGAAGTCTCTCACTGTGATCAACGCTACCAAGAAGTCTTTCAACTGAATAGAGGATTTACTTTCTTTTTTTATTGTTATGTTTACAAACTAGAATAATAATATATAGTTTGCAACCATATATAGTTTGCACAGTTGTATCATTCGTATTGGTGGTCGTTTAAACAAAGTAAAGAGATGTAAATCTACTTTACATGAAAGACATGTAAATTGTGGTGAACGTGAGGTCAAATTTATACCCTTTTGTTTCTATTTATCATCAAATGTTTACAATTATTAGATTATATATATATATATATATATATATATATATATATATATATATATATATATATATATATATATAGTTTTTTTATAGATTTTTTGGAGTTCATATTTAAACGTGAAAAATCGATATGGATGACATTATTTCCTAAAATAACTGTAGAACATCGCCAAATAGATTTGAATTTCAAATCCAAACCTCAAGATTCAAAACCACTACGTCTTTAAAGAGTTCCATTTCCAAACACATCCAAATTACGTTAGAATACACTCTTAACCAAAAAAATCCAATCAAATAAAATTTAAAAAAAAAATGAACACATAAAGATCCTAGAAGTTTGTTTCATGTATAGTTTCTTTATTGGGAAAATGAACATAAAAAAGAGATTTTATGATTCTGGAAAGATGAAATTAAAACAGAAAATTGACGTTAAATATGGTCATCTTCTTCTAACATAAGTTTGTGATTTCTTCTAACATGAGTTTGTGATTTTTAAACGTAACCCACCAAATGGTTCTTAACTCCCAGGCTCCCACCCATGAGCCTTTGAAAATGTTAATGTTCCTATATAGATTTTTAGAAAAATGCAACCGTTGTTATGTAACTCCTTTTGCCTGACTTGCTATTGCATATTCATACCCGACCCTCCTTTCTCGAGGAGCCTTTGATGGCTATCGGTCACCATTACCTTCTTAACTCTCTCTTGATTTCTTTCTCCATTAAGATGTTTTAGATCACAAATAAATATCGAATACTTTTCTTCTAACCCCAAGGGTAATTAGTTGTCGCCTAGATAAATTAAAAAATCAAAAGTAAAAGAATAGATGATGGTTCCCAATATCGAGGTGTAATTTTATTATTATTAAATAACCAACTTGAAAAATGAATCACAATAACATCCAAATTCAATTTTAGAACATTTTGTGTTTATATATAAATTTAAAATATTTACCAAATAAAAGTATCAATAAAGAAAATATAGTTAAAAAGATTTCCTTTCTAACAAATAAAAGTTTTTTTTTTCCTTTCTAACAAATAATTTTTTTTTTTCACTCTCATTCAATTTGTCAAATGTGATTTTATATTTTTTTAATTAATTTTTTTCCACATGTTATTTTATGAGTTTTTTTTTTCTGTTTTATTAAATCCAAATAATATTTTAATTTAATAATTGCAATAAATATAGTAATAAATTAATATCAATTTCATTAATGAATTTACCTTTTAATTTCAAAATTCCCAAAATTAAAGCTCATTATTTTTTTTTTAATTATTTAGATTATTTATTTAAATTTAAAAAAATAGAAAACATTATCATTATAATAATTTATTATTTTTTTCTTATAAGTTTACAGTTCTAAAATAATTTGACATTTATATTACCCATTATATTTAAGAGGTTGTTTGGCTAATCTTATTTGTAGTTTAGTATCGGTTCCACATCGGTATAAACTAATATGATTTTTGGATGAAAATTGCTTATACCATTACTATACTGGTAATAAGTCAACTTATAACCAATTAACTATAAATTAAAAAATGCTTATGATTTTTTATAAACTTGGCCAAACACCCTCTAAGTATAAAATGCCACTTATTATAGTTTGATCCTAGACCTTAAAAATGATAAATGACATGAGCTTTGTTTAACACATTTATAGTAACTATTTATTTAAACTTCAAATAGAAAATTCTATTCTTTATATGGAGTTGGGACACTTATCTACCCTTGGCTGAGTTTTCGTACAACAACAAGCATCATTCGAGCATTGGTATGCCACCCTTTGAGCTGTTGTATGGGAGGAGGTCTCAAACCCCCATCTGCTAGGGAGAGGTGGGGCAACGGGTAATGGGTAGTATGGAGATTGTGCTTCAGACGGCGGAGCAGATACAACAGGTCAGGCAGAGATTGTTGACCGCTCAGAGTCGCCAGAAGAGTTATGCGGACAGACATCGGTCCGAGCTCGAGTTTCAGGTTGGTGACGTTGTACTCTTAAAGGTCTCTCATTGGAAAGGAGTAATTCGATTCAGGAAGAGGGGCAAGTTGGGGCCTCGATATATTGGACCTTTCAGGGTAATCGCAAGAGTAGGCAGGGTAGCCTACCGTTTGGATCTACCTGCGGAGCTGGGTCAGATTCACGACACCTTTCATGTGTCACAGTTGAGGAAGTGTATTTTCGACGAGTCGGCAGTAGTACCATTAGAGGATATTCAGGTGGATGCAGGCCTGAACTATGTTGAGAAACTGATGGCAATTAGGGATCAACATGTTAAGGTTATGAGGAACAAGGAAGTGCCCTTAGTGCAAGTGCAGTGGCAGCATCGGAAGGGGTCTGAGCTGACGTGGGAGTCCGAGTCGGAGATGCGGGAGCAGCATCCGGAATTATTTTCGGTATAAGACTTCGCGGACGAAGTCTGGTTCTAGTGGGGGAGAATTGTAACAACCCTAAATTCAAGTACAACTAATTAGCCCTTCATCTTTTAAATAATTGTCATTATTGGCCTTTGTATTGGGCGAGTATGTTGGGTGTACAAGGAGTACGATGCGCGTACTCGCGCGCCTCATTAAACGCGTTATCACCCGGGTACGCTGGGCGTACGCAAGGTTACGCCGGGCGTAACCGGTCTAGACCCAAAACCCTAATTTGGGTTGTTGGCTATAAAAGGAATGGGATGGCTTGGTTCCTCAGCCACCATCCTTCAGAAAGAAACCATAAGAGAGTTGTTCCTTCGTTTATAGCTTGAGTGTGAGTTTTCTAAGCTTTGAGGTGTTATTTCAAGGTAGCAAAAGAGAAGAGGAGTCCATTGTGGAGGCTAGAAGTTGGTGTACAAGTGTAGATCCGTGGATAACAAAGGTTGGAGCTTCCTCCTGAGGTAAAAAGTTCAGATCTTGCCTTGTAGTTCTTATGGTATGCTTCTTGGACCAATTTCTAGGGTTTTGGTCCCAAAGATGGAGACTTTATGAGCAAGTAGTCTCCATTGGGTTAGATCTATCATATGCCAGGTCTATTTGAGTTGTATGTTCATAAAAATGTAATCTTGGATGTAAATGATTAGCCATGCATGAGATCTAGATCTTTTAAGTTGAAAAGGAAAGGTATTAGAGTGTGTAGGAGCCTTTACAACCATGACAAGGCTTAAAGGTTCCGACTTTATGGGTTAGGAGACTTAAAGAGAGCCGGATCTAGAAGTTGAAGAAGTGTCTTAACCATTTAAGACCAAAAATATGGTATGGCTGAATCTGGGAATTACGCTGGGCGTAACTCCTAGTATGCGCAGCGTAAGGGGTTGAGACCCCGATTGTGGTTCATCGATGTACGCCCCGTGTACAGAAGCCGGTACGCCCCGCGTATTGTGGTCTGTTGACTTTTGTTGACTTTTAGGGTTTTGGTCAACATGTGGACTTTGAGTCAAGGAGGGGTGAAATGGTCTTTTAACCCTCTGAAGAATAATAAAAATGGTGAACCCTAGTCTTAGAAGTCTATATTAATTAGAATGATATTTCGTTATGATTAGGCGGGGTTGGGTCTTCGTTTCGAGATTCGAAGATAGCGAGCACGTGAGATTCTAGACTTCCTAGGAGGTGAGTCTTCTCACTATACTGTACCCGGAAGGGTATTTATGTGTGACCGGAAGGTCGGATATGTTATGAGTTGTATGAATTGTATATGAATAAGTTAACCGTTTGTATGTGCTATGTATGTTATGTTTCATATGGGCCGGAAGGCATTATGTTATGGGCCGGAACGCATTTATGTATGGGTCGGAAGGCATTGTCATGTGGACCGAAAGGTCGATGCGGGTAGGACCGGAAGGTTTACCGGGTCGGGACGGAAGTCCCCTGAGACACATGGACCGGAAGGTCATGGCCTAGAAGGGCGTATGTGCGTAAGTAGTATCTTGGGGAACTCACTAAGCATTAGCGGAGGATTTATTTTATAATCCTGGGATTTATATGTTTTGTATGATGATATGATACATTGGATTTTTATGAATTGATTTGGATGAAAACATGTTTAAGAAATGAAAATTTTGTTTAGAAAATTTACGTTGTTACAAAAGAAATACGGATAGCAACTCATTATGTATCTCTCCGTTTCCCAGGTGAGATTTGGCCCATTCGTATGTTTTCATCGCACAAGCACTAAATTGACCATCTTGCGTTGTAACTTCTTAATCTTATAGGTAGCAATTGCCTCCGATTCTTCAATTAACCTCTTACTTTCATCCAACCTTAATTCAAAAATTTGAATGATGTCGGGAACTTCTCCCGTGAACTTCCACAAATAACACACGTGGAAGGTGTTATGAATACTTCTAGTTCTTTTGGTAGTTCTCGTTTGTAAGCTTGGTTTCTAATCCTCTGAAAAACTTTAAACGGTCCAATAAACCTTGGAATCAACTTTCCCATTTTACCAAATCTTATAAGTCCCTTCCACGGTGACACTTTAAGTAAAACCGAATCACCAACTTCGAATGATATCAGATGCTTCTTCTTGTCAGCATAACTTTTTTGACGATCTTGGGCTGCTAACATCCTTTCCCTAATCATTTTCAACTTTTCAGCAGATTGATGGACTATTTCAGGTCCTATAAACTGCTTTTCCCCAGGTTCAAGCCAACAAGACGGCGATTTGCGGATGGTAAATATTCTTCCTAGTTACCTTGGAATTCCAGGGTACATGCTTGAGTGGAAACTATTATTGTAGGAAATTTCTACTAGAGGTAAATACTCTTCCTAGTTACATTGGAATTCCAGGGTACATGCTCTCAACATATCCTCCAATGTTTGAATTGTTCGTTCACTCTGACCATCGATTTGCGGATGTAAGTTGTACTGAAACATAATATTGTACCCAGTTCCTCTTGTAGACTTCTCAAAAACCCTTGGTGTGAAACGATTATCACGATCTAATACAATCGTCCAGAGAACACCATGAGCTTTCATTATCTCTTTCATGTAAACCTTTCCAAGCTTTTCCATTGACCACTTCTCATTGGCGGCTATGAAATGTGCACTTTTTGTGAACCGATCAATGACCACCCAAATCATGTCGTGACCGTTCTTTGTTTTGGGTAGTTTAATTACAAAATCCACAGTGATGTCTTCCCATTTACCCATGGGTATAGGCGAATGTTCTAAACTCCCATACAGTTTCTGATGTTGTGCTTTAACCTTCGCACATGTCACACACTCAACCACATACTTTGTAACATCGAGCTTCATCATCGGCCACCAGTAGTAGGGTTTCAGATCCCTATACACTTTCGTGCTACCGAGATGAATCGAGTACATGGTGTTGTGAGCTTCTTCCATCAAATAATCTCTTAATCCTCTCGTCTTAAGTACCCAAATCTTGTCTTGGAATACCTTCAACTTTTTTTGTTTGTACCGAACACTAACATTTTGCGCAAACGTTCTTCTTTTTGGTCATTTTTCTCTCAAGCTTCCTCCTGAGCTTTCTTTATACTTTCCACAATTGTCAAGACAACTTCAATTCTCAACGCTCTTGGCCTTTTCTTTTGAAGGTTTACCTTACGATTGAGAGCAGCAGTGACAACATTTTCTTTACAATGGAACAACTATCGAAGAAAAGCCTTGGATAAATCTTCGATAATATCTAACTAATCCTAGAAAGCTTCGGATCTCCGTAGGACTCTTTGGTTGTTCCTACTTTGTTATAACTTCAATCTTAGTTGGGTTAACCGTAATCCCTTATTGGTTAACCACATGACCCGAATATCTTGAATCCAAAAATCACATTTGGAGAACTTTGCATTCAAATTTTCATTCTTTAATACTTCTAACACTTCTCTCAAGTGTCTGCCATGCTCCTCCTGACTTTTCGAGTAAATCGGAATGTCATCTATGAACACTATCAGGGATTTATCAAGGAATAGTTTACACACCCTATTCATCAAATCCATGAAGGTTGCTGGAACATTGTTTATTCCAAATGATATAACCAAAAACTCATAGTGTCCATATGTTTTTTTGAATGTAGTCTTCTCAATATTTTGTTCTCTTACCTTTAACTGATGATATCTTGACCTAAGATCAATCTTCGAGAAATAGCATGAACCTTGCAATTGATAAAACAGGTCATCAATTCTTGGCAACAGGTACTTGTTCTTTATTGTTGCGTTGTTTAGCTCCCTGTAATCTATACACATTCTCATGCTCCCATCTTTCTTCTTCACGAATAACACTGGAGCTCCCCCGGGTGATGAACTAGGTCTAATAAAACTGTTGTCCAATAATTCATGAAGTTGCATCATAAGCTCCTTCATCTCTGTCGGTGCTAATCGATATGGGGCTTTTACAATTGGTGTTGTTTCTGGTAACAAGTCTATTCTAAACTCCACTTGTCTATCAGGGGGCAATCCAGGAAGATTTTCAGGAAAAACTTCAGGATATTCACACAACACTGGTATACTTCGCATATTCTTTTTCTCCTTCTTAGCATCGATCACGAATGCAAAGTATGAGGTGCATCCTTTAGATAAACATTTTTTTTTGTCTTTCATTAGGTAAATGATTCCAGAATATACTATGTGCTTATCTCCGCACCATAAATGGCTCTTTTTTGGACGAATTTACCCTTGCTATCTTTTTCTTGCACAGTATTTCAGCATCATTGGCGTGAAGCCAATCCATCCCCAGAATACTGTTGAAACCATTTAACTCGATGGGTAACAGATTCTCCTTGAATTCGTTTCTGTTCAGGTCGATGATGATGTTCTTAATATAATCGCTAACAGGTATGAATTTGCCACTAGTAACTTCTACAATTAGGGCATCATCTATCTTTTCTATAGGCAATGCTAGTCTTTCACCAAATTTATGTGATATAATGGATAAATTCGCTCTGGAATCAAACAATAAATT
Source organism: Lactuca saligna (assembly GCF_052625555.1). Taxonomy (NCBI): domain Eukaryota; kingdom Viridiplantae; phylum Streptophyta; class Magnoliopsida; order Asterales; family Asteraceae; genus Lactuca; species Lactuca saligna. Next base: position 138,950,464 of record NC_136420.1, read on the forward strand.
TGCAGACAATCTATTTACAAGAAAGGTACCTAAAGCAACATCCATTGCATCATTTGCAGCTTGCAATGTCATTTGGAAAGATCTGGCTTTTGGCTTTGGTATTCGCTGCCTCTTTCTTCTTCGGGAAGTCCTTCAAAATGTTCCCCTCTTCGTTGCACCCATAACAAACTTTCTTAACAAAGGTGCATTCATTGGCATAATGCCCAGGCTTTCCACACTAGTAACAGTGACTTCCTTGATACATTTCCCAACATGTTTCTTCTTACTCTTGTCACACCATTTTGCTTCGGCTCCTCCTCCGAATTTTCTTGAACCGAACTTTGAGAACTTACTTTTCTTGTTGGAACTTGAAGTTCCTTTTGTTGGAATAGTGTCTAAGGCTGCAACTATATTAGGCAAGTATTTGATCTGGTTGTGCATGGTCCTTTTGGGTTGCCTTCACCAGAGCAACTTGATGGATGATTTGTTAAGAGAGAGTAAATATTATAAGGAATAATATTTGGTTATTTGATTAATATAAGTCATAGATTAATTGGAATTAATTTGGTGACTTAAAGAGATTAATTAAATAAGAGGGTATAAACTGTCAATTGTTTGATAGTTACACTTTAGACTATAAATCCTTATCCAAGATAGGTTGGAAGATTTCTAGGGCTTGGATAAGCCAAAATCGTCCATAGGGTCATCAAGGAAAGGATATGGATCAACTTAAAGTCTAAGTTATCCAATTAGGGTTAAAGCTGTAATCCTTAAGGAGTCTACAAGTATAAATAGACCCTAGGGGTGAGGGAATTCGACACACCATCTAAAGTAGAGATACTCTGGTCGAATTCCTCCCTTCTTCTCTCTCCTAAATCATCCTTCTTGTTATTGGTGTTTGTAAGCCATTAGAGGAGTGACATTTGTGACTCTAGAAGCTCCAAGACAACAAGATCAACAAGGAATCCAAAGGTATGATTCTAGATCTATTTCAATGTTGTTATTTAACCTAATTAGCCATTAGAAGTCTTGGATTCAAAGCATGTTTAATTACAAAGCCTAGATCCAAGCATTAGGGTTTTGCATGCGCACATAGGAAAGTTCTTATGGCTAAAACCCATAAGTGGTATCAGAGCCTAGCTTGGTTTTCTTTAAATTGTTGCTTGATTAACTGAAACAATCCTGCAAAATTCGATTTTTGGTTTTTGAGTCATGGACTCGGCAAGTTCCAAAGTGGACTCGGCGAGTAGGCCTGACTCGGCGAGTCCGGGCGTCAGGATTAGGCAAAACCGGGTTTTTTTTTTATGTTTATCTTATGGAAACTTACCTTAATCATATTAGATCAACCCTAATCCGTTTTTTTTGATATATATGACTATAATCTTGATCTAATTAAAGATACTTATCATCTAATAAAATATTTAATTTACTTATATGATAATTGATTAATTATTTTGATAATTATCTTAAAAGAAATCTTGGATAAATCAAATAAAGATAATTAGGATATTAATTGTTAATTGGAATTATTTGTTATTTGATCCTCCATGTTTTAAATGTTTAAAACTTACCATCAAGTTTTGAAATTTATATTTGTGATTAAAAGGTTTTAATTTAGACAACTTAAATTTCAAACCCTACGTTTTAAAAAGTTTAAAACACAACCTTATACTAATATGATATTACTAGAATAATATATATATGTATAACTAAATGCTAGTCTTACCGTTAGTAGGCCTCATTCACGAAGCCGATCTATAAGGTGGGTATAAGGTTGCGGCCTATAAAATAGCGCTTAATGGGTGTACACTCACACCCACCGCTTGGTTGATTGGTGGAGGGTCGTTAGCCGAACGGGTAGGATATGGCAGCCTCATCCTCTCATTAAAAGTATAATAAGAAATACAAAGTAACTACACATTTTAAATTTTTTTCCCAATCTTAGTTACTTTAGGAAAAGTGAATTGATGCAATCCCATGAAATTACACTTTGCACCCTTGCTAAGAAGTTAGTGGAGCGTGTGTGGTTTACCGGCACACTAATTGGTTCTAAGCAAAGGTGGCAAAGGGTGATTCATTGTTTATCATAGTTCAATGGAGCGTGTGTGGTTTACCGGCACATCAAATAGGTGATCGTTACAATGAAGGCACCATGTGAATTTACATGGTAATTCACACCCGCTTTGTGATCCTCGGCATCCCAGTCACAAACAAGAGGGGCATATCGAGATTTAAACATGCCATTGAATAGTTTCAATGAATCTCATCCGAACCTAGGAATTCTCAATACACTTAGGACTAATAGTCTAGGTTTTGTAATGGAGAATTGGTGAATCGTCATTCACTTACCTTCAATTTATTTTCATGTTAGATTACGGCATCCCTTTTCTAATATGTAAATGTTATTGTTGGATCCTAACCCTAATTTTCTTATTAGGTGATAATTAGGGATTCTTATTCTAATCTATCTTTGTCCTTTCTATAGATGTCAAACACAAACAACGCTGCTGCTAGTTCTTTCACGTTGATGAGCCTTTGCCAAAAGGTCACCTTCGATGGAACGAACTTTAGCGAATGGATAAGATACATTCGCACCATTGCTCGCTACGAGTATAAGGAGTATGTCCTCGATGAAAAGCTTGAGAAGATCAACCCCGAAATCGCCACTCCGGCCGAAATCACCGCTTTTGAGACTCATGAGCGAGATGCAACGAAGGTACATTGCATCATGATTGCCACCATGAACTCCGAATTCCAAAAGTCCTACGAGGACATGTATCCATACGAGATGCATCAAGACTTATTGGAGAGATACCACCAAAACGCAAGACAAGAGCATTATGAGATTTTCACTAACATGATCTCCGCTAAGATGGGTCATGGAGAATCTCTTACCGTGCACCTGCAAAAGATGCAAAGGTATGTCGATCGCCTTCGCAAGTTAAATGTTGACTTTGGGGAAGACTTGGCGATCGACATGGTGCTTCACTCTTTGCCTCCGATGTACAACCAATTTAGGATGACCTACCACATGAATAAAGAGGAGGTCACCCTAAGAAAACTCCAAGGTCTTTTGAGAGTCGCTGAGAGCAACTTCAAAGACAAGTCTGTTGCACCTACTCCCAATCCGTCTGCTGCTCCTATCTTGGCAATTGGTCAAGGAAAGGGAAAGAAGAGGAAGGCTTCATCAAAGAACTATCGCAAGGTTAAAGCCCGAGATGGTGCCTCTTCTAGTGGGACCAAAGTTGATCCCTCTAAGCCCTATCCTAACCCGAAGGAGGCAGAGTGCCACCACTGCCACAAGATAGGACATTGGAAAAGAAGCTGCCCAGAATACCTGCAAGCAATCAAAGAAGGAAAGATCAAGCCATCTTTCGCAGGTATATACACAATTAAATCTAACGATTCTAATCATGCTATTTCTTGGGTTCTTGACACCGGGTGTGGTTATCACATTTGTTCAAATGTGCAGGGACTAAGAAGAAGTAGGGATGTGGAGCAAGGAAGGATCAATCTAATCATGGGGAACAGAAGATCGTCGCCTGTTACCAAGATTGGAGTGTATTCTTTAGTGCTTAGGAATAATTTATGTTTAGATTTGAACAATTGTTGCTATTCGCCAGAAATGGCTAGAAACATCATTTCATTTCATGGTTTATATAGACAAGGATTTAGATTTTCTTTTAATAATGAGAATGGTTCTATTTTGGCTTATCTAAATGGTGTCTTTTACTTTGAAGCTATACCATGTAATGGAATTTATGAAACTGTTATGATTGTTGATAACTTAGGAAATGATGTTTTGAATATTGATTCTTCCACTAGTATGGATAAAGCATCCTTATGGCATTGTCGTCTTGGACATGTCAACAAGAAACGCATAGCCCAACTCCAAAAGGATGGAGTGTTGGAGTCATTCGACCTTAGGGAAGATGACACATGCGAGTCTTGTTTACTTAGAAAGATGACTAAGTCACCCTTCACAAATACTTGTGAAAGGGGTGAGGGGCTATTGGACCTAATACATACCGATGTATGTGGACCCTTTAGATCAACCACGAAGGATGGGAACCGCTTCTATGTGACTTTTACTGATGATTATAGTAGATATGGGTATATCTATTTAATCAAGCAAAAGTCAGAAACCCTTGAAACGTTCAAAGAGTTCAAGAATGAAGTGGAGAATCAATTGGGCAGGAAAATCAAGATGCTTCGATCCGATCGAGGAGGAGAGTACCTAAGTCTTGAATTCCACGATTATCTCAAGGAGTGTGGAATAGTTTCGCAATTGTCGCCTCCCAGGACACCGCAGTTGAATGGTGTGGCAGAAAGGCGTAATCGAACTTTATTGGATATGGTTTGCTCTATGATGAGTCGTGCTTCACTACCTATCTTCTTTTGGGGGTATGCCTTAGAGACTACCGCCCATATCCTTAACCGAGTCCCTACTAAGAAGGTTGCCAAAATACCTCACGAGATGTGGACGGGGAAAGCTCCCTCGTTGGCACATATCAAGGTTTGGGGTTGTGAGGCTTTCGTAAGACGAGATACTCACGAGAAGCTTGAACCTCGAAGTGAGCGATGTATTTCCATCGGCTACCTGCAGACATCCTTTGGATATCTCTTCTATAGACCGAAAGACAATGTTGTCTTTGTTGCGAGGAGAGGAGTTTTCCGAGAGCAAGAACTCATAAGCCAAGGAGACAGTGGGAGGCAAATCGAACTTGAAGAGATTCAAGAGTCGATAGATGAAGGAACCTCTACCGCTAGCATTCAACCCGAGGAGGAAACTCTGGTTGAACCGATTGACGAATCCTTACCTCTTAGACATTCCGATAGAGTTAGAGTTCATCCCCAGTTTTATGGTTTTCATATTACTACCGAAGGGGACACGTATATTAGTGATGGTACACTAGTAAATCTTGATGAACCTAATAGCTATAAGGAAGCCATGGCAGGCCTGGAGTCTGCGAAATGGAAAGAGGCAATGGATAGCGAGATCCAATCCATGTACGATAACCAAGTTTGGAATTTGGTTGATTATGTGCCCGGACGTAAGACCGTTGGGTGCAAGTGGATCTTCAAGAAGAAGACCGACATGGATGGGAAAGTACACACGTATAAAGCGCAATTGGTTGCGAAGGGCTTTACTCAAACTCCAGGAGTTGACTATGATGAGACCTTCTCACCAGTTGCGAAGATTAAATCTATTAGAGTGATGCTAGCAATTGCCGCATTTCATGATTATGAAATTTGGCAAATGGATGTCAAAACCGCCTTCCTTAATGGAAAGTTGGCTGAGGATGTTTACATTGCTCAGCCAGAGGGGTTTGTGGATCCGAAGCATCCAAATAGAGTGTGTAAGCTTGAGAAGTCCATTTATGGACTTAAGCAAGCGTCTCGCAGATGGAATCTTTGCTTCGATGAGAAAGTCAAAGAGTTTGGATTTGTACGAAGCAAAGACGAATCTTGTGTATATGTCAAAGCCAGTGGGAGTATAGTAAGCTTCCTCGTTCTATATGTCGATGACATATTACTCATAGGAAACGACATCCTGACTCTGCAGGAAGTCAAGTCCTGGCTCGGGAAGTGTTTCGCTATGAAGGACCTCGGAGAGGCTTCTTACATCTTGGGAATAAGGATAGTAAGAGAAAGAAGTAAGAGACTAATTGGACTTAGTCAGAATACTTACTTAGAGAAGGTACTAAAACGTTTTAGTATGGAAAACTCTAAGAAGGGAGAACTACCGATACAAGGAAATGCCAAGTTGAGTAAGACTCAAAGTCCGAGTACTGAAGCTGAAATAGCAGAAATGAGCCGAATACCATATGCTTCCGCAGTTGGCTCAATCATGTACGCTATGACTTGTACTCGCCCTGATGTGGCCTTCACTTTGAGCATGGTTAGCAGATATCAAGGGAACCCTGGCAAAGCACATTGGATTGCGGTGAAGAACATCCTTAAGTACCTTCGGAGGACGAAAGAATGGTTCTTAGTCCTTGGAGGGAGTGATGACTTGAAGGTGCGAGGGTATAGTGATGCCAGTTTTCAGACCGATAGGGACAACTACCGTTCGCAGTCGGGCTGGGTCTTTACCCTAAACGGAGGAGCAGTAACTTGGAAGAGTTCCAAGCAAGAAACTGTAGTTGATTCAACATACGAATCAGAGTATATCGCAGCGAGCGAAGCGTCGAAGGAGGCGATATGGCTAAAGAACTTCATTGGTGATCTTGGAGTTGTGACTGCCATAAAGGAGCCCATGGAGATTTTCTGTGATAACGAAGGTGCGGTTGCCTTGACCAAGGAACCGAGGGATCATGGTAGATCTCGACATATCGACAGAAAATATCACTTCATTAGACATCGTGTAGAAGAAGGACAACTCATAGTTAAGAGGATATCATCAGAAGATAACCCAGCAGATCCGCTTACGAAGGGCTGAGTAGGGTTAAGCACTTGCAGCATGCTAGGAGTATTGGGCTGAAGGATGATATTAGTTTAAATTTGGATAGTATTTAGAAACGTATAATAGATAAATGTAATTAACATTTGATGATTAAATAAAGGAGTTTTATTTATAAGTAAAGTTACTGTCATATGTTAATTGTTTAACTATTGTTTCACTTTGCATGTTTTGACTTCCAGAATAATTGAATTTATTAGGAATAATCGAATTATTCAAATTGTCCACAATCGTTCGTATGTTGGAAGTAGATATGAATGAAGATTGTCATGAATTGGTGTGTAGATTGTCTAAATGGTGTTAGACATAGCAAGGGTTGCTGCAACGTTCATGAGTGCTTATGAACTGGTTTTGAGCATTGGAACAAACCCGCGCTTGCTGGAATCACCTTATGGAATACGATATAAAAGGTGATCGCAAGATGATAATATCATATAGTCTTAAAACCTAGATATATGGTTTATTATTTGTTAATTGATTGTACATTGATAATGCAAAAACGCATCAGTAACTTGGTGTTATAAAACGCATTGTTGTGTATAGTTGGTTAATGAATAAGTAAATGCATATAAGTCGAAGTTTATCTGTAAATTTTACCCTAAGAGGGTAGAAGAGATATCTTGGCCACTCGATGATTTGATTTGACTTATGTGCCGGGCCCGGTCAGAACTGAATTGATGTGTTTGATTAAGTTCTATGTCGAATAAATCGGAGATCGAGAAATCAAATGCTAGACTAACCATTCCATAGGATTGTCAGCATGATATCTAACAGAGGACTGTACGATCCCTTATCTAAAGGACAAGATTGATTAGATCAGAGTTTGATAGCGTCTTTGAGAGCTACGATTGCAAACCGAATTGTACTTGTATAGTTACTAGACTTATCCAAGTGGGAGACTGTTGGAATAGTGTCTAAGGCTGCAACTATATTAGGCAAGTATTTGATCCGGTTGTGCATGGTCCTTTTGGGTTGCCTTCACCAGAGCAACTTGATGGATGATTTGTTAAGAGAGAGTAAATATTATAAGGAATAATATTTGGTTATTTGATTAATATAAGTCATAGATTAATTGGAATTAATTTGGTGACTTAAAGAGATTAATTAAATAAGAGGGTATAAACTGTCAATTGTTTGATAGTTACACTTTAGACTATAAATCCTTATCCAAGATAGGTTGGACGATTTCTAGGGCTTGGATAAGCCAAAATCGTCCATAGGGTTATCAAGGAAAGGATATGGATCAACTTAAAGTCTAAGTTATCCAATTAGGGTTAAAGCTGTAATCCTTAAGGAGTCTACAAGTATAAATAGACCATAGGGGTGAGGGAATTCAACACACCATCTAAAGTAAAGATACTCTGGTCGAATTCCTCCCCTCTCCTCTCTCCTAAATCATCCTTCTTGCTATTGGTGTTTGTAAGCCATTAGAGGAGTGACATTTGTGACTCTAGAAGCTCCAAGACAACAAGATCAACAAGGAATCCAAAGGTATGATTCTAGATCTATTTCAATGTTGTTACCCTAATTAGCCATTGGAAGTCTTGGATTCAAAGCATGTTTAATTAGAAAGCCTAGATCCAAGCATTAGGGTTTTGCATGCGCACATAGGAAAGCTTCGGCTCCTCCTCCGAATTTTCTTGAACCGAACTTTGAGAACTTACTTTTCTTGTTGGAACTTGAAGTTCCTTTAAACTTTCTCTTTTCGCTAACTTCAACCTTGCTGACAGCTCTCCCCTTAATCATATCTTCAACAGACTTGGCAGCCCAGATAGCTGCTTCCAAAGTAAGTGCCTGATGCACTGGTACCACATACTGCCATGCAAGTCCCTTTGCGTACGTGTCGATTGTCGTCAGCTCGTCTGGGACAAAACGCAAAGGAAAATACATTTTGTGTGTGATGTTATTGGTGTACTCATCAATGGACATACTTCCTTTATATAATGTCAGAAATTCGTTCTCTAACTCGAGCAGATTTTGGGCCGAACAGTACTTGCGCCTAAATTGCACCAAGAACTCTGCCCAAGTCTGTTGAGTAGCTCATCAGGGCTTAGGGTCTTCCCCAGAGTGTTCCACCAATGAACAGCGCCACCTCTGAACTGACGCACTGCAAATATGGTTTCTAACTTGCCTTTGCAACCATATGTCATAAAGGCTAATTCCATTTCCGAGATCCAATCCAGTACTCTGATTGGATCTTCTTTTCCAGTGAAAGTTGATGGCTTGCAAGTCATAATATCTTTGTACTTGCATCCATTTTTCTCAAGTCCTTCCCCTTGGTTATTCTTCTATCCACAAGTGGTTCAGTTTGACCAATAGATCTACTGTAATTTCCATCCTCTGACTGATCATCATTTAATTCAGGTTGTTCAACAGGAATTAAAGATTCATTCATGTTTTTCATCAATAGTTGCCTCATTTTCTCCTTTTGTTCGGCCGTCATTGCCTGAATCATGGCTTGTACTCCAGCCATTATGATTAGTTCTGGTGCAGCTTCTGCTATAGGCACATGTTCCACCACTTGGGGTTGGGGTTACTGATTTCTATTTGCATTTCCAGCTCCTCTTCGGGTTCACTCCATTTGATATATACACCAAATAAGGCGAATTTAGATCTTTATTCACGATAGATTTTTTAAATTCTCCTTATCACTCCGAAACGTTTACATCCTAGTTCTAATATCGTAATCATACGCTTAAAATCCAAAACACATAAGGTTTCCATATATGGTCGGCAGCAAACCATAGATCCGAACAAATAATGGCATATAGGGCAAACATATAACATTTTGCACAAAAAGGTATTTTAGGCATCTTTCCTAAAATATACTAGTGCTTGTGTCTAAAATATGGTAGATTCTCATCTCAGGATCATCACTTAGCAATCTAAGTTTAAGTCTAGAAATCCTACAAATTCCTAGTTCGATTAAACTAATGATCTGATACCAACTGTGACATCCCCAAATTTCTCGGCCGTAAAAGACCGATTTAGTTTCTGCTTTTAAAATAAAATCAGAGTAATCTTCCAAAAGATGTTGCAGAATTTGTCTCCAAAACAAAATATGATAAAATTTTATCAAAGAATTTCTTAAACAAATGTATTTTCATTATAAAACTAAACCTTGGGATGTGATGTACCGATACAAATCAAAAGCATAAAGAATACATTATAAGCCTTACAACATTTATTTACAACTACTGGACTATAATCCAAAAATCCCTCGTCATCATCCAACTATTCTTGGGGTCCAGTATCTGTAATATAAAAAGTTGAGTGGGTCAAGCTTGGGAGCCTGGTGAGCATATAGGGTTGTCACCCCACAAATAATAAATTTATTAATTTTGATCAACCAATAATAAATTTTTTAATTTCATCAACCAACAATAACCCTAATTACCCGTTCTCGTTATCCTCACTTTACGTCCCTGCACACCTATCATAAGGGACCTAGTCTAAGGATCATCATCAGGGTGCACACTACTGCTAAGGGTATTCATCAGCCATACATGTGCTTAAGGTAACCATGAGGGGGATAGAGTACATCAGCAATAATTTAGTTCGCCAACACCTATAGGTTGCGAACCTGCTAGCGTTCCACTGGACTTTCTAGAAAAGTCGATGGTCGTCATCTATACCCCGCTAGATGACTACAACAACAACAACAATATCGATGCCTCTCATCATTTTAACACACATCAACTATTCCATCTACCCATGTTTTACCTAACATATTTGTAGATAAAAATACATATGCAGTTTAAAACTTGTATAAAACATCTATTCAACACCTATCTAAAATAAACAAACAATATAATTACACATAGCACGTATTTTATACAAAATACTTAATATCTATGTGTAAGAGGAAAGTTACTATACACTCACTTGATTTAATGATAATTGGGTAGCACTTCGTTTCTTAAAACGATTGTTCCCGATAAAACCGGAATATTTCTCAAAAATTGGGCTTCATGCGGGCATAGTTTCAGCTCGAAAACTCTTTTTCTCGGGATCTTTGGGCTCTCCGGGACTTGCTTATGATGCTAGGTTGATATAATAGGCTTGGGGGTATTTAGTGTAGCAAAAAGGAAAGAAGAGGGTGAGAGGAGTGAATTTTGTAAACAAAAATACGGTTGCTTCATTCACTATTTATAGGGGTTGAATACTCGAGTTATGTTGGGCGTAACTTTAGAGTACGCTGGGTGTACTCCTTTTTCAGCTAGTACGTTGGGCGTACGAAAGGATCTTATGAGACGCATCAAGGCTATGACACTTACCTTTCATGGGAAGGAGTAGGACTACGTTGCCAATCTCGGACGTGAACACGAGTACGGTTGGAGTACTCCTGTACCCTTGGCGTACTCCGAATTTTCAAACTTCAAAAATTCGTAACTTTTGCATACGAGCTCTGTTTTTTACGTTCGTTATATCCACGCGTAGGTGAGACTATTCTCTACAACGTTCGTTTAGACTCCGTTGGATAATTTTGATTTGTTTTTAAAGTCATATTTTTATCAAGCCGGGACAGGAAAACTCTGTTAAAAATTCATAACTTCTTTATCCAACATCCATTTTCGTCTGTCTTTTTATCGTTAAATGACAATCAACAATTCTTCGATTCTCATTTAGGTTGTTTCGGCTAAAAGTCACTCGATCTAAAATTCAAGTCTCGGGTTGCATATTGCGATGCTAAATCTTAGAAAATTCATAACTTCCTCATACGAAGTCAGATTTAGACATTCTTTTTATTCATGCTCTCGGTTTAACGTATACTATGACTTTCGTTTAGATCACTAATGCTAAAAAGAAATTTATCATATATTCACTTTTTACGTCATAGAGTGTCTTGCCGCTCGATCGCGAAACTTTGACAAGTCATAACTTCTTCGTTATAACTCGGATTTCGGTATTTTTTTATATCTCCTAAATCCTTATTTCAACCATTTCGACTTTCTTCATAGATATCGGGTTTATCTAATATTTATTTTTGATGCTTATTTTTATCCTCAATTAATTAAATCATAATAATTAAGCATAAAACACATAATAATCAAATAATACATCTTTATTTCTTCAAAAAAAATTACAAAGGTTGCCCTAGAATATTACATCATCATTAATGTCTAGCCTAGAAACACGGGAGTTACATCTACTATTTCACTGGATGAGGTAAAAGCTATTGCATAGGCCTATGGTGGTGATCGTGCCCCAGGACCTGATAGATTCACATTTAAATTTATAAAGAAATTCTGGTCTATTATTAGTGAAGACGTGATGTGACAACCCGTAAATTATTCCGTCGCTGTAGCCAGTTCCCGTCAATAAAACCCGCTTGTCTTTCAATTTTTCCGATAACATTTTGGATTAGGTCATTTAATTTAAGACTTTTATAATGACCTCGTGAGTGTTCAAATCCATTAGTACTGCGTGAAAACACCCCAAATTATAAATTGGAAAATTTTTAGTTTTATTCCGTCGGGTTACAAACAACTAAATCGGGTACAACCAAAACCCTCGTTTAACGTCAGTATCTGGTAGAATTCCACCGAGCCCCAAACCCGAACCATATATAAAGTTGAGTGGGCTTCATTTGAAGCTTTTCCACTCACTCTCACTACTCTCTCTAAAAACTCAAAGTTTGATCCAAAATCACCTCTTTTAAGCCCCAAATTGGTATGCAATCCTTCCTAACTTATAGTATAATACATTTATCTTTCTAATTCGTGTTTAATTAATGAAATAGGACCAAGAACATGAGTTTATGGCCCTGGAATTGGCCTAGGCTGCAAACTCTCATAAATGGGGTTTTTGAGACCTAAAACCCTTCCAAACCACATTTGGAGCTTAGATATGACATAGGGGATTACGATATTGGACTTAGAACACCAAAACCTTATCATTTGAGGGGTAAACAAGAGTTTACGGCCCAAGAACATGATTGGATCGTAAACACCATTTCATAGGCCGCAAACCCCTTTTATGATGTTAAAATGCCCTTTAAACACCTCTTAAGCCTTGGAATAAAGTCTAGAACCATCCAACAATGTGTTAGGGACCTTAAAAATGCAAGAAACCATCCCCTTAGGAGTTCACGGCCGTAAACCCCCCAAGGAATGGTTCCTGGGCGTAAAACTCCTATAAGGTGGTCAAATGGTGCCCTAACTTCCTTACATGGCTTGTACTTTGGACTAGAAACACTTGTGATTGACTTAGGACCACCAAAACACAATAAGAATGGGTACATAAGAGTGTATGGCCGTAAACTCCTAGTTTACTGCCATTAACTCCATAAATGGTCCAAAGGTTGATCAAGTTCCCTTCCAATGCCTTAAAACCAAGACTACCATTACCCCACAAGAGTTTTAAGACCATTAAGCACCCAAGAACACCCCCACCATGAGTTTATGGCCATAAAATCATGGGTACATGCTCTTAGGGCCGTAATCTCCATATGGAGTTTACTCTTGAACATCAAACTCCATATTCAAGCCATACACCCCTTAGACGCTACCCGGGTCACTCCTAACACTTGAAATAAAGTGTTTTCGCGCATCGGAGTGTACTATATCATTTAATTAGTAGTTCAAAGTCTAATTAGATACAATTATGTATCTCTTCATATTACATAGGAACCTCGCGCGTGTTCAAGCCCCGAACTGACACTTAGCATCCTAGCTGACACATTTCTCGACCGGTGAGTTCATACGCCTACACTTTTTCCGTGTTTTCAATGATTTCAGGGGGAGGGGGAATACAAGAAAAAGTACAAGGAAATTTTGTGCTCAAACTTATTATTTCAGTTCAAATGTTCATCTTCTGTATGCTTTTAATATCGAAAACTATATTAACCAACAGTTTCACTTGCAGAGTTAGCTTTCAGACTGATTGTAGATTTCTTTATAAAATGTTATAATCTATGTTATATTTTATAATTTACGAAGGATTCATGATAATTGTAAATTAGGATTATTACTAATAAAATACGCCTTCGGATAGTACCAGAATTTCGAAAGTACAACTAGTGCACGCCTTTGGATGAGACCAAATTTTTAGAAATAATTCGAAAGTACGCCTTTGGATATTGACAGAATTTCGAAAATATACGCCTTTGTATATCGATAGAGCTTCGAAAATACGTCTAAAACACGCCTTTGGATGTCACCAGAACTTCGAATATACAGCTAGTGTACGTCTCTGAGTGTCTCCAAAGATTCAAAATTTCAGATAAGTATAGTAGATATTCGACATTCGTGTATAGGATAACCAGACTTTCAGAATACTTATCTAATACTACAATTATGATAGATACTAGTACATTGCATTCCGAACCAAGAACTAACCACGACTGTTAGGAAAATAAGGGTTTTTCCTGGGATAACATAACTGTTCTTAATCAAACTGTGTAACAAATGGATAACCAAACTTACATATAAGAAAATACGGGATTTTCTTTGATAACGACTTTTTTAGAAAACCAAAGGAAACTTGTTCTTTTATTAAAACAAACTGCTTATGAACTCACCAGCTTTATGCTGATTTTAAAACTGTTTGTATTCTCATGTTCACGTTAGATAGGTACCCCGTGATTTTTTGGAGAAGACGGAGCGTATAGAAGACTTGTCTTAACTCTTGTTCATAATATATATTGATGAGATTAAACTTTCTTTTAATCTATGAAGATCGATTACATCTTGAACAAGTATGTAAATAATGATGATATGAACACAATAAAAGAACAGAACAAGATTGAATCAAACGTGTCGAATGATTAAAACAAAATCCTCAGAAGAGCTCGATTAAGAATATCAACTGTAGAGGATTGGAAGGTTACAAGAACGATCAAAGAAACCTTTTGTCGTCTGGAAAAATCGTATTCTCAGATCTCTAAAACCTTAACCTAATATGCATGCAAGCATTAGCTTATATACAAAGCATAAAAGACTCACGGTTGGACAGGCCCAAACCGGAATATAAATAAAAGCATAAACAGATGAGCCCAAAAGACGCAATCTTCAAAGCCCAACAATCTCCCCCTTTGCGTCAATTTGGGGCGATACCTTCACTCTCTTTTCAAAGCAGATGACTTCTTAACCGTTTCAAAAATTTTTGGTATCAAAGCCAGAATATGATGCCTGAAGGTAATATACCAACGAAGCATATCTGTAAAGTTCTTTTTATCTGCTGTTGAGTTCTGTTTGCATCGGTGAATGATATTGATGATGTGCTCCAGACACTCTGTAGAGAACAGATGCTTGTCTACCAAAGCAAACAGAAACTTGTGCTTGTCGCCCCTGGTGAACATAACCGTCAGATTGGAAGAATCGATCTGCCCCAACTTCATTTTGTGAACATCTCCAGTCTTGGAAGTGGGCTTGACAGTTGGTTTCTTGTTCATCACTTTTGCTATTTCCTGATCCATAGTGGCGAGCTCATGGACGTAGGAAGCCAACATTCTTTTAAGATGAGAAAGAATTGGTTCATATTCTCTCTGGTTGGAGAGAAGAATGTTGTATAGCAAGATCCAATCGTGAGGGTTTAGACTAGGAAGATCTGCCAGAGAAATAAGATGTTCGGTGTTGGCCGTTCCTCTGTTGATTTTGAAATTGACGTTCACAAATCTCCCAGCCTGGGTTGGTTTCACTACCTTGACTTTAATAATTTTCTGGGCACTCCAAGTCAAGTACTGTGGTTGACCGAATTTCAGATAGAAATCGATGAGCTCTCTGTCAACCTTCGGGTTTGGATGAGGGACATTAGCAGTGACATCAAAGCAGTGAAATGTGAAGGCTTTACGCGTAATGGGCATGTCGAACTGCGAGTCTCTAGAATTTTCACACTCAAAAGATGCAATCGGTTCCAACCAGTAAATAGAAGGAAACTCAATCGCTTGAGTGATGAGTGTGTCTCTGTCCCAATCTGGGAACAGAGACTTTTTAGCTTGAATAGCCTCCTCATCCTCCCGGATTTTCCTTTCTCTGGCCTCTGCCTCACGAGCTATTTTCAAGGTTTCATCAAGCTCTCTGTCCCTTTTCTTGCGTTGAAGAGCTTCAGTAATGGTTTCATCTGATTCTGATTCGCTCTCAACAAGGACTTGTTTACCAGAACCCGAAGCTACATTACCCTCCGGTTCTGTTTTGGACACACCTTCCTCTCCCCCTTGTCTCGGAAGAACAAGCTTCTCCGAGACACCCTTCATTTCACTTAAGATTGTAATTGCACGAAGGAGTTTTGCCTGGCGATGCTGACGAATAGTGAGGGTTAGGAAGGGATCATGGGAGTCAAGAACGCCTGTTAACATATTTTTAACGTCACTAGCGCAACTTTGAAGAACTGCCCGCTGAGTTTGAAGCAAAGATATTTCTTGTTGTGCCTGGGCCAGTTGGATATTCTGTAAGTCAATAGTCGCCTGGTGTTTGATAAGTTCTTCCTTCAGAGTGCTCTCGGCTGCCAGAGAGGCAAAACGTGAATCCAAAGATTTGAGGAATGAAGTGGATTCAGTTTTGAGGTCAGCACGCAGAGCCTCAAATTTGCTGGTTTCTCCCTGAAGGGTAGCTGAAAAAGAGTCTACTGACGCTTGAAATTTGGAAGTATTAGAGTCAGCATGAGCCTTGAGAGAATCAAGAAAGATCTGAGTTGTATGAACAACCTCAGAAACTTCCTTAGTGGCTTTGGAGCATGAGGCCACTGAATTATCTACAGCGTCAGTAGAACGATCCAACGCTTCGGTGTAAGTCTGGATCGCAGACTCTATAAAGGCCTTCAGCACAGCACCCCCATAGGCTTTACTGTCAGCCAGCAAACTATCAAGTTTGGCGTTAATATCCTGAAGCTGCTGACTAGACGCAGGGGTATCTGCATCAGTGTCGGTAGGAATCCGGTAGGGGCTGTAATAGATGGAATCGAAGTCTTCATCATCACCCCCTAAGGTAGCACCGGAGTTGGAAGATGGAGAAGGGGTGGATTGAAGGTTGATGACAGGGGTTTCAACCACAGAAGCAGCCCCCGTATCAGATACGTTGACCGTTACTGGTGGTTGGGTAGTGGTGATGGTGACAGATTCGGTGATAATGGGCTTGGAGATGGAGGATGAAGGTTGAGAAACGGATAATGGAATAGTATGTTCGGTTGTGGTTTGGGGAATTGATGTTGGAACAGAACTTGTGACGTTCTGTTCGGGTGATTGGGTTGGGGTTGGAAATTTTGGGGAAGTAGGAGGAGAAGGTGATTTGGTAATTTGGGGAGATTTAGGTGGGGTGGGTGAGTTAGGAATATGAGGAGAGACTGGTGAGGATGGTTGTTGTGGAGACGAAACGGGTGTAGTTTCGAGTTGAGGAGCAACATCTTCTGTTTCGGATGGTGCATTCGGTTCGAACTTAGAAGAGGGAGATCCTTTGGCTCTTTTAGCCATCTTCTTGATCTTTTTCGATCTGGACTGAGAAGGTGCCTCTACCTCAGATTTGCGTTTGGAGGACCTTCTCTTTTTCTCCTTTTGGGGTGCGGTTTCATTCTTCTCCGCCTTCTCCTTTTTGCTCACTCTCTTGCCCCGGTTAGCAGGCTGATCCAGAGCCTCAAGAGCAGCACGTTGTTCCTCAGAAAGAACCCTAGGAGGCAAGGGGGTCCTTGAGCTGTAGTCCGCCATGATCTTGATGTGTGGCGTGACGCACCTATACATGGACTTAGGGATTAGTCCATAGTGCTGAAACATACTTGGATCTGAGACTATTATTTTCTTGGTGTGGTAAGTGGCAATTGAAGCCGTAAGAACATCCTTCATTACTGGGATGTCGAGAGAAGTAATAGCCCTTCTGGTGATAAGGGTCCAAAACCTGGCGCAAGAAATCTCGGAGTGCCGGGCTGTAGTGTTGAGACTCTGAACCACTTGAGCCCAAATAATAGACCCATAGTCTAGATTAATGCCATTGTAAAGACCGTACAGGATTGTTAGAAATCCTTTGCTTGTGGTGTCGGAACCACCACATCTCTCCGCCAAACCCTTAATCAAAAGGGTAAGCAATCCGTTCCACTGAGATGGAAGACAGGATTTCTTGACTTTGGCAATAGATGTTAGAACATCTGTATACCCCATCTCGTACATCATCGTAAAGATCTGGGCGGTGGTGATGAAGTCCGGTGAGATGACAGAGGAGTCGACGGCAATCCCTAGAAGAGAGCAAAACCGTGTTTTGGATACGGAAGTCTTCTTGTCATGAATAGTAAAGAAAATGCGGTCTTTGTGCCTGTCGTAGCTGGCCGTGGTGTAAACTTGGGAGAGCAGGGACAGAGGGACGGCCTCCACTTGCATAAGTGCTAATAACAATGGGGAATATTTGAGACATTCCACCACGTATAGCATGTATGAGTCATAGAGGAATGGAGACATCTCTATGATCATGTTCTGATTTGGTTTGATTGTGAGTAGAGAAGAAGATGCAGATTGATCGTGAGCGGAAGAAGAAGTCGCCATTGTTGAGTTTTGGAAGAAGATGAATAGTGGTAACTTTTTCAGAGAAGTAATGCTTTGAGAGGTAACTGCCAAAGAACACGATCACGTCTTATTTATACCGTTCTCAGGAGAGAGAAAACCGTGATGATGAAGAAACCAAAATGTCGCCTGAAAAAGCGCGATTGGAAGTTATGGTGTATCCCAGGAATACGTCAGCACACGTGGGTGTGAAATGAATCCTTTGCACGCGCCCAAATCTTTTTCGTACCGTTTGAAATTCCTTGTGCCCTTGTTTGGTTACAACTGAAACTTAGAACCATGTGCCAAACAGCAATTAGAATGTTGGGAAAAAAATTCCGTGCATAAGAGTGTGAAGGACAAAGAAATAAATCTAAAGTGTTTGGAAGTGGGTGTTGTCTAGATAGAAGAAAGAAAGCAGAAGATTCCGGGCAAGAATCGCTTCCTTCAGAGCCAAGAGAGACCTGAAGTGTTTGTGTGGTTTCCCGAGAAATACGATCAGTTGTCTTTAGAGAAACTATGAAAGGCATCTTTTGATGATGGCTAAAGGGTGGCTGAACTCAAACCAAACATTAAGTCTTGACATAAAACTGAGTGTTGGTTGAGTTACTTGTGAGACCGATGTGATCTGTTGAACAGGTAGGTAGGAAGTATTTCGTGATAGGAATGATATAGACAGAAATCTAAAAAAAAAATTAAACTGGACCTTTTTGGGAAGAAATGTCTTAGGACGAGACAATTTCATAAAAGATCACGCATAAAGAAAAAGAGATTTCCAAGTGAAAGCTTGAGTTAATTACTCACCGTCAATTCGTTTTAGGTGTTGGATTTTGGGTTTCACTTAGAACGTGGTAAACGAATCTAAGATCAGAAACGCAGATTTTGTGCAACCATAAGCCTCAGTGGTAAAGACCGAGAGCATCAAGGGTTACTTTGGTGAGCGAATGCAAATGAAGAAGTTGAAGAGATGGTTAAGAGACCGAACGTACCTTCTGCTACTGAAATGGGACAAAGCAGAGCAACTCATGTTTCAGATGAGTAAAAGAAGGTAGCTCTAGACCGAGTTTGAGAATAGCCTGATTGGGAAGAAACGATAGGTATTGATCGAATCATTAAGGCATGCTCGAGGTCATAGAGGCTTGAGACAACATACAGCAGCATGCTTCTAGGGACGTTTAACTAGTCTGACAGTAATAAATTATACCTGGATGAACATTACATGAGGAGATGCTTGTATACACTCGAGCAAAAAGTACACATACTAGAAGTATAAAATGTTTTTGTAATTTTGAAATTTATTAAGAGATAAATAAATACTGAAAAACAAAATATTTTTGTAATTTTGGAATTTTCAAAAAAAAAATAAAAACAGAAAGAGAAAATATTTTTGTTAATTTGGACTTTTCTTAAAAAGAAATAAAAACAGATAAATAAGTTTGTACAAACAAAAGAAGCAGAGATAGACCGAACGAACGGAGTATTTCGATGAGGGTTTCATGATCAGGAAGAACCGAGCGGTCTGTTTGAATGAGCGCCTTTATGTTGCAGAGACAGAGAGGGACCGAGCGGTCTGGTTGGTTCGGTTCTTTTATTTTACCAGAGCAGAGAGTGACCGAGCGGTCTGGTTGGTTCGGTTCCTTTATTTTTACCAGAGCAGAGAGTGACCGAGCGGTCTGGTTGGTTCGGTTCTTTTATTTTACCAGAGCAGAGAGTGACCGAGCGGTCTGGTTGGTTCGGTTCTTTTATTTTACCAGAGCAGAGAGTGATCGAGCGGTCTGGTTGGTTCGGTTCTTTTATTTTACCAGAGCAGAGAGTGACCGAGCGGTCTGGTTGGTTCGGTTCTTTTATTTTACCAGAGCAGAGAGTGACCGAGCGGTCTGGTTGGTTCGGTTCCTTTATTTTAACTAGAGACTTGAGGATTTGGGACCGATTCTGCAATCATCATACCTAAGCCTTGCAATATCTGATTGAATGATGCTTCAGGAAGAGCTTTTGTAAAGACGTCAGCCAGTTGATCAGTGGTTCTTACAAAGTGAACTTCGATGTTTCCATCCTCCACGTGATCTTTGATGAAGTGATACCTCAGTGCTATGTGTTTGGTTTTGGAGTGCTGCACTGGGTTATGATAGATCCTAATTGCACTCTCAGAGTCACAATATAGTGGGATCTTCTTCATATTGAGTCCGTAGTCTCGAAGTTGGCTTTGGATCCAAATCACTTGTGATGTGTAGGATGCAGCTGCAATATATTCCGCTTCGGCAGTAGACAGCGACACGCATGTCTGTTTCTTGGATTGCCAGCTGACTAACTTCCCGTCAAGAAATTGACATCCACCAGTTGTGCTTTTACGGTCGAGTCCACATCCTCCAAGGTCAGCATCAGAATAGGCTTGAACAAAGAAGCCTGAGTTGGATGGATACCACAGACCTAAGGAGGTGGTTCACTTGAGATATCGTAAGATGTTCTTCACTGCAAGCATGTGAGGTTCACGTGGGTTTGCCTGAAATCGAGCACAATAACACACAGAAAACATGATATCAGGCCTGCTAGCAGTTAGATACATTAACGATCCAATCATTTGACGATAGAGCGTGATATCAACAGCTGGTTTGTCTAGAGATGGGGTAAGCTTAGTGCCGAATGCCATTGGGACTTTAACTTTTGAGTCTCCCATCATACCAAACTTTTGCTAGGAGAGTCTTCGTGTAAGCTTCCTGATTAATAAAGATGCCTTCGGGTCCCTGTCTTATGTTTAAACCAAGGAAAAAGTTAATTGGACTCATTGAGCTCATTTCAAACTTAGTCTCCATCAGCTTTCTGAATTCAGCTGTTAAGCTGGGATTCGTGGAGCCAAAGATGATGTCATCGACGTAAATTTGAACTATCATAAGGTGGTTACCTTCCTTTTTACGAAAGAAGGTTGGGTCAACCGAACCTTGTTTGAATTTAGACATCTTTAAAATTTTTGTAAGCGTTTCATACCAGGTTCTCGGAGCTTGTTTAAGACCGTACACAGCTTTATCCAAAATATAGCAATGATTTGGATGCTTTTCGTTCACGAACCTAGGAGGTTGCTCCACGTACACCGTTTCTTCAAGTTCTCCATTGAGAAATGCACACTTGACGTCCATTTAGAAAACCTCAAAGTTCTTGTGGGCAGCATAAGCCAGAAATATTCTAACAGATTCTAGCCGAGCTACTGGAGCGAAAGTCTCTTCATAGTCTATCCCTTCCTCCTGACAATATCCCTTTACAACCAGACGAGCCTTGTTCTGTATAACATTACCTTCCTTGTCCATTTTGTTCCTAAAAACCCATTTGAGACCAACAACCGAAGCATCTGGAGGAGTTGGAATTAGGCTCCAGACTTTGTTCCTTTCAAATTCGTTCAGCTCGTCTTGCATTGCTTGAACCCAATCAGAGTGATCGAGAGCAGTGTTAACTGCCTTTGGTTTAACTTTTGATACGAATAAGTTGAACATGCAAAACTCAACCTTTGAAAATAAGGAAGTCTGTTTTGCCTTCAGTTGTGATCGGGTCAGAACCTTTTCAGATACATCCCCAACTACTTGAGAGACGGGATGATCTCTGGTCCATTTGATAAGAGGAGGGTAATTTGGATCAAAAGTTGGGTCTAGTTCAGCATTAGTTATTTTTTCTAGCTCAGATTGGCTGTCATAACCGAGTGTCACATCATTATGTTCCACCTCAATTGATGCACTTTGAAAGACCTGAGGTTCATGTGATTCTAGTGGTCCTGAGCTTCCTGGTGTTGAGGCCTCTTCGGTTGAAGTTGTGGGATTTTGCTCCCCCTGGACTTGAGTGTTTGGCTCCCCCTCAGCTTGAGCACTTGGCTCCCCCTCGACTTGAGCATTTGGCTCCCCCTCGACTTGGGCGTTTGAGAAAGGAGAGTCATTAGAGGTTGATGTATCTTCATGCATCCTTCTTGCAGCTTCTTCGACAATCTGCTTCATGTGATCAACCTTGTTGTCAGCTGCACCTTCTTCAGAGAGTGAAGCATTCTCCGGTTCGTCGAAGAGGTCCATGAATGTCTCGAATAAGTTAGCGACCGAGACTGTAACTTGGCCATTGAGAGGAAAGATTTCCCCAGTGATATTTTCTTTAGCCTGTAGCTTCTTGACATAGTTGTCGTCAAAGGTCACATAATACGTCTCTTCAATTTTTCTTGAACGCTTGTTTAGGACCCTGTATGCCTTGGATGTGAGCGAGTAACCCAGAAATATTCCTTCGTCGGCTTTGACATCAAACTTGTTGCGGTGTTCTTTAGAGTTGAAGATGAAACACCTTGAGCCGAACACATGGAAAAATTTCACATTTGGCTTCCTGTTGTTCAATATCTCATATGGGGTGAGCACGAACCTTTTGTTGAGATATGACCTGTTCTGTGTAAAACAAGCAGCAGAAATAGCGTCAGCCCAAAAATAAAGAGGTCAAGAAGCGAAACTTAGCATAGTTCGGGCAGCTTCACACAAGGATCGGTTTCGTCTTTCGACTATTCCGTTCTGTTGTGGTGTGTAGGGAGCTGAGAAATTATGACTGATTCCCTTTTCTGCAAGAAACTCTTCAAACTCCCTGTTCTTGAATTCGAGACCATTGTCGCTTCTGATGTTGCGAACAACCTTCTTATGTTGTACTTCAATTTGCTTGATAAACATTTTCAGCTTTTGAGTCGCTTCAGATTTGAGCTTTATAAAGAACACCCATGTAAATCGTGAAAAGTCATCAATGATAACAAGAATATACTTGCTACCACCGATGCTTTCGATAGATGAAGGACCACACAAATCAATATGAATTAATTCGAGTGGTTCAACAACTTTTGTGTTGATTGTAGATGGATGACTTTGACGACTCTGCTTTCCCATTTCGCATGCAGCACACAGATGATCCCTGTCGAACTTGAGTAATGGAAGGCCCCTTACATGACCTCCTGTAACAAGACGGTTGATATTTTTAAAGTTAAGATGAGATAATCTTCGGTGCCACAACCAGCTTTCGTCGGATTGCGCTTTTGACAACAAGCATATAGCTGGGTTTCCTTTGATGGGTTTCATGTTTAAGGGAAAAATTTCACCCTTTCGCTCTGACTTGAAAATCACTTTATTTGACTTTTTCTCTATGATTTCGGAACCTTCATCATCGAATGAGACTTTGAGACCTGTACCTCCAACAAGCTGAGATACACTAATGAGGT
Source organism: Lactuca saligna (assembly GCF_052625555.1). Lineage (NCBI taxonomy): Eukaryota > Viridiplantae > Streptophyta > Magnoliopsida > Asterales > Asteraceae > Lactuca > Lactuca saligna. Next base: position 138,973,582 of record NC_136420.1, read on the forward strand.
TGTGTTGGAGACCTTCCACATAAGCCACCTTCCTTATAGAGAAGTCCCCATTGGTTATCATCCCGTATCCCTTTATGATGCCGAATGAATTGTTTCCAAACTTGACGTTGCCACCATTTGCAAGAGATCTGTATTCCCTAAGCTCCCCTTTCCTCCCTGTCATGTGACGCGAGCAGCCACTATCGATGTACCATTCTTCGTCGAACTGCTCATCACTTATAACCTGCAAAAATCAGACTGATTTAGGAACCCAAAGTTTCTTGGGTCCACGTGAGCTTTGCATGGAAACAGGAGCAATGATAGAGATATCAACAAGATAAGTTCTTTTTACGAGACTTGTTTTATCTTTCCTTTTAATGGTGTAAACTTTTATTTTGTTAAGATTAGTAGAGTTAGATTCGGTCTCTGGTGTGGATTTATTGACCTTCTGCTTCCACTTTTGCTCAGTTGATGAATGAGATTTTTGAGAACAAGAGGAATCAGATTTAGAACGAGATCGAGATGAAACCGAGGGTGAGGAAGAATTAGAAGAATGAGAAGAATTAGACTTTGAAGGAGACTCTAGGTGACCCTTTTGTTTTTGATTATTGGAGGGAACAACCTTAGAGTTTTGTTTTCTTTTGTCTTCAGAATCGAACCTTTGCGTTCGGTTGGAGCTACCTTTGGAACCGAACCTTTGGTTCTGGTTGAAATCCTTGTCAGAACCGAGCCTCTGGTTTCGGTTAATTTCTTCTTGTGAACCGAACCTTGGCTTTTGGTTTTTGTGACTTTCAAGCTTTCCTACAGGAATGTTTTCATACTTTAGATTCTTGTCTTGATGAGTGAAATATGCATTCTGGGAACGCCAGAATTGTTTCCTTTCAGAAAGGTTCTTCCTGTATCTATTGTTCCTTTCTATCTTCCTATTCCTCATCTGAGAAGGTTGATGATGAACATTTGCTTTCGTTTTTGTTGACTCCTTGGCCGGTTCCTTTTGAACTGCAGTAGTTTTACTTTGAGCCGAAGGAGCCGAGAGAATGTATGCTTTTGCCGAGTGATCACTCTTCTGAGGAATATTTTTTGTACCACTGGTGCTCGGCTCATCGAAGTTGTTCGGTTTATTCAAGGGCTCAAGTATGTATCTTCCTTTGCTCTTCCAGGAAGTTCTTTCAGATAAACCAATGGTTTCGTCTGCATTATCAATTGGAGCTTCCCAGAAGTATTCATCACAGCCATCAGCATTGTCTTCGTTTGCAATGGCTACAAGTTCAGCTGTTTGATGTCCGGTTACTCCTGTCACCTTGTAAACTTGATTTGGAGTGGTCCTTACCTTCTGATACACAACTGCTTTCTCAACTAATTTTGGGGACTTTTGATGGGACAACCGAGCGAACTCCACTGAATTTTCAGAAATTAGATTCTTGTGATTTTCTGGCTCGATTTTAATAAATTCTGAGCAGTCAACCGTGTCCTCTACAGAAATTTCACTCATGTTATCGTCCTCGTTAAGCTCAGATGCATTTTCAACATCAATTTTGTTTTCTGAGCTTACTTTGGCGTTTAAAGAGTCAAATTTTTGCATGGTTTCGGTTCTCAGTTTAAGTTTGTCATTTTCATCCAAAAGATTTTTAAGCATGTCTTTGTGGTCTTTGGATTTAATGAAGGATTCAATTTTGTCCAGTCCATACATGTAGGTGGGATTGATATCACCAGACGATATCACACTCTCACAATTATAAGCTTCAGCATCGATTTCATCTTCCTTAAACTCTAGGAAGGGAAAAATCATGCGGTGAATCCTTTGGCCTATTTCACAATCTAAGTGAAGCTGAGTAATATTAGAGTACAAACGTTTAGCAATTAAACAAAAAACATTTCGTTGTTTTAACAATTTCAAATTGTCTCTTTGCAAATAAATGTTTTCATCTTTAACTTTCACTAATTCCGACTCCTTTAACTCTATCCACATTCTCCGCTCCTCACTCTTCAATGCTGCCCTGCTCAATTGATCAGTTAGGTTAGAATTTGTTACCCGAGTTTGAGTTAAGCTACTATCTAGATGAGATATTCTTGTATTGACATTTTTTAGTTCTTTCTCATAAGAGGATGATGGTACTTTGCATGAAATAAAAACAGATTGTACCTTCTTTATCAGTTCATCAAGCTCATTGAACTGCTGGTTGAGCGGTTTGGCTGTAAAGCACATGTCCTCCTTCGCTTTCTGTCCATCACAGCCTCCATCGGTGTTGTATCCCCTCATTTGAGATACGTCAGAAACCATGAGGCATTTTCCACCACTGCTGTCTTTCTTAGACACGAACGCCTTTCCATGAGTAGGCTGCCTCACTTCCTCGTCTTCTGAGTCGGTGGACCAAACTTCCGTGCTACCGAACTCATCACCTAGAACAGAACCCTGCACAATAAGAGCATTAATAGGCGGGTTAGCAGCAGACTTCTTCTTTCTCAACTCATCCAATCTTTTCTGCAACACAGCTTCCTCGTCGTTCCCATCATCTTTTTCAGCCATTTTCTTGAGGACACAGTCCTTAGCATAATGATTTTTCCCACCACAATAGAAACAGCTCACTCCAGAGTCGCCGTCAACCTTCGGTTCCTTCTTGTGCTCCTCAGCTTTCGGTTCATTAACCACCTTTTCAGAGCTCTAACTCCCCTGCCAGTTTCGGTTTTTGTTGCTGGGAAATTTCTTCTTTATGAACCTTTTGGGATTGGATACCATCAAGGCATAATCTTCTGATGTGAGATCATATTCTTCCAGGCTGAGGTCTTCATCCTCCATAACAGCTTTACTTTTTGACAAGAGAGCCAACGAACCGAGACCGGAAACGACATTCTTTTCTTGCACCACGTTTTTCTCTTGAGACTTGAGAATTCCCACCAGTTTCGCCAAAGAGTATGATTTAAATTGCTCATGGGCTTTAACCATGGAAACAACTGCTCTCCATTCAGACCTCAGACCATTCAGGAATGTAACCTTCTGTTCGATGAGCTTCCTTTCAATATCGTGTTTAATCATCTTGCTGAGAAGATGATTGAAGCGATCGAACGTCTGGGTCACAGATTCTTCAGCCCCTTGTCTGAATTCTCCAAACTCAGATAGAAGCAGAGTTTGAATAGAATGTTCAAGATCTTCGTCTGTAGAATACAGTTCGCGAAGTCTATCCCAAACATCCTTTGCCGTCGTGCACGAGCTAACCAATCTGAATGTATCGGACTGAAGGGCGAACCGGATCAATCTTAATGCCTTGATATTTCATTGGAACTTATCCTTTTCATCTTGTGCAATATCTTTCACGTCCTTGAGCAGATCATTGTACTCTTTTTGAGTCTTGATGATTCTGGACGTTGCAGAATGAGAAAACGGTCCGTTGGTGATGGCTTCCCAAATCAAATACCCATTTTCCTCCGATCCGATAACATAGTCTTCGAAATGATGTGCCCATACTTCATAATCGTGGGTATATAAGATCGGAATCTTTGTCGTCGAACCAATGCTGTTGGAAATATTAATAACATTTGATTGTGTCGCGTCCATTATGATCGTAAAAACCTGTTCAAAGATCAGACTTGTAATAAAGCAGATTAGGGCAAAGTAATAAATATCGAGATACGTCAATAAAGAGATGACGGCTCAATAAATATTAATGATTGCGGAAAAACCCTAATGGAAATCTTTTTCACAGAAAAGATGTGTATCAATTACACAGCCTCCTGCTCTGATACCAATTGATGAGATTAAACTTTCTTTTAATCTATGAAGATCGATTAGATCTTGAACAAGTATGTAAATAATGACGATATGAACACAATAAAAGAACAGAACAAGATTGAATCAAACGTGTTGAATGATTAAAACAAAATCCTCAGAAGAGCTCGATTAAGAACATCAACTGTAGAGGATTGGAAGGTTACAAGAACGATCAAAGAAACCTTTTGTCGTCTGGAAAAATCGTATTCTCAGATCTCTAAAACCTTAACCTAATATGCATGCAAGCATTAGCTTATATACAAAGCATAAAAGACTCACGGTTGGACAGGCCCAAACCGGAATATAAATAAAAGCATAAACAGATGAGCCCAAAAGACGCAATCTTCAAAGCCCAACATATATATATATATATATATATATATATATATATATATATATATATATGTATGTATGTATAACACTTGTAACACTTTGTTTTCAGACAATGTAAATATTTCTATGTAATGTAATGGTTGTGTTTACTACGCTTACTATGTACATTGGTTGCGATACTACATGACGTCCTCCGCCCTGGAACGTTTCCGCCATCGGTTTTGGGGTGTGACAGATTGGTATCAGAGCCCTTGTTTATAGTGAACTTGTATACAAAACCATACATGGTATAAGACTATAAACACTAAGGGGCCGAAATGCTCTGAACTAAAAGTATATTTTAAAATATAAGTATTTTAAAAAGTATACAAGTATACCTAACCATCGTAATCTGTAACTACGAGTAGAAAAAACCATAAGTAATTGGGTGTTGTATGTTGTGGTTAAACCTGGGCAGTTATGTAGTTGTGTCTAGGGTCAATATAGCCTGATCAACTATATTCATTCGAGACACGGCCAACATGTGCTTGGGAGTGACTGTGGTATGTAGCATGCTAAAGTTACCTAATATCCAAACAATGAATCATTCGCAATGAAACATAAAATACTATGGGAGTATTTTAACCAAAGCCGATTACATTGTAGAAATTCATTCCGAGTATTGCTACTCATTCCTTCCATAGCGATAGTTTATCTGCTTTGATAACCCTTTCCTGTTTTATCGCTTATTAGAACTTTATGTCTATCAAAAAGAGATATCTCTTGTTCCATATCTCTTTATTCAAATTAGAGGACTTATGATCCTCTCTTTCATGGCTATTATAGATCAAGATGCCTCCAAGGAAAAGACCCAGCTCAAAGAACAACAATCCTCCTCCGCCACCACCTCCCCCTCCATTTGATCCCGTCATGTTTCAAGCAGCTGTTAATGCTGTTGTGGCTGCTACCATATCACAAATGAACCTCGGTGGTTCAGGTGGGCCAAGAGGTGGTACTCAGCCCCAAAACTAGGAAGGTAACTAAGGACACCGGAAGGAGTGTTCCTACAAGGAATTTATGAACGTGAAACCCACGTCCTTCGATGGCACAGGAGTTTTCATTGCCCTAACTCGGTGGTTAGAGAAAATCGAATCTATCTTTGAAATATGTGCCTGTTTAGAATACGACAAGGTGAAATTCGCCGCCTGCACATTCACCGATAAAGATCTGACTTGGTGGAACGGCCGAGTCAAATCCTTAACCCTACATGTAGCCAATGCTATAGGTTGGGAAGTCATGAAGGAACTTCTGCTTGCGGAGTACTGCCCTCGGGGCGAAATGCAGAAGCTGGAGCATGAACTCTGGAACCTGAATACAAAAGGTTCTGATATCGCCGCTTACACTTCCAGATTCGATGATTTGGCGCTACTTTGTCCTGGTATGGTTACCTCGGAAAGTAAAAAGATTGAGAGGTTCGTCTGGGGGTTGACCCAACCAACCAAGGGAAATGTCTTGGCTGCAAAGCCAGACACCTACGATAGCGCTAAATGCCTAGCGCAAACCCTGATCGACCATAGTGATGACCTAGAGGAAGCAGCTACTACTCATGAACCGACATAGAGAAGTGGTAAGAAAAGAAAATTTTGGAAGAAAAAGAAGAGTCAGTCTTCACAGTAGTCCTCGAAAAAACAGCAAACAGTGGCAGTCCATGTAGCTACTACCCCTGCTGCTGTTTCTGTCGTCGGTTCCTCAACTCAAGCACCTACCACTGGATATGATGGTATTCTCCCATGGTGCAACAGGTGCAGTTACCACCATCGTATCCCTGGCCCATGTCGTGAAAATTTTTGTAAAAACTGTGGCCAGGAGGGTCACCTTGCGCGAAGCTGCAGAACACCAACCCAATCAACCAATCAAGCTTTCGGAGCGGGTATAAGTCAGGCCTGCTACGGATGTGGTGAAGTCAGACATTACAAGAGAAACTACCCCAAGGCAGCAGAAACTGACAACACTGGAAGAGTCCAAACTATGGGGAAAGATGAGGCAGCTGCCGATCCCACCGTTGCCACAGGTATGTTTCTCCTCGACAACCCTTATACTTGCAATCCTTTTCGATTATAGTGCTGAAAAAAATCTGTTAGCCATTCATTCAAACAACTTTTAATCATAGTCCTCAACTAGTAACCGAAACGTTTACCGTAGAGATGGCTAACGGTGAGAAAGAGAACATTACCGATATATTCATAGGTTACACCCTTACCCTGAACGATCATTCTTTTCCCATTGACCTAATGATAGTTTCCATAAAGAGTTGTGATGTTATCATTAGCATGGATTGGTTGAATCCCAATCATGATGATATCCTTTTGTTATGAAAAATCCATCCGTCCCAATCTCCCCTCTGATCAGACTCTTAGGATCTACAGCGATAAACTTAGTTTCAGCCTTCACATCGTTTCGTGTATCAAAGCTCAAAGGCTTTCCTGAAAGGAGTGCCATGAATTCCTAACCTATGTAATCAACGAGAAACAGGAAGTTAAAGACCTCGAGAGCATCCCCAAAGTTTGCAATTTTCATGATGTCTTTTCCAAAGAGCTCCTGGGAATTCCTCCCGAACATCAAGTCGAGTTTCGCGTCGACCTAATTCCTGGAGCAAATCATGTAGCCAAATCTTCCTATCGCTTAGCTCCAGCAGAAATGCAGGAGTTATCCAGTCAGCTCAATGATCTGCTCGACAAGGGGTTCATCAGACCGAATTCCTCACCCTGGGGAGCCCCGGTACTGTTTGTAAAGAAGAAAGATGGATCCTTCCGGATGTGTATTGACTACCGCGAGTTGAACAAATAAACCGTCAAAAACTAATATCCTCTTCCTCCAATTATATGACCTTTTCGATCAACTTCAGGGAGCCAGTTACATCTCGAAGATAGACCATAGATCAAGGTACCGTCAGCTTCAAATTCTTGAGAATGATGTTTCCAAGATAGCATTCAGAAGTCGATATGGTCACTACGAGATCGCAGTGATGCCCTTCAGTCTAACCACTTTCCTTGGTCACGTGGTAAGCGAAGAAGATATACACGTGGACCCGTCCAAAATCCAGACGATAGAGAATGAGTCGGTATTGCAGACACCCACATAAATTCATTAATTCTTGGGTCTCGCTAGCTACTATCGCAGATTCATCCAAAATCCATCCAGAATCTCCTAACCCTTAACCACTTTGACACAGAAAGCTGTACCTTTTCTTTTGTTGGAGATTGTGTCATGTTGAAGGCCTTACCCTGAAAAGGAATGATACGCTTTCGAAAGCGTGTAAAACTTAACCTGAGGTACATAGGACCTTTTGAAATCCTCGTTAGGATCGATCTCGTAACCTACAAACTCCGACTACCTTCAGAACTTAGCAACATTCACCCTGTCTTCCACGTCTCTATTCTTGAGAAGTGCCTATCTGATGAAACCCTAGTAATCCCTTTGATGAGACCGAAATCAATGAAAGTCTGAACCTCATGGAAGAACCAATCGAAATCATAGATCAAGAGATTAAACGTACGAATCAAAGCCGTATCCCGATAAGTGAAGGTTCGCTGGAATGTCATGCGAGGACCCGAGTTCACTTGGGAGCACGAATACTCAACAAAACGGAAATAACCACGTCTCTTTCAAAACCCATGATTTTGCCTTAATTCTAAATTTCGGGATGAAATTCCCTCTAACGGGGGGATAATGTGACAACCCGTAAATTATTCTGTCGCTGTAACCCGTTCTCATCAGTAAAACCCGCTTGTCTTTCATTTTTTCCATTAACATTTTGGATTAGGTCATTTAATTTAAGACTATTATAATGACCTCATGAGTGTTCAAATCCATTAGTAATGCGTGAAAACACCCCAAATTATAAATTGGAAATTTTTTAGTTTTATTTTGTCGGGTTACAAACAACTAAATCGGGTACGACCAAAAGCCTCGTTTAACTTCAGTATTGGGTAGAATTCCACCGAGCCACAAACCTGAACCATATATAAAGTTAAGTGGGCTTCATTTGAAGCTTTTCCACTCTCTCTCACTACTCTCTCTCTCTCTCTAAAAACTCAAAGTTTGATCCAAAATCACCTCTTTCAAGCCCCAAATTGGTATGTAATCCTTCCTAACTCATAGTATAACATATTTAGCTTTCAAATTCGTGTTTAATTCATGAAATAGGACCAAGAACATGAGTTTACGGCCCTGGAATAGCCCTAGGCCGCAAACTCACATAAATGGGGTTTCTGAGCCCCAAAACCCTTCCAAACCACATTTGGAGCTTAGATATGACTTAGGGGCTTACAATACTGGACTTAAAACACCAAAACCTTATCATTTGAGGGGTAAACAAGAGTTTATGGCCCAAGAACATGATTGGAATGTAAACACTATTTCATAGGCCGTAAACGCCTTTTACGGTGTTAAAATGCCACTTAAACACCTCCTAAGCCTTGGAATAAAGTCTAGAACCATCCAACAATGTGTTAGGGACCTTAAAAATGCAAGAAATCATCCCCTTAGGAGTTCACGGCCATAAAACCCCAAGGAATGGTTCCTGGGCCGTAAACTCCTATAAGGTGGTCAAATGGTGACCTAACTTCCTTCCATGGCTTGTACTTTGGACTAGAAACACTTGTGATTGACTTAGGACCACCAAAACACAATAAGAATGGGTACATAATAGTTTACGGATGTAAACTCCTAGTTTACTACCGTAAACTCCTTAAATGGTCCAAAGGTTGATCAAGCTCCCTTCCAATGCCTTAAAACCAAGCCTAGCATTACACCATAAGAGTTTTAAGACCATTAAGCATCCAAGAACACCCCCACCATGAGTTTATGGCCGTAAACTCATGGGGACATGGTCTTAGGGTCGTAATCTCCATATGGAGTTTACTCTTGAAGAGCAAACTCTATATTCAAGCCATACACCCCCTTAGACGCTACCCGGGTCACTCCTAACACTTGAAATAAAGTGTTTTCGCGCATCGAAGGGTACTCTATCATCTAATTAGTAGTTCAAAATCTATATAGATACAATTATGTATCTCTTCTTATTACATAGGAAGCTCGCACGTGTTCAAGCCCCGAACTGACACTTAGCATCCTAGCCGACACATTTCTCGACCGGTGAGTTCATAGCCCTACACTTTTTCCGTGTTTTCAATGTCTTTAGGGGGGAATACAAGCAAAAGTACAAGGAAATCTTGTACTCAAACTTATTATTTCAATTCAAATGTTCATATTATGTATGCTTTTAATACCGAAAACCGTATTAACCAACAGTTTGACTGGCAGAGTTAGCTTTCAAACTAATTGTAGATTTCTTTATAAAATGTTATAATCTATGTTACATTGTATAATTTACGAAGGATTCATGCTAATCATAAATTAGGATTATTACTAATAAAATACGCCTCTGGACTGTACCGGAATTTCGAAAGTACATCTAGTGCACGCCTTTGGATGACACGAAAGTTTCGGAAATAATTTGAAAGTACGCCTTTGGATATCGACAGAGCTTCGAAAATACGTCTCAAACACGCCTTGGGATGTCACCAGAACTTCGAATATACAACTAGTGTACTTTTCTGAGTGTCTCCAAAGATTTGAAATTTCGGATAAGTATAGTTGATATTCGACATTCGTGTATAGGATAACCAGACTTTCAGAATACTTATCTAATACTACAAGTATGATAGATACTAGTACATTGCATTTCGAACCAAGAACTAACCATGACTGTTAGGAAAATAAGGTTTTTTCCTGGGATAACATAACTGTTCTTAATCAAACTGTGTAACAAATGGATAACCAAACTTACATATAAGAAAATATGGGATATTCTTGGATAATGACTTTTTTCAGAAAACCAAAGGAAACTTGTTCTTTTATGAAAACAAACTGCTTATGAACTCACCAGCTTTATGTTGATTTTCAAGCTGCTTGTATTCTTAGGTTCACGTTAGAAAGGTACCCCACAATCTTTTGGAGAAGACGGAGCGTAAAGAAGACTCATCTTAACTCTTGTTCATAAGATATATATGTATAACACTTGTAACACTTTGTTTTTAGACAATGTAAATATATCTATGTAATGTAATGGTTGTGTTTACCACACTTACTATGTACATTTGTTGTGATACAACATGACGTCCTTTTCCCCGTAACGTTTCCGCCATCGGTTTCGGGGTGTGACATGTGATGAAGATTATACGTCATTTGGAAGCCCATGGTACTCTTGCCCGTGGATGCAATTATGCTTTTATCACATTAGTTGCAAAGACGAATGACCCAACTTTGGTATGCGATTGCCATCCCATCAGTCTAATAGGAGCTCTTTATAAGATAATAGCAAAAGTCCTTACCACCAGAATGAAATTTGTAATAAGAGGAGTGATCAGTGAATCACAATTAGCATACGTTGAAGGAAGGAATATCTTGGATGCTCCATTAATCATCAACGAAGTCTGCTCATGGGCCAGGAAGACAAATAAGGAATTATTGTAATTTAAAGTAGACTTCGACAAAGCATTTGACTCTATAAAGTGGGGGTTTCTATACTCGGTTCTCATGAAAATGGGCTTCGGGATAAAGTAGAGGTCATGGATTTAGGGTTGCTTATCTTCCTCTAAGGATTTGGTTATTATTAATGGTTCCCCGACGGAAGAATTTGACATCAACAAGTGTGTCTGACAAGGCGACCCACTTAGTCCTTTCATTTTCATCGTTCCTATGGAGGGACTAAATGTTGCTATGAGAGTGTCATGTAACGAAGGTATGTTTCGTGGTGTAAAGAGAGGAAATGGTGAGCCTTTGATCTCACACTTGTTTTACATCGATGACACAATATTTGTAGGTGAATGGTCACAAAAAAAACTCAAAAATTTAGCCAAAATTTTAAGGTGCTTTTACATAACCTCGAGACTGAAAGTGAACTTTCATAAATCCAAGGTTGTCGGTATCGGGGTCTTGCAAAATATAACAAGGGACAGGGCTGATCTCTTGGGCTGCGAGGCTGCAACTCTTCGATTCAACTATCTCGGTGTTTCGGTTGGAGCAAACATGAACCATATAAAAAATTGGCAGCCTATTTTGGACAAATTTAATTCCAAACTCTCCAGTTGGAAACCTAGAACATTGTTGTTCGGTGGAAGACTCACACTCATCAATTCAATATTGGGAAACGTTCCCACATATTATATCTGCCTTTCCAAAGCTCCATGTGGACTGATTAATTCTCTAGAGAAAATCAGAAGCCAATTTCTATGGGGTAGTAATACTAATAAGAAGAAAATAAAATTGGTACAATGGGACAAAGTGATAGCACCCAAAAAAGGGTCGGTTCGACATAGGACCACTACAAGCACTTAATCTCGCTTTAATGGTGAAATGGCGGTGGAGAAATAGCTTGGATAACACTTCACTTTGGTCCTAAGTTATCACTAGTATCCATAATCAGAGTGGTTAACCTGCAGATCACTTGTCTAAAAAGATAACTGTGGGTGTATGGAACAATATAGTAGGGGCAAAATTGGATATTGAAAAGAAAGGGGTCCCATTTAACATTATTATTCAGAAAGTCAGTAAGCTTGGTGACTGACACATTATTCTGGCAAGAAGAATGGATTCATGAGGGAAAACTTAAGGACCGATTTCAAGGTTTGTACTCGATTGAAAGCAAAAAAAGATGTAAAGTGGCTGAAAGAATTCAACTTAGAGGGTTCCATTGGAATTGGGATTATGATGTTGCAGGTGTTGGTCTGTCACTCAAATTTGCTCAACTCATGGTAGTGGTGGTTTTATTCATACCAATGGCGGCAAGTGATAGCTGGAGGTGTGGGTTAGACTCTAGTGGAATATTCACATCTTGGGCTAGCATGCAAAAATGGTTGGCAGCAATATGAGTTTTCCCTCTAATCGTATCGAATGGATTAAAGAATCTCAACTGAAAGTTCTAACATTCATGCGGAGAGCAAAAATGGGCAAAATCCCCTCATTTTTAGCTCTGAATCAGTGGGGAGTCATCATTAACTCCCTTACTTGTGGTCAATGTAATAGGGTTGTCGAATGTGCTGATCATATCACTAGTACAAAAATGACCTACGGTCACATTTTTCAAAAAGCAAGATATGGCACTTTTTATTAAAAGAATGGCCAAATGTCACTAAAAAATCTAGTGACTGCTTTTGGATACAGTTAAATTAGTTTTGTATCCATTGTACAATTAATCAAAACTTTAACCACACTTAATTATACCAAACGTGACAATTATTAGCCACACTCGAACATTGTGACCATATATCGCCATCACCTATGAATATTGATTAGCATTATGCTGCATTTATTATATGAGACAATAGATAAATATATGGTGACATGGGACAATTTTATATGTTTTTATATCATGGTGGCCTTTTAGACATATGAACTTCAATGTAGCTAAACGGTGATGCATATGGTCACATTAAATATTTGTGTGTCAAGTAAGAAAACAAGTTACTTTTAGTGGTATATGGTTATGTCGCTTTTATTATGTGCGTCAAAATATGATGAATTGGATTTAAAAACAAATATTCTGAGTGTAAGTATCATTTGGTTATAGTTACAATTATTATGTGTGTCTATAAGTAAATCTAGGTACAGAAGACATCTAATTGATCAGTTTTGAGCACTACATCATTCCTATGGTGTATATGCAAAGCCTAAAGCCTTGGATCTAGTTTATGTAATGAACATGCAATAATCATCAAAAACCATAAACCCTAGATCTAGCATACAATAAACAATTTTACATATGAATTAGGATTTAGATCTTACCTTTGATTGTTATGTAGCAATAACAATCTATTCCTTCTTGTAATTGACTTCTGAAATCTTAGTGTCACAAGTGTAACACCTCTAATGGATCACAAACACCAAGAGCAAGAGGATGACTTAGGATAGGAGAAGGAGGCACCAAAAACGTCCAAGAAACTCCAAGGAATGCTTAGCCACGTTTTTGGGTGCCCTAGGGGTCTTTATATAGTGAGGCAATTAGGGTTTTGAACTAAGAAACCCTAATCTGACTGCTTAGGCCCTAAGCAACCCATGAATTCCCCCTTTAGTGGCCTTGGACGAATTCTCATGGGTTTCTTCATAGATTTCATCCACTCCAACCTCTATGGAGTCCATTAGCCCAATATCCAACTATCACACAATTAACAGTTCTAGCCCCCTTTATTTAATTAATGTCTTTTAGCCACAAAATTAATTCTTATTAAATCTTGACTAATATTAATTAAACAATATTATTTCTCTTTTAATATATTATTCATATAATATATTAATAAATCATAAGTAATCTCTTTCTCCGTAAATCATCCTATCAAGTTGCTTTGGTGAAGGCAACCCAAAAGGATCATGCTCACAATCGGGTCAAGTACATACCAAAACAGTTATAGACTTAGACACTAATCTAGCAGTCTCCCACTTGGATAAGTCTAACAACTATTATGCGTATGACTTCAAACCTGATCAGCAATCGTAGCTTTCAAAAATCGCTGTCGAACTCTGATCTTATCAGTAACGTGTCCTTTAGATAAGGGATCATATATTCCTCCATTCTAGATATCATATGAACTAAGACATGGATTTTAATCATACTCTATATTCATATGTTGTTTCCCGACTTCCGATTTATGACGACTGACAATAGACTACAATTGAACACATTAACTTAGTCTCAACTTGGCCAAGTGCTTAGGGATGTCATCACTGAATCATCGAGGGGCCCACATATATCTCTTTTATCCCACTTTGGGTAAAAGGAACAGATAAACTTTTACTCAATGCTCGCTTGTACCTACTAATGAAGTCACACACGACAATATGTTTTATAACACCAAGTTACGGGTGCGTTTACATATTATCAATGTGCAACCAACTTTCAGAATACAACTCACAAATCTCGGTTTCAAGAATATAAGATATTATCGTGTCATCAATCACTCGTTATAAAATCCATGAAGTGATTCAAGTGAGTGCGGGTTTAATCCAATACTCTAATCTTATAGCAACACTCATGAACTCTGCAACAAACTTGTGCTATGTCTAAACACTTTAGGCAATCTATAGACGGATTCATGATAGTCTACTTTCATACATACTCCCAAAGTATGAGTGACTGTGGAATGTTCGAATAATCATATTATTCAGGAAGTCAAAACATGCAAGGTGAAACACAAGAATAATACTAATATTATATGGCCTCAAACCTTTGAGTGTAAATAAAACACTTTTATTTAATCACCATATTTATTACTTATTATTTGTTGTTTTGGGTAATCAACTTATTACTTGAATTATAACACCAGATGTGCCATGCACCAAGCATGCACACCCTGTTTACCTATGGTCTATAGTTTGTGAAATAGATCAATTGAAAATTTTCCAATGATGCTCATTTCACAATCCCTAATCCTTATCATTAGTGTAAAAACACAAAATCCTCATCACTACTAGAATATGTTAGATTCTAACATTTTATGCAATGATCCTTTTGTAATCTTATTGCACAAAAGTGACAAAGACTTTGCCAATGAAATTACAAAGTTTTGTATTGGAGATTGCTATAAGGCAATTCTATAAATATGAAATCTCACATTCAAAGTACATTCCTTTGAACATCCATCTTGAGTAAAAGTTTCTAATCAAGACATAAATTCTGAACATCCAACTCCCAATATGGAAACATTTCCATATTTTCCATACGACAACTCATTATTAATAGAATCATATCTAATCACAATAATGTCATTATGGTCCATTCATTACTATACTTCTAACTGCTCACAAGCGACCAATCCTTAGTGAACCTTAGATTGTCGTTGACAGTTGTTCAATTATTTTAGTCAAGTCGGTTCTAGTTTCCTTTCTCTCTTAATGCCATAGGTATTTGGAAAAAATTTAGAACGATCGAATATTACAACATATGCAATCAATCCTATACCCGAAGTGTATGGAACATGATTCGCGGTGAAAAACATTATACTTTACCAGCTCCTTGCTATTATATTGCCATATATAGAATTCATTTATGTTGAATCGTTTCAACATAACATCCATATATGTCCTTTGACTAAACTCAATTAAAATCTCTTGATCTAATCTTTTAGATTTTGAAACGAAATATAATATTCTCTCCCTTAATTATATCAAAGCAACTATTCAACCTTTGCAACTTTGTTTTCTAGAATTAATATTACTAACTTGCAACACTTAAAAAATAATAATCATGCTCCCACTAACATGATAATTATATCTATACCAGCATAACATTTATGCACCCACTAGCTTTGACACGTATTCAGAAAACACTTGGACTTCTAGAAAGCAATACTTATCGAATTCTAAAGTTCTTATTTATAATATGTTATGATTTAATAAGCCTTTATCTAAGCTTCTCAAACCAATACACCTTTCCTTAGATAGCTTATATGTGTGTAAACAATTTCAACACTTATAGCAATAAGTCTTAAATGTTTAAACTAATTGCCAAATCTCACATTTCGAACTATGAAGAAGGATGTCGTAATCATATTCAAATTTGAGAATACAATTTACAAAACAACTAAATCCTTAAAATCTTCCTAGTGAAAGCGTTTCCTCACAATCATTTTCATGAAGGAGAGAAACCTTATGACACTTAGATTTTATGGTGTATGTGTTCCTATCCATGTGAATTTGTCATAACCATAATCATAAGATAATGTTTGTGACAAATCCAAACTCTTATGGACTGAACTTGTTCGTTCTTAATTTCTTGCCATGAAGAGCCCTACCATTTCTTCCAAGTTATTTAGCAGCTCAGCTATACTAGTCAACGTACTTCCATTGAACAAGGTGCTTGCCCTTATGCAGTCAATTGAGAACTCGTAGAGCTCATATGCATAAGTAACTTTACTGGAATGGCATGGAAATAAAATTTTTGTCAACACGATAGGTTACAAACCTCAAGTCATGTGCTAGTGTATAATGTTTTTACTCTTGATTAGTTCTTGAACCTTTTCAAGATCATTTAGACTCCCACTGACCTCTTGACATATAAGATTCTCTCGTCAAGAAACATTTCATGATAAATATTCAAGCGTTAGTGAGGATTCTTATCAAGAAAGACAACTACACAGAATTGGTCTTAGTCAGTCTTTATCTTATCCAAGACATCACAAATGTGACAACCCGAAATTTCCATTTGTACGAACATTATCTATTCAATAGAAGCTAGTACAGTTTCAGTGATTCTCAGACTTGTCCGAACAAGTTTGTGTACATTAGGGTTTACGTTTCTGGATATATCAGGAGAGTGGATGCTCCTGTATTTGTGAAACTTGAACATTCCATGTTTCATAATGTTATAGTCCAACTTCCGTAATAAAAATATTTTTTGTCAAAATATTTCAGGACTATAAATAGATTTTTGAATTTAATTAATTCATTATTCACAATTCCAACTAGAGAAAAGCCATTTCTCTCTGACGGATCTTCGGGTTTTCATACCGGATTGTGAGTCTACTTTTCTAAATGTGTTTTAATGTTTGTTATATGCTTTATAACATTGTTTACATGTCTAAAATACAAAATCCGGGAGCTTACGGCCCAAGAACGTTCTTGGGGTGTAAACTCCAAAACGAAGCCTAAAGGCTTCCTAGTCCCGATTCCTTGTTAGACAACTAGTTAAGGACTTAATGTATAAACATTTGAGGCTAGAAATCAATCAAGAAACCCTAGTTATAGGAGTTTACGGCCAAGGATATCTCTTGGGCCGTAAACCCCTTTTTAAGGGCTATAAGTGCCCTAAATCACCCCTAAGGCTTAAAGACTCTTACCCTCTAAAGCTTGTAGCTAATTTGGACACCAAAACACTACAAAATCATAGGGTTTTAGGAGTTTACGGCCAAGGATATGTTCTTGGGCCATAAACCCCTTTTTCAAGGGCAAAGTGTGCCCTAAACACCCTTAAAGCCTTAAGACAATTAACCTTGTATACTTGCAACTTGAATGAGGAGAAAATGACATCAAAATCACCCCTTAAAGGGAGTTTACGGCCAAGGAACATCTCTTGGGCCGTAAACTCCAAGTAAAGGCACAAAAGTGTGCCTAATGTCCCCTTTAGCCTTAAGCAAAAACATAGAAGTTATCCTACATGTGCAAGTGCCTTAAATGAATTAAAACCAACACCCCATAGGAGTTTACGGCCGTAAACTCTAGGGGATATGGTCCTTTGGCCGTAAACTCCCCAAAGGAGCATTCCATGGCCTTAAACTACTTCAAGGATTATTCCAACAAGGCTAGGCTTATTCTAGGATTAATATAGCACTTCAAAACACCCAAAACCACCAAGTGTGGAGTTCACGGCCGTAAACTCAAAGAGTTTATGACTGTAAACTCCAAAGGTGGGGTTTGTTGGGTGGTGAACTCATATACAAGGTCATTGGTGCATTAAACCCCTTTTGCCTTGTCCCGTATCAACGTAGATGCAACCATTAGGACCTATAACACTTATATAAAGTGTTTACATGTTCCTAAGTGTCTCAACTTATTTTGTTAAGTTATTATTTGGCTAATTAGTTATATATATGCTCATTATATGATAACTAGGCTCGTGCTTGTGAACAAGTCTCCGTTTGCCACCTAGCATAGTACTCGATACATCAATCCAATCTACTCACCACAAGTGAGTTCATACCCCTTTAATCAACCTTTGAAATACTTTTAAATGTTTTAAATACTTTATGGGGGGGGATATAAGTTAAACACTTACATTTATTACATCAATCACATGTGATTACATTAATCACATGTGATTAATAACTAGAAAACCAATGATTTTATCACTGTTCAAACTGTTTATCAAACTGTTTCACTTCAAAATGTTTTACAAACTCTTTTTACTTATCAAATGCTTTTATTAAACTTTGTTTTACTTCTTATAAATTGCATGCCCATATATGTATAGATATATAAGTAATGTTTAAAGGGCTTAGGAAGGTCATCCGCCCTATTTCCTTTTCGCGCACTGAGATGTGGTCTGGTGGGATTTCGGGTGACCATCCGAGGGTCATTTCAATATTAGTTATATATCATATATACATATATAGACATAAAAGTACTTCCATATTCATACTTAACAGTACATCAGTAGCTAGTTACCATCGGGGTAATACATAACATATACAATTATACTAGAAACAATACATATACAACTATACTAGAAACAATACATATACAACTATACTAGAAACAATACATATACAACTATGCTAGAAACAATACATATACAACTATACTAGAAACGAAACATATACAACTATGCTAGAAACAGTACATATACAACTATACTAGAACGAGAAACATTACATATACATGAACACGTTAACAATTGCGATCCACTGTGTCGGAGCATGCCTTAAATGTCATGGCCCGAGTTGTAGCCATAATTCTCTTGGAGGGAGAGCGTGAGTTTGCGTATAGATCTATACTGGATTGACTATCCTACACCTTGCTGCTAGCTACAGTCGGACCTGCAGGTCTGTGGGTGCCAAACGTCATTCCATTATTACGACCATTCATTATGTCGTGGTTACCGGTCGATAGCATGGTGCAATTTATCACATAATACCTTAATATAAATCCGGTTTAAGGTAGTTAGTACAGCAGTAGTTCATATAATACAAAACTACAGTATTACAATGATTTACCCATTACATATTTTAGTGATAACCTCACTTAAACGTTAATGTACAAACTATATTTTGTTAAATGATAGTTACACTTGGGAAATTACACACTTTTACATCAAACGAACGTACAAAACAGTTAAGCCTTGGTAGAAGGTTACTTGAATAGAAAATATAGGTTTTTCTGAGAGATTCAAACTTTTACAAATACTTTCAAACACTTACTTACATTTTTACAAACTTATACATTGAGACAGGTTCAAACGTTTTGACAACAAACATTGACACTAAAATACTTATGAACTCACCAGCTTAATGCTGATAAACTCTTTCAAAATAACTTGTATTCTCAGGTCATTAGTAGACAAGTACCGAGGCCAACTTTTGAGAAGATGGAGCGCATCCAAGACTCATCTTATTATTTTGATATACATTATTTTTGGTGTCTATACTATATAGAACATGCTTGTATTAAAATTATATATTTAATGCAATGGATGACGTTGTTTGCTTACTTACATTTACTGTGTTGTGATACTCTACATGACGTCCTCCGCCCCAGAACGTTTCCGCCGTTCTTGGTTTTGGGGTGTGACAGATTGGTATCAAAGCATTGTTTATAGTGAATCAAGTATATCAACCCATAAAAGATATACTAAACAATAAACCCATTTGGGATTAAAACACTCTGACCAAGAGTCTATACTTTAAATACTAAAACATTTAATTAAGTATACTAGTCCGCATTCATACTAAAACCAGTGTCACAACGACAAGAACAAAAGTATTACGATTTTTAAATATCACAGGTAAGCTCGGGGATGTATGGTCAATCCTGGGAATGGCATAGCCTGATCAACTATGCTGGTCCGAGGAGTGATTAGCATATGCCCTAGAATGGTTGTGATGTGTTAACAAGTCTAAAAAATTACCAACAATACCACAAGAAGATCAATAGAACCTAAACTTAAAATACTATAGGTGTATTTTGTACTACTAACTACATATATACTATATCTTTATACCTCTCTTCTCGCGTAGATTTAAATGGCTGGATTCCATCACGGCGTCCCGTACTTTTCAAATGAAGGCAACGCAGGATGGCTCGAAGCAGAGTCTGACGATGAACACCAAATTCCGTTGGATGATCATCAAGCTGAAGGCTTCTCGGATGGATCAGACTCTGAGCCCGAAGTCAGCAACCTACATCCAGTAGGTCAAGCCCCGAACAACAACCCTCGACCAGCTTTTCCAGGTCCCACTCCCTTGTGGGTAGATAACTTGAATCGCTGGAGTGACGAGCAGGGTCTACCCTTACCATACTTTGGGGATCGAACCTTTTACAACGTCAACGATGGTGGCTCTGCTGACTGAGCTCTACCTGTCATTATCCGTAGAATAGCTCGTAATGTCGAGCAAGGTCGAGCAGCCATCGACCGGGTCGTGGAGATTGATGCCAACTCTGGTGTCAACACAGTCCGCATTCGCCGTCTCGAAGAAGACATGGAACGGACCCGGAGAACCAATGAAACCCTACAGCAACATCTGGTTGCCTCTCAAGCAGAAGTCATGGAACTTCGAGCTCGTCAAAGGGCTCATGAACGACACCTTCATGAGGTGGTCCGTCAAATGAGAGACCTCAGGGTTCTACCGAGGAATACTCATCGCCTTTAGATGATGTCTAGGACATCATTATCTTTTGGGTTAAGGATTAGCCTTTAACATCTGTGCTCTAAGTAGCACTTATCTGTAAAATATTCCTAACTTTTAGTACTCTAAATAGGAATCTAAGAACTGTCAAACTTTCCGTATGGTATGATGTAAGACCTACTGTTAGGTTAATTTTCATTAAACTCGTTACATCAGTAATACCAGTATTATTGACAACTATCTACTCTGTGGGAAGAATCTTTACATTTGGGTTTTCCTACACATCTTTCTGGTTATGATCTCAAACACTCATTCAATTGATGGGCTATGGTTAGTTAGTCCATGTGTCATTCGCACATTACATACAAATTGATTCTTACCACTTTTCTCATCTTTATAAACTTATAGCTGAAAGATGCCTCCTCGCAAATCTCCTCGGAATAACCCTACACCGCCTCCTCCACCTCCGGTCATCGACACAGCAGCCCAAAATGCGATCGTAGCTGCAACAGTGGCTACTGCCATGACACAGTATCACTCTACTGATGTCAGCAGAGGTGGAACCCCGGTTAACTCCATTCCGGTTGAAACTCATGTGCGCTCGAGAGAGTGCTCTTACAAGGATTTCACCAACTGCAAGCCGAAGTCCTTTCATGGGACCGGCGGAGTCATTGCCCTCTCGCAATGGTTTGAGAAGATTGATTCAGTCTTTGAAATTTGTTCATGCCCTGCTGCGAGCAAAGTCAAATATGCCGCATGCACCTTTGAAGGAAAAGCCCTAACGTGGTGGAATGGCCACGTTAAATCTCTAACTCTTGTCGTGGCCAACGACATAGGCTGGGAAACGATGAAAGACCTCATGATTGAGGAATACTGCCCGAGGGGCGAGATCCAGAAACTAGAGCAGGAGCTTTGGAGCCTGACCATGAAGGGCACCAACATTGTTGCTTATACCGCCAGATTCAGCGAACTAGTGGCCCTCTGCCCTAATATGGTTCCCACTGAAGGGAAAAAGATCGAACGGTACATATGGGGGCTGGTACCTCCGTATCAGGGGAATGTCCTAGCATCGAACCCCGCTACCTTCGACAGTGCCAACCGACTGGCACAACGACTCATTGACTATGGTGTCAAAACCCTTGCAACCACAACAACCCTAGCCATCTCAGAACCCTCCAAACCCGCTGACACCAAGTGGAAGTTCTGCGATGACAAGAAGAGGCAGCGAGCTGCCAAGAAGCAGCAAATTGTGGCAGTACATGCCACGGTAACCCCTGCTACTGCTACTGCTCCGATGAAGTAGTATGCTGGAAGTTTTCCGAAGTGCAACAAATGCAACTTCCACCACAACGGCCCCTGCCGTGAAATGCAGTGCTCTAACTGCAACAGGAAAGGACACACCGTCTGTTTCTGTAAGTTCCCGGCACAACCAATCACACAAGTCCCCGGCTCCGGTGCAAGCCCGACTTGCTATGGATGTGGCGAAACAGGACACTATAAGAGGGACTGCCCCAAAGCGAGAAATGTTGGAGGAGCAGGGAGGGTACTAGCTATAGGCCATGGGGAAGCAATTGCTGACCCGACAGTGGTGACTGGTACGTTCCTCATCGATAACTCCTATGCATGCATTCTGTTCGATAGTGGAGCGGAGCGAAGATTTGTGAACCATAAATTTGCTCGCATGCTTAAACAACAACCACACGCACTTAAAGAACAATTCACAGTAGAAATAGCTAATGGAAAAACAGAAAACACCAGTAGCATATACTTAGGATGTACCCTAAGTCTAGATAACCATTCATTCCCAATCGACCTCATGCCGGTCTCAATAAAAGGTTTTGACGTCATCATCGGCATGGATTGGTTGAGTCTTCATCGCGCCGACATCATGTGCTTCGAGAAAGTAGTCCGTTTAAACCTTCAGTCTAACGAAACTCTTATAGTCTACGGCGACAAACCTGGTGCGAGCCTTCGCATTATATCAAGTATTCAAGCACAAAAATATCTGCGCAAAGAATACCACGCATTCCTTGCTCACGTTGTCGACACGAGCCTCGAAACGAAAGAACTAAAGAACATTCCAGTAGTGAGCGACTTCCCCGACATTTTCCCAGAAGAACTACCTGGATTACCTCCGCAACGACAAGTCGAGTTCAGAATCGACTTAGTCCCAGGAGCTACCCCAGTAGCCAAGTCGCCCTACCGCTTAGCACCAGCAGAGATGCAGGAATTATATGGTCAACTTAACGAACTATTCAGCAAGGGCTTCATAAGACCAAGCTTCTCACCTTGAGGAGCACCGGTCTTTTTCGTTAAGAAGAAAGACAGATCATTCCGAATGTGTATCGACTACAGAGAACTCAACAAACTGACGATCAAAAATCGTTACCCTCTGCCTCGCATAGACGATCTATTTGACCAACTGCAAGGGGCGAACTATTTTTCCAAAATTGATCTAAGATCCGGATATCACCAGTTACGGGTACTAGAGGAGGATGTTCCAAAGACAGTCTCCCGAACTCGTGACGGACACTACGAGTTTGTAGTGATGCCATTCGGATTGACCAATGCGCCAGCGGTTTTCATGGACCTGATGAACAGAGTATGTCGAACTTACTTGGATCAGTTCGTCATTGTTTTCATTGACGACATCCTAATCTACTCCCGAAGTAAGGAAGAGCATGGCGATCACTTGCGACAAGTTCTAGGAACTCTACGAAAGGAGAAACTTTATGCGAAGTTCTCGAAATGTGAATTTTGGATCCGAAAAGTCGAATTCTTAGGACACGTGGTAAGCGATGAGGGAATCCACGTGGACCCATCCAATATTAAAGCCATTGAGAACTGGTCAGCACCCAAGATGCCGACATAAATTCGTCAATTTCTAGGTCTTGCTGGCTACTACCGCAGATTCATTCAGAACTTCTCCCGAATAGCGAAACCTCTTACAACCCTGACCCAGAAAGGCGTGGCCTTTGACTGGGAAGAGAAACAAGAGAGAGCGTTCCAAACGCTCAAGCGAGCCTTGTGCACCGCGCCAATACTATCTCTCCCTGAAGGGATAGAAGACTTCGTAGTCTATTACGATGCATCGAACCAAGGGCTCGGGTGTGTTCTGATGCAGCGAGGTAAGGTCATCGCCTACGCCTCCAGACAGTTGAAGACAAACGAAGTTAACTACACGACCCACGATCTTGAACTGGGAGCAGTGGTGTTTGCTCTGAAGATCTGGAGACATTACTTGTATGGAACGAAAAGCACTATCTTTACCAGCCACAAGAGTTTACAACACATTTTCGATCAGAAGGAGCTCAACATGAGACAACGACGGTGGGTCGAGCTACTCAGTGACTACGAATGCAATATTCGTTATCATCCGGGTAAAGTCAACGTAGTAGTATATGCCCTGAGTTGAAAAGAATACTTTGGTCGCAAAGTCAAGTCATTGTCAATAACCATCCATTCACACTTGTCTAACCAAATTTAGGCGGCCCAACTTGAAGCCATGAAGCCTGAAAATGTGACGAGTGAATCCCTCATAGGAATGGACAAGAATTTAGAAGCCAAGGGTGACGGAGCCTTATACTTCATGGACCGGATCTGGACACCGAAACACGGTGGTTTCTGAGACTTAGTCATGACCGAGGCGCACAACACTCGGTATTCCGTCCACCTAGGTTCAGATAAGATGTATCTGGATCTTAAAAAGCTATACTGGTGGCCTAATATGAAAGCAGAGATTGCTACCTTCGTAAGTAAATGCCTTACTTGCGCAAAGGTTAAGGTCGAGTACCAGAAGCCCTCCGGTTTACTGCAGCAACCAGAGATTCCAGAATGGAAGTGGGAGCAGATAAATATGGATTCATAACCAAGTTTCCAAAGACAACGGGTGGACTTGATACCATATGGGTCATCGTCGATAGATTGACCAAGTCTGCACACTTCCTGCCTATCAAATAAACCGACAAGATGGAGAAACTGACAAGAACATACATTAGGGAAATCGTACGGCTACATGGTGTGCCTATATCCATTATCTCCGATAGAGATAGTAGGTTCACCTCATGATTCTGGAAATCACTGCAACATTCCCTGGGAACAAGGCTGGACATGAGCACAACCTACCATCCACAGACCGACGGACAGAGTGAGAGGACCATCCAAACACTGGACGATATGTTGCGAGCCTGTGTCATTGATTTCGGGAAAGCATGGGATACTCATTTACCCCTTTTCGAGTTTTCCTATAATAACAGTTATCACACGAGCATCAAGGCTACTCCATTTGAAGCTCTCTACGTCCGAAAGTGCAGATCCCCTCTGTGTTGGGCTGAGGTGGGTGATACCCAATTAGCTAGGGGGCAAGCTTCCGATAGTACTCTCACCGGTCCGGAAATCATTCGGGAAACGATAGAGAAGATCGTTCAGATCTGTCAACGATTGAAAGCCTCTAGAGACCGACAGAAGAGCTACGCTGATAAACGAAGAAAACCTTTGTAATTTCAGGTGGGAGACCGAGTCCTTCTCAAAGTCTCACCCTGGAAGGGCTTGATATGCTTCGGTAAGCGTGGGAAGCTTAATCCTAGGTACATAGGTCCTTTTGAGATTCTTCCAAGAGTCGGCCCCGTGGCTTACAAACTCGATCTACTTGACAGACTTCGTAACGTACATTCTACATTCCACGTATCTAACTTGAAAAAGTGTCTGTCTGACGAGACTCTCGTAATCCCACTCGACGAAATCGAGATCAATGAGAGCCTCAACTTTGTGGAATAACCTGTAGAGATCATGGACCATGAGGTCAAGCAGACGAAGCAAAGCCGTATCCCTATCGTGAAGGTTCGCTGGAACGCCAAGCGAGGACCGGAATTCACTTGGGAACGCGAGGATAAGATGAAACTGAAATACCCTCATCTTTTCTCTTAGTTATTTGTAACTTCTTATTTTCTTAAATTCTAATTTCGGGACAAAATTCCTTCTAATGGGGGGATGATGTGACAACCCGAAATTTCCATTTGTACGAACATTATCTATTCAATAGAAGCTAGTCCAGTTTCAGTGATTCTCAGACTTGTCCGAACAAGTTTGTGTACATTAGGTTTTATGTTTCTGGATATATCAGGAGAGTGGATGCTCCTGTATTTGTGAAACTTGAACATTCCAAGTTTCATAATGTTATAGTCCAACTTCCAGAATAAAAATATTGTCTTTCAAAATATTTCAGGACTATAAATAGATTTCTGAATTTAATTAATTCATTATTCACAATTCCAACTAGAGAAAAGCCATTTCTCTCTGACGGATCTTCGGGTTTTCATCCCAGATTGTGAGTCTACTTTCCTAAATGTGTTTTAATGCTTGTTATATGCTTTATAACATTGTTTACATGTCTAAAATACAAGATCCGGGAGCTTACGGCCCAAGAACGTTCTTGGGGTGTAAACTCCAAAACGAAGTCTAAAGGCTTCCTAGTCCCGATTCCTTGTTAGACAACTAGTTAAGGACTTAATGTATAAGCATTTGAGGCTAGAAATCAATCAAGAAACCCTAGTTATAGGAGTTTACGGCCAAGGATATCTCTTGGGCCGTAAACCCCTTTTTAAGGGCTATAAGTGCCCTAAATCACCCCTAAGGCTTAAAGACTCTGACCCTCTAAAGCTTGTAGCTAATTTGGACACCAAAACACTTCAAAATCATAGGGTTTTAGGAGTTTACAGCCAAGGATATGTTCTTGGGCAGTAAACCCCTTTTTCAAGGGCAAAGTATGCCCTAAACACCCTTAAAGCCTTAAGACAATTAACCTTGTATACTTGTAGCTTGAATGAGGAGAAAATGACATCAAAATCACCCCTTAAAGGGAGTTTACGGCCAAGGAACATCTCTTGGGCCGTAAACTCCAAGTAAAGGCACAAAAGTGTGCCTAGTGTCCCCTTTAGCCTTAAGCAAAAACATAGAAGTTATCCTATATGTGAAAGTGCCTTAAATGAATTAAAACCAACACCCCATAGGAGTTTACGGTCGTAAACTCTAGGGGATATGGTCCTTTGGCTGTAAACTCCCCAAAGGAGCATTCTAAGGCCTTCAACTACTTCAAGGATTATTCCAACAAGGCTAGGCTTATTCTAGGATCAATATAGCACTTCAAAACACCCAAAACCACCAAGTGTGGAGTTCACGGCCGTAAACTCAAGGAGTTTATGACCGTAAACTCCAAAGGTGGGGTTTTTTGGGTGGTGAACTCATATACAAGGTCATTGGTGCATTAAACCCCTTTTGCCTTGTCCCGTATCAACTTAGATGCAACCATTAGAACCTATAACACTTATATAAAGTGTTTACATGTTCCTAAGTGTCTCAACTTATTTTGTTAAGTTATTATTTGGCTAATTAGTTATATATATGCTCATTATATGATAACTAGGCTCGTGCTTGTGAACAAGTATCCGTTTGCCACCTAGCACAGTACCCGATACATCAATCCAATCTACTCACCACGAGTGAGTTCATACCCCTTTAATCAACCTTTGAAATACTTTTAAATGTTTTAAATACTTGATGGGTGGGGGGGGATACAAGTTAAGTACTTACAATTATTACATCAATTACATGTGATTACATTAATCACATGTGATTAATAACTAGAAAACCAATGATTTTATCACTGTTCAAACTATTTATCAAACTGTTTCACTTCAAAATGTTTTACAAACTCTTTTTACTTATCAAATGCTTTTATTAAACTTTGTTTTACTTCTTATAAATTGCATGCCCATATATGTATAGATATATAAGTAATGTTTAAAGGGCTTAGGAAGGCCATCCGCCCTATTTCCTTTTCGCGCATTGAGATGTGGTCTGGTGGGATTTCGGGTGACCCTCCGAGGGTCGTTTCAATACTAGTTATATATCATATATGCATATATAGACATAAAATTACTTCCATATTCATACTTAACAGTGCATCAATAGCTAGTTACCATCGGGGTAATACAGAACATATATAATTATACTAGAAACAATACATATACAACTATACTAGAAACAATACATATACAACTATGCTAGAAACAATACATATACAACTATACTAGAAACGGAACATATACAACTATGCTAGAAACAATAAATATACAACTATACTAGAACGAGAAACATTACATATACATGAACACGTTAACAATTGTGATCCACTGTGTCGGAGCATGCCTTAAATGTCATGGCCCGAGTTGTAGCCAGAATTCTCTTGGAGGGAGAGCGTGAGTTTGCGTATAGATCTATACTGGACTGACTATCCTACACCTTGCTGCTAGCTACAGCCGGACTTACAGGTCTGCGGGTGCCCAACGTCATTCCATCATTACGACCATTCATTATGTCGTTGTTACCAGTCGATAGCATGGTGCAATTTATCACATAATACCTTAATATAAATCCGGTTTAAGGTAGTTAGTACAGCAGTAGTTCTTATATTACAAAACTACAGTACTACAATGATTTACCCATTACATATTTTAGTGATAACCTCACTTAAACGTTAATGTACAAACTATATTTTGTTAAATGACAGTTACACTTGGGAAATTACTCACTTTTACATCAAACGAACGTACAAAACAGTTAAGCCTTGGTAGAAGGTTACTTTAATAGAAAATATAGGTTTTTCTGAGAGATTCAAACTTTTACAAATACTTTCAAACACTTACTTACATTTTTACAAACTTATACATTGAGACAGGTTCAAACGTTTTGACAACAAACATTGACACTAAAATACTTATAAACTCACCAGCTTAATGCTGATAAACTCTTTCAAAATAACTTGTATTCTCAGGTCATCAGTAGACAGGTACCGAGGCCAGCTTTTGAGAATTTGGAGCGCATTCAAGACTCATCTTATTATTTTGATATACATTATTTTTGGTGTCTATACTGTACAGAACACGCTTGTATTAAAATTATATATTTAATGCAATGGATGATGTTGTTTGCTTATTTACATTTACTGTGTTGTGATACTCTACATGACGTCCTTCGCCCCAGAACGTTTACGCCGTTCTTGGTTTTGGGGTGTGACAACAAATTACCAATTTTAAATGTCCAAGAGTAAGAAAATACAATTTTCTACTCTACATTTGATGACTGTGTTAAAACTTCTGAAGATGTGTCACTCAAGTCACAATCTTAAAGTATGACTCTAAGACTCGATTTTGGAACGGAGTATGATTCATCCTTTTGATTTAACCATTTCAACAATTTCTTATTCGTCTAGTTATCCATATTGGTGCACTAAGATGCCCTTAGAGGATTAATTGTGATATGGTTTCATAATCAACAAGAAGATCATAAAATATGATACAAAAGTACTCTCCCTTCATCTTGGATTGGAGAAGCTTTTATCTTTCTGCCTAATTGATTCTTCTTATTCGTTCTGCTATTATTGAAACTTTTCAATAATTCATAATTATACTTAATCTTGTAAGAATAACAATATTTACTAGATTTTTAGTAAATCACGATGAATAGTCTTATTGTTATTTGTGGTGGGCTTGACCAATGCATAACATTGTGTTCTAGTCCTTTAGTCCTTCACTTGACTCACATACTTGTGTGATCAAGGAAATTAGTCTTAATTTCCTAAGTACCAAGAGTTCCATACATCACATGATCTAAATCATATGATTCCAAGCTTCTATACAATTGAGACTTAGGCAATGGGAATCTTTCTGTGACAACCCGAAAATTTTCATATATATAATTTCTACGGTCAAATAATTCATAGAAAGTAAATTCTTTTCTGCCATAATTTATCATAATTAAATGTCCGTTTGATTATTCTGAGCTTTGTACACTTAAGGATTTAGCCTTAGAAAACTAACCACTAAAGCCCTAAAACCAAAAATCACATCATAAACTCGGGGCAGTAAAACTCACCCTATATAAGGGTAAGTGGACCTCATTTACACCCTTTCCACACTCTAGACACACACTCTCTCTCAACCCTCCCTCTTCAAGAGCCGATTTCTTCCAAGAATCTTCAAGTTTTCATCCCCAAACTATAAGTTCTGTTACCCTAGATTGTGTTAAAGCTCATTTCATGTCCATATAGCATGGAAATCACCCAAGAATCACAAGAACAAGGTGTTTACGGCCCAAGAACCTTCTTAGGTCGTAAAACCATAAAAGAGTGCCAAAATGCCCCCCTCACTTATGCTTAGAGACTAGCTTAGATCATACCCTTGAAGTGTTATGGACCTTAAACATCAAGTTTGGAGGGTTGAATGAGGTTTTACGGCCCAAGAACCTTCTTAGGCCGTAGACTCCCTCAAATGGTGCAAAATGTGCCCTAAACCCCTTACCTAGCCTTGGACCTTAACCTAGAAACTTGTATGAATGAGCTTAAAACCACAAGAACGAAGGAAATGATATTCCCAATAGTTTACGGCCGTAAACCCTAGTGTTTACGACCGTGAACTCCCAAGGACCGCAAACTCCAAGGGAGTACCCTTTTGAACCCTAATCACTTCTCAAGCCTTGGATTTGATCTTAGAACCTTTCCCAGTGATGCAAGATACCTTTAAACACATAAGCTCACCATTCCCATGAGTTTACGGCCGTAAACTCATGGGGAAAATGGTCTCTCAACCGTATAATCATTTCAGGGTGACCATTTGAAGTGTAAACTCCATAGTGAGGCCATACACTCCTTTATTGCAACCCAATAGCCTCCTAGCACTTGACCAAAGTGTTTTTCCTCGCACTAGGATGTTTATACTTGTTAATTGGTGTTTTAATCACTAATTATATGTAAACATATGTCTTCATATGTTACTAGGGTCATTAAGTGTGTTCAAGTCTTCACTTGACACCAAGCACTCAACCGACACTTCCATCCGATCCATTCGCTGCAAGTGAGTTCATACCCCATAATTAACATTTTAAAAGTTTTTCAATGCTTTTATGGGGGGAATACAAGTTGAATCCAACAAATTATAGTATCAATCACATGTGATTTGTAACTTGCAATGAAAAAGAATTTCTATACTTTTAACCGCTTTGCCATCAAAACTGCTTTAAATGTTTATCAAACTTATTTTTCATGTTATAGTGTTATAAAAACAATTTCCAAAATCTTGTTAAACTTCTTTTGTTCCCAGACTATATCTACACCAATATATTTATATAAGTAAGACTTGAAGGACTTAGGACTGATAGCTCGCCTTACTTCCTGTTCTTGTTTGATTGTGGACTTAGGGTATATTGTTATCTGTCCGACTGTCGTTGATTTCTTAGTTATATATTGTATATATTTGTGTTAAATATGAAAATCTTCACTTAGTTCAATACCTTTGTGTACCAAAGGTATGCAACCAACATTCTATTTAACTATAATAGGTATACTTAAGGTCTACCGCTTATTTCTACCATTACTATGACACTTACTATAGCTAGTACTGTTATAAGTCTCTACATGTTAAATACTATATAAGGGAAATACTATATACTATACAAGAGAACACTTAATACATAATACTAAAAAGCACATTATACTATAATACAAGAGAATACACTAAAACAAAATGTGACACAACATTCCTCTATGTGACAACTGTCAAATTTCGGTCAAGTCAAAGTCAACTAAAGTCAACAAGTCAAACCGTTTGACTCAATTTGCCCTTGGGTACTAGAATTTACATTATGATACTTCTACATAACTCTCTATTCTAATGAGGAATCATAAAGCAAAAAGTGCGAACACCTAGATCTCCTTAACCTAAAACTATGGTACGTGGCGAGCCAAACCGATAAAACAATGTTGCATACTCATCGAGAGTGTGTAAGATCCTTAAACAAGGCTTAACAGGGTTTACGAACCATGCATTGCGATGCCGGACACTCACAATTGTCACACATGGAACCTCTCTCAATCGTTTTCACTCTATCTCTCTCTATGTCAAATCTCTCCCAAATCTCTCCAAGTATGTGAAATCTCTCTCAAATATCTCTCTGTATGAGAAATCTCTCCAAGAATGTCAAATCTCTCCCCAAATCCCTCTAAGTATGTGAAATCTCTCTCAAATATCTCTCTGTATGAGAAATCTCTCCAAGAATGTCAAATCTCTCCAAGTATGTGAAATCTCTCTCAAATATCTCTCTGTATGAGAAATCTCTCCAAGAATGTCAAATCTCTCCCAAATCTCTCCAAGTATGCGAAAACTCTCCCAAATATCTCTATGTATGAGAAATCTCTCCAAGAATGTCAAATCTCTCCCAAATCTCTCCAAGTGTGAGAAATCTCTCCCAAATCTCTCTAAAAAGTTTCCCGTAACTTTTTGGAATCATTCGGGTCATTCCGACCCTTAACCGGGTCAAAAACGGCTTAAAACGGGGTAAAAACGAGAAAAGTGGACCTTAGGAACCGAAACCCTTCTCAAGGAGCCGAAGCTCCTTAAGGCCGAAAGTACCCTGGACGAACCGAGCCTCTGTTGGCCGAAACCGGAGGACCGAATCACTGTAGCGAAGACCGAGTCTCAGTCTCTGTCTCTATCGCTTCTCGCTCTGTCGCTTCGCCTCTCTATCGCTTCCTCTCCTCTCTGTCGCTTCTTTACTGTCTCTACCCGCCTCTCGGTCTCTGTCTCTACCCGCCTCTCGGTCTCTGCTCTCTCTTCCCTCCTCTCGGTCTCTGTCTCCTTCTCTCTTCTCTGTCCCTTCGCGCCTCTCTGCTCCTTCTCTCCTCTCTGTCTCCTCGAGCCTCTCTGTTCCCTCTTCTCCCCTCTCGGTTCCTACTCTCCCTCTTCTTCGCTCTCGGTTTCTACCCTCCCACCTCTCGGTTTCAGCATCAGAAGGCCGAACCTCGGCCAGATTTCAGAAATTTGTCACTTTTAGCCCCTTTTTGATATTTTTAACATTTTAAGCCCGTTTTTCGAGATTTTAAAGCGGGATTTTCTCCAGAAATTATATTTTAACATAATAAACTCTAAATATTCATAATTTAAACATATTTTGATGAAAATCATTATTTAAATAATAAAAGTCAAATGGGTTAATTATTAAAGGTGGAGTGTTGACTTTGCCTTATCCAATGTCACAAGCAACCACCTTACACCCACTCTATGACCAGCCATACCTCCCCACCTTACCTATGTCACTTCAATGTCCCTTACACTCAATTTACACTCATTCCAACGTTTTTAGAGCTGGAACAAACATCCTCTCTCCTCATTTCTGTCATTTGCCCTCATTTCACTAAGTATCAAACACCACTTTTCTCTCAAACTTTTTCCACTCCAATTCCGAGATTCAAGGCTGATTTTCAAGTGTTCTTCCACTCTTAGTAAGTATAATTCATCCTCCTTATGATTATTTCACTTCATTCTACTCAAATCATGGATATCTTACACAAACTCCATCATATTTGCGTTAGAGCTTCGAATCTTCAAGTGATTCTTCAATTGTTCTTGGGTTGAACACTTCTCTTCTTCAACACTTATCTACTGAAATCACTCAAGGTGAGTTCATACCCCTACATTTTCATGTTTTCTCAAGTTTTCAGGGGGGGAATACACGTTAAAACACTAAGAACATAACTAAAATTTTCTAACAGCCTTCATCAGAAAAGTTCAACTCCATTCACGGACTCTTTTGGGCATCTTAAACATTTTTGTTTTCAAAACTGTACAAGGTGCAACTAGCTCAAGTTCTTAGCTTTAAAATGGCTACTTGCACATCTCCATACGATGTCTCTACAATTTATGGTGATTTTTATAAAATTGCCTATCATTTCAAACAACAATCCGGACCAGTCTGTGATTTTGGACTTATTCACCCAAGTTGGATGTCCTTAAAAATCATGATAAAAATTATGAGTAAACTAGACACATTTTTTGAACTCTCAGAATTTACAGATCTAGTTTTCGACTTCGTATGAATTTTCTATGATTTTTTCCAAAACAGTGCAGAATGGCTAAAGTTAGCCAATAGCATGTATATATCATGACACTTTGTATTATGTTGAGCAAAGTGTATAATCATAAGTTCTAATTATTGAATGTGTTTCTTTGTTAGTTTATCATCATGAACCGAAACTAAGTCATTCATAATAAATATTATTCATTCATTTTAGAACACGTATATTAAACTATAAAAAGTATTGTTTGATAAATTCATAACACTAATACATTTCCATAAAAGAGTTCATACATATTACATACATTTTAGATAAACTATAATAGGTATAGTTTATGATACATCACTCAACACACTCGTACAGAAAGGGTACATTCATACAGAAAAGATTTATATTCACACACATTTCACGTAAACTTGTTAACCTATATTGTGAGACTCTCTCTCTCTCTCTCTCTCTCTCTCTCTCTCTCTCTCTCTCTCCGTACGTCCGAGTGCGGGATATAATTCCTGGTAGTTATAATCAGAATCTCCTTGAGGGAGAACGTGATACTTGTATATAGATCTATATTGGGTTTGACACCCCACACCTTGCTGCTAGCTACAGTGGGACCTGCAGGTCTACAGGTGACAAATGTCATTTCAGTATTCGCGACGCTTGAGAACGTCGTGGCAGGTTCACATAGTCATAGTATGATTATAGCGACTCACATAGGGATATAACAATCCATAAGTTTACGAGATTTTATTTTTAAAACCTAAATGAGTTTTATGTCGATTTAAAATCACTTTTTACCTCTATGAGTACAGATATTACTGTACACTTTTGGTTTTGGTAGTTACGACTACAGCTCATTTGAAACCACATTCATACCTTTAAGTATGGTCAATACTTGTTATTACTTGTTCCTCTAATTTAGGACTACATATATATAAAGTATTAACAAACATGAGAACATACAAAAATTTCATTTAATTCAAACGCATCCATGTCCATTTAAGTACATAACATTTTCTATTTATAAGAAAGGTTACTTATACATTTTGGTCTTCAGTCATAAGACTACACTACACAGATTTTAAAGAAAATATCGGATTTTCTGGATACATATTCTAACGCTTTTACAAGGAAAACGATTTACTTTTTCTAACGAAATCTCTTATGAACTCACCAACCTTTGTGTTGACACTTTTTAAAAACTACTTGTATTCTCAGGAATTCAGTGAAAACAGGAAATCAACAACGTTTTGAGGATGGGACGATAATTCGTCAAACAGTTCATTTTGTATCATAATGTAATTGATGTGAATCATGTAAACATGTGCTTTGATGTAACATTTTCAATTATATTTGTGTTGGTTGTTTTTACTTTGAGCACTATTATACTAATTGTTGTGATACTCTACATGAAGTCCTCCACCCCCGGACGTTTCCGCCATCCTTGGTTTGGGGGTGTGACAGATTGGTATCAGAGCATTGTTTATAGTGAACTCAGTATATCAAACCACATAAGATATACAAACTATAAATGCATTGGGATTAAGTTTCTGATATAAAGTTTCAAAACAACTATACTTTTAGAAATAAATAGTTTCTTATTAAAGGTATACATGCATACATACATATTAAGGTCAGCACCACTCTAGAACAAAACAAAAGTAATGATTGTTGAATATCACAGGTAAGCTCGGGGATGTATGGTCAGTCCTGGGAGTGGCATAGCCTGATCAACTATGCTGGTCTGAGGAGTGATTAGCACATGCCCAGGAATAGTTGTGATATGGCAACAAGTCTAAAAACTTACCAACACTACCACAATGAGAACATTAGAATAGAGCATGAGTTTAAAATACTATAGGAGTATTTTGTAATATCATAACTTATATGAAAACTAAATAGATCCTTAATAATAGGTCTATAATCCCTAAGTGGATACTTTAAGGTTATATATAACTTAGAAATTATAGACTTAGAATTTGTGGTCATTACTTTACTTGCTTTTCCTTGTTTGGATGTGGACCTAGAGTGGGATCACTTATTCAAAGGTCTATCGTATCTTGTTATATGTAATTAGTATGCACTATGTCATTACAAAAGTAACTAATAAGGATCACCCCTATAAGTAAGTGATAATAGAGTTAGACACATAGTACTTATTTCCTCCACTTCTATTCTCGCAAATACAGCATAGCAAAAATCCTACTTACCGGACGACCCTTACTTTCCTAATCCGAACTCGAGGAATGGTGAATGGTTATGAGAAGAATCATAAGCGGGACCGGAGATAATCGATCCTCCATGCATAGCAAGGGTTCCGTGAACCGTTTCGACTATAACGAACCTGTGACCCGTTGGGCAATCGTGATCGAGGGTTGAATGTCGACAACAATGACAACAACCACCATGAGGAGACCAACGAGGGTGCTATCACCTCAACCACGGGGGACTGACGGACAGAGCCCTCCCGGCAAAGACCCGGCGGATCGCGATCATCGGGGATTAAAACAGGAAGACTACAATCTGAGTTCAGAAAACTGCGCGCTACTATAGACCCCACCATCTCATGTACCGGTGACTCAGAATTATACTACTATTCCCGAGACCAACTCTCTTTTTAGGACCTTATCGCCACTCGTGAAGAGGAAAGAGAGTAAAAGGGTAAGACACACAACATTCAAAGAAAGGATGATTGTAGCCAAGCGTTGATTGGCAAAGCTACAAAACTACATCGACCTTGCCTCAGGTATCACAAGGGATGGATCATCGTAAGTAGAGTTCATGCCGCTCACCAGACCTGGTAAATTAGCTTCATAAGTATGCGCTGGTGCTACTCTATTGTAAGTAAAATCACGACACTACAAATTAAGTGGTCATACTAATCGAGAAATCTATCTGCTATCAAAACCCGCCCATGCAGAAATGTGAAGTAGACCTGCATCGAGGTCAAAATTTTCACTGAAACCATAATTACTAAAGTCATATTAACAAGATGGGCTTAGGATGTACCTAACAGACTCGAAGGACTATCTAGCCTTAATTATATAACTAAGCATACATCAATAGGTCGTGATAAGGACCTAGCTTAGGTCAAGTATAAGGTTTCACTTGGATACAGAGCTACTAAAATACATGAGTTTATTATACAAAGAATCTCGTTATAAATTGTTTTCAGAACACCCTAAACAACCGAACTTTGATACAAATCGATATGAGATAAACTTAGTTTGAAAACTTGCAACATATAGCCATTCTAAGAACTCATTATCGTCTCACCTTTAAAAATTTTGTTGAGAAGTTTCTTCTTCATAGACCTATGGGTGCACTCATACCAACACTAATGCGTCGGATCCCACCAAAACTCCTCAGCCAGATGTGTTCGGACAAACATGATTCTAAGATGAGTAAAGCTTAACGTTCGTATGAAACCTACTCCTACCTACTGCCATAACTCCATCTCGGGAGCGTTAGCAGAAACACTAAGAATAGTACAGTAATGTGCAAAAATTTATATGCGTAAATATAAATTGTAAGGATGCACTTAAGACAATCATTTCCACTAACGAAGTCGTTTTTCGTCATGAAACAGAACTATGTCTTCACCAAGAGGCAACAAACCCACTAGCAAGGCGCCAACACTGCAGATAGACGCTGCTACTTTTCAGGCTGCAGTCATGGCAGCCGTGGCAGCCGTCATGGCGCAATTCAATACTAACAACGTCAGCAAGGGTGGAAGCGGTACTAACAATACAAATTGTGGTAACAATCAGGGACACCAATGGGTACCTACCAACAAAAATACCTCAGGCCACGAACCTACGAACAAGAAGAGAAAGTGTTGGAACATGAAAGAGCGCCACTAATCTCAAGGATACACTAAAAGACAACAACCTAGGGCCGCCCCTACCATTACAACAACAATCATGACACATGCCTCGACACTAGCCACGCGGTCTGCCACCCAAATATCTGCCAGACCATATGAGGGATCACTCCCAAAGTGTAACAAATGTGGCTTTCATCACCATGGGGCTTGCCGGGAGATGCACTGTAAAAACTGCAACAGGAAAGGGCATACCGTCCGTTACTGTAGGGCCTCGGCCCATCACCACCCTTCAATCACCTGCACCAAGGTAGGCCCAGTATGCTACCTATGCGGTGAAACGGGACACTTCAAGAGAGAATGTCCAACTGAGAAGAATGACGAAGGAACAGGAGGAATGTGATGAACACACCAACAGGAGCAGCAAGGGAACCATGTTAGGACTTTTGTAATGTTCCCAACGACAAAATGTTTACGTACTATATGTTTGTAATGAATTTGGTACGCTTACTAAAGTAACCTTCCTTCTAAAAAGTAGCTAAAATATTTTCTCTCATACAAATCAAATCAAAGACGTTCATATGTGACCTTAGGAGCATTACCTATAAGTTGTGATGACCTTGTCCATATATCAGGGTTAATTTAAAAATCAAAATACTAAAGTCTTGAAAACAGATAATTCCATCCTGACTCCGATTCCATGTCTAGTATTAGGGGTTGAGTGGGGTCACCCACTTGACGATTGCATGATATCAATTTACATACGACGATCATATACCACTCAATCGTGAGGAGACCTGTCAGGATTCATGATATCAAGTATCATTACTGGCCATCGAAAACACACGCACTACTAGTGCTAGACACTGTGGTATGAATCATCTGCAATAATCATAACAATTAACAAAACGGAACACACAGAAAAGAAATACAGTACACTCTATCACTCTAGTGATCTCTTCCTTCGAATACAACTTATCTCATGTTATCTAAAAAGATAGAGTTGTCGTTATTCAATTTTGATTGATATAGCCCTCGTCTTCCCGATTTAACGACTACAAAAGGGCCCTTCACCTAACCCCCCGAATATCGAAACTATTGTCTCTCATAAACATCCAGCACGGACCTTTGGGTCATCTCTCGCTGTGGAACTCCAAAACACGCACCAGAGGAGTGTTATACTTCCCAAAGCCTTATCACATGTATATATAGGAGACCTTCGGGAATGTCGCGCATGTAGCAGACGAGATTCAAGCATAGAAGCTTGGGACAGATATGGTACGAGTCCTGCCATGAGCTTCGAGCTAAGGTTGCCCAGAAGGACGAGTAAATGTCCTACCATTCAAAAAAGGCCTAGTCGCGTAAACCAAACCCACATACTTCCTACTGAGCTACAAGAGCTGTCAGGTCAAACCTATCGAACTACTCAACAATGAAATTGAAGAACCAAGCTTCTCACCCTGGAAAACTCTGGTCTTATTCGTAAAATAGAAAAGCAAATTGCTCATAATTCCATCGATTTCAGAGACCCCGACAACATCTCCAATAGAAACCTTTACTATCTGCCTCGCATAGATGAATAGGCCGACCAACCGCAACGAACGAGGTACCCTTCAGGAATTGGACCTGAGATCAGAATATCACCAGTCACGAGTATTGAAGAAGGATGTCCGAGAACAATCCTCCAATTTCGATGCAGACGCTGAAAGTTCGTAGTGATAACCCTCGGATAGGACCAAACCCACTCGTAGGATTCATGAAAGTAACAAATAGGATATACCATTCTTGCTAGGATCAGTTCATCATCGTCATTACAAATGACTTACTTATCTACCCTCGTAGTGAGAAGGAAACCAGGGAGAGCAGCTACAAAAAACCACAGAAACAATATGATCAGAGAAGTACAACCCGAAGTTCTCTAGATACGAGTTTTGGAATTGAGGAGTTCAATTCTCAAGACACGTCGTTACCAAGGTGGAAATTCATAAGGACCCTTTCAATTGATCAAAACCGTTGAGAAACAGTCAGCACTGAAGGCGTTAGCAGAAATACGCCAAAATTTTGGGTCTCGCTGATCTACCGTCTTAGTTCTTTTGGAACTTCTCGAAAAATATGGACCCCCTCCTAACTTTGACCCTAAAGGGAGCAACCCTTGATAGGAAGAGAAGCAAGAGGAAGAAACTTTTAGAACGCCGGTATAACTGACCAAATTCCTCTAGAGACACTCACTCTGGGAAGGCTTAGTACGCTTCGGAAAGCATGGAAAGCCAATACCCCAAATAATTGTGTCTTTTGAGATTCTTGTCAGAATCAGCCCTGTAACTCGCTACTTCAATCTACCCTCGCGAGCTTGGTAAAGTACACCCTACCCAACACGTCCCAAAATTTACAGGAAGTATCTATCCGACGAGACTCTAGCAATTCCCCTCAACGAGATCGAGTTCCACAAGATCCTCACCTTCTTGGAAGAACCATGGTGACCATGGACCGAGGTCAAGCGGATGAAACAACGCCACTTCCCATTAGTGAAAGTTCGCTGGAATACTAACCAAGGACCTAGAGTCACATGGGAGCGCGTGAGTCAGTCGATTAGGAAGTATCCTCACTTCTTGGCTTGATTATTCATGCCTACTCCTTGCCTAAATTCAAATTTCGGGACGAAATTCCCTCTAACGGGGGGATGATGTGACAACTGTCAAATTTCAGTCAAGTCAAAGTCAACTAAAGTCAATAAGTCAAACTGTTTGACTCAATTTGCCCTTGGGTACTAGAATTTACATTATGAAACTTCTACATAACTCTCTATTCTAATGAGGAATCATAAAGCAAAAAGTGCGAACACCTAGATCTCCTTAACCTAAAACTGTGGTACGTGGCGAGCCAAACCGATAAAACAATGTTGCATACTCATCGGGAGTGTGTAAGATCCTTAAACAAGGCTTAACAGGGTTTACGAACCATGCATTGCGATGCCGGACACTCACAATTGTCACACATGGAACCTCTCTCAATCGTTTTCACTCTATCTCTATCTATGTCAAATCTCTCCCAAATCTCTCCAAGTATGTGAAATCTCTCTCAAATATCTCTCTATATGAGAAATCTCTCCAAGAATGTCAAATCTCTCCCCAAATCCCTCTAAGTATGTGAAATCTCTCTCAAATATCTCTCTGTATGAGAAATCTCTCCAAGAATATCAAATCTCTCCCAAATCTCTCCAAGTATGTGAAATCTCTCTCAAATATCTCTTTGTATGAGAAATCTCTCCAAGAATGTCAAATCTCTCCCAAATCTCTCCAAGTATGCGAAGACTCTCGCAAATATCTCTGTGTATGAGAAATCTCTCCAAGAATGTCAAATCTCTCCCAAATCTCTCCAAGTGTGAGAAATCTCTCCCAAATCTCTCTCAAAAGTTTCCCGTAACTTTTTGGAATCATTCGGGTCATTCCGACCCTTAACCGGGTCAAAAACGACTTAAAACGGGGTAAAAACGAGAAAAATGGACCTTAGGAACCGAAACCCTTCTCAAGGAGCCGAAGCTCCTTAAGGCCGAAAGTACCCTGGACGAACCGAGTCTCTGTTGGCCGAAACCGGAGGACCGAATCACTGTAGCGAAGACCGAGTCTCGGTCTCTGTCTCTATCGCTTCTTGCTCTGTCGCTTCGCCTCTCTGTCGCTTCCTCTCCTCTCTGTCGCTTCTTCACTCTCTGTCTCTACCCGCCTCTCGGTCTCTGTCTCTACCCGCCTCTCGGTCTCTGCTCTCTCTTCCCTCCTCTCGGTCTCTGTCTCCTTCTCTCCTCTTTGTCCCATCGCGCCTCTCTGCTCCTTCTCTCCTCTCTGTCTCCTCGCGCCTCTCTGTTCCCTCTTCTCCCCTCTCGGTTCCTACTCTCCCTCTTCTTCCCTCTCGGTTTCTACCCTCCCACCTCTCGGTTTCAGCATCAGAAGGCCGAACCTCGGCCAGATTTCGGAAATTTGTCACTTTTAGCCCCTTTTTGATATTTTTAACATTTTAAGCCCGTTTTTCGTGATTTTAAAGCGGGATTTTCTCCAGAAATTATATTTTAACATAATAAACTCTAAATATTCATAATTTAAACATATTTTAATGAAAATCATTATTTAAATAATAAAAATCAAATGGGTGAATTATTAAAGGTGGAGTGTTGACTTTGCCTTATCCAATGTCACAAACAACTACCTTACACCCACTCTATGACCAGCCATACCTCCCCACCTTACCTATGTCACTTCAATGTCCCTTACACTCAATTTACACTCATTCCAACGTTTTTAGAGCTGGAACAAACATCCTCTCTCCTCATTTCTCTCATTTGCCCTTATTTCACTAAGTATCAAACACCACTTTTCTCTCAAACTTTTTCCACTCCAATTCCGAGATTCAAGACTGATTTTCAAGTGTTCTTCCACTCTTAGTTAGTATAATTCATCCTCCTTATGATTATTTCACTTCATTCTACTCAAATCATGGATATCTTACACAAACTCCATCATATTTGCGTTAGAGCTTCGAATCTTCAAGTGATTCTTCAAGTGTTCTTGGGTTGAACACTTCTCTTCTTCAACACTTATCTACTGAAATCACTCAAGGTGAGTTCATACCCCTACATTTTCATGTTTTCTCAAGTTTTCAGGGGGGGGGGGGGGGAATACAAGTTAAAACACTAAGAACATAACTATATTTTTCTAACAGCCTTCATCAGAAAAGTTCAACTCCATTCACGGACTGTTTTGGGCATCTTAAACATTTTTGTTTTCAAAACTGTACAAGGTGCAACTAGTTCAAGTTCTTAGCTTTAAAATGGCTACTTGCACATCTCCATACGATGTCTCTACAATTTATGGTGATTTTTATAAAACTGCCTATCATTTCAAACAACAATCCGGACCAGTCTGTGATTTTGGACTTATTCACCCAAGTTGGATGTCCTTAAAAATCATGATAAAAATTATGAGTAAACTAGACACATTTTTTGAACTCTCAGAATTTACAGATCTAGTTTTCGACTTCGTATAAATTTTCTATGATTTTTTCCAAAACAGTGCAGAATGGCTAAAGTTAGCCAACAGCATGTATATATCATAACACTTTGTATTATGTTGAGCAAAGTGTATAATCATAAGTTCTAATTATTGAATGTGTTTCTTTGTTAGTTTATCATCATGAACCGAAACTAAGTCATTCATAATAAATATTATTCATTCATTTTAGAACACGTATATTAAACTATAAAAAGTATTGTTTGATAAATTCATAACACTAATACATTTCCATAAAAGAGTTCATACATATTACATACATTTTAGATAAACTATAATAGGTATAGTTTATGATACATCACTCAACACACTCATACAGAAAGGGTACATTCATACAGAAAAGATTTATATTCACACACATTTCACGTAAACTTGTTAACCTATATTGTGAGACTCTCTCTCTCTCTCTCTCTCTCTCTCTCTCCCCGTACGTCCGAGTGCGGGATATAATTCTTAGTAGTTATAATCAGGATCTCCTTGAGGGAGAACGTGATACTTGTATATAGATCTATATTGGCTTTGACACCCCACACCTTGCTGCTAGCTACAGTGGGACCTGCAGGTCTACGGGTGACAAATGTCATTTCAGTATTCGCAACACCTGAGAACGTCGTGGCAGGTTCACATAGTCATAGTATGATTATAGCGACTCACATAGGGATATAACAATCCATAAGTTTACGGGATTTTATTTTTAAAACCTAAATGAGTTTTATGTCGATTTAAAATCACTTTTTACCTCTATGAGTACAGATATTACTGTACACTTTTGGTTTTGGTAGTTACGACTACACCTCATTTGAAACCACATTCATACCTTTAAGTATGGTCAATACTTGTTATTACTCGGTCCTCTAATTTAGGACTACATATATATAAAGTATTAACAAACATGAGAACATATAGAAATTTCATTTAATTCAAACGCGTCCATGTCCATTTAAGTACATAACATTTTCTATTAATAAGAAAGGTTACTTATACATTTTGGTCTTCAGTCATAAGACTACACTACACAGATTTTAAAGAAAATATCGGATTTTCTGGATACATATTCTAACGCTTTTACAAGGAAAACGATTTACTTTTTCTAACGAAATCTCTTATGAACTCACCAACCTTTGTGTTGACACTTTTCAAAACTACTTGTATTCTCAGGAATTCAGTGAAAACAGGAAATCAACAACGTTTTGAGGATGGGACGATAATTTGTCAAACAGTTCATTTTGTATCATAATGTAATTGATGTGAATCATGTAAACATGTGCTTTGATGTAACGTTTTCAATTATATTTGTGTTGGTTGTTTTTACTTTGAGCACTATTATACTCATTGTTGTGATACTCTACAAGAAGTCCTCCACCCCCGAACGTTTCTGCCATCCTTGGTTTGGGGGTGTGACACTCTATGCGACACTCTACTGTACCTTTACCGTGTAACCAGAGTCTCCTGGAGGGAGAGCGGACATTATGTGTATAGATCTATACAGGATAGACACTCCCACATCCCGACTGCTAGCTACAGTCCGAGCCGTCTAGGCCTAGGGGTGACAAAATGTCACCACACTCCGTGTGACTTGGAGGGTCATCAGTTATTCGATCGTCAATCAGCATGGTTACATACGAGTTCACATTCAAACCTTTAATTAACACAATAAGAATTAAAAGCAAAATAGACTCCCCGAGGGGTATTGTACATTTTGATACTACCTGGAGTCTGCATTTCAT
Organism: Lactuca saligna; assembly: GCF_052625555.1. Classification (NCBI taxonomy): domain Eukaryota; kingdom Viridiplantae; phylum Streptophyta; class Magnoliopsida; order Asterales; family Asteraceae; genus Lactuca; species Lactuca saligna. Next base: position 139,017,541 of record NC_136420.1, read on the forward strand.
ACATTCAGTCGGCAGTGACACTGCTGCGGTAAAACATTATTTTTCCCATTTACTTTACATAAATGAAGTCTAAACTATAAATTTTCATAACTGATAATTCATTGGGAAATCTTTTACACTTTCAAAGGTTCAAACTTTCAAATAACCAAGTCTTGGTAGAAGACTACTTTTACTGGAAAATATAGGATTTTCTAGGGATTATACTATTTTCAAACATTGATCACAACTATTATATTACATGATTGTAAACACTTTTATACAAGTAACGACACTAAATCCTCATGAACTCACCAGCTTTATGCCGATAGTCGTTTTCAAAATAACTTGTATTCTCAGGTCAATAATAGATAGGTACTGATGCATCTTCTAAGAAGATGGAGCACATACAAGACCCATCTTTTATTTTTGTTTATACTTTTGGTGCCTATCAAACTTTACAGAACACGCTTGTATTAACATTACTATATTAATGCAATGGTTGTTGTCGCTTGTTTTTACTATTATGCATTGTTATGATACTATACATGACGTCCTCCACCCCAGAACGTATTCCGCCATTCTCGGTTTTGGGGTGTCACACTTTCCTTACTTAGAAAAATTAGGACACTAACATAAATAACATAACTAAGAATCATATCCACTTAATATTGCTTATGATAGAAATACACAAACACCAATTTTCATATATGTCATTGCAAGGAAATATATAAATAAGACATAACAAATTTTTTTTTTTTTTTTATAAAAGGTGCAGAAAAACTTATCCTTACAATGCAAATTCAAATGAAAACTATGTTATTGCATATTCCTAAACAATCTATCATAACTCTAAGTAGTAGCTTAAAATCCAATCATCAAGTCATGCGATCGAAATCCATTTCTTCGCGATTAGACTCAGCTCACTTCTTCCTTTAAGCCTTCTCTCTTTTCTCCGATCCTACAAAACACCAAATGTAATCTTATCACATCATGTATTTAGAATCAAAAATAGAAAACTTACTAGAGTTAGATAGTTGATTTTACCTAATGCAAAATCAAACATTTTGACTCTCCCATCTCTTAGATCTCTTAGGTAATCAGGGCAACTTCGTAACCAATGCCCCTTCTTTTGGTAGTAGAAACATATGGATTATTCTGGAATGGTACATGGGACTATCTCAGAGTTGATCTTTCTCTTGCGTGGAGAAAACGTTTCTAGACTTCCAATGTTGCCATTTCCCATATAAGGATGGGATATTGATTTACTAGACAAATTTTCTTGACCAGTGCGCCAAATCATTTCTGATTCAGCATCAATAAGCAAATAAGTCAAATCAATGAGGGTCACGTCATGATCCATCATATAGTACTTTCCAATGAACTTACTATATGATTCGGGAAGTGACTAAAGAACCATGTTAACAGCCAACTTCCTTAAGACATTGACACCCAACATTCCCAATCTATCAATATGTAACTTCATATCCAAGACATGAGCATATACATACTTTCCATCTTCGTGTCTTTTTGCCAACAGGGCTTGAGTAACCTTCAACTTTTCAAGTCTTCTAACACGTAGGTTAGGGATAATTATTGGAGTAGGTGGAGGAAGTGAAGCATGATTTCCATTTCCACAATCCAATCGTGGAACATCATCTTCATGTGGAAAACTTTTTCCAACGGATTCAGGAAGACCATAGTTGTCAGACTTTGACATCTACAAAACGAGAGAAAATTCAAGTTAGTTGATTGAGTCCTTAATAAAACACCCAAATGAGATATTAAGTCTAGGACCCAACATAATATTCTACAATTTGGAAGAGGGATGCCATAATCCAAATTGCAGAACATTTGAAGGTAGGTAAATGATGATTTACCTATTTCCACCATGAAAAACGAAAATTGAAAATTAAGTTATAAATGAATTGAAATTCCTAGATCTTTTGAGATTCATTGAAATTTTTAATGGCATGTTTAAATCTCGAGTGTGTCCTTCGTTTGTGATTGGGATATCTACGATCACAAACAAGTTGTGGATAACCATACAAATATACTTGGTGCCCCCAATGTTACAGTTACGTAATCGACGTGTCATTAACCACACATGCTCCATCGATCTATGACAAACATCGAGTCACCCTTTTCCACCTTTGCTTAAAGCTCAATTAGTGTGTCGGTTAACCACACACGCTCCACTAATGTCTTAGCAAGAGTATAAATTGTAATTTAATGGAATAGCACCAACTCCACATTTTCCTAAAGTGACTAAGATTTGGGAATTTTTAAAACATTTAGTTACTTCGTATTTCATTATACTTATAATGGAATGTTGTGTCCTATTCTACCTGTTCGGCTAACGACCCTCCACTAGTCAAGAGTGCGGTGGGTAAGAATGGATACCCAATGGCGGTCATTTTACAAGCCACTTCCGTAAACACCCCTTAGCTCATACATATATAATATTAGACCTTTTAATTTTATATATAATATAAGGGTGTATTTTACAGTTTTAAAATACTAGGTTGTCTAATTTAATAAAATTATACTTTTAAAATACTCGGTGGTCTAATTTAACTCTCTTTTAATTATACATTTAACTAACATAAAAAACCATAAGGGTCTAATTTGAACTTTTCAAAAAATATTAGGGTTTTAGAATTTAATATTTTAAAATTAATACCTTTTAATCAAAATTTTAAATTCCAAAAATTGAGGCCAAGTTTTGAAACTTATCAAAACAATTATGGTTTAGTATTTAAACATTTCAAAATTAAACTTTATAATCAAAATTTTAAATTCCAAAACTTGAGGGCAAGTTTTGAAACTTTTCAAAACAATTAGGTTTAACAATTTAAATTTCAAAACTAAAACCTTTTAAGTTCAAATTTAAACTATAAAACCTAAATGGTGTAAATTGAAGCTTTTCAACGTTACTAGGTTAAATATTTGACTTATAATAATCTTATATTATCCATATTTAACTAAATCCATCAATATTTATGAGGATAACCATTCCAAACTCAAAAATTTGGATTTAGGCAAGAAAAACGAGTTTTGGCAATTATCCTCAACAAAATTTGGAAGAAAAATCGAAAATCCCAACACTAGAGCCCTGGACTCATCGAATCCACAATGGAACTCGTCGAGTAGGACCTACTTCTCGAGTCCATTCATGGACTTGACGAGTCTGCTAGTCAGAAACACAAGTTTTCGATTTTCTTGCAAGCAATGAACTATTAAGCATCAAATAAATCAAACAAACGACCTAGGCTCTCATACCACTGATGAGTTTTGAGCACTACATCATTCCTATGGTGTATATGCAAACCCTAAAGTTTGGATCTAGTTTGTCTAATGAACATGCAATAATCATCCAAAGCCATAAACACTAGATCTAGCATACAATAAAGGATTTAACATATAACAATCTATTCCTTCTTGTAATTGACTTCTGAAAGCTTAGTGTCACAAGTGTCACACCTTTAATGGCTCATAAACACCAAGAGCAAGAGTATGACTTAGGGGAGGAGAAGGAGGCACTAAAAAGGTCCAAGAAACTCCAAGGAGTGCTTAGCCACGTTTTTAGGTGCCCTAGGGGTCTGTATATAGTGAGGTTATTAGTGTTTTGAACTAGGAAACCCTAATGTATCTGCTTAAGCCCTAAGCAGCCCATGGACTCCCGCTTTAGTGGCCGTGGACGAATTCTCATGGGTTTCTTCATAGATTTTGTCCACTCCAACCTCTATGGAGTGCATTAGCCCAATATTCAACTAACATATAATTGACAGTTCTAGCCCCCTTTATTTAATTAATGTCTTTTAGCCACAAAATTAATTTGTATTAATTCTTGACTAATATTAATTAAACAATATGATTTCTCTTTTAATATGTTATTCATATAATATATTAATAAATCATAATTAATCTTTTTTTTCCATAAATCATCATATCAAGTTGCTTTGGTGAAGGCAACCCAAAAGAACCATGCTCACAATCAGGTCTAGTGCATACCAAAATGGTTATGAACTTAAACACAAACCCATCACTAATGTCTGATCAAAATAATTATCGTATGGTCATTAAATGTGTGACTATGATTTTATAATGGTAATTCTTTTTGTACTAGTGTACATCTAAAGTTAAGGAATAGTCCACATAAAACGAAAATATGTTGCTGTAAGTATTTACTAGTGACTTATTAATATATTTTATGCTTCATATTTTTGGAGAGAGGGAGATCCTTTGGCAATTTTTATAAAACAAAAAGAAAATGATAGAAATTGAGGAAGAAGGTTAAAAGGGGTCATAGGAGACTTTTACTAGTGAGGTAACATGATTAAGGCGAGGGAGACTACAAAGTTAGATAGAGAACGAAAGATATATGGGTTGTTTGGCAATAATATGAATTTTTAAGATCTGAATTTTTAAGAGGTTTGATTTTTTAAGAGGGTCGAAATTCTTAAGATTTGAAATTTTAAAATTACAAATAAAATGACATTTAGTGGAATAGAAAAAGTATCACTAAAAACCAAAATAGTGCCACTAAAGGCCCCTCTGGCAATCAGCGGCATAAAAAAATTGTCACTAAAAGCGGTGCCACTATAGACCTTTAGTGGCACTTTTTTGTTGTATCACTGCAACCTAATTGGGGTTTAATTGCACTTTCTAATTATAACACAAATGCACCTATAGGTTTTACTGGCACTAATTTAATGACACTATTTAACTACAAAAATATTAATTATTTTCATGTTTTTTGTGACATTTTTAACACAAAATAATTCTACTAATAAATTATATCCGATTGTTTATGTTAAATGGAATATAAAATAATAATAGGAAAATTAAGATAACAAAAACAAAATATCATTACATCAATTTAAACTTGTCTAAAAAAAATATTCTCAATACATTTAAATCACAACCATCTTAAATAATGTGTAACAAGTCTAAATGTTGTGCGAATACTCAAAACACAATACTATCAAACTAAAGGTTTGTTGGAAAGAAACACAAAACTTGATTGAGCTCGAAATTTGTGTAATTGCCCATCTCGTTTATCCAACTTATGACAATTGCCTATCGTACATAATACACGATATAAAAACATGTAGAAATATCATCAATAAACATGTCATATAAAAAGAAGGGTAAACACTTAGTAAACCGAGTTAAAAGTAATATTATTGTTATGATGGCTTTCAGATGAAGATCTTCTACATGGCCCTACTCTTCTTTTTGAGTTCTGTTTAAAAATAGATACAAAACAAAAACATGAAACAATATATACACATGTAACAGTTAAAGGGACATTTTTTTGTTAATGAAGTGAAGAAGGGCAAAACAGTAAATAAAGCAAAGGGAAAAATATTAAACGAAGTGAAGAAGTGCGAAATAGATTGTTATCATAGTGACCATTTCTATAAAAGATTGACACCAGAAGGACCATTTCTATAACATATTACCACCATAGGGACCATTTATGTATATGTAACAGATCATGCTTGATATATGCATTAAACACTAAACATTTATTCATCTGTGTATCACATCAAAATAAAAATTGTTTTCTATATGTACATTAACCACTGGGGGACTTATTCATCAGCCTATTATCACAAAATACCACATAAAATATCATCATTTGTTTAGTATGATATTTAAATCTCAAATAGAACAAAACAATTTACAAGAAAACTTTGATACAAGAAAATAAAAACTTACAAGTATTTTAAGTTCGCAATTTCAGCAAGCTCTTTAATCAGTTTACCAAACAAGCCTGTAATTCCAAGGTCATTGTAATCGTAAACTCTAAAAAAAAAAAACACTGATCAGTTGACATTATTAAGATATAATTGAATTTAATTATAAGTTTTTTTAGTGATATAAATATTACATAAGAAAAATTACAACGAAAATGAAAGTATATAACAAATTCTAGAAAATTAAGCAATTTCTTATCAATTTCACAGTTACATAGCACTCACATTGATTTAAAAAAAAAAAAGGTCAAATTTAGCTTTGAAGGACAATGATGAAGAATATAGCTTCTGAAACTAAAAAACACTCATGTTAGTAATCAAAACTGCAACAAGTTAACAAATTATGTATATATCTATACATAAGTTGCAATCTTCCAAAAAAACCTCATAAAAATACCCACTTTATTTTGCAGTATTATTTCCCAGCTTTGACCCATACTGTTGGTTTCCCTTTTGTCCCTATTTAGTATCAAATCACTATTACATGATTTGCGTTCAGAAACATTAAATCGACTCTATGATTGAAAATTTTAGCGCTTAAATTAATCCAAAGTCACCACAAGTTGATTGTACAAACTCTCGAGCAAAAACCCAACAAAAAATCAATTATTCATACCCTTATAGACCTTTTTATATCAACTACAATGAATGGAGAGACTTGCACTAACACTGAGTATGGCTGATGATCTAGGGCAGAACGGGGCAGAGCAGTTTGGAAGAGCTCTGAATGAAAGAGGACGACTAGGGCAAAGCGTAGAGCGACAGATCATGGCCGACGACTAGGTGGATAATTAGGTCTGAACAGATGAGCGAAATAGCAGAACAGAGCGGAGCAAGGAAGCATGAAGAAGAATTAGTTCTACATGATAATGAAACCCCTTGTGATGTAATTTTCGTTTTCCCGCATAGTAGAATGAAAGGTGGTAATGAAAATATTTACAAAATTATTGATAAATATTGATTATATAAAATACATAAAATTATATTAGTTTTCTATGGTTTGCCAGAATTCATGTGTTTGAGAAAAATTATCAAAATGTTTACGTGTTTGTTTAAGTTATTTCAACATATTGTATGGTTGGTTTTTGACAAATGTAAAATAACTTTTGAACATTTTGTAATTTATTTACCTAACGTGATCATTTATCTTCATCACCATACATAATGTTTCTGAAAATTAAAAAAAAAAAAAAAAAAACCCTTTATATGAGCTTTCCCTCTCCATCTTAAATTTGTAAAGGTGTGTGTATTTAGGTTGTTATGGTTAAATGGTATAGGGGGTGTATGTGAGTGTAAATGTATATAAAGGTGGTTTTCGGTAGGGGTGGGTGGATATAGGGACTTGGGATATGGTAGTGTGTTTATGTTAGTCTTGTAACGACCCGTCTTTGGTATGTGGTTTTTAGTATTTATTTTTGAAGTTCGTGGAGGAACTCAGACTCGTCGAGTAGGGTCGCGTTGTTGATCAGCGTATAGATCGGCGACTCGGCGAGTCCATATTCGGGACTCGGCGAGTCGTCCTGCCAGGTTGAAACCCTAAATCTCTGGGTTTGCCCACTATTTAATCCACCTTATAGCCCCCATTCTCGCCTCCTTCACCCTCAGAACGCTGTGAGAAAACCCTAATCCATCCTTGAGTGAACTAAGTGTTCTTGTGTTAATTTGTGAAGGCTTGAAGAAGGAGAAGAAGAAAGGAGCAAAGAGAAGAGGAGTAGAGCAAAGATCCAAGGGCAAATCAGAGTTCTTTGAGGTATTCTTCGGATTCCCTCTTGTTTTATGCTTTAAACCTCCATTAGGACTCTTCTAGATCTAGTTAGTGCTTTTCCCAAGCCTTATGATTGTATGGATGCCCTAATAAGTCGAGATATCCTTAGATCTATTCATTTAGAAGTTTCAGAGCCCAGATCTATTGCCTTTATGAAGATACTTTGCATGGAAACCCTAGATCTAGCCTTTATTCTGCCTTTTGAGCCATTTTATCTTCATGAATGCATATGGGCACGTAAAGATAGAATCTTTACATGCTAATCGAGTTAAGGGAGTCCAGATCTATAAGTTTTATGCACTGGATTCAAGCAAAATCAAGTTTTGAGTTGTTGCATGCAAGCGACTTGGCGAGTCGGAAGAACGACTCGGCGAGTCGAGCCGCGAGTCCCCGATTTTTCCCTTTTTGAGTGATGCCGAGTGAGACCCGTGAGTGATGGAGTGGACTCAGCGAGTTGTGGTTAGACTCAGTAATGGAGGGACTCGGCGAGTTGTTCATACAGCTCGGCGAGTCCAAGGCAATCTTCTTAGCTCGAAGAACAACTCGTCGAGTTGTTCATACGGCTCGGTGAGTCTGATGCAGATTGCCTGAGGTTTTACATTCGAAAGGGAACTCATCGAGTTGATGCCATACTCGACGAGTAGCAGCGAGTAGGGTGAGAAATGAGAGTAGGGACTTGGCGAGTTGGCGGCCCAACTCGGCGAGTCAGGTCAACTGTAAAGTTGACTTTAACCAGGAGAGTTGACTTTAGCCAGGGGTAAAGGAGTCATTTACCCCAATACAATTATTAATAATTTGATTGAGTGTAATTGTGGATTTGTAGCCGGGGAGATACCGGATCAGCAGCAGATAGTTCCCGGAGCCACACACTCAGCAGCCAGATCACGAGGTTAGTTTCCTTTCAGTAGGAACGGGTCTAAGGCCACAATGCCGGCCCGTTTAGCTAGCAGTAGTATCCGGACTTCGGTTCGATGCAGATTTTAGTATGTTTGATGCCTTTGTGGCTCAGACAGTATTTTGTGTTATGTGTTCCGGGTTACATCCCGATGTAGTATGCTATCTATGTACTCATGTTAGTTGATATGCATATGTAATGCTATGTTGAGTATGTTTCGGAATTCTGTCCGATGCAGTCAGTTCCGGACTTCGGTCCGATGCAGTAGTTCCCGACTTTGGTCCGATGCTGGAGGCAAGGCCTCAGTAGTTCCGGATCCCGATCTGATGCAAAGGGCAAGGCCCTGGTTAGTTCCGGACTTTGGTCCGATGCAGTTTCCGGACTTCGGTCCGATGCAGTGGGCAAGGCCCAGTATGTGATTATATGTATTATATGGTATGTGGTAGTTTGGGGGAGCTCACTAAGCTTCGTGCTTACAGTTTCAGTTTTGGTTTCAGGTACTTACGCAAGCAAAGGGGAGAGCTCGGGTTGATGGCATCGCACACACACACCACAACTTCAGTTGTCCTGGGAGTTGTTTTGTTTCTCATAGATGTGACTGATACATTCTTGATTCAGTTTACTTATAACACTTTACTTTTGTTTGTGAGATATTGACGTACGAGTTTACCTTATGATTTTATTATGGTGTTTTTAGTAATTATTCAACCAAAATTTTTGGATCATTTTATGGGATGTTACAAGTTGGTATCAGAGCCTTGGTTTGAGGGATTTGGATACACCCGCGGGTGTATCTGAACTCAAACTAAGGGAGAGATAAAAAGATTTTCAAAAAAAAAAAATGTGTTTTCGAATGAAATTTTGAAAAAGCACTTAGAAAGAAAAGAAATTTTAAACAAGATAAGGGTGTGGTGCATGCGATCAGCCGAGCTCAAGTAAGTACTCCCAAATTACCCATACAAGTTTTATAATTATGAATAATTGTTCCAGTTTCATTAGAACATCATGCTAGTATAGGACTAAGGATCTAGGAGGATGCCTAATATGCCTGATATATGTGTTTAGCTTTATGAGAATTGCATGCTAGTAACGAGTAGACAGCAGTAGGATAGCCTGTTTAGGTTATGCCTGGTAGCGCGAGCTTAGCATTGTATGCTAGATTGGTTTCTCGTTATGAGAGTATGATTGCTTGGGTAATTTCCGGTGTCCGAATGCTACTTGCTTCGTGGTTTGTAGAACTCTTAGTAATGAGAGTTAGTCGTTAGGTGAATACGTCACGTCACATGTGATCAGGGTTGAATAATCTCAGAGTGTTGGATTTGGCCCTATTGCGCAACTCTTATTTGAGTCTAACCGTTGTAGGGACGAGCCTTTTACTCAAAGGATTATCCGAGCCTCATCACATGTGATGGTATTCAGGTGATGGCTAATTAGCAATTCAAGGAGGCCTTTAGCAGCTGAGGATTGTTTTGAGCAGAGTCAAATTTCCCTAGGGCAAGCCTAGGATGAAAGTAACAGAGATCAGCAGTAGTAGAAGCGACTTGGTGGAGTCAAGGCAGTTCTTGAGGAAAGTACGGATAGATGTGGAAGGTAGTATGGGCCCGTACTACTGAAAGCAGAGGATCCGTACTCGAATCAAGGAAGGCCAAGACAAGACCAGGAAGCTAGTAGTAGTATCATGATCCCTTGAGATATTCAGTTTTCTGATGTTGTTATGATATGTTTCAGAATGGTAGTTTTGCGTTCGAGACCAGAAGTTGGCAGTTCAGATGCCGGAGGGGGATCAGGACCAGGATCAGGCCCGGAGGCCGGGCAGATGGATGATCAGACCAGAGAGTTTCTTTCTTCTGAGGTTACCCGCATCATACTGGACCAGACTCCTGTGATCTTCGGTTCGATCAAGGAGGGTATTCTAAAGCTGATGGATGAGAGATTGGGCACTTTCTGTGCCGAGATGGCGGCCATGATGGGGTCGCGCACACTTACGTTCAGGGAGTTCAGGGCATGTGGAGCTCCAGACTACCATGGGGCGCGGGACCCCATAGCGAGCACGAGATGGTTGGCGGATGTGGCCAACGCATTCCACACTAGCAGGTGTCCCGAGGGGGACAAGGTTAGGTTGGCGTCCTGTCTTCAAAAGGACAGGGCATGGGATTGGTGGAAGGAGGTCGGTCACACCATTGGAGATGATGCAGCGTTAGATGCCATGACCTGGGCTGATTTCTCTACCAGGTTCAGGACCTCACCCAGACTACAGAGACCGTGGCGGAGATCACCGCCATGTTCAGGGAGAGGGCTCTTCTTGTTCCTCAGTATGCAGCCGATGAGGATATGAAGAAGGCCCGTTATCATGAGATGTTGCAGAGTGATATCCGCATGTTTGTGAGTCGGTCCAGCTGTAAAACGTTGGATGACATGATTGCTAGAGCTCGGGAGAGGGAGATTGATCTAGAGATGGAGAAGAACAGGAAACCGGAGGCGGTTTCGGGTTCAGGAGGTTCGGGAAAAAAGCCCAAGGTATTTGATCACAGGTCCAGGAGTCATCAGAGCCACGGTCGATGTGGCAAGTGTGGGAGATTGCACGAGGGAACGTGCAAGGCAGGGAGTTCCAGCTGCTACAAGTGCGGTCGGACTTGGCATTTGAGCAGGGATTGTACGGCCCTTGCTACTGCTGTTGCAGCATCAGATTTGATTTGCTTTCAGTGCAATCAGAGGGGACATAAAAAGTCCCAGTGTCCAAGTTTAGTTGCAGTAGGGAAGGTGGTTGCACCTGCCCCTGCTACTTTGAGGATTACAGATGGCCGTCAGGGCCGAGCTGAGACACCAGTGGCTAGGAGTCGAGCTTTTCAGATGACAGCAGAGGAGGCGCGAGCGACTCCTGATGTGGTGATGGGTATGTATTTTTCCCTTCATCTCTATATTATTGTGATATTATTGAGTATTGCTTATGGTTATATGTTTTGTATAGGGTCGTTCTCTGTGAACGACATCTCTGCTACAATATTATTTGATTCGGGGGCTACCCGATCGTTTGTATCGCTAGCGCTTAGCAAGAGATTTAGTAGAGCTCCTGGGGAGTTGGATTGTTCACTAGAGGTCGAGATAGCAAATGATAGGACCGTGAGGGTCGCCAGAGTACATCAAGGATGTTCTCTTCAGTTGTTCGACGAGCAGTTTTTGGTGGATTTTGGTCCCTATTCCCCTGCGAGGAAATAAGGTTATAGTGGGCATGGATTGGTTGAGTCCCAACGGGGCTGTGATTTATTGCGAGTTACAGCTAGTGAGGGATTGCACTCCCGGTGGAGGAGAGTTAGTGATTCAGGGCGAGAGGCCACAGCGTGGACCAGTTCTTTGTTCAGTCGAGAGGACGAGATGCTATTTTCAGCAGGGTTGCGCAGGCTATGTAGCCTACGTTATGGATGCCCGGGAGGAGGGCAAGTCGACAGTGGACGATGTTCCGGTAGTACGAGACTTTCCGGATGTATTCCCGGAGGATTTACCAGGAATACCTCCCGAGAGACAGGTCGAGTTTGGATTGACCTAATTCCTGGTGCAGCTCCGATAGCCAAGGCACAGTATCGGTTAGCTCCCCCTGAGATGCAGTAGTCGTCTACGCAGCTGCAGGAGTTGCTAGACAAGGGTTTTATACGGCCGAGTAGTTCACCCTGGGGGCGCCGATCTTATTTGTGAAGAAGAAGGATGGGTCGCACCGTATGTGCATCGACTACCGGGAGCTGAATAAGGTAACAGTGAAGAACCGTTACCCCCTCCCGAGGATAGATGATTTGTTTGATCAGCTTCAGGGAGCGTCTTGGTTCTCCAAGATCGATTTACGCTCCGGATATCACCAGATGCGAGTTAGAGTCGAAGATGTGCAGAAGACTGCTTTCAGGACACGATATGGTCATTATGAGTTTGTAGTGATGCGTTTTGGGCTCACTAATTCTCCAACCGCATTCATGGACCTCATGAACCGCGTATGCAAACCGATGCTAGATCGGTCTGTGGTAGTATTCATAGATGATATCTTGGTGTACTCCAAGACTCAGGAGCAGCATGAGGAGCACCTGAGGGAGGTGCTAGAAGTGTTGAGAAGGGAGAGGCTTTTCGCGAAGTTCTCCAAGTGCGAGTTTTAGTTGCGTGAGGTGCAGTTCCTTGGTCACCTCATCAACCAGAAGGGTATATTGGTAGATCCGGCCAAGATAGAGGCCGTGATGCAGTGGGAAGTTCCGAGGTCTCCATCCGAGATTCAGAGTTTCCTGGGGTTGGCAGGGTATTACCGGAGGTTCATTCAGGATTTCTCCAAGATTGCAGAAACGCTCACCCGACTGACTAGGAAGTCGGTGGTGTTTCGTTGGGGGCCCGAGCAGCAGACGGCATTCGAGACCCTCAGGCAAAGATTATGCGAGGCTCCGATTCTTTCCCTGCCCGAGGGGATAGAGGATTTTGTAGTCTATTGTGATGCCTCAATCACAGGTATGGGAGCAGTGTTGATGCAGCGGGGGCATGTGATAGCTTATGCCTCGAGATAGTTGAAGCCTCATGAGGCTAACTATCCTACGCATGATTTGGAGCTGGGGGCAATGGTGTTTGCCCTCAAGATTTGGAGACATTATCTTTATGGGGTCTGTTGTACCATCTACACGGATCACAAGAGTGTGAGATACCTTATGGATCAACCGAGTCTAAACATGAGGCAGAGGAGATGGTTGGATGTGCTGAAGGATTATGATTGTGAAATCCTTTATCATCCAGGGAAGGCCAACGTAGTGGCAGATGCCTTGAGTCGGAAGTTGACAGCAGCCCCTATCAAAGCTTTGTGTTTGAGAATGACTGTGATTACCCCGTTGTTGGAACGGATCAGGGAGGCTCAGGTTGAGGGCCTCAAGGAAGGGAAGCAGAAATGTGAGAGGATTGTAGGTCGAGCAGCTGCATTTGATTATGATAGTCGGGGGTTGTTGACCCTTCATGGGAGAGTGTGGGTACCGTACGGAGGCGGAGTACGGCAGGTGTTGATGGACGAGGCTCATAAGTCTCGATTTTCTATCCATCCATGGGCAACGAAGATGTATAGAGATCTTCGACCCGATTATTGGTGGCCCTGCATGAAGCGGGATGTTGCTTGGTATGTGGAGAGGTGTCTGACCTGCAGGAAGGTCAAGGTAGAACATCAGAGGCCTCACAACAAGATGTAGCCGTTAGACTTTCCCGTGTGGAAATGGGAGGACATCACTATGGATTTTATCACCAAGCTTCCCAGGACGGCACGAAGAGTAGATTCGATATGGGTAGTAGTGGATCGGTTGAGAGAAGAGTGCCCATTTTATCCCGATCCAAGAGAGTATATCGGCAGAAAAGTTAGCCGATATCTATGTGCGTGAGATTGTGGCATGCCATGGAGTGCCGGTATCGGTGGTGTCAGACCGAGATGTCCGTTTTACCTCCAGATTCTGGAAGCGGTTCCATGACGAGATGGGTACTCATCTCCACTTCAGCACCGCTTTCCACCCTCAGACGGACATGCAGAGTGAGAGGACGATTCAGACTCTCGAGGACATGCTTAGGGCATGCATTTTGGATTTCGGTGGCAGTTGGGATACGTATCTTCCGTTAGCGGAATTTTCGTATAACAACAGTTATCATGCGAGCATTGATCGACCTCCCTTTGAGATGCTTTATGGGAGGAAGTGCAGGACCCCGATTTGTTGGGGCGAGGTGGGTCAGCGAGTCATTGGGAGCACAGAGGTGGTGCTCAAGACGACCGAGTTGATCCAGCAGGTCCGTAGTAGACTGCAGACTGCGTAGAGTCGGCAGAAGAGTTACGCCGATAGGAGGCGTTCAGACTTGGAGTTCCGGGTGGGTTACATGGTTCTTCTGAAGGTCTCACCTTGGAAGGGTGTTATCAGGTTCCGGAAGAGGGGAAAGTTGGGTCCCAGGTTTATTGGTCCTTTTAGGGTTTTGGCCCGGGTGGGTCGGGTTGCTTATCGGTTAGATCTTCCGGCAGAGCTTAGCCAGATCCACGACACTTTCCATGTGTCTCAGTTAAGGAAGTGTTTGGTGGACGAGTCAGCAGTTGTTCCTTTAGAGGATATCCAGATGGATAGCAGCTTGAAATATATTGAGAGGCCGGTCGCGATTCTGGATCGGAAAGCAAAGACCTTGAGGAACAAGGTAATTCAGCTAGTGAAGGTGCAGTGGGAGCACCGGAAGGGGTCTGAGTGGACGTGGGAGGCTGAAGATGAGATGAGAGAACATTATCCCGGGTTATTTGCAGATGCAGCAGTAGACTTCGAGGACGAAGTCTGAGTCAAGTGGGGGAGAATTGTAACGACCCGTCTCTGGTATGTGGTTTTTAGTATTTATTTTTGAAGTTCGTGGAGGAACTCGGCGAGTCTATGTCCCGACTCGTCGAGTAGGGTCGCATTGTTGATTAGCGTGTAGATCAGCGACTCGGCGAGTCCATATTCGGGACTTGACGAGTCGTCCTGCCAGGTTGAAACCCTAAATCTCCGGGTTTGCCCACTGTTTAATCCACCTGATAGCCCCCATTCTCGCCTCCTTCACCCTCAGAACGCTGTGAGAAAACCCTAATCCATCCATGAGTGAACTAAGTGTTCTTGTGTTGATTTGTAAAGGCTTGAAGAAGGAGAAGAAGAAAGGAGCAAACAGAAGAGGAGTAAAGCAAAGATCCAAGGGCAAATCAGAGTTCTTTGAGGTATTCTTCGGATTCCCTCTTGTTTTATGCTTTAAACCTCCATTAGGACTCTTCTAGATCTAGTTGGTGCTTTTCCCAAGCCTTATGATTGTATAGATGCCCTAATAAGTCGAGATATCCTTAGATCTATTCATTTAGAAGTTTCAGAGCCCAGATCTATTGCCTTTATGAAGATACTTTGCATGGAAACCCTAGATCTAACCTTTATTATGCCTTTTGAGCCATTTTATCTTCATGAATGCATATGGGCACGAAAAGATAGAATCCTTACGTGCTAATCGAGTTAAGGGAGTCCAGATCTATAAGTTTTATGCACTGGATTCAAGCAGAATCAAGTTTTGAGTTGCTGCATGCAAGCGACTTGGGGAGTCGGAAGAACGACTCGGCGAGTCAAGCCGTGAGTCCCCGATTTTTCCCTTTTTGAGTGATGCCGAGTGAGACCAGTGAGTGATGGAGTGGACTCAGCGAGTTGTGGTTAGACTCAGTAATGGAGGGACTCGTTGAGTTGTTCATACAACTCGGCGAGTCCAAGGCAATCTTCTTAGCTCGAAGAACAACTCGTCGAGTTGTTCATACGGCTCGGCGAGTCTGATGCAGATTGCCTGAGGTTTTACATTCGAAAGGGAACTCGTCGAGTTGAAGCCATACTTGACGAGTAGCAGCGAGTGGGGTGAGAAATGAGAGTAGGGACTCGGTGAGTTGGCGGCCCAACTCGGCGAGTCAGGTCAACTGTAAAGTTGACTTTGACCTGGAGAGTTGACTTTAGCCAGGGGTAAATGAGTCATTTACCCCAATGCAGTTATTAATAATTTTATTGAGTGTAATTGTGGATTCGTAGCCGGGGAGATACCGGAGCAGCGGAAGATAGTTCCCGGAGCCATACACTCAGCAGCCAGATCACGAGGTCAGTTTCCTTTCAGTAGGAACGGGTCTAAGGCCACAACGCCGGCCCGTTTAGCTAGCAGTAGTATCCAGACTTCGGTTCGATGCAGATTTTAGTATGTTTGATGCCTTCGTGGCTCAGACAGTATTTTGTGTTATGTGTTCCGGGTTACATCCCGATGTAGTATGCTATCTATGTACTCATGTTAGTTGATATGCTTATGTAATGCTATGTTCAGTATGTTTCGGAATTCTGTCCGATGCAGTCAGTTTCGGACTTCGGTCCGATGCAGTAGTTCCGGACTTTGGTCCGATGCTGGAGGCAAGGCCTCAGTAGTTCCGGATCCCGATCTGATGCAAAGGGCAAGGCCCTGGTTAGTTCCAGACTTTGGTCCGATGCAGTGGGCAAGGCCCAGTATGTGATTATATGTATTATATGGTATGTGGTAGTTTGGGGGAGCTCACTAAGCTTTGTGCTTACAGTTTCAGTTTTGGTTTCAGTTACTTCCGCAAGCAAAGGGAAGAGCTCGGGTTGATGGCATCGCACACACACACCACAACTTCAGTTGTCCTGGGAGTTGTTTTGTTTCTCATAGATGTGACTGATACATTCTTGATTCAGTTTACTTATAACACTTTACTTTTGTTTGTGAGATATTGACGTACGAGATTACCTTATGATTTTATTATGGTGTTTTTAGTAATTATTCAACAAAAAATTTTGGGTCATTTTATGGGATGTTACAAGTTGGTATCAGAGCCTTAGTTTAAGGGATTCGGATACACCCCCAGGTGTATCTGAACTCAAACTAAGGGAGAGATAAAAAGATTTTCAAAAAACAAAAAATGTGTTTTCGAATGAAAGTTTGAAAAAGCACTTAGAAAGAAAAGAATTTTTAAACAATATAAGGGTGTGGTCCATGCGATCAGCCAAGCTCAAGTAAGTACTCCCACATTACCCATACAAGTTTTATAATTATGAATAATTGTTCCAATTTCAGTAGAACAGCATGCTAGTATAGGACTAAGGATCTAGGAGGAAGCCTTATATGCCTGCTATATGTGTTTAGCTTTATGAGAATTGCATGCTAGTAACGAGTAGACAGCAGTAGGATAGCCTGTTTAGGTTATGCCTGGTAGCGCGAGCTTAGCATTGTATGCTAGATCGGTTTCTCGTTATAAGAGTAGGATTGCTTGGGTAATTTCCGGTGTCCGAATGCTGCTTGCTTCGTGGTCTGTACACCTCTTAGTAATGAGAGTTAGTCGTTAGGTGAATACGCCACGTCACATGTGATAAGGGTTGAATAATCTCAGAGTGTTGGATTTGGCCCTATTGCGCAGCTCTTGTTTGAGTCTAACCATTGTAGGGACGAGCCTTTTACTCGAAGGATTATCCGAGCCTCATCACATGTGATGGTATTCAAGTGATGGCTAATTAGCATTTCAAGGAGGCCTTCAGCAGCTGAGGACTTTTTTGAGCAAAGTCAAGATTTCCCTAGGGCAAGCCTAGGATGAGAGTAGCAGAGATCAGCAGTAGTAGAAGCAACTTGGTGGAGTCAAGGCAGTTCTTGAGGAAAGTACGGATATATGTGGAAGGTAGTATGGGCCCGTACTACTGAAAGCAGAGGATCCGTACTCGAATCAAGGAAGGCCAAGACAAGACCAGGAAGCTAGTAGTATTATCATGATCCCTTGAGATATTTCAGTTTTCTGATGTTGTTATGATATGTTTCAGAATGGTAGTTTTGAGTTCGAGACCAGCAGTGGGTAGTTCAGATGCCGGAGAGGGATCAGGACCAGGATCATGCCCGGTGGCCGGGCAGATGGATGAGCAGACCAGAGAGTTTCTTTCTTCTGAGGTTACCTGCATCATACTGGACCAGACTCCTGTGATCTTCGGTTCGATCAAGGAGGGTATTCTAGAGCTGATGGATGAGAGATTGGGCACTTTCCGTGCCGAGATGGCGGCCATGATGGGGTCGCGCACACTTACGTTCAGGGAGTTCAGGGCATGTGGAGCTCCAGACTACCATGGGGCGCGGGACCCCATAACGAGCACGAGATGGTTGGCGGATGTGGCCAATGCATTCCGCACTAGCAGGTGTCCCGAGGGGGACAAGGTTAGGTTGGTGTCCTGTCTTCTGAAGGACAGGGCACAGGATTGGTGGGAGGAGGTCGGTCATACCATTGGAGATGATGCAGCGTTAGATGCGATGACCTGGGCTGATTTCTCTACCAGGTTCAGGGAAGAGTTTGCACCAGTTATTGAGGCACAACAGTTAGCCTGAGAGTTTCAGGACCTCACCCAGACTACAGAGACCGTGGCGGAGATCACCGCGAAGTTCTGGGAGAGGGCTCTTCTTGTTCCTCAGTATGCAGCCGATGAGGAGATGAAGAAGTCCCGTTATCATGAGATGTTGCGGAGTGATATCTGCATGTTTGTGAGTCGGTCCAGCTGTAAAACGCTGGATGACATGATTGCTAGAGCTCGGGAGAGGGAGATTGATCTAGAGATGGAGAAGAAGAGGAAACCGGAGGCGGTTTTGGGTTCAGGAGGTTCGGGCAAAAAGCCCAAGGTATCTGATCACAGGTCCAGGAGTCAGCAGAGCCACGGTCGATGTGGCAAGTGTGAGAGATTGCATGAGGGAACGTGCATGGCAGGGAGTTCCGGCTGCTACAAGTGCGGTCGGACTGGGCATTTGAGCACGGATTGTACCGCCCCTGCTACTGCTGTTGCAGCATCAGATCTGATTTGCTTTCAGTGCAATCAGAGGGGACATAAAAAGTCCCAGTGTCCAAGTTTAGCTGCAATAGGGAAGGTGGTTGCACTTGCCCCTGCTACTTTGAGGATTACAGATGGCCGTCAGGGGCGAGCTGAGACACCAGTGGCTAGGAGCCGAGCTTTTCAGATGACAGCAGAGGAGGCGCGAGCGACTCCTGATGTGGTGACGGGTATGTATTTTTCCCTTCATCTCTATCTTATTGTTATTATTATTGAGTATTGCTTATGGTTATATGTTTTGTATAGGGTCGTTCTCTGTGAACGGCATCTCTGCTACAATATTATTTGATTCGGGGGCTACCCGATCGTTTGTATCGCTAGCGCTTAGCAAGAGATTTAGTAGAGCTCCTGGGGAGTTCCCCTGCGAGGAAATAAGGTTATAGTGGGCATGGATTGTTGAGTCCCAACAGGGCCATGATTGATTGCGAGTTACAGCTAGTGAGGGTTCGCACTCCCAGTGGAGGAGAGTTAGTGACTCAGGGCGAGAGGCCACAGCGTGGACCAGTTCTTTGTTCAGCCGCGAGGGCGAGACGTTATTTTCAGTAGGGTTGCGCAGGCTATGTAGCCTACATTATGGATGCCCGGGAGGAGGGAAAGTCGATAGTGGATGATGTTCCGGTAGTACGAGACTTTCCGGATGTATTGGTAGATCCGGCCAAGATAGAGGTCGTGATGCAGTGGGAAGTTCCGAGGTCTCCATCCGAGATTCGGAGTTTCCTGGGGTTGGCAGGGTATTACCGGAGGTTCATTCAGGATTTCTCCAAGATTGCAGTACCGCTCACCCGACTGACTAGGAAGTCGGTGGTGTTTCGTTGGGGGCCCGAGCAGCAGACGGCATTCGAGACCCTCAGGCAAAGGTTATGCGAGGCTCCGATTCTTTCCCTGCCCGAGGGGATAGAGGATTTTGTAGTCTATTGTGATGCCTCAATCACAGGTATGGGAGCAGTGTTGATGCAGCGGGGGCATGTGATAGCTTACGCCCCGAGACAGTTGAAGCCTTATGAGGCTAACTATCCTACGCACGATTTGGAGCTAGGGGCAGTGGTGTTTGCCCTCAAGATTTGGAGACATTATCTTTATGGGGTCCGTTGTACCATCTACACGGATCACAAGAGTTTGAGATACCTTATGGATCAACCGAGTCTAAACATGAGGTAGAGGAGATGGTTGGATGTGCTGAAGGATTATGATTGTGAAATCCTTTATCATCTAGGGAAGGCCAACGTAGCAGCAGATGCCTTGAGTCGGAAGTTGACAGCAGCCCCTATCAGAGATTTGTGTTTGAGAATGACTGTGATTACCCCGTTATTGGAACGGATCAGGGAGGCTCAGGTTGAGGGCCTCAAGGAAGAGAAGCAGAAATGTGAGAGGATTGTAGGTCGAGCAGCTGCATTTGATTATGATAGTCGGGGGTTGTTGACCCTTCATGGGAGAGTGTGGGTACAGAGGCGGAGTACGGCAAGTGTTGATGGACGAGGCTCATAAGTCTCGATTTTCTATCCATCCAGGGGAAACGAAGAGGTATAGAGATCTTCGACCCGATTATTGGTGGCCCTGTATGAAGCGGGATGTTGCTTGGTATGTGGAGAGGTGTCTGACCTGCAGGAAGGTCAAGGCAGAACATCAGAGGCCTCACGGCAAGCTGCAGCCGTTAGACTTTCCCGTGTGGAAATAGGAGGACATCACTATGGATTTTATCACCAAGCTTCCCAGGACGGCACAAGGAGTAGATTCGATATGGGTAGTAGTGGATCGGTTGAGAGAAGAGTGCCCATTTTATCCCGATACAGGAGACTATATCGGCAGAAAAGTTAGCCGATATCTATGTGCGTGAGATTGTGGCACGCCATGGAGTGTCGGTATCGGTGGTGTCAGACCGAGATGTCCGTTTTACCTCCAGATTCTAGAAGCGGTTTCATGACGAGATGGGTACTCGTCTCCACTTTAGCACCGCTTTCCACCCTCAGACGGACAGGCAGAGTGAGAGGACTATTCAGACTCTCGAGGACACGCTTAGGGCATGCGTTTTGGATTTCGGTGGCAGTTGGGATACGTATCTTCCGTTAGCGGAATTTTGGTATAACAACAGTTATCATGCGAGCATTGATCGACCTCCCTTTGAGATGCTTTACGGGAGGAAGTGCAGGACCCCGATTTGTTGGGGCGAGGTGGGTCAGCGAGTCATTGGGAGCACAGAGGTGGTGTTCAAGACGACCGAGTTGATCCAGCAGGTCCGTAGTAGACTGCAGACTACGTAGAGTCGGCAGAAGAGTTACGCCGATAGGAGGCGTTCAGACATGGAGTTCCGGGTGGGTGACATGGTTCTTCTGAAGGTCTCACCTTGGAAGGGTGTTATCAGGTTCCGGAAGAGGTGAAAGTTGGGTCCCTGGTTTGTTAGTCCTTTCAGGGTTTTGGCCCGGGTGGGTCGGGTTGCTTATCGATTAGATCTTCCGGCAGAGCTTAGCCAGATCCACAACACTTTCCATGTGTCTCAGTTAAGGAAGTGTTTGGTGGACGAGCCAGCAGTTGTTCCTTTATAGGATATCCAGGTGGATAGCAGCTTGAATTATATTGAGAGGCCGGTCGCGATTCTGGATCGGAAAGCAAAGACCTTGAGGAACAAGGTAATTCAGCTAGTGAAGGTGCAGTGGGAGCACCGGAAGGGGTCTGAGTGGACGTGGGAGGCTGAAGATGAGATGAGAGAACATTATCCCGGGTTATTTGCAGATGCAGCAGCAGACTTCGAGGACGAAGTCTGAGTCAAGTGGGGGAGAATTGTAACGAGCCGTCTCTGGTATGTGGTTTTTAGTATTTATTTTTGAAGTTCGTGGAGGAACTCGGTGAGTCTATGCCCCGACTCGTTGAGTAGGGTCGCGTTGTTGATCAGCGTATAGATCGGCGACTCAGCGAGTCCATATTCGGGACTCGGCGAGTCATCCTGCCAGGTTGAAACCCTAAATCTCCGGGTTTGCCCACTATTTAATCCACCTTATATCCCCCATTCTCGCCTCCTTCACCCTCAGAACGCTGTGAGAAAACCCTAATCCATCCTTGAGTGAACTAAGTGTTCTTGTGTTGATTTGTGAAGGCTTGAAGAAGGAGAAGAAGAAAGGAGGAAAGAGAAGAGGAGTAGAGCAAAGATCCAAGGGCAAATCAGAGTTCTTTGAGGTATTCTTCGGATTCCCTCTTGTTTTATGCTTTAAACCTCCATTAGGACTCTTCTAGATCTAGTTAGTGCTTTTCCCAAGCCTTATGATTGTATGGATGCCCTAATAAGTCGAGATATCCTTAGATCTATTCATTTAGAAGTTTCAGAGCCCAGATCTATTGCCTTTATGAAGATACTTTGCATGGAAACCCTATATCTAGCCTTTATTATGCCTTTTGAGCCATTTTATCTTCATGAATGCATATGGGCACGTAAAGATAGACTCTTTACGTGCTAATCGAGTTAAGGGAGTCCAGATCTATATGTTTTATACACTAGATTCAAGCAGAATCAAGTTTTGAGTTGCTGCATGCAAGCGACTCGGCGAGTCGGAAGAACGACTAGGCGAGTCGAGCCGCGAGTCCCCGATTTTTCCCTTTTTGAGTGATGCCGAGTGAGACCAGTGAGTGATGGAGTGGACTCAGCGAGTTGTGGTTAGACTCAGTAATGGCGGGACTCGGCGAGCTGTTCATACAACTCAGCGAGTCCAAGGCAATCTTCTTAGCTCGAAGAACAACTCGTCGCGTTGTTCATACGGCTCGGCGAGTCTGATGCATATTGCCTGAGGTTTTACATTCGAAAGGGAACTCGTCGAGTTGATGCCATACTCGACGAGTAGCAGCGACTAGGGTGAGAAATGACAGTAGGGACTCGGCGAGTTGGTGGCCCAACTCGGCAAGTCAGGTCAACTGTAAAGTTGACTTTGACCAGGAGAGTTGACTTTAGCCAGGGGTAAAGGAGTAATTTACCCCAATACAGTTATTAATAATTTGATTGAGTGTAATTATGGATTTGTAGCCGGGGAGATACCGGTGCAGCAGCAGATAGTTCCCGGAGCCACACACTCAGCAGCCAGATCACGAGGTGAGTTTCCTTTCAGTAGGAACGGGTCTAAGGCCACAATGCTGGCCCATTTAGCTAGCAGTAGTATCCGGACTTCGGTTCGATGCAGATTTTAGTATGTTTGATGCCTTCGTGGCTCAGACAGTATTTTGTGTTATGTGTTCCGGGTTACATCCCGATGTAGTATGCTATCTATGTACTCATTTTAGTTGATATGCTTATGTGATGCTATCTAGTATGCTATCTATCCCAGAGCCACACACTCAGCAGCCAGATCACGAGGTGAGTTTCCTTTCAGTAGGAACGGGTCTAAGGCCACAATACCGGCCCGTTTAGCTAGCAGTAGTATCCAGACTTTGGTTCGATGCAGATTTTAGTATGTTTGATGCCTTCGTGGCTCAGACAGTATTTTGTGTTATGTGTTCCGGGTTACATCCCGATGTGGTATGCTATCTATGTACTCATGTTAGTTGATATGCTTATGTGATGCTATGTTCAGTATGTTCCGGACTTCTGTCCGATGCAGTCAGTTTCGGACTTTTATCCGATGCAATAGTTCCGGACTTTGGTCTGATGCTGGAGGCAAGGCCTCAGTAGTTCCGGATCCCGATCCGATGCAGAGGGCAAGGCCCTGGTTAGTTCCGGACTTTGGTCTGATGTAGTTTCCTGACTTCGGTCCGATGCAGTGGGTAAGGCCCAGTATGTGATTATATGTATTATATGGTATGTGGTAGTTTGGGGGAGCTCACTAAGCTTCGTGCTTACAGTTTCAGTTTTGGTTTCAGGTACTTCCGCAAGCAAAGGGAAGAGCTCGGGTTGATGGCATCGCACACACACACCACAACTTCAATTGTCGTGGGAGTTGTTTTGTTTCTCATAGATGTGACTGATACATTCTTGATTCAGTTTACTTATAACACTTTACTTTTTTTTGTGAGATATTGACGTACGATTTTACCTTATGATTTTATTATGGTGTTTTTAGTAATTATTCAACAAAAAATTTTGGGTCATTTTATGGGATGTTACAAGTCTGCAGGTAAGGATACATGGTTGTGGTGGTCGATGTAGGGTTTTGGGCCTTTTGAATAGTTTATTTGGGCCTTGGCTTTGGTCCAAGTCAGATAAAGGGTAAAACGGTTTTTTTTTTTATCGTGGTTATGGGCTATGTAGCTTAGTCCCTGGTTATGAATTGAGATCCAATTAATAATTAGATGTTATTGTTATTGATAGTGTGGGGATTTTACCGAGTGGGGTCTGATGCCGGGCGGGGCGCATTATATGTTTTGTATGTATGGTATGTGGTATTATGGGGAACTCACTAAGCTTTGTGCTTATGGTTTTTAGTTTATGTTTCAGGTACTTCTGGTTTGAAAGGGAAGAGCCTAGTGTCACGGGTTGATATCATGTGACTGTGTTGAACAAGAAGACAAAGACCATGCTACTAGAATAGCTTGTCATTCGATTCAAAAGGGGGCATCCTAACCCAAGGGATGTTGTTATGCTAGTCGTTGTTGTCAGGCCGAGTCGATGAAGTGTGTGACACCGAAGGAGGCTGTAGCGTTCTAGAGATACAACTGGTCGGCGGCTAGTGTCACTTCCCTGATGAGCTCATGGCAGGGCGAAACCAGTTGGCATGTGTAACATGGGAGCGCTGGTATCGTGGTTTTATGGGGGACCTCGGTACACCGCACGGGAAAGGAGTAATGCCAAACTTGCGTCCGTGATAAGTGGTATTAGAGCCAAATGACGAAGGGACATGCTAGTATGACTATGCATATTCGTGGGGTCCGTAGAAGTAAGGACTTACTGGTGGGTTGTTATTAAGTTAAGAATAATACATCGATGAATGCTCTACCTCCTTGAAGGAAGTAATGGGGGTTGCCGCATGCCTAGGATTCCGACATCAAAGTATAACGGTTGGGATCTAGTGTAGCGGTACGTGATCATACTTGGCATAAGAAGAAAGGCCATTTCGAAAGGACAAAAGCAGCACTAGCCTCCGACCAGTTGTATATCTAGAACGTTACGCCCCGCTTCATTGTTACACACATCAGCGACTCGGCCAGACAGCAACGACGAGCATAAAAACGTCCCTTGGGCTAGGACGCCCCCTTTTGAACCTAATGGTAAGCCATTCCAGTGAAATGGTCTTTGTTTTCTTGGTCAACACTGTGAGAACCCGAAATTTCTAGCTTGTATAAACGTTCAAATATATCAAAGTTAGACTCGTGTTGCTATCTCTTAACAATATTTAGAGTCTGTTTGAGCATTTTGAGCCTAGTTCATCAAAGGAATAAGTGTTTGGATTTGTCAGTTAAAGTTCTAAACCATCTAGCAAACCATAAACCTCCTCAAAAGGAGTTAATGGTCAGGACCCTTGAGTTTACGGTCAGGGTGACCGTAAAGTCGCTCCTATATATATATATATATATATATATATATATATATATATATATATATATATATATATACATATATATATATATACATACATATATATATATATACATATATATATATATATATATATATATATGTGTGTGTGTGTATATATATATATATATATATATATATATATATATATATATATCATGATCATTTCTAATCATTTCTTCCTTTGCAAGCCTAGAATCTCGAAAACCCTCTCAAGTATCATAGGATCTTCTTGCAAATCCCTGAAAATGTAAGTGTTTCCATCCCTTCTTGAGTTGATACATCTCTTCTTCTTGATTCACTCTTGAATTCATCAACAAACCTCATCTTTTGAGTCTAGATCTTTAAGATCCTCAAGTATACCAAGAACACTTAGGTGTTTTAGGCCGAAAACACACTTCATTTGCTTCCAAATTGTAAGCATCTTCCTACTATACTTGTTATCTAGTTAGGATTCTTGATTAAGGCCTTGAAATCGTCACTTTATCCAAGAACAAAGGTGTTTATGGTCTAAGTATATCTGCTTAGACCGTAAACCCTAATCAAAGGTGCATTAGAGATCTTAAACCCTCCTAAAGCCTTTAATGCAAGTTAGAACCCTTCGAAATGCTTAGAAATCATCCTATGTACAAAAGGATGTGAGTTTACGGTGTAAACTCACTAGACCGTAAACACATTGGACCATAAACCATTGGACTGCAAACTCATTTGGTCATTCCATTTGGATCGTAAACTCTTTAGGGTGGCCATACACCCTAAGTGTGCAATCATATGTGATTGTATCCCTTCAACCTAGGAGTTTCCTAGTCTATTAGGGTGTTATCCCTTATAATTAATTGTTTACATACTAATCAAATACACATACATGTCATTATATGTTTATTAGGATCTTTGTGTGCTCAAGGTTTCACCTGACACTCTACATCCTATTTCCAAACATACTTATGTATCACTCACTACGGGTGAGTTCATACCCTTAGTTTATCTTTTAAATGATTTTAAATGCTTTTATGGGGGGGGGGATACAAGTAGAAAACATGTTAGTTATATAATCAATCACATGTGATTTATAACTATGTTTCAAACAAAAAATTTCATATACTTCAAACTGTGTTTCAAACAAAGGATTTCATATACTTGAAACTGTGTTTCAAACAAAGGATTTCTTATACTTTCAAACTATATTATCAATGAAACTGTTTTTAAATCGTTTTATAAATTAACATCAAGTCATCAATATTTATTATTAAACTCTTTAAATGTTTTACAAAACATCTTTTTAAAGTTAGATAATGTCAAATGCATGTCTATATATGTATAGTTATATAAGTAATGTTTGAAGGACTTAGGACTGATAACTCATTTTATTTCCTTTTCCATGTTTGGATGTGGCCTGAGAGTATCGGTTATTTGTCCGAATGTCGTTTAAATATTAGTTATATATTATGTATACATATGTAGATATAGCAGTAGTATCAATTAGTTAAATACCTTTTAGTAGCAACGATATACCTTCAGTCATTTAAACAACAGAAATTACTAGTAAGCTATAATAGGTATAGTGTAGGAGAATACTATCATATACATATACTATAATAGACAATACTATAACAGAGAATACTCGACAGAGAATATTATAATAGACAATACTCGACAGAGGATACTATAACAAAGAATATCAGACAGAGAATTCTGTAATAGAGAATACTATAACAGAAAGTACTAGACAGAGAATACTAGACAGAGAATACTATACAAAGGACACTATACAAGAATACTATACATAGAATACTGTTACTGTAACAAGTATACTATACCAAGGTTCAGAGTTAACATAATGTGAGATACTACTTCATGACACATCGACCACTTCATTGTGTCATGTTCTGTAACTGGAATCTCCATTATGGAGAGCATGAGTTTGCGTATAGATCTATATTACACCTTGTTGATTGCCACAGTAGGACTTGCAAGTCTACGGGTGCCAAATGTCATTTCTTCCGACGTCTTTCATCATCGTGTTATAGTCGGTTTAGTATGGTAACAATCTCATAACATTTTACCTTATAAAAGCATTTGGGTTTAAAGTAGTTATTACTACATTAGTTACTACAAGTAATACTGCAGTACACATACGGTTTCCCAATGTATTGAAATTGTGATCTTCTCACATAAAGGGTAATATAAAACTATATTTTGGTAATAATAGTCTTACTTGGGAAAAGCATCCACTTTTACAGAGAAACAAACATACAAAACAGTCGGGTGTTGGTACAAGACTACTTTTTATACTAGTAGGAAATATAGGATTTTCTAGGAGTTTTCAAACATATACAAACATTTGCTAGGAACATCTACAAACATTTTTCTGTATACTTATATAACCATTGATGCTAAATACTTATGAACTCACTAGCTTAAATGTTGATCTACACTTTCAAAATAACTTGTATTCTCACATCATCAATAGACAGGTACAGTCGACCAGGTTTTGAGAAGACGAAGCATGTTCAAGACTCGTATTTTATTTTGATTACTTGTTTTGGTGTCTTATTACTATTAAAGAACACACTTGTATCAAATTATACTATTAATGCAATGGATGATGTTTTTACTTGTTTACTACTTTGCATTGTTATGATACTGTACATGACGTCCTCCATCCCCGAATGTTTCTGCCATTCCAGTTTTGGGGTGTGACAGATTGGTATCAGAGCATTGTTTATAGTGAATCAAGTATATCAACCCATAAAAGATATACAAACTATAAACACGTAGGGATTAAAATAGTTTGACTAAGAATTTATACTTTTGAGTAATAAAATACTTAACTAAAAGTATATATAATTACATACCTACATACTTACTATAGAATATTGTCATACTAGAACATAACAAAAGTATTTAAGTGTTGGACACAACAGTCAAACCTTGGCAGTTATGTAATCGTATCTGGGATAAATATAGCCTGATCAACTATATTTATTTGAGATACAGTGAATGTGTGTCAGGAGCGATTGGGGTGTTGCAACAAACCTGAAACTTACCAAATTTTAGGTCTAAAGAAGTCATTAGAACAAAACATAAAGTAAAATACTATACCAGCATTTTAGGCACTATTCATTCTAAGAACAAACTTATCAGGATCAGCAGTAAGTTTCTCTTATAGAAACTTCTTATTTGTTTATCGCTTTATTTTAGAATCATTAAATAAATTCCTTGCCCTTATTTCTCGTCTAGATAAATGGCTGGATTCCACCTCCCTGGTGACCCTTACTTTCCCGGCCAAGAGAATGGAGGAGGGCTAAATGCAGAACTAGAAGAAGAACCTGCAATCCCCTTAGGTGATGACTTTGCTGAGAACTTTTCAGAGGATTCTGACTCCGAGCCTGAAGTCAATAACCTACCCCATGTGGCTCCTGTGACAAATCCTAACCCTCATCCGACTTTTCAAGGCCCGACGCCTCCGTGGGTTGAAAGCTTGGAAACATGGAGCCAAGAGCAAAATCAGCCCAGGCCATTCAATGGAGACCAAAGCATTTATGAGTTGAGCGAAGGAGGCTCAGCAGATAGGGTCTTGCCAATCCTCGTCTATAGAGTTGCCCGAAATGAAATACAGGGCAGGACAGCTCTCCATCGAATCACAGAAGTTAATCCCAATGCGAGAATGCATACCATCTGCACCATTCACCTTTAGAATGCTCGGGAGAGGTCTGCGAGAGACCACGAGACCCTGCAACAAGAGCTTGCTGCGACTCGGGCTGAAGTCATAGGATTCCGGGTTCGCCAGAGAGTTTATGAATGACACCTTCTCGACATTAAGCGTCAACTGGCAAGTTTGAGGGTTCACCTGAGGGGTACCCGCCGCCAGTAGAAGATACTCTACTCATCCACTCTTTTGGCTTAAGGAATAGCCTTCCTATCTATGCTCCAAGTAGCACTTTTCTATATAACTATCCCTATATTGTAAGTACTTTTTTGTCAGGCCTTTGTTCTGTCAAAACTTTTCTACTTCGGATATGATGTAAGACCTACTCCAAGTTCATTTTTTCCAAACTTATTACATCTTAAATATCAATGATATTGACAGTCGGCTAACCCCTGTGACAATCCTTGTTTAAATACTTTCATTCTACTATCATTATAATTCTATCTAAATTCCCCTCTCGTAAAATTTTTGAACTATGCAAATTTAGCTCAAGGATCACTTCAAATTCTTGTAGAAAGTCGGATCATGTTATCCACCAACCAATGATAGTCTAGTTCGGATGACAATCGTCTTTTGACGATTCTATGAACTTACTTCTACTCTTTTCCAGTACTTCATCATAGGGATGTAGGTCAAACCATCGAGAACAGTATAACAAAACAAAAAACTTACATTCGCGTGAATGATTAGAATACATCTAGATTCAACCATAATTGGTCACGAACTCATTTTCTTATTGTATGGCAGAATCATGTCTTCATCTAGAAATAGTCAGCCAAACGATGAAACCCTAATCCTTCATGTAGACGCCGCTAGTTTCCAAGCTGTCGTGACAGCTGTCCTAGCACAATTTCACACTAGTAATGCGAACAAAGATGGAAACAGAGTTGACAATTCAAATCATTGTAACAATCTGGGAAATCAACAAATGATAATAGTCACAAACACCCAAAGCCACAACTCTGAGTTTAAGAAACGAAAGTGTCAAGCCTAAAAGGAGCGCAAAAGATTTCAAAGACTTGCCATGCAACAACAACAAGTGGCAACCCCTGCCACTTCAGCACCGATCAAAAGATATGAGGGAACACTCCCGAAGTGTACCAAGTGTAACTTTCATGATAACGGAGTTTGCTGTTAATTGCAATGCAGCAATTGTAATAGAATGGGGCACACTTCTCGTATCTGTAGAACACCGGCATGAACCACCTCCCAAATCAATGGCATCGGAGCCATCCAGGCTTGCTATAGTGGTGGTGAAACCGGACACTATTATAGGGATTATCCAAAAAGGAGGAACAACGAAAGTGCTCATGTCCACATGACTCTGCACATCACTTCCACCATCGACGCTGGTGCATGACAGATACATCATATATGTGGTGAGATAGGACATCTCAAGGAGAATTGTCCGATAACAAAGAACTCTGACACAGACGGGAAGATACTAAGGATCATCGTCGTAGGAGAGACTACTCCGGATCCACTTTGAAATACCGGTACATTTCGTAAGCGATAAAGTTAGACCTATAAATTGTCAAAAACTAGTGCAACTCGAGTCATATCTTTCTACGAGAACCCATTGGTTCTAAGGACTCTCGTGCTGCTTGTACTTGCTTTTTGCAGTATACCTTGTTTGCAGCAGCATTATCATATATAAAACTAAAGTACCGAAACACTTTCATAGGTTGCACCATTGTGTTTTTATAAACCTTTCAAAACTAGTCTAACACCATTTATTCCGAGTAGTCCGACATTGTCATTTCACCTAAGTCAATTCGATCCTCACATTGCTAGTTTCGTGCGAAAATTCTTTTCCTCATAATCGACTTTCTAAGAAGGTCGTAGTTTCAGAATTCCGAGGTACTCATGCATAGAGTGCCTTATGCTTTGTATCCTTCCTGAAGTAACCGCAACAAACCTCCCCGGAATACCACTCGTACAGTGCGCCAAGTTGAATCTGAAGACACATACGGTTAATCTATCACTGAGGAATGTATACACAAGGGTGGTACATAATCAAGGTTCTACATGCTTAGAATTGATGATTCCTCTTTAACGTATTTTCCTTGTTTGGATGTGAGCTTAGAGAAGAATCATTTATTCAACTTCCTTTTCAATCTTAATTATATAGGACTCATATACGTGAAGTTGTGATTGATGAACCAAATATGAGTTCTAATATGAACTTCAAGACGAAGACTGCTCAAGAATACGAGTGATCATGCTTTCATGCGAATAAACTTAGGAGCCAAACAAATACCCTTACCGCCGATCGGGACAAGAGATGCAGGTGGAACAAAAGTACCTATCATTTTTCCATAATTTATGAGTAATCATACATTCTTTTAGAACTTCACGACATCTAATCCACCCCAGAGTTTAGACGTCAAAATCGGTATAAGTTTGTTGAGTCTACATCGAGCCGACATCATGTGCTTTGAGAAAGCAATTCATCTTAACCTCCCTAGCAACAAAACTCTAGTTATCTACAGCGACAAATCAGGTACAAAATTTCACATCATTTCATGTATTCGAGCTCAGAAGTGCTTGCGAAAGGAGTATCACGCATTCACTTCACATCGTCGATGCGAGCCAAGAAGTGAAGAACATTCATAACATTCTAGAAGTACGCGACTTTCCCAAAATCTTTCCAGAAGAACTACCAGGATTACCACCACAGCGTCAAGTCGAGTTCCAAAACGACTTAGTTCTAGGGGACACCCCAGTAGCCAAATCACCAATTAGGAGTGTTTGAGGAGGATGTCTCGAAGATATCCTCCTGAACTCGTTATGGATACTACGAGTTTGTAGTAATGCCGTTCGGATTAACCAACACACCAGTTGTATTCATGGATCTAATGAATAGGGTGTGTCATCCTTACTTGGATCAGTTCGTCATTGTCTTCATCGATGACATACTTATTTATTCTCGTAGTAAGGAGGAGCATAGTTAACACCTACAAAGTATCTTAGAAACATTACAGTCAGAGCAACTCTATGAGAAGTTCTCTAAGTGAAAGTTTTGGATTCGAAGAGTAGATTTCTTTGGCCACATTGTTAGCGAAAAGGGAATTCACGTGGACCCTTCCAAAATCAAGGCCAGTGAGAACTGGTCAGCACCGTAGACACCTACATAAAATTTTCAATTTCTAAGTCTCGTTGGCTGCTATCGCAGGTTATTAAAAAACTACTCTAGCATCGCGAAACCGCTTACTTCATTGAACCAGAAAAGAGTAGCCTTTGACTAGGAAGAGAAACAGGAGAAGGCATTCCAAACACTGAAACAAGACTTGCGTACCACATCGATATTATCCCTCCTTGAAGGGATAGAAGATTTCGTTGTGTATTGCGATGCATCCAACCAAGGGCTTGGCTGTGTGCTTATGCAAAGAGGAAAGGTCATTACCTATGCCTTCCGTCATCTTAAGACAAACGAAGCCAACTATACGATACACGATCTTGAGTTAGAGGCAGTGGTATTTGCTCTAAAGATCTAGAGACACTACCTGTATGGTACAAAGAGTAATATATTCACAGACCACAAAAACATTCAACACACATTCGACCAGCAAGAGGTATCATTCCATTGAAGTCAAACAAAAGAAGCAAAGTTGTATCCAGATAGTGAAGGCTCGCTGGAATACCAAGCGAGGACCTAAATTCACTTGGGAGCACGAGGATCAGATGAAACAAAAATATCCTCATCCTTTAGCATAGTCGTCAATTCTTGCTCAAACTCTAATTTCGGGACGAAATTCTCTCTAATGGGGGGATATTGTGACAACCAAAAAATTTCTAGCTTGTATAAACGTTCAAATCTATCAAAGTTAGACTCGTGTTGCTATTCTAGCACTGTTTAGAGTCTATTTGAGCATTTTGAGCCTAGTTCATCAAAGGAATCAGTGTTTGGATTTATCCGTTAAAGTTCTAAACTAACTAGCAAACCGTAAACCTCCTCAAACGGAGTTTACGGTCAGGACCCTTGAGTTTACAGCCAGGGTGACCATAAACTCCCTCATATATATATATATATATATATATATATATATATATATATATATATATATATCATGATCATTTTTGATCATTTCTTCCTTTGCAAGACTAGAATCTCGAAAACTCTCTCAAGTATCATAGGATCTTCTTGCAAATCCTCAAAAATGTAAGTGTTTCCTTCCTTCTTTGAGTTGATACATATCTTCTTCTTGATTCACTCTTGAATTCATCCACAAAACTCATATTTTGAGTCTAGATTTTCAAGATCCTCATGAACACCAAGAACACTTAGGTGTTTTAGGCCGAAAAAACACTCATTTGCTTCCAAATTGTAAGCATCTTCCTACTATACTTTTTATCTAGTTAGGATTCTTGATTAAGGCCTTGAAATTGTTACTTTATTCAATAATAAAGGTGTTTATGGTCTAAGTGTAACTCCTTAGACTGTAAACCCTAATGAAAGGTGCATTAGAGACCTTAAACCCTCCTAAAGCCTAGAATGGAACTTAGAACCCTTCGAAATGATTGGAAATCATCCTATGCACAAAGGGATGTGATTTTATGGTGCTAAAATCACTAAACCCGAAACCACAGGACCGTAAACACATTGGACCGCAAACCATTGGACCGTAAACCATTGTTTTGCAAACTCACTTGGTCATGCCATTTGGACCGTAAACTCTTTAGGGTGGCCATACACCCTAAGTGTGCAATCATATGTGATTGTATCCCTTCAATCTAGGAGTTTCCTAGTCTATTATGGTGTTATTCTTTATAATTAGTTGTTTATACACTAATCAAATACACATACATGTGATTATATGTTTATTAGGATCTTTGTGTTCTCAAGGTTTCACCTGACACTCTACATCCTATTTCAAAACGTACTTCTGTATCACTCACTACAGGTGAGTTCATACCGCTAAACTTATCTTTTAAATGATTTTAAATGCTTTTATGGGGGAATACAAGTGGAAAACATGTTAGTTATATAATCAATCACATGTGATTTATAACTATGTTTCAAACAAAGGATTTCATATACTTCAAACTGTGTTTCAAACAAAGGATTTCATATACTTCAAACTATGTTTCAAACAAAGGATTTCTTATACTTTCAAATAGCATTATCAATCAAACTTCTTTTAAATCGTTTTATAAATTGACATCGAGTCATCAATATTTATTATTAAACTCTTCAAATGTTTTACAAAACATCTTTTAAAACTTATATATTGTCAAACGCATGTCTATATATGTATAGTTATATAAGTAATGTTTAAAGGACTTAGGAATGGTAACTCGCTTTATTTCCTTTTCCTTGTTTGGATGTGGCCTGAGATTATCGGTTATTTTTCCGAATGTCATTTAAATATTAGTTATATATTATGTATACATATATAGATATAAAAGTACTATCAATCAGTTAAATACCTTTGGGTAGCAAAGGTATACCTTCATTCATTTAAACTACAAAAATTACTAGTAAGCTATAATATGTACAGTTTAGGAGAATATTATCATATACAAATACTATAACAGAGAATACTATAATAGAGAATACTAAACAGAGAATACTATAACAGACAATACTAGACATAGAATACTATAATAGATAACACTATAATAGAGACTGCTAGACAGAGAATACTATAACAGAGAATATTATAACAGAGAATACTAGACAGAGAATACTATAATAGAGAATACTATACAAAGGATACTATATAGAGAATATTATACATAGAATACTATTACTATAGCAAGTATACTATATCAAGGTTTAGAGATAACATAATGTGAGACACTACTTCATGACACATCGACCATTTCGTTATGTCACGTGTTGTAACCAGAATCTCCTAGAGGGAGAGCGTGAGTTTGCATATAGATCTATACTAGACTGAGTATCCTATGCCTTTTTGTTTGCTACAGTGGGACTTGAAAGTCTACGGGTGCCAAATGTCATGTCTTCCAACGTCTTTCATCGTCGTGTTATAGTCGGTTTAGTATGGTAACAATCTCATAACATTTTACCCTATAAAAGCCTTTGGGGTTAAGGTAGTTATTATTGTAGTAGTTACAACAAGTAATAGTGAAGTACACATACGGTTTCCCAATATATTCAAATTGTGACCTTCTCACATAAAGGGTAATATAAAACTATATTTTGGTAATAATAGTCATACTTGGGAAAAACACCCACTTTTACAAAGAAACTAACATACAAAACAGTCGGGTCTTGGTAGAAGACTACTTTTTATACTAGTAGGAAATATAGGATTTTCTAGGAGTTTTCAAACATATACAAACATTTACTAGGAACATTTACAAACATTTACTAGGAACATTTACAAACATTTTTCAGTAAATTATACAAACATTGACACTAAATACTTATGAACTCACCAACATAAATGTTGATCAATGCTTTCAAAATAACTTGTATTCTCAGGTCATTAGTAGATAGGTACAGTCGACTAGGTTTTGAGAAGACGGAGCATGTTCATGACTCGTCTTTTATTTTGATTACTTGTTTTGGTGTCTTATTACTATTAAAGAAGACACTTGTATCAAACTATACTATTAATGAAATGGATGATGTTGTTGCTTGGTTACTACTTTGCATTGTTATGATAGTGTAGATGACGTCCTCCACCCCCAAACATTTCCACCATTCCAGTTTTGGGGTGTGACAAACACGGTCATAGGATATCAACCCGTGACACCGGGATGATTGTAGTGTACACACTACCTCGTTTCACATAGGGAACAAGATTTTGGATTTAAGCTTATTTCTTAGGGTTTGGGGCTTATGGTTTATGGTTTTCTAGTTAAAGAGTGTGATTGATGGCTTAGGGCTTAAGGCTTAGGGTTTGTAGCTTAATATGGCATATCGATTGGAGTTTATGGATTATAGCTCATGACATATGGCTTACGCATTAAGGCTTGTGGCTTTAAGCGTACTTCTTAGAGCTTGGAGCTTAAGTCTTATGGTTTATGGATTAACTAGTAAGGCTTAGATACTATGGCTTATTACTTGTGGCTTAAGGCTTATGGTTTATGGATTAATATGTCTTATGGCTCATGACATATGAGTTAAGGGTTAAGTCTTAGGGCTTTTGGATTATGTTGGTGATTTTTTATCATCAATGTTGTTTAAGTGTAGTGGGATTAATTTTTTGACCAAAAGTGACTTTATAAATATTAAACAAGTAAGGAAGGTGTGGAGTACACACTTGTTTAAGTTTGATTAAGTTTCAAAGTACATTGTCATTAGGGGTGAAGCCCCTTAACAAATGGGGGTCCGGGGGCAGTGCCTCTGGGAGTGGGGTCCAAGGGGCGGCAGCCCCTGGCTGGGGTTAAGGTGAGTCTGATCTTATTAAAAAGATTAGGAGTACCACCCAAATACTTTAATCTAAAAGTGTTCAACATGACTTTGAAAATTTCAAATCATTTTTATACCCCAAATTTCTAATAGATTAAGGATCAAGGATTAGGTCATATGGATTACTGCTAACTAATTATTGCTTATAGCTTGTCACTAAACCATATGAACATAATTTTAAAGAGCACACTTCTTTGTAGAGAAGATCTAGAACTGAGGTATTCAGTCTGGTTTTCGATTCTCCATTTTTCACTAAATTGGTTGTCGGTCTGATCCGGATCATGTCCAAACAAATGTTCATCCAAACATACAAATATATTTACTTCAAATTATATTTTTCTATACATCTTAACAAAATCGTTTTCCTTCCATGTTTATATTCTCCAAAAGAAAATGGAATTTTATAAGGATTCATTTTCCTTTCATTTTTATTTTCCAAAAATTCTATATCCTTTTCCCTTCATGTTTATTTTCCAAGAAAATAAATAAATTTATTTCTATATTATTTTCCCTCCATGTTTATTTTCACAAAAAATGATTTCTATATGACCCACTTTCATCTTACCCTTTAAACATTTAAACATTTAGTCCTAAATAACCGATTAGAAACAGAGGCTCCACATTTCTCTACTTATATTCAAGAACATGCCTCTCATCGCGTTTCCAAACATTATCATTCCTTGTTAGTCAGTGTTCCCTGCTCTTGGTTATGGCCATCCTCACCGCCATCGCCATCACCATCGCCATCGTTGGCCGACTCTTGTCGCAATCGGAGACTCTCACGAGTCACACATACCGTCGCGGGGCCACCTCTTATCGTTGTCCTTCTCCTTTACATTGCTCATCTATGTTTCCTTCTTATTGTCATTCCTTTCTCATCATCATTGTCATCAGCATATTGAAGCTATCACAGACCCTCACGCCTATTGACTCCTCTTCCCGTTGTTCTTTTCCTTGACACTGTGCAGGTAATATTTTCAATCATCACTGATTCCCTACATCAGTCCCTACAGTCTTCTGTAAAAATAATAAACCATGGAATCTATTGCTTATTTTTCTTTGTGGAATAAGGTGTCGATTTTGCTGAAATAAGATATTTGTGAAAGATTTAAGGTGTCAACTGGTAAGTTCACTTTATTTTTTGTCCATAACGTGGTCGATGTAATGCCATGTATAGAAGTTGATAATTTTTCTTGATTGGTTGATGGTATAATCGTGACTTGTGTGGTGCTTGATTGATTTTTATTTCATGGAGAACTTATTAACGCTAATCCTATGTGCTCCACATTACACCTTCATGTTTTTTATTTATTTATGGAGCTTGAGGTCAATTTTATATGCATTAATCTCAGCATCGTTTGTGTACCCTTGCCATAGGTGCTAATGCAGGTGAGTACATTATCAACCATGGAGAAATTTCTAATTTTTCTTAGTTTTTTTTCAAGAGAGCAAGTTACCTGTTGTAAGTCATGCTCTTATCTTTTTTATCAAAGTTCCTTAATTGTGTTATATATATATATATATATATATATATATATATATTATATATATATATATATATATATATATATATATATATATATAGACACACACACACACATACACATACACACACAGGCTGTACATATGCTACTATACATATGGAACAACCTCGCTAAGACATCTAGTTTTATCACTTTCTTGATTGGTTATAAATAAATCATGCAAATATTATCATGTTTTCTAAATTGCTCTTGGAACAAGGTCTTGATCGTCCCTCTAAGTGTGTGTCCTTCAATCCTTCTTCTTGAAGCTATTGTACGCCTTAGGAAAGTCTTTGGGTCAGAAAAGAAGGAAGCCATGGAACAAGGTTTTGATTGCTTCTCATCGGAAGAATTTACTGAAATGGTAAATATTGTTGCTCAAATAAGAAACTATCAACAACCAGTCACTTAATGATCATGTTCATATCTTGTTCATGTAGCAACCTTGATGTAAGCTATGGGATGTGAGCAGATATGTGCACTTAAGCATATTGGTCCCAAGTAAGTGCTTTAGCATCCAATAAGTTACATTATTCTTTTTTATCAAAATAATTTCAAAAAATATAAACATACAACTAGATAAATCATTATAGAATGATATGGTTGTTGTTCAAACCCAAGATATCACATCATCAGAGTTATCCTCCTATCTCTTTTTTAATCTTCCTTTTGATTCTCATGTACTCTCTATCATGCTAGATATGCAATTAAATGCAAGTAATGACAACATGTTTTTGTTGACTCACTTAATATAGCAACATACTTCAATTTCGTTTTCCATGTCTAATTTCTTCATAGCATCCGTGGACTTTGTTGGCAAATTGATGATAAATTGACTTCTATTTGTAGTTCCTTGTTATCAGCTTCAATGTAATTAACATTGTTTTGCACAATAACATATGATGTAATTCAAGTTTTGAAGTTTAAGATTGATCCATTCCACATCTTGATTTAGGGAAACACATTTATCAAAAAAAGAGTGGAACAAGAATGATGATGTATTTCAATAGTTTATTTGTTGCTACATGATCAACTTCAAGTAATTTTAGTTCAAGATATCATAATGCAAAAGAATAAAAAGAGAGAAGAGACCACTTACGCATCGAAACATATGTTAAAGCAAACATGGAGGAATGGTGTTAGTAAAAAAATGTATAACTTATCTTTCTTGGTTACAACTTTACATATACTTCTATTTTTATAACCCTGGATATGTTTTGATGTATGAATTTTGAATTATTATTAATAAATTTTATTTTCTATTATATTTTAATTTATATTTCATTTTTTGTCGCATGTGCTTATACATAATTCATAGCTGTGTTTTAATTTTATATGTGTGACTAAAGTCAAACAACATTTATGTTACACAATAGTCACAATAAGAAAACAGAAAACACATGTGTTTAGAAAGTTTTTATAGCCATACTTATTTGACATAACGCTTGATTACAACAACATTTTTCCACATTTTTCTTAACTTGATGTGACTAAAAACTAATGAAACAATCTTTTCTGTAACTAAATAATAGTTACAACTACACTAACAATAAACTTGTGTGACAGTTGGATGAGCAACAATCACAATCAAAAAACACTTGTGTGTCTTCAAATCGTTTATGACCACATTTATTCAACAATGATTTTGTGACGCACTATTAGCAAATCGTTACTGATGAAATTAAATACATGTGACCATTTAGTGAACATAGTTACGTTCACCGTAAATGAATGTCTCCAAAAGATACCCGATAGTCATAATAAATTTTGAATTGTGTAACAATTTATTAGGAAAACGCCACATTGAAACAATATGTATGTCGTCAGTTGGTAATATACAGTCACTACAATTACTAGAAAAGTGTGTCTATTACGGTTTAACGCCACAATATTGGATAAAATTATTGATTTTAGGAACAAAATTCCATATCCAATTGCCAAACTTTTATAATACGGCCACATGTTTTCATATTATATGGATATTGCATTTTAAAGTAACCATAAGACCCATACGATGGTGTCACCTTCTGTCACATTTTCAGTGAAAAAATAAAATATCACTATACACATACGATCACACTTTTATGGTGTGTCCGTAGGTCATTTTTGTACTAGTGTATCTTTACCAATTGTAGTTTTGCTAACACTACTCGGGAATGGATATTCAGGTGGTGCGATATACAGTTTGTCTCAATCAATAATGTTGGTAATTTGCTTAATTTTGCTTCTACTTGGAGCAATTGGAAAAAGAAAACAAAAGTGTTGACTTTAATTTGCTACAGAATGCTATGGTTGGTGTGGAAAGTGAGGAACGATTGGATATTTAATCAAATATCCTCATGTATCCTAAAAATAATACGCATGTGAACATTTATATAAAAAACAATATATTACCATTTACCAAGCAAATTATAACACCTTTGTTCTAGAAATATGTAAAATCAGAAGTTGATCTCTATTCTAAAAGTAAGTAAAATCAATAATTTATATTCCCATTTACTTACCAATATACAAAAGAAGTGAGCTTTCAATAAACTTACAAGAACCAAGACGATGATATAACTATAAAATCAGAAAGACTAAATTAATAACAGTAACACCTCTAAATGTTGTTGGCTTGCTGTTGGCTTCTGATTTTTAAGAACTAACATGGGTAAGAACTCATGCTTGTTTCCATAACTAATTTTTTCCCCTTGTCGCCTTATGTATCAGTGGCTTAGCGTATCATATCGTTTTTATTTTTCCAATTTCCAGCTACTTGCAGACTATGCTCGGGCTTCCCTTCGACACTTCATTTTTCCTAATTTTGTTTCGGACTCATATAAAATTGATTTTTTGGCCTTTGAAGGAGAGTGAGCCAGTTCAGATGCACTTCTTGAACTCCCCTAGGGTCGGCCTGCTCGGATGAATTGGAAAAAAAAAATTATTTGGTTCAGGTCATCTCGCATAGGTGCCATAATGAAAGAGAAGCAAGTATATAAATACAAAGACATTTTTTGCCTTATATGTCTTATATCATCAAGAATCTAGCAAACGTATTGTTCAAATACCAACAAAATTGGCTGTGAATCATTAAACTTGTACACAAGCTCATGTCCTATATACACACACAAATGCATAGACCAAGAAAAATTCATGCATTTTAACAAATATTTATTTTTCATTACTGAAACTTTCTTATAAGTTCAGTTATAAAACCTAATTATAACACAAAATTATTCATAAATTTCAAATTTAATCTTATGAATTTAAATTCAGGCATTATAACAAATATTTCTTTTTGGTAAATGAAAGTTTATTATAAGTTTAGTTATAAAACCTAATTAAACACAAAATTAATCATAAATTTTAGATTTCATCTTGTGAATTTATATGTTTACATTAAATATTTTTGAAGTATAAATATTGAATTCTTGTAACATGTTAAGATGTGCGACATCCAAAATGAAAATTTGCATATTTTACCTGTGGTTTTTGTATTTTTGTTTCCATCAATCACTACTTGAAAAATGTGGTTTTCCGATGATAATATACATTGATACCGTCGCCAAAACAACTTCACCATTGGATTTCTACCGAAATATTTATAGTCCTACAAATGCTTGTGGGTAATAATTTGTGACGAATTTCCGATGGAATTGTGACACATTACGTTTTCGTCCCAAATTACCGACATAATGTATTTTGACCAAGTTTGACTGTATTTTCTGACGAATTACCGATAACATTGATTGAACCAAGTTTGACCTGATTACCGACAAACTTCAGACGAATTTGGTAGTTTTAAGTGACAATTTGTTTTCTTACTAATATGTCCAAGACGACCTGGCAACCTTGCTATGTGAGTATCGTCTAAAATGCAATTAAGATAGATTTCATATTTTTATAAAGATGAAAAAAAAAAAAATATCAGTATTTTTCTGCTCAAAGTGCAGAAAAAGCGCAATGCATTAACTTATAATACTATTCAAATTCAACCACAAAACTTACAAACATCAACGTACAAATTGTCTAGTATCTTAAAAGTGTCAAATACAAGTACACATGTTTATGCTCCTCAAGATATCATAGAGAAAAGATTACTATGGAATTATATCTCTTCCTTTATTACTAGATATGGGGGTAACTATGTAATTTTTGGTGATTTTAATGTGGTTAGAAGTGTTGAGGAGAGGTTTGGGTCAGTTTTTTGTTCTTCTTTTGCTGAGGATTTTAATAATTTTATAGATGATTGGGGGGAGGGGGAGGGGGTGTGGATGTGCCTATGATTAGGAAACGATTTACTAGGGTTGACTCTTCTAATGTCAAGCTTAGTAAGTTGGATTGTTTTTTGGTGTCTGAGGATATTTAGGACCGGTTCCAGGGTTTACAGGTGGTAGTGTTGGATCAGTTATGGTCCGATCATTGTCCTATTTTGTTGCATGAAGTTAAGGTTGCTTATCGTCATCCTCCTTTTAGAATTTTTAATTCTTGGATGGAGTTGGATGGGTTTGATGAGATGATACGAGCAAGTGTTTCAGAGTTTGAGGTGAATCAAAGCTGGAGTAAATTTGTTGTGTTCAAA
Source organism: Lactuca saligna (assembly GCF_052625555.1). NCBI lineage: Eukaryota > Viridiplantae > Streptophyta > Magnoliopsida > Asterales > Asteraceae > Lactuca > Lactuca saligna. The sequence goes on from NC_136420.1 coordinate 139,059,988, forward strand.
AATAAACTCAAGTTTATTAAGAATAGGATTCGGGAGTGGCGTGCTCAGACCAAGGAGATCCGTGTACAATAGAAGAATGATTTGAAGACTCGGTTGCATGATATTGATATTAGCATTGATAGTGGTGATATCTCTTCTCAATTATGTAATGAAAGAAAACATGTTCTTGGGTCTTTGGCTTCTATCGAAAGTCAGGAGGTGTCGGATTTGGTTTAAAAAACAAAGGTGAAATGGTTTATTGAAGGTGATGAGAATACTGGTTTTGTTTTTTATGGTATGTTGAAGAAAAGAAGGCGTCAGATGTTAGTTCGTAGGGTGTCAGTGAATGGGGATTGGGTCATGGATCCGATGGCTATAAAAAAAGAATTTTTTTGAGTTTTATTCTTCTAAGTTTCAAGCATTTAATGGTATTCGAATGGCAGAGAGAAGTAATCGGTTCTGTTCTATTACATTGGAGAAATCTTTGAAATTAGAGAGACTTTTTACTGTAGAAGAAACTAAGGAAGCGGTTTGGGATTGTGGTGGGGATAGAGCCCCATGTCTAGATGGATTCTCTTTTCAGTTTCTTAAACAGTATTGGGATATCTTGGGCGCTGATGCTTTTGTACATGAATTTTTTTATAAACCAATTATCCATGTGGGTTGTAATTCTTTGTTCATTACTCTTATTCCCAAGGTTGAGAATCCGTTGTTGGTGAAAGACTTTCGTCCTATTAGCGTAATTGGGATGCAATTCAAAATTATTGCTAAAATTTTAGCAAAACGTTTAGCGGAGGTGCTTCCTGATTGGTGCGGAACAGTCAACTTTCCTTAAAGGTCGACAAATTTTAGATGGTCCGCTTATGGTTAATGAGATGATTTCTTGGGGGAAAAAGAAAAAAAAAAGAAATTCCTTATTTTTAAAGTTGATTTTGAGAAAGCGTATGATTATGTTCGTTTGGATTATATGGATCAAATTATGGGATTTATGGGATTTGGTGATAGGTGGCGGTCTTGGATTCATGGTTTATTAAAAAATGCTAGATCCTCGATTCTTGTTAATGGAAGTCCAATGGAAGAGTTCAAACTTTTGAGAGGTTTACGACAAGGTGATCAAATCTCACCTTTTTTATTTCTTATTGCCATGGAGGGTTTACATGTAGCTATGGAGGACGCGATTGATTCTGGAAATTTTCATGGGGTTAAGATTGACGAGGCTAACCTAGAGATTTCTCATCTTTTTTATGCTGATGATGCTTTGTTTTTGGGTAAGTGGGAGGAGGGCAATATTCGAAATCTTATCACCATTCTCTGTTGTTTTTTATGGTTTTGGGTTTAAAGATTAATCTCTTTAAATCTAGTTTGTTGGGTGTTGGTGTTAATCAGTCTAAAGTTACTTCTCTTCCTTCTATTACGGATGTGCTTCAACTAAGTTTCCGTTTCTTACCTTTGAATCCCAGTTGGTGGTAATATGAGTCGAGTTAAAAGCTGGGATGTGATTGTTGATAGGTTTCGCAAGAGACTTTCTAATTGGAAAGTTAAAATGCTTTCCATATGTGGCTGATTAACTCTGATTAATTCTGTTTTGGGGAGTCTTTGGATATATTATTTTTATTTGTTTCATACGTCGGTCACTGTATGTCACTTATTAGAGTCTCTTAGGGATTGTTTTTTTTTTGGGTTAGAGGAAGGTCAAAGACGTATTCATTGGGTCAAATGGGATATTATTCTTAACTCTAAGGATAATGGTGGCTTACAAGTGGGTAATTTGGATGCGTTTAATCGAGTTCTTCTTCTTAAATGGAAGTGGTGGTTTCTTTATGAGATATCGTCCTTATGGGTGAGGCTTATTATAGGGTTGCATGGTGAGTCTGGGGCTTTAGCTCATAATACGCGTTCTTTAGGAGGTATGAGAGTTTGGAAGAGAATTGTGGATTGTATTAAGAAGATGGAAAGTCAAGATGCCTGAATCAATTTCGATTGTTGTTGGTGATGGGTCAGTGGCTCGGTTTTTGGAAGATGTTTGGTGTGGAGGTGTGTTATTTAAAACCTAATTCCCTAGGCTGTACTCGTTATCTTTGATGAAAGATGGGATGGTCGCCTATTTCTAGACTTTTAGTGGGTGGAACTTCTTTTGGAGACGTCACATTAGAGGTGGAATTGAAGTTGAACAGTTTCAGAGTCTTATGCAGATTTTGACTCCTATTTAGCTGTCTTCTACTCCCAACAGGTGGTCCTAGAGTTTCGATCCAAGTGGGGTGTTTTCTGTTAACTCCATGAGAAGACACATTGATTCGACTTTCCCTTCCAGTGAGTGGAGTGGGGACTAGATGGAATCGGAGTGTTCCAATTAAAGTTAATATTTTTGTGGAGGTTGAGATTAAATAGAATCCCAGTTCGATCGATTTTAGTCGATAGAGGCGTAGAGTTGGATTCTATTTTATGCCCAGTTTGTCAGTCTAATGAAGAAAGTACTTCTCATCTGTTTTTTAAGTGTGAGGTGGCTAGTCAACTTTGGAGGAGACTTGGGATTTTGCTTGATATTACGTTTCATGTGGATCCTAGTGTTACAGAGATGCTTGATTGGATTGATACGTCATTGGGTATTCGTAGGAAACGTTCTATCTTGGAGGCGGTTTGCATGGTGACTCTATGGGTTATTTGGTCTTACAGGAATGGTGTCATTTTTCAGTCCTAATAAGTTTGAAAAGAGTCTTTTGTATGATACTATTGTTGATTGGATTGATTGAATACACAATCCTGTAATGCCTTAACTTATATAACTATGGTAAAAAATAAATTAACTTATATAACTATGGTAAAAAATTCACAATTGAAGCCAATAATTACAAAACAAATCAAATCCTATCAAAATCGATTAATAATCAATATGTTTATATCAGAATTTGTGAAAAAAAAATTAATGAAAAACGAAGTTTTTCAAACTTGAAAAACGATTTTTAAAAAAATCTTCAAATATATGGTTATGTTGATGAACTTTCGATTGCTACCTGTTGTTTGATATTGACGAAGGTTCCTTTGATGAAGTCTCGATGATTGTTGATCACTAAATGATGTGACATCGATAAATGTGGATTATTTTAACGATTTTGCTTGATGTCAACGAAACTACACAAGATTGAATCACAAATTGCACTTAATAGTACAAATAAATGTTTTTAATGACGAATCACACCATTTTGATGAATAAACGAAGATTTTTGATGAAGAATTGATGTTTTTATGAACTGTCGATGTCTTTTTTTATTAAGAACATGTGATTTTGATAGCGAACAAGTAGTAGAACGTGTGATGTTGATGAAGAACATAGAGGAACAATCGAGATAAATGAATAACAGATGGTATTGATGAAGAACAGATAAACGATCCAGAAGAAATGATATCTGTGATTGAAGATTAATATATCATATTTACAAATTTGTCACTGTGTATTTTATGCTAATATGCTAATTAAATGATTAGCTGAGAATGATTCCCCTATTCTCAACTTTTTTATTTTTTCAATTGAACTTATATATATATATATATAGGATATAGATCCGGTAAGAAATTTTCTTTGGTAGGAAGGTAACAAGTTTTTTTTTCTACATATTTTTTTGACGAACAAAAAAAATGAATCACTAGATGATTCATTTGTAAGATGATTTATAAGAAAAAATTCTCAAAAAAACATCTATATGATTCATTTTTAAGTAAATTAAGAAAAAATCCACTTTTATGACAATTTTAGTGAATAACAACAAAATCATTATATAAATGAATCATCGAGATGTTTTTTTGAGAATTTTTTCTTGTGAATCATCTTACAAATGAATCATCTAATGATTCATTTTGTTTGTTCGCGAAAAAAATATTTAGAAAAAAAACTTCTTATCTTCCTACCAAAAATTTCCTTCTTATTTGGTCTTGACTATATATATATATATATATATATATATATATATATATATATATATATATATATATATATATATATATAGAGAGAGAGAGAGAGAGAGAGAGTCAAGATCAAATAAGAAGGAAATTTTTGGTACGAAGGTAAGAAGTTTTTTTCTACATATTTTTTTTCTATATATATATATATATATATATATATATATATATATATATACCTTCGACCATACTAATGTAATTAAAATCGGTTAGTTTGCTCTGAATTGTTTTTTATTATGACAAATCTTCAATTTCAACTATTTAAATTTAAACTACTAGAACTAAATATATATTTTTATTTGTATTTATGCATGTACTTATTATAATTTGATTCAACGATCTTTATTTCCGATAAGACATTATAATTAAATTATAATAAGTACATGCATAAATACAAATAAAAATATATATTTAGTTCTAGTAGTTTAAATTTAAATAACATGTAGTTGAAATTGAAGATTTGTCATAATAAAAAACAATTCAGAGCAAATTAACCGATTTTAATTACATTAGTATGGTCGAAGGTGTATATATATATATATATATATATATATATATATATATAAAATATGTAGAAAAAAAACTTCTTACCTTCCTACCAAAAATTTCCTTCTTATTTGATCTTGACTCTATATATATATATATATATATATATATATATATATATATATATATATATATATATATATATATATAGTCAAGATCAAATAAGAAGGAAATTTTTGGTAGGAAGGTAAGAAGTTTTTTTTCTACATATATTTTTTCTATATATATATATATATATATATATATATATATATATATATATATATATATATATAGAGAGAGAGAGAGAGAGAGAGAGGTCAAAACACTTCAACCAAAATTCATTTAAAATCTAATAGTTCAAATGTTTTTTTAATAATGATTATAAAAATTTCAACATGCGTTACTTAATTGATTGATTAATAAAAATATTAATGTTTTGAAAGTCCTAACTTTTAATCTTATATTATTTAATTTGTTAGTTAACTAAATATTTTTCCTACATAAAGATAACATTTTTATGTTTGGTTATTCATATTTGCTTATGTAATTAGAAAACAAGGTGTACATTGAATGACTACTTCAATTTCACATAGGAATCGATACCACTAGAAAGATATGTTGTCTTTAACCGGTGGTAGGAGATCTACATACCCTTTTTAGTTATTTATATTAATGCTTAGTAATATCTTTTTTATATTCCTATTCACCTTAAAACTTTAGGTACAAATTAAGGAAGAAGATTTTCGACGTACCAACATAAAGTTAAACGTACGCCTTGCAAAATATGTAATTAATATTAAATATCATATTTACTAATTGACTTATTTTTAAACTCTTGATGACATTTATGTATATTGATATATTTTGTATAAATTCATTCTTAATTTAAATTTTTAATATTTGAAAGTTCATATATGAAACCTTCGAAGTTTTGGTGTAATATAAATAGTGTAATACAAAGTTTATTAGTTCAATATTGTTTATTAATAGCTCATACAAAACAACTTATTTATTATTTTATTCAAAAAATATTATCGGACATAAGAAAAGTAGATTATATTAATGTTATACAAAAACTTATAATATATTGGATATTATGAAAGTAAAAATAAGGTATGGACTGTATTAAATAGTATCAAAATGTAAATTGATGGTTTTTTATGTTATTTGATAATTCAGTTAATACCCAAAACATGACTGAAAACGTAAATTTCAACAAAAGAATAGTTTTTTTTTTTCATATTAAAAAGTGCCATACTATTAGAACTCTTCATTAGTATTATATGTCACATATCATGCTACTTGTCAACCTATTAATTATCCATTTCAAATTTCAAATTTTAAATTTCTCACTCTAATTTCATTAAATTAATAATTGATTCTCCATTTTAAAATTTTACACTCTAATTATATTAAATTAATAAAATTAGATTAAAAAAAGTAAAATTAATACAAATTATAAGGTGATATAACTTCATGTATTTATTTAAATCAACGATTATAATTTTATATAACTAAAATATATCTTTTAAGTAATAATTTATTTAAAATAATTGATTAATAATTTAGATTTTTTTAATATGAAAGTCTAATTAATTTTATAATCGTGGTTCTCACAGGTTATAAACTAATTGAATAAATAAATAGAAGAAATTAAATTTAAAAGGGTTTAAAATATCTTCTTATGACCTTGTAAATCCATGATTTTTATGATCTTTTAAATATGTGGAAACTTTTCAAACCACAATTCTTAAAAAATATAAGAATGCTTTAGGGGTGTTTTAGACGAGACAGAGTGGGTGCAGTCTGGGCTGCACTCCATCTGCCATTTCATCACGCACAACGCCCCTAGGTGCAGTCCAGGTGTGGTCTAGGCCGCACTGCAGCCTTCTAGGGTGTGGTCATTGCTTAATGTTGATTGGTTCTCGTGGTTTACCATTTTTGAAACGGTTAGTTTTCAATTGTTTTTATTTCTTTTATAACAATACTATAAATACTTTATCAGCCTAACAAAAAAAAACTCATCAACATTTTATGTTTCTTTACCAGAAAAAATGTCATCCCCCAAAAATCAAACCAACGAAAAAACATTCACTAGAAAACCCACCACTCCAAGACCTTCACTCAATCAACTGGTTTATTCGCTTCATTTCTACCACTATGGGGGTATGCTTCCCTATTTTCCACAACATATCCAACAAACACGTCCTACGTAACCATTTCCACAAACACAACCACAATTTGACCAAGATTTTGATCGTTTTAATTTTGGTTCCCAACCAGAGTTTGTTCCAGAAACACAATGAAAACCACAAACACTCATTTCCGAATCTGAACCAGAATTTGTTCCACAAACTCAACCCTCTCAACTAGGAAATAAAAGAAAAGAGAAGGCGAAAGATAAAGCGTAGTCACCTCAAGAAGAGTTAGTATTAGCACAATCATGGATTGACGTTTCAGAGGGCGTGAAGATAGGAGGGAACCAAAAAGATGATCGTTTTTGGATGCGTGATAGAGCTAGATTCTAGAAAGGAATGAACCTGGAACCATATCGTACTAAACACCAGCTATACTCAAAATGGGGAAAGATGAACAAAGACGTGATGTTGTTTAACGATTTATATAACAACATGAAATGACACTGGAAAAGCGATTTAAGCGACAAAGTGGTTTTGGAGAAAGCTTTTAACATTTATCAAAAAGAGAAAAAGAAGACTTTCAAGTTTTTTGAAGATTGGAATCTACTCAAAAGCAACAAGAAATTGCAAAACTGAAAACAAGCAACGGGCACATCGATAGTGGATCAAAACGGTCAAGAACTTCCGAATCCGAACACACTTCATTGGATGCACGTGTTGGTTTTGACTTCAACGAAGATGAGCCCGTTCAAGTGTCAGCACCCCTGGACAATGGGAAGGGACTAAACAAAAAACAAAGGCAAAGGCAAAACATTAGAATCGGATGACTTGAAAGAAATGGGGGAGAACGTACAAGACATAAAAGATAGAATGGATAAAATTTTGCAACTTACTTCGGATAGAGAGAGTCGGAAATAAAAGGACAACGACCTGAGAGTGATATCGATGGACATGTCGAATTTGATCGTGGATGCGCTACAAGTCGTTTTGCAAATGAAGGAAGATGTGAAACACTATGTTAATTGTGCTTAATTTGTAGTTGTTTTCCATGTTTTTAATTATTTGAAGTGTGTGTGTGTGTTTTAAAGTTGTACCTTTAAGCTTTCTAGTTTTATATTTACTAATTTCCTAGGATTTTTTTAAATAATGTAATGGTTTTTATTTTTAATTAATGAAATATTTTGTTTTTATTTAAAACTTAAAATTTTAATTATTTAAAAATAAAAATAATTTAAAGGAGTGTGATACCACTCTTTGGGTGTGGTATGAAACCATATTTTTGTGGTAATGGGTGAGGTGGCGCCTACGTGTCATTGCGGTTTTATGAGAGAGCGCGGCACTACTCACTCCAGCCTAATAAGCACCTTGTACAATAAATTTACACAAACCAATAATGTAGTCAAATTATTGTTTTTTTTATGATCAATATGAAGAATAGCCATAAAAAATAGCTCTTTTTTATCGCACAATTTATTGTTATTTTGATCTTATTTTTTTTAGTTTAAAAACACTTCAAATATACAAAATCTTTAAAAAGTCAATACTAGTTATCACTTTTTCTTTCAAAAAACACTTCAAACAAATTTATATTTTTAATATAATTCAAAAACATCAAAATTTACTAACATTTTTCTTTTATCTTTAAATATATATCATTCACTTGAAATTGATAACACTTTCAACACATAACATATCAAAATTGACAGTAATTTTTGTTTGCATGTGATGTACAACCTTCACACAATTCTTCATCATCTATACATATCAAAAATGTTGGATTGACGCATGTAGACAATAAACTTCAATGGAATTTAAACAAAATTGAAGGAAAATAGATGTGGAAAGAAGAAAACAAACATATTTCAAACTTCTTCAATCTCATGCAATATAGATAACGAAGATGAAAAATAAAGGAAAACCAAACGCATCTTATATACACAAAAAATTTTAATTAAAAAATCATTTAAGTATTACAATGTGACAACTCGAAATTTCTTTCTTGTACAACCATGTAATTCAGTCAAAGTCAGACTTGTTTCTGCTAACTTTTAGCACTGTTTAGAGTCTGTTTGAACATTTTACGCCTAGTACCCACCCTAAGGAATGATAAGAAGTATATTCTAGAGTTCAGTACACTTCATAAAGCCGAAAAACTCTAAGGATTGGAGTTTACGAATGTAAACTCAAGGTTGGATGTAAACTCTTGGTTGGCCGAGAACTCCCCCTATATATATGATACTTAGCCATTTTTCCAACACTTTTACCATTTCCAAGCCAAGAAATCGGGTTTTGCTCTCAACTATCATCAACAATCTTCACTTTTCTTCCAAAAATGTAAGTGTTTTATCCCTTGTCTAGTTGATACAACTCTTTTCTAGCATTACCCCTTGATTCAATCCACTAACTTCATCTTTTGGGGTTAGATCTTCAAAAACACAAAGAACACATTTGTGTTTTGGTCCAAAAATCACCATCTGAAGCTCCTATATCGTAAGTATTACTTCCCTAAACTCGATATCTAGTTGAATCACATGCTAAACACTTTAAAATCGTCCATTCCCAAGAACAAGAGGTGTTTACGGCCAAGAGCATCTCCCTTGGCGGTAAACCCTATTTAGAGGTGCATATGAGTCTTAAACTCTTCCTAAGGTTGGACTTGAGGCTAGAACCCTTCCTTGTGGTTTGTAAGACCTTAAAACACCCCCATTGACACTTTTCATCATGAGTTTACGGCCGTAAACTCAATGGTCGTAAACTCATTGGCCGTAAACACTTGTGGCCGTGAACACTTGGCCGTGAACTCCAAGTGTAGCCGTAAACAAACCTTATACACAATCCTTTATAATTTTACCTTTCCATTCAAGGGTACCCTAGTTCCTAAGGTGTTTCCCTTACTTGATTAGTTGTATAAGAACTAATTTTATGCATATACATGTCATTATATACTAAATAGGATTCATTTGTGCTCAAGACTTCACCCGACACTTAGCATCCTATACAACTCTTCCGTCCGAACAACTCACTACAGGTGAGTCCACACCCCTTAATTTACCTTTTTAAATGATTTTAAATGATTTTAGGGGGGATACAAGTTGAAGCATTGTAGTTATTATATCAATCATATGTGATTAGTAACTTTCAAACAAGTGGATTTTTCATATACTTCAAAACTAGTTACCAAATAAACTCTTTACAACATTATATAAACTGATATCAAGTCAATTGTTATTATTTGAATGGTTAAAACTTCTTTTTATGTTAAACTCTTTTTAAACTTATATATATATATATATATATATATATATACATATATATATATATATATATATATATATATATATATATATATATATTGTCAAAATCATGTCTATGTAGGTATAGTTATATAAGTAAGGTTGAAAGGACTTTGGACTGATAACTCGCTTTATTTCCTGTTCCTTGTTTGGTTGTGGACTTAGAGTATTCGGTTGTTTGTCTGAGTGTCGTTTGAACCTTAGTTATATATTCTGTATATGTGTATAGATATAAAAGCTTTTATTTCATTACAACTCACACGTAGTCAGTCAAACAACATTACTAGTAAACTATAATAAGTATAGTTTAAGAGATTACTACTCACTATTTCTAGTACAATGAAACATACAAGAGTCAATTCATTTATGAGATGATACAAACTTACTATTATGAGAAACAGAAAGAACATACAATGATGGGAAACTAAGAGAACATACAATATACTATACAAGAGAACATACTATACACTAGTGAGGAGAGAACATTCAACACACTATAACATACTATACAAACACTAGAATACGATAACTAGACTGTGAAATACTATTTCATGATATAACAATACATTGTTGTATCGCATTGTAACCAGAGTCTCCTTGAGAGAGAGCGGGCATTGTGTGTATAGATCTATACAGGACAGACACTCCCACACCCCGACTGTTAGCTACAGTCCTAGCCTGTAAGGCGTAGCGGTGACAAAATGTCACCTAACAATTTTATGACACTGAAAGATCATCAGGTATTTAGCCGTCAATCACCATGGTTACAAACTAATTCACATCTAAACCTTTAATTAACCAAATAGGAATTAAAGGCAATAAGACTCTGCAAGGAGTATGGTACATCTAATACGACCTTGAGTCTTCATTTTTATCATTTCATAGTCAGTAGTGTCACTGCTGAGATAGAACATTCTATTTTCCTAATAGATGATGGCAATAAATAGGAGAAAACATATTTTTACACAGTAACAAAGTACTACCATATTTTCCCTACCATTACAAGTACATATGTGAACATTACATTTTTATACAAAAACAAACATGTAAAACAGTCGACCCTCAGGTAGAAGGCTACATTATTTATAAGTAGGAAATATAGGATTTTCAGGGAAAACCTTACAAAAATTTGAAGGTTTCAAATACAAACATTTCGAGGTTTTTAACTACTAACTGACACTAAATACTTATGAACTCACCAGCATTTTATGTTGATACTCTCTTTCAAAATAACTTGTATTCTCATGAACCAGTAAAACGGGTACACCCATGCAGCTTTTGAAGGACAGAGTGGATCCAAGACATGTCTATATTTTGATTGTACATTTTTGGTGTCATTTAAACCTTACAAAGGAACACACATGTATTTAACAATTCTATTAATGCAATGGATGTTGTTGCTTGTTTTTACTATTATGCATTGTTATGATACTGTACATGATGTCCTCTACCCCCGAATGTTTCCGCCAATTCGGTTTGGGGGTGTGTCAGATTCGTATTAGAGCCTTGTTTATAGTGAATCGAGTATATCAACCCATAAATGATACAGACTATAAACACAACAGGATTAAAATACTCTGACCAAGAGTTATTCTTTTCAATAATATAATATTTAAGTAAGTATACATACCTGTATTCATACTAAAATCGGTGTCAGTAGGACAGAACAAAAGTATTACGATTGTTGAACATGACAAGTAGGCTTGGGGATGTATGGTCAGTTCTGGGAATGACATAGCCTGATCAACTATGTTGGTCTGAGAAGTGATTAGCATATGCCCAACAATTGTTGTGAGGTTGCAACAAGTCTAAAAACTACCAAGACTCCTACAATGAGAAAATTAAAACAGAACATGAACATAAAATATTATAGGAGTATTTTGGTTTACTATAATTACTTATTTGAGAACTAAAAAGGTCTTTACTAGTAGGTCAATAGTTTCTAAGTGGATACGCTAAGGTTATATGTGACTAAGGTGTCATAGACTTAGAATCTGTGATCTTTGCTCTACTTCCTGTTTCTTGTTTGGTTGTGGATTTGGAGTTAGGGTCACTTATTTGAAGGCCTATCCTGTTTTGATTTCATATAATTGGTATGCAATATGCAAGTATTGAAGTAACTGGTAAGGATCATCTTATAATTATCTTAAGTAGTACGTCTATTTATATAAGATTCTTGTAAACCTTTTCTCGCGTAGATATCATGGCTGGATACCATCCTCCTGGCGACCCGTACTTCCCAAACCAAGGCAATGTTGGATGGCTCGAGGCAGAACCAGAAGATAATCATCCAATCCCTTTGGATGATGACTTCGCTGAGAACTTCTCTAAAGGTTTTGACTCTGAACCTGAAGTCAACAAACTACCTCAAGAGGTTCAAATCCCAAATCTCAATCCCGACCAACATTTCAAGGCTCCACACCCTTGTGGGCGACAAACTTGAACTGATGGAGTCATGAACAAGGTCAACCTTTACCCAAAAATGGAGACAGAAGCTTTTCAATATAAGCGGGGGAAGCTCAGCTGACCGAGTCCTATCCATTATGGTCCGCAGGATTGCTCGGAATGATGAGCAAGTTCGGGCAACCATCAACCGAGTAATGGAAATTGACGCCAATTTGGGCATTAACACAATCCGTATTCGCCATCTCGAGGAGGCTATGGAAGGGAACAAGAGAGCCAATGAGGCTCTACAACAACAACTAGCTGCATCCTGAGCTGAAGTCATAGAACTTTGAGTGCGTCAGAGAGCTCATGAGCGACATCTTCAAGACGTAGTACGTCAACTGGCAGATCTAAGTGTTCACCCGAGGAGTACCTGTCGCCAGTGGAAGATGCCCTACCCGTCCTCTCTTTTGGTTTAAGGAATAGCCTTCATAACTATGACCTCTGTAGCATTTTCCTTTGAAATATTCATGTCTTTCAAACACTGGTATGATGTAATACCTACTCAAAGGTCGAATTTTCCGAACTCTATGTAACTTCATATCAACTATAATGACATAAGTAGTTTCCGCTATACGATCATCTCTTTTAAATTCTAATCTGAGACTGTATTTCTCTTAATAACCATAAATGAAGTCTTATTACCATTTTATCTTTATATAGATAAAATATGCCGCCTTTCAAGCCTCCAAACAGAGGCACGCCTGTAAATCAAACCCCACTACCACCACCACCTCCTCCGCAGTTTGATGTAGTGATGTTCCAGGCTGCTGTGACTGCGGCTGTTACCATAACCATGACTCAAGTAAACTCTGTTGGTGCCAGTGGAGATGGAACGGGCACCAACTCTAACCATGGTGAAAGCCAATCATGTACACCGGAGTGTACCTATAAAGACTTCATCAACTGCAAACCGGTGTTCTTCAACGGAACCGGAGGAATCATTGCACTATCCCAATGGATCGAAAGAACATAAGCAATCTTTGAGATTTGCTCCTGTCTCGAAGGAAGCAAAGTAAAATTTGTTGCATGCACGTTCTCTGAAAGGGCCCTAACATAGTGGAATGGCCATGTCAAGTCACTCACATTGGTAGTGGCTAACCCTATGGGCTAGGAGACACTGAAATACCTAATGACAAAGGAGTATTGCCCGAGGGGCGAGATGCAGAAACTCGAAGAGGAACTTTGGAGGTTTAAGATGAAGGGTTCCGACATAGTGGCCTATACAGCCAGATTCAGCGATCTGGTGACTCTATGTCCAAACATGGTCCCCACCGAGAGCAGGAAGATCGAGAGATACATCTGGGGTTTGGTACCCCCGTATCAAGGGAACGTTCTAGCATCAAACCCTGCAACCTTTGATAGTACCAAGCAATTGGCCCAAAGGCTTATTGATCACAAGCTTCCTCCTCCAACAACAACTAAAACGGTTGTCTCAGCACTAACCAAAGCGGTCGACAATAAGAGAAAGCATTGGGACCAAAAGAAGGGAAAATCAGCTCAACCTTCTTCCAAGAACCAACAAGTTGTGGTTGTCTGTGCTGCCACAACTACTGTTACCCCTGTACCAGCAAAACCATATGTAGATAGTCTACCCACGTGCACCATGTGCAATTTCCATCACCACGGCCCCTACCGGGAAATGCACTGCACCAACTACGACCAGAAGGGCCATACTATCCGGTTTTGCAAAGCACCACAAAGACCCATCACCCAGGTCCCTGGTACAAGAGTAAGCTAGGCCTGCTACGGGTGTGCGAGATAGGGCACTTCAAAAGAAACTGCCCTAAAGTTGGGAATGCGGGTGGAGCAAGGAGACTACTTGCTATTGGTCACAATGAAGCCGTGGCAGACCCCACAATGGTCACGGGTATGTTTCTCCTCAATAACTCATATGCATGCATCAAATTTGATAGTGGGATAGAAAGGAGTTTCGTGAACCAAAAATTTAAACACTTACTTAATCAAGCACCGCAAGCACTAAGAGAAACCTTCATCGTAGAAATGGCTAACGGAAAGACAGAGAGTTCTAACGAGATTTACATAGGTTGTACCCACAGGCATTATAACTATTCATTTCCAGTCGACCTCATACATGTGTCAATTAAGAGTTTCGACGTCATTGTGGGCATGGACTGGTTGAGTGTCCATCCTAATGACATTCTGTGATTCGAGAAAGCAGTTAATCTAAATCTACCAAATTATAAAAGCTTATTGATCTACGGCGGCAAAGCAAGTACGAATCTTCGTATCATCTCGAGCATGCAAGCACAGAAGTACCTATGAAAGGAATTTAGTGCATTCCTTACGCATTGTGACATCCCCAAAATCTCGGCCAAAAAAGACCGATTTTCATTTATGCTTTTAAAATAAATTCAGAGTAAATCCTTTTGATTTGAAAGAGTTGCGGAATTTGTTCCCAAAAACAAAACATGATAAAACAATGTTTACCAAAGCATTTCATAAAAGAAATGTATTTTTCATTATATAATCAAAACTCGGGGTGTCATGTTCCGATATAGACCAATAAGCATAAACGATAATATTACAAGCCATTCAACAAATATATACATATACAGACTTGTAAACAAAACAACTTGATGGTTCATCCATCTTACGCCCTTGCGCCACTTCCTGTAATACAAATAAAATTGAGTGGGTCAGGCTTGGGAGCCTGGTGAGCATATAGGGTTTTCAACCCACAATAAATAATTAAATTAATTATTATCAACCAACAATAACCTAGTTATCCACTCCCGTTATTCTCACTTTACGTCCCTAAAATAACTAACACAAGGGACCTAATCTAAGAATATTTTCATCGGGGTGACAACATATGCTGCGGGGTTTCCTCAGCAATATAAGTCAAATAAGGCAACCATGAGGGGGATGGAATACAGCGAATGAACACCCAAGTTCATTAACACCTACAGGTTATGAGCCTGCTAGCGTTCCACTGGACTGTCTAGAAAAGTCTCTGGTCGTCATCTAAATTCCGCTAGATGACTGGATAAAAAACAACAACGAGGCCTCTCATCTGCTTATTACACACCAACTATCTACCCATGTTCTACCCAACATATTAGTAGATAAAAACATACATTTTTATACATATTTTCAAAACCTGTATAGCATGCTTGATCAATACATTTTCCATATAACAGATGAGGCACACACACATAACACGTAGTTCATATAGAAATAATCATATCTGTAAGATAAAAGAAAGTGAATATACATTCACACACATGACAACAAAATATACACATATCACGTATCTCGTATAAAATACTTCATAGTTATACGTTAGGAGAAAGTAACAACGCATTCACACGTATAAACGACAATAAACTTAATACACTCAAACCATACTTGTATTATTATTGCGTTTATGAAAGGTAGTATACACTCACTTGATCAGAAGATGATCGGAAAGCACTACGGCTTGCAGAAGTCGTAATCCTCAGCAGATCTGAAAGATCTCTACGAAAATCGAACTTCTCGCGGGCAGAGCTTCGGCTCGGAAACCGCACTTCTCGGGATCTTCGGGATCTCGGGACTCGCTTCGGGACTCGGGAATATTACCGGGGCTTCGGGATGGCTTCGGGGGTAAAAACGGAGAGCTTCAGCACAAAAACGAGAGGAAATTAGCAATTAAACCTGGACCCCTCGCATCCTATTTATAGGAGGCTGGAAGCCTCTCATACGCGGGGCGTACGCCAGTACGCGTGGCGTACTGGTCCGAGAAACGTCATCGCTTACGTATTCTGAAGCCACTTGCTGCGATGTCGACACTTTCGGAGTACGCGGGGCGTACTCACTTACGCGGTGCGTAAGTCGGATCGGATCGATGACTCGCCTTCGGATAAGGCTTCCGAATTTTGATTTAAAAATAAATACAAATTATTTATCAAACTTCGGAAATTCATATTTTCTTCATACGAACTCCGTTTTCGACGTTCCTTATATCCACGGAAAGGTGAGACTACGCTCTACAACTTTTGTTTAGACTCCATCGGCTAATTTTGAATTTATTTTTATTATTTATTTTTAATAGTCCGGGACTGAAAATTTCGTTATAAATTCATAACTTCTTCGTTTGACGTCCGTTCTTGCCTAACTGTTTATCGCTTTGATACTAACAACGAGATCTTCGATTCTCGTTTAGATCACTAAGGCTAAATATCGCTTTAACGTAAATTTCACTTTTTACGTTAATCAGCGTTGTCGGTTCTGTCGCGAAACTTCGACAGGTCATAATTTCCTCGTTATAACTCGGATTTCGGCATTCTTTATATCTTCGGAAACCTTGTTTCAACTACTACAACTTTATCTAAAGATATCAAGTTTATTATACACTTAAATTTTGATGCTTATTTTTATTCTTAATTAATCAAACCACAAAATTAAGCAATTAAGCACAAATCACATAATACTCAAATAATACAATCTTATTATTTCAAAACGGGTTACAAAGGTTAACCTAGACCATTACATTGCTAAAAATGGCAAGCCCGGAAACACAGGCGTTACAATTCTCTCCACCTTAGAATGATTCCGTCCCTGGAATCACACATTATCAAACAAATGCGGATAGCGACCCCTCATGTCACTCTCAGTCTCCCAGGTGAGATTCGGCCCATTCGTGTGTTTCCATCGGACAAGCACTAACTCGACCATCTTGCGTCGCAACTTCTTAGTCTTTCGGTCAACGATTGCCTCTGGCTCTTCAATCAACCTTTTGTTCTCATCGATTCTCAACTCAGAAATTGGAATTATATCGGGAACTTCTCCCGTGAACTTTCTCAAATAACACACATGGAAAGTGTTGTGAATTCCATTCAGTTCTTCGGGTAATTCGAGATTGTAAGCTTGGTTCCCAATCCTCTGAAGAACTTTAAACGGTCCAATAAACCTTGGACTCAACTTTCCCCTTTTACCAAATCTTATAAGTCCTTTCCACGGCGAGACTTTAAGCAAAACCGAATCCCCAACTTCAAAAGTCATCGGTCTTCACTTTTTGTCAGCATAGCTCTTTTGACGATCCTGAGCCGCTAACATTCTTTCCCTAATTATTTTCAACTTTTCAGCAGTTTGATGAACCATCTCCAGTCCCATAAACTTCTTTTCCCCAGCCTCAAGCCAACAAGACGGCGTACGACACTTTTGTCCATACAAAGCTTGGTAAGGTGCCATCTTAATGCTCGAGTGAAAACTATTATTATAGGAAAATTCTACCAAAGGTAAATGTTCATCCCAATTACCTAGGAATTCCAAGGTACATGCTCTCAGCATATCTTCAAGTGTTTGTATCGTTCTTTCACTCTGACCATTAGTCTGCAGATGGTAAGCTGTACTTAAACATAACTTGGTACCCATTTCCTCTTGTAGACTTTTCCAAAACCTTGAGGTGAAACGACTATCACGATCCGACACAATTGTTAGCGGAACACCGTGAAGTCTCACAATTTACTTCACATAAGAATTCACAAGCTTTTCCATAGACCATTTCTCCCTGGCTGCTATGAAATGCGTACTCTTAGTGATTCGATCAACGACCACCCAAATCATGTCGTGACCATTCTTTGTTCTGGGTAGTTTAGTGACAAAATCCATAGCAATGTCTTCCCACTTACCCATAGGTACAGGTAAAGGCTTTAAACTCCCATACGGTTTCTGATGTTGTGTTTTGACTCTCGCGCAAGTCACACACTCGGCCACATACTTTGCAATATCAAGCTTCATCGTCGGCCACCAGTAGAAGGGTTTCAGGTCCCTATACATTTTAGTGCTACCGGGATGAATCGAATACATGGTCTTGTGAGCTTCTTCCATCAGAAGATCTCTAATTCCTCCTGACTTAGGTACCCAAATACGATCTTGGAATACCTTCAGTCCATGACCGTTTGTACCAAACACCAACGTTTTACCCAAACGTTCCTCCTTTCGGTCATTTTTCTCAGAAGCTTCCTCTTGAGCTTTCTTTATACTTTCCACAATGGTCGAGACAACTTCAATTCTCAATGCTCTTGGCCTTTTCCTTTCAAGATTGACTTTCCGACTGAGAGCATCAGCAACAACATTAGCCTTACCGGGGTGGTAAAGTATCTCGCAGTCGTAGTCCTTGAGTAATTCCAGCCAGCGTCGTTGCCTCATATTCAATTCCTTCTGATTAAAGAGATATTGGAGACTCTTATGATCAGTGAAAAGTTTGCACTTAGTGCCATAGAGGTAATGCCTCCATATCTTCAGAGCGAAAACTACCACTGCCAACTCCAAATCATGAGTCGGGTAATTCTTTTCATGCTCTTTCAGCTGTCGAGACGCATATGCTATCACCTTTTCTCTTTGGGTCAAAACACAACCCAATCCAACCCCAGACGCATCGCTATAAACGGCGAAGTCTTCAACTCCATCGGGTAGAGAAAGTATCGGTGCCTCGCATAGCTTCTTTTTTAGCTTCTCGAATGCTTCTTTATGCTTATCACTCCAAGCATAAGTAGCTCCTTTGTGGGTCAAAACTGTCAATGGAGTAGCAATCGAAGAAAAGCCTTGGATAAACCTTCGGTAATATCCGGCTAATCCTAAAAAGCTTCGAATCTCCGTGGGACTTTTCGGTTGTTCCCATTTCATTACAGCTTCAATCTTTGCTGGATCAACCATTATCCCTTCTTGGTTGACCACGTGACCCAAGAATTGGACTTCACGAATCCAAAGATCACATTTGGAGAACTTAGCATACAGCTTCTCCTTCTTCAAGACTTCTAACACTTCTCGCAAGTGTCTGCCATGCTCCTCATGGCTTTTCGAGTAAATCAGAATGTCGTCGATGAACACTATCACAGATTTATCAAGGAACAGATTGCAAACCCTATTCATTAAATCCATGAATGCTGCCGGAGCATTGGTTAGTCCAAACGACATAACCAAGAACTCGTAGTGTCCATATCTAGTTCTAAACCCAGTCTTCTCTGTATCCTGCTCTCTTACTTTCAGCTGATGATATCCTGACCTAAGATCGATCTTCGAGAAATAGCTCGAACCTTGCAATTGATCAAATAGGTCATCAATCCTTGGCAACGGATATCTATTCTTTATTGTTGCCTTGTTCAGCTCTCTGTAATCAATGCACATTCTCATACTTCCATCTTTCTTCTTCACGAATAACACCGGAGCTCCCCAGGGTGATGAACTAGGTCTAATGAAACCTTTGTCCAACAACTCCTGAAGTTGCATCATTAGCTCCTTCATCTCCGTCGGTGCTAATCGATAAGGTGCTTTTGCTATTGGCTTGGTTCCTGGTAACAAGTCTATTCTGAACTCTACTTGTCTATCAGGTGGTAATCCAGGAAGATCTTCGGGAAATACTTCCGGATAATTACACACCACAGGAATACTCTGCATCACCTTTTTTTCCTTCTTAGCATCAATCACGAATGCTAAATATGATGTACATCCCTTGGTCAAACACTTTCTGGCTTTCATTAGAGAAATGATTCCAGAATTTACTCGGCGTTTGTCCCCATACACCATAAACGACTCTTTTCCAGGCGGGTTTACTTTAACAATCTTCTTCTTACATAAAATTTCGGCATCATTGGCGCTGAGCCAATCCATTCCCAACAGGTACAAACTTGCCACTAGCAACTTCTACTAATAAAGCATTATCTAGTCTATCAACAGACAAAGCTAGTTTTCTACCAAATTCATGCGATATAAAGGAGTAGTGGGCTCCAGAATCAAATAAAATTTGGGCAGGCATATTGTTAACGAGAAAGGTACCTGAAGCGACATCAGCTTCATCCTTAGCAGCTTCCAGTGTCATCTGGAATGCTCTCGCCTTTGGCTTTGGTGGAATGTTGGGCTTAGCTGCCTCCTTCTTCTTCGGACAGTCTTTCAAAATGTGCCCTTCTTCATTACAACCAAAACACATCCTTTTGTTGCTCGGACATTCATTGGCAAAATGTCCAATCTTTCCACACTTGTAGCAAGTTACATCCTCGCTACATTTCCCAAAGTGATTTTTCTTACACTTTTCACACCACTTCGCTTCACCCCCTTTTCCCCCACCAAACCTTTTCGAATCAGATTTCGAAAATTTACTTTTCTTACCGGAACCAGATGTTCCCTCAAACTTCCTCTTCTCACCAACCTCAACCTTGTTGGTGGTTCTCCCCTTGATCATGTTCTCAACAGACTTGGCAGCCCAGATAGCTGCCTCTAAAGTATGTGCCTGACGTACTGGCACCTCGTACTCCCATGGAAGTTCCTTCGCATACCGATCCACCTTAGTCAGCTCGTCTGGAACGATACGCAAGGCAAACTCCATCTTATCGGTGAAGTTATTGGTGTATTCATCAACTGACATACTGCCCTTAGTCAATGTCAGGAACTTGTTCTCCAACTCCAACAGATTTTGAGTCGAGCAGAACTTGCGTTTAAACTGCACCAAGAACTCTGCCCATGACAATTGCAGTGGTTCATTAGGGCTCAAAGTCTTCCCTAGAGTGTTCCACCAACGAACGGCTCCACCTCGGAATTGACGCACGACATATATAGTTTGCAACTTACCTCTGCATCCACATGTCATGAAGGCTAGCTCCATTTCGGAGATCCAATCCATAACCCCAATCGGATCCTTCTTTCCATTGAAGGTCGATGATTTGCAAGTCAAAAAGTCCTTGTACTTGCATCCCATTCCATCATTCCTTCCATCATGGTTGTCTTGCCTAACAATCGGTGGGTTGGTTGGACCAACAAACCCACTAAAGTTTCCACCTTCCGAGTACCCTTCATTTAATTCAGGCTCTTCCACACGAATTGACAGTTCCTCACGATTCTGCTGAAGCAACCGTCTAGTTTCATCCATCTGACGATCCAACATCGTTTGAATCATCATTTGCACACCAGCCATGGTTATTTGTTCAGGTGCTGCTGCTACAACAGGTCTTTGCTCAATCACTGGTGGTTGATTCCTGTTTTCATCAGCATTTCCAACTCCACTTCTTGTTCTCACCATTTTTGATCTACATACCGAATAAGGTGAAATTAGATCCTTATTCACGATAGATATTCCAATCATCCTTATCACTTCGAAACGTTTACATGCTAGTTCTAATATCGTAGACGTACGCTTAGAATCCTAGACACATAAGGTTTCTAGATCCGGTCGGCAACAAACCATAGATCCGAACAAATAATATCATATATGACAACATATAACATTTAGCACATAAAAGCATTTTAGGCAGCTTTCCTAAAATAAACTAGTGCTGGTGTCTAAATCACAACAGACACACATCTTCAAATTTTCACTTAGCATTCTAAGTTTAAGTCTAGAAATCCTACAATTTCCTAGTTCGCTTAAACTAATGCTCTGATAGCAACTGTGACATCCCCAAAATCTCGGCCAGAAAAGACCGATTTTCATTTATGCTTTTAAAATAAATTCAGAGTAAATCCTTTTTGTTGGGCTTTATAGATTGCGTCTTTTGGGCTCATCTGTTTATGCTTTTATTTTGTATTCCGGTTTGGGCCTGTCCAACCGTGAGTCTTTTATGCTTTGTATATAAGCTAATGCTTTCATGCATATTAGGTTAAGGTTTTTAAGAAATCTGCATATAACGATTTTTTTCTAGACGACAAAAGGTTTTCTTTGATCGTTCTTGTAACCTTCCAATCCTCTACAGTTGATGTTCTTAATCGAGCTCTTCTGAGGATTTTGTTTTAATCATTCGACTCGTTTGATTCAATCTTGTTCTGTTCTTTTATTGTGTTCATATTGCCATTTGTTTACTTACTTGTTCAAGATCTAATCGATCTTCACAGATTAAAAGAAAGTTAAATCGCATCAATTGGTATCAGAGCAGGAGGCTGTGTAATTGATACACATCTTTTCTGTGAAGAAGATTTCCATTAGGGTTTTTCCGCAATTATTAATATTTATTGAGCCGTCATCTCTTTATTGACGTATCTTGATATTTATTATTTTGCCCTAATCTGTTTTTTTTTACAAGTCTGATCTTTGAACAGGTTTTTTCGATCATAATGGACGCGACACAATCAAACGTTATTAATATTTCCAACAGCATTGGTTCAACGACAAAGATTCCGATCTTATACACCCACGATTATGAAGTATGGGCACATCATTTCGAAGACTATGTTATTGGATCTGAGGAAAATGGGTATTTGATTTGGGAAGCCATCACCAATGGACAGTTTTCTCACTCTGCAACGTCCAGAATCATCAAGACTCAAAAGGAATACAATGATCTGTTAAAGGACGTGAAAGATATTGCTCAAGATGAAAAGGATAAGTTTCAATGCAATATCAAGGCATTAAGATTGATCCGGTTCGCTCTTCAATCCGATACATTCAGATTGGTTAGTTCATGCACAACGGCAAAGGATGTTTGGGATAGACTTCGCGAACTGTATTATACAGACGAAGATCTTGAACATTCTATTCAAACTCTACTTCTATCTGAGTTTGGAGAATTCAGACAAGGGACTGAAGAATCTGTGACCCAGACGTTCGATCGCTTCAATCATCTTCTCAGCAAGATGATTAAACACGATATCGAAAGAAAGCTCATCGAACAGAAGGTTACACTGAGATCCGAATGGAGAGCGGTAGTTTCCACGGTTAAAGCCCATGAGCAATTTAAATCATACTCTTTGGCGAAACCGGTGGGAATTCTCAAGTCTCAAGAGAAAAACGTGGTGCAAGAAAAGAATGTCGTTTCCGGTCTCAGTTCGTTGGCTCTCTTGTCAAAAAGTAAAGCTGTTATGGAGGATGAAGACCTCAGCCTTGATGAATATGATCTCACATCAGAAGATTATGCCTTGATGGTATCCAATCCCAAAAGGTTCATAAAGAAGAAATTTCCCAGCAACAAAAACTGAAACTGGCAGGGGAGTTACAGCTCTGAAAAGGTGGTTAATGAACCGAAAGCTGAGGAGCACAAGAAGGAACCGAAGGTTGATGGAGACTCTGGAGTGAGCTGTTTCTATTGTGGAGGGAAAAATCATTATGCTAAGGACTGTGTCCTTAAGAAAATGGCTGAAAAAGATAATGGAAACGATGAGGAAGCTGTGTTGCAGAAAAGATTGGATGAGTTGAGAAAGAAGAAGTCTGCTGCTAACCCGCCTATTAATGCTCTTATTGTGCAGGGTTCTGTTCTAAGTGATGAATTCGGTAGCACAGAAGTTTGGTCTACCGACTCAGAAGACGAGGAAGTGAGGCAGCCTACTCATGGAAAGGCGTTCGTATCTAAGAAAGAAGGCAGTGGTGGTAAATGCCTTATGGTTTCTGACGTATCTCAATTGAGGGGATACAACACCGATGGAGGTAATGATGGACAGAATGCAAAAGAGGACATGTGCTTCACAGCCAAACCGCTCAGCCAACAGTTTAATGAGCTTGATGAACTGTTAAAGAAGGTACAATCTGTTTTTATTTCATGCAAAGTACCATCATCCTCTTATGAGAAAGAACTAAAAAATGTCAATACAAGAATATCTCATCTAGATAGTAGCTTAACTCAAACTCGGGTCACAAATTCTAACCTAACTGATCAATTGAGCAGGGCAGCGTCGAAGAGTGAGGAGCGGAGAATGTGGATAAAGTTAAAGGAATCGGAATTAGTCAAAGTTAAAGATGAAAACATTTATTTGCAAAGAGACAATTTGAAATTGTTAAAACAACGAAATGTTTTTTGTTTAATTGCTAAACGTCTGTATTCTAATATTACTCAGCTTCACTTGGATTGTGAAATAGGCCAAAGGATTCACCGCATGATCTTGCCCTTCCTAGAATTGAAGGAAGATGAAATAGATGTCGAAGCCTATAATTGTGAAAGTGAGATATCGTCTGATGACATAAATCCCACCTACATGTATGGACTGGACAAAATTGAGTCCTTCATTAAATCCAAAGACCACAAGCTCATGCTTAAGAATCTTTTGGATGAAAATGACAGACTTAAACTGAGAACCGAAACCATGCAAAGATTTGACTCTTTAAACGCCAACGTAAGCTCAGAAAACAAAATTGATGTTGAAAATGCATCTGAGCTTAACGAGGATGACAATATGAGTGAAATTTCTGTAGAGGACACGGTTGACTGCTCAGACTTTATTAAAACCGAGCCAGAAAATAACAAAAATCTAATTTCTGAAAATTCTGTAGAGTTCGCTCGGTTGTCCCATCAAAAGTCCCCGAAATTAGTTGAGAAAGTTGTTGTGTATCAAAAGGTCAGGACTACTCCAAATCAAGTATACAAGGTAACAGGAGTAACCGAACATCAAACAGCTGAACTTGCAGCCATTGTAAACGAAGACAATGTTGATGGCTGTGATGAGTACTTCTGGGAAGCTCCTATTGATAATGCAGACGAAACCATTGGTTTATCTGAAAGAACTTCCTGGAAGAGCAAAGGAAGATACATACCCGAACCATTAAATAAGCCAAACAACTTCAATGAGCCGAGCACCAGTGGTACAAAAGATACTCCTCAGGAGAAGGATCACTCATCAAAAGAAGACATTCCTTCGGCTCCTTCAGCTCAAAGTAATTCTACTGCAGTTCAAAAGGAACCGGCCAAGGAGTCAACAAAAACGAAAGCAAATGTTCATCATCAACCTTCTTAGATGAGAAATAGGAAGATAGAAAGAAACAATAGATACAGGAAGAATCTTTCTGAAAGGAAACAATTCTGGCGTTCTCAGAATGCATATTTCACTCATCAAGACAAGAATCTAAAGTATGAAAACATTCCTGCAAGAAAAAGTGAAAGTCACAAAAACCGAAAGCCAAGGTTCGGTTCACAAGAAGAAATTAATCGAAACCAGAGGCTCGGTTCTGACAAGACTTTCAACTAGAACCAAAGGTTCGGTTCCAAAGGCAGCCCCAACCGAACGCAAAGGTTCGGTTCTGAAGACAAAAGAAAACAAAACTCTAAGGTTGTTCCTTCCAATAATCAAAAACAAAAGGGTCACCTAGAGTCTTCTTCTAAGTCTAATTCTTCTCATTCTTCTTATTCTTCATCACCCTCAGTTTCATCTCGATCTCGTTCTAAATCTGATTCCTCCTGTTCTCAAAAATCTCATTCATCAACTGAGCAAAAGTGGAAGCAGAAGGTCAATAAATCCACACCAGAGACCAAATCTAACTCCACTAATCTTAACAAAATAAAAGTTTACACCATTAAAAGGAAAGATAAAACAACTCTCGTAAAAAGAACTTATCTTGTTGATATCTCTCTCATTGCTCCTGTTTCCATGCAAAGCTCACGTGGACCCAAGAAACTTTGGGTTCCTAAATCTGTCTGATTTTTGCAGGTTATAAGTGACGAGCAGTTTGACGAAGAATGGTACATCGATAGTGGATGCTCGCGTCACATGACAGGGAGGAAAGAGGAGCTTAGGGAGTACAGATCTCTTGCAAATGGTGGCAACGTCAAGTTCGGAAACAATTCATTCGGCACCATAAAAGGATACGGGATGATAACCAATGGGGATTTCTCTATAAGGAAGGTGGCTTATGTGGAAGGACTCCAACACAACCTCATTAGTGTATCTCAACTGGTTGGAGGTACAGGTCTCAAAGTCTCTTTCGATGATGAAGGTTCAGAAATCATAGAGAAAAAGTCAAATAAAGTGATTCTCAAGTCAGAGCGAAAGGGTGAAATGTTTCCCTTAAACATGAAACCCATCAAAGGAAACCCAGTTGTATGCTTATTGTCAAAAGTGCAATCCGATGAAAGCTGGTTGTGGCACCGTAGATTATCTCATCTTAACTTTAAAGATATCAACCGTCTTGTTACAGGAGGTCATGTAAGGGGCCTTCCATTACTCAAGTTCGACAGGGATCATCTGTGTGCTGCATGCGAAATAGGAAAGCAGAGTCGTCAAAGTCATCCATCTATAATCAACACAAAAGTTGTTGAACCACTCGAATTAATTCATATTGATTTGTGTGGTCCTTCATCTATCGAAAGCATCGGTAGTAGCAAATATATTCTTGTTATCATTGATGACTTTTCACGATTTACATGGGTGTTCTTTCTAAAGCTCAAATCTGAAGCGACTCAAAAACTGAAAATGTTTATCAAGCAAATTGAAGTACAGCTCAAGAAGGTCGTTCGCAACATCAGAAGCGAAAATGGTCTCGAATTCAAGAACAGGGAGTTTGAAGAGTTTCTTGCAGAGAAGGGAATCAGTCATAATTTCTCAGCTCCCTACACACCACAACAGAACGGAATAGTCGAAAGACTAAACCGATCCTTGTGTGAAGCTGCACGTACTATGCTAAGTTTCGCTTCCTTACCCCTTTATTTTTGGGCTGACGCTATTTCTGCTGTTGTTTTACTCAGAACAGGTCATATCTCAACAAAAGGTTCGCGCTCACTCCATATGAGATACTGAACAACAGGAAGCCAAATGTGAAATTTTTCCATGTCTTTGGCTCAAGGTGTTTCATCTTCAACTCTAAAGAAAACCGCAACAAGTTTGATGTCAAGGCCGACGAGGGAATATTTCTGGGGTACTCGCTCACATCCAAGGCATACAGGGTCCTGAACAAGCGTTCGAGAAAGATTGAAGAGACGTATTATGTGACTTTTGACGACAACTATGTCAAGAAGGTACAGGCTAAAGAAGATATCACCGAGGAAATCTTTCCTCTCAATGGCCAAGTTACAGTCTCGGTCGCTAACTTATTCGAGACATTCATGGACCTCTTTGACGAACCGGAGAATGCTTCACTATCTGAAGCAGATGCAGCCGACAACAAGGTTGATCACATGGAGCAGATTGTCAAAGAAGCTGCAAGGAGAATGTATGAAGAAGCATCACTCTCTAATAACTCTCCTTTTTCAAATGCTCAAGTCGAAGGAGAGCCAAGTGCTCAAGCTGAGGGGGAGACAAACGCTCAAGTCTAGGGGGAGCAAAATCCCACTACTTCAACCGAAGAGGTCTCAACACCAGGAAGCTCAGGACCACTAGAATCACATGAACCTCAGGTCTTTCAAAGTGCACCAACTGAGGTGGAGCATGATGATGAGACACTCGGTTATGACAGCCAATCTGAGCTAGACGAAATAACTAATGCTGAACTAGACCCAACTTTTGATCCAAATTACCCTCCTCTTATCAAATGGACCAGAGATCATCCCGTCTCTCAAGTAGTTGGGGATGTATCTGAAAAGGTTCTGACCCGATCACAACTGAAGGCAAAACAGACTTCCTTATTTTCAAAGGTTGAGTTTTGCATGTTCAACTCATTCGTATCAAAAGTTGAACCAAAGACAGTTAACACCGCTCTCGATCACTCTGATTGGGTTCAAGCAATGCAAGACGAGCTGAACGAATTTGAAAGGAACAAAGTCTGGCGCTTAATTCCAACTCCTCCAGATGCTTCTGTTGTTGGTCTCAAATGGGTTTTTAGGAACAAAATGGACAAGGAAGGTAATGTTATACGGAACAAGGCCCGTCTGGTTGTAAAGGGATATTGTCAGGAGGAAGGGATAGACTATGAAGAGACTTTCGCTCCTGTAGCTCGGCTAGAATCTGTTAGAATATTTCTAGCTTATGCTGCCCACAAGAACTTTGAGGTTTTCCAAATGGACGTCAAGTGTGCATTTCTCAATGGAGAACTTGAAGAAATGGTGTACGTGGAGCAACCTCCTGGGTTCGTGAACGAAAAGCATCCAAATCATTGCTATATTTTGGATAAAGCTGTGTACGGCCTTAAACAAGCTCCGAGAGCCTGGTATGAAACGCTTACAACATTCTTAAAGATGTCTAAATTCAAACAAGGTTCGGTTGACCCAACCTTCTTTTGCAAAAAGGAAGGTAACCACCTTATGATAGTTCAAATTTATGTCGATGACATCATCTTTGGCTCCACGAATCCCAGCTTAACGGCTGAATTCAGAAAGCTGATGGAGACTAAGTTTGAAATGAGCTCAATGGGTCCAATTAACTTTTTCCTTGGTTTAAACATAAGACAGGGACCCGAAGGCATCTTTATTAATCAGGAAGCTTACATGAAGACTCTCCTAGCAAAGTTTGGTATGATGGGAGACTCAAAAGTTAAAGTCCCAATGGCATTCGGCACTAAGCTTACCCCATCACTAGACAAACCAGCTGTTGATATCACGCTCTATCGTCAAATGATTGGATCGTTAATGTATCTAACTGCTAGCAGGCCTGATATCATGTTTTCTGTGTGTTATTGTGCTCGATTTCAGGCAAACCCACGCGAACCTCACATGCTTGCAGTGAAGAACATCTTACGATATCTCAAGCGAACCTCCTCCTTAGGTCTGTGGTATCCATCCAACTCAGGCTTCTTTGTTCAAGCCTATTCTGATGCTGACCTTGGAGGATGTGGACTCGACCGGAAAAGGACCACTGGTGGATGTCAATTTCTTGACGGGAAGTTAGTCAACTGGCAATCCAAGAAACAGACATGTGTGTCACTGTCTACTGCCGAAGCGGAATATATTGCAGCTGCATCTTGCACATCACAAGTGATTTGGATCCAAAGTCAACTTCGAGACTATGGACTCAATATGAGGAAGATCCTACTATATTGTGACTCTGAAAGTGCAATTAGGATCTGTCATAACCCAGTGCAGCACTCCAAAACCAAACACATAGCACTAAGGTATCACTTCATCAAAGATCACGTGGAAGATGGAAACGTCGAAGTTCACTTCGTAAGAACCACTGATCAAATAGCTGACGTCTTTACAAAAGCTCTTCCTGAAGCATCATTTAATAAAATATTGCAAGGACTTGGTATGATGGAATCAGAATCAGTACCTCACGCTACCTCTCATACTCAAACATAACAACCGAACGATCGGGTTCGTTTCAACTATCTAACCCACTCATTTCTTCAAAGATAGTTTCTCCACGTTATGTATTGCATGTACACTTCTGTTTTTCCTCGTTCATTCAAAAAAAAAAAAAAAAAAAAAAAAAAAAAAACTCTTAACTGAAACCAACCAAAGCTTCAGTTTCGGTTTTTCAAAATTTTCTTGGACCGAAACCAACCGAAGGTTCGGGTTCGGTTTTTCAAAATTTTCTAGAACCGAAACCAACCGAAGGTTCGGGTTCGGTTTTTCAAAATTTTCTAGAACCGAAACCAACCGAAGGTTCGGGTTCGGTCTTTCAAAATTTTCTAGAACCGAAACCAACCGAAGGTTCGGGTTCGGTTTTTCAAAAACTTTTCT
This sequence comes from Lactuca saligna, assembly GCF_052625555.1. Taxonomy (NCBI): domain Eukaryota; kingdom Viridiplantae; phylum Streptophyta; class Magnoliopsida; order Asterales; family Asteraceae; genus Lactuca; species Lactuca saligna. The sequence continues at coordinate 139,089,571 of NC_136420.1, forward strand.
CAATCGAAACCAACCGAAGGTTCGGGTTTGGTTTATCTTAAAAATTCCAAAAAAAATTTTGTGTGTGAGTGTTATTATTCGTTTATGAGGATACATTTTATGAAATTCCTAAATGTCCCTAGAAGCATGCTGCTGTATGTGTCTCAAGCCTCATAAGATTTTGAATAAAGGCCTTCATGACCTGGTATACACAAACCTTGTCTTCCCAATAAGGTCACTTCATTTATTCTAATCGTGAGCTACCTCACTCTTTTCTCACATGAGTTAAGATTTTCCTGCTTGGTCCTTCTGTTCGCAGTAGAGGTACTTTTGTTATCCTACACCATCTCTTATCACTTCTCCACTACACTCATTCCATCATGGTAACCCTTGAGACTCTCAGCACTTACCACTGAGGTTTATGGTTGCACAACATCTGTGTTTATGATCTTAGTTTTGTGTCACTACGAACTAAGTGAAACCCAAAATTCAACACCTAATGAATTGACGGTGAACAATTAAATTGTTCAAGCTTTTACTAAAGAATTGATGAAAGTACCATATTAAAATCTCCAGTTTTATTTGATTCCTATGAAATTGTTACAAACCCATAACTTTTCTTCCCTTGGGATCTTGTTCTTATTTTTCTTTCTGAGATTTTACTTTTAAACCAGTCGTTTTTAGCCTAATTAAAAGAAGCCTTTCAACATTTCTCTATAAATGGTTGATCGTAATATTAACGGACACTCTTTTTAAATCCTACGTTTTTCTTTGTCCTGTGGCATTCAATGCGCGTGGTTAAACAGTAACGGCTTGTCCCTATGAAACGGCGCTTATTGGGCGGCGTGGTCCTAGGAATCTGACACTCTCTCTCCTACGTGATCATCGTCCATCCCAACTGTCATCCATAAGAGATTTGAAACGATCTTTCTCTCTCTTCCCACCCACTATAAATAGCCCGTTACACCTCCTTTTACCTCTTTACCACTCTCAATATTTCCAAAACACAAACACTCCCATACAGTTTCCTGTTCATCATCTTCTTCACACCTGCATCCATGGCTGACTCATCTTCAGTTCATGCTACATCCCAGATTCTTCCCATTCACCCACAGCAATGCTTGGTAATTGATCTTAACCCAAAGGCATACGACCCTTACATGTCGCCGGTGATAGAGTGCTTAAAGTATTCACAACTCGAACCTGCACTATCCAGAATCGCATCGGTGCCAATGGCGGCCCTATCGCAGGTCTACGCGACTGCATATTACGACAAGGCTGTCGACCGAGTATTTTTCGAGATTGGAGACCACAAAACCTCCGTTTCTTGCCCACGTTTCTGTTCTTTGCTTGGATTTGCTTCTGACTCATCCAGGGTCCATCCGGAGTCCATACAAATTGGTCATCTGTATAACATGTTTTACAACATGGGATACACGGAGGTTCTTACATCAGTTGCCAGATTCAAAAAGTCTTGCTTACCGCCTCAATGGAACGGTTTATTTACAGTCTTGTTCAAGGGACTGTCGGAGAGAAGTTCAGGTTCCGACGGTGCCAGTCGTTTGTTCCTTACCATTATGTATGGAGTTTATAATGGGATCAACCTGGATTACGGGTTTGTTCTATGGCAACAACTAGTTCAGAGTCTCTCATCTTCCTCCAGACACTCTGAAGTTTCCTTGGCCCGATTCTGGATTCTGATCACTAAATGGGCCATGGACAGATTCGACGTTCCCACTGCTGACGGTGCATCGATGTCTTCCGTTGGTACTTTCCACACCAAGAAGATCATCGTCTCAGATGCATCCAAATTCTCCTTTATTGGCTCTATCCCGGAGTCAATGTATGGTAATGTACCTTCGGATATCAGGTTTATTCGGAAGCTCAAGGAGCTAACTCCATCCGGTCCAAGGGATTTGACCCCGGACATGCTCAGATCTATCCATGATGCAGATAAACCACTGAGCAGAGGTAAAAAGGCGGACAAAGGAAAGCATGCAACAAAACCTTCAAAGGGGCCTTCTCCTAAGAAGAGGAAACAGACAAAAGCTGCACCTTCCCCCCCCCCCCCCCCCCACCGAAGAAGTGGAAGACTCAACCGAAGCGAAAGCTTATTATACCCTCATCTTCGAGTGACTCTGAGGGTGAGAGTTCGGATTCTGACGACTCTCAAGGGGATGCATCTCCTCCACGAGGCAATACACCACCTCGATCCCCTACCCCAGAGATTGAAATACCCAATTCCCCAATTCCTTCCCCTCCACAAATCTTTACCACTACCACTGAATCACCCCATGTAACCGAACCTCCTCAACCCAAAACCCACACAACCGAAACTACCCATACACAACCACCAACCGAAACTACCCATACACAACCACCAACCGAAACTACCCATACACAATCACCAACCGAAACTATACCTTCACCCACTCAACCTTCTCCTACTAAACCTTCCACACTCCCAACCTCTTCACCCTATTCATCTCATGACAATGCCTCTGAGGGTGAAAACCCTTATCTCGGGGGAGACAACATGATCTTTGATTCGGTCTACTATAGTCCGTTTCAAGTTCAAAGTGACGAGGAGGATGATGCCCCAGTTACTAAGAAACATCTCAAACAGCTCAACGAGAAGATTGATCTACTTCTCGCCTCCTCGTCTAACCAACAATCAACCCTATCTGAAGCTGCACTTCAAAATATTGTTGATACCTTCACCAGGGCTCAACATGATTCAGCAGCCTCAGCAACTGCAGCTATTCAGGCATCCACCAGGGCATGTGAGGCAGCGACCGAAAAAGTCGATAAACTATTTTCTGATGCCTCTGTCCTACTGCACTCCATGCAAGAAAGTGCAAATGCCACAAAGGCATCGTTGGAACCAATTGTCCAACAATTGGTCACGTTCGTCTCATCGGAGTTGCCTTCGTTCGCCAATCTACGCCAAAACTTAAGCGACGACAACTCGGCCTTTACTGCCTCCATTGAAGCTCGCCTCGTCAAGCTCCAAGAAGATCTGACAACCGAGCGTTCTTTAATGGACGATCTGGCTTCAAAAACCACTGAACTTGAGGTCAAGACCACTCAACTCTCTCAATCCCAACAACAACTGGAAGATCTTCGCTCTGAACGGGAGGTGGTGAAGACGTGTGTTTCGGATGTCCACGCTGTTATCTCAAACATTCTGGAAGCACACGATCCAATTCTAAACTTTTCGGTGAGGCGATCCCTTGCTGAAAAGCTCTCTCCAGCCATCGATCTACTCAACAAAGTCGAAGGCCTCCCAAGTTTCGTGTCCATTCCGAAACAAGGGGGAGATGAGAAGACAAGTTCAAAACCACCTCCTTCCTCCAAAGCTACTCACACAACTGAACCATCTTCAACTCATCAATATTTAGGTTCGGGTGTGAAGAACAAAGGCAAAATTATAGCTGAGGACGAAGATGAAGAAGGCGACAAGGAGACTATTGCTGACATTTTAAAACGAAAGAACAGTCGCAATGTTGGTGAAGATGCCAGTCGTGTGGCGCGTGAGGCTGCCGAAGCCGAACGCAAGCAAAAAGAAGCCCATGATCTCCATGAGAGCCGAAAGACTCTCTTCCCTGCCTGGACCAGGGAACGCTTGATCAAAGAGGCCATTGAAACACCCAGCATATTATGGCTCGAGCCGGTTATATCGTTCGACTGCAGCAACTCTGTCGATTCGCAGTTCGATATGCCGCTGACTCGAAAGGCGTTCATCTTCCACGTCTTCTCTAATATTTTTGAAGTCCCTCACCCGAACGCTGAGCTTGACAGGGAGCTCATTGATTTCTATCTGAAGGTGGATCGTCCACAATTCCTTACATGGAGCGCCCAGAAGATCGTAAACGTTCGGGTGCTAAAACCATATACTGAAGGACGTTTTATAAACGTTCGGTTCAAACTGATTCGGGAATCTGCAAAATCTGCTCATTCTATCTCTCTGGCAGATCTACCGAATCTAAATCCTCATGATTGGATCGTCCTGTATAATATCCTTTTGACCAATGAAGCTGAATATGGTCCCATTCTAGACCATGTCAAAAGGATGTTAATCTGCTACATCATGGAGGTTGCCCTTATGGATCAGGAGGTCGCCATAGTCTTCAAGAAGAAACCCAAAATTGCACCTGTGGGATCGGCCAGTGATCTCAATCAAATGCTGCTGGGCAAGATTGATCCAAGACGTAACACAGTTATGTTCACTCGAGCGGAAGGACAGAAATGTCTCTTCGCTTTAGCTGACAAGCATCTTTACACCACAACCTGTTTGGAGCATGTGCTGTTCATTGTCAAACGGTGTAAAGATAACTCGGCCGATGATGTCAAATATTTTGAAGATATGATTAACTGGTACATCCGGTTTAGACAGACCATTCTTTCAATCACCAAGTGTCTGTTTAGTACCGTGAAGAAGGTACCGGTTTCAGCTGCTGGCCCAAGTAAGTAGTAAAGGTCTCGCTCCAAATTGACGCAAAGGGGGAGATTGTTGGGCTTTATAGATTGCGTCTTTTGGGCTCATCTGTTTATGCTTTTATTTTGTATTTCGGTTTGGGCCTGTCCAACCGTGAGTCTTTTATGCTTTGTATATAAGCTAATGCTTGCATGCATATTAGGTTAAGGTTTATAAGAAATCTGCGTATAACGATTTTTTTCTAGACGACAAAAGGTTTTCTTTGATCGTTCTTGTAACCTTCCAATCCTCTACAGTTGATGTTCTTAATCGAGCTCTTCTGAGGATTTTGTTTTAATCATTCGACTCGTTTGATTCAATCTTGTTCTGTTCTTTTATTGTGTTCATATTGCCATTTGTTTACTTACTTGTTCAAGATCTAATCGATCTTCATAGATTAAAAGAAAGTTAAATCGCATCACTTTTGATTTGAAAGAGTTGCGGAATTTGTTCCCAAAAACAAAACATGATAAAACAATGTTTACCAAAGCATTTCATAAAAGAAATGTATTTTTCATTATATAATCAAAACTCGGTGTGTCATGTTCCGATATAGACCAATAAGCATAAACGATAATATTACAAGTCATTCAACAAATATATACATATACAGACTTGTAAACAAAACAACTTGATGGTTCATCCATCTTACGCCCTTGCGCCACTTCCTGTAATACAAATAAAACTGAGTGGGTCAGGCTTGGGAGCCTGGTGAACATATAGGGTTTTCAACCCACAATAAATAATTAAATTAATTATTATCAACCAACAATAACCCAGTTACCCACTCCCGTTATTCTCACTTTACGTCCCTAAAATAACTAACACAAGGGACCTAATCTAAGAATATTTTCATCGGGGTGACAACACATGCTGCGGGGTTTCCTCAGCAATATAAGTCAAATAAGGCAACCATGAGGGGGATGGAATACAGCGAATGAACACCCAAGTTCATTAACACCTACAGGTTATGAGCCTGCTAGCGTTCCATTGGACTATCTAGAAAAGTCTGTGGTCGTCATCTAAATTCCGCTAGATGACTGGATCAAAACAACAACGAGGCCTCTCATCTGTTTATTACACACCAACTATCTACCCATGTTCTACCCAACATATTAGTAGATAAAAACATACATTTTTATACATATTTTCAAAACTTGTATAGCATGCTTGATCAATACATTTTCCATATAACAGATGAGGCACACACACACATAACACGTAGTTCATATAGAAATAATCATATCTGTAAGATAGAAGAAAGTGAATATACATTCACACACATGACAACAAAATATACACATAACACGTATCTCGTATAAATACTTCATAGTTATACGTTAGGAGAAAGTAACAACGCATTCACACGTATAAACGACAATAAACTTAATACACTCAAACCATACTTGTATTATTATTGCGTTTATGAAAGGTAGTATACACTCACTTGATCAGAAGATGATCGGACAGCACTACGGCTTGCAGAAGTCGTAATCCTCAGCAGATCTGAAAGATCTCTACGAAAATTGAACTTCTCGCGGGAAGAGCTTCGGCTTGGAAACCGCACTTCTCGGGATCTTCGGGATCTCGGGACTCGCTTCGGGACTCGGGAATATTACCGGGGCTTCGGGGGTAAAAACGCAGAGCTTCGGCACAAAAACGAGAGGAAATTAGCAATTAAACCCGGACTCCTCGCATCCTATTTATAGGAGGCTGGAAGCCTCTCATATGCGGGGCGTACTGGTCCGAGAAACGTCATCGCTTACGTATTCCGAAACCACTTGCTGCGATGTCGACACTTTCAGAGTACGCGGGGAGTACTCACTTACGCGGCGCGTAAGTCGAATCGGATCGTTGACTCGCCTGCGGATAAGGCTTCCGAATTTTGATTTAAAAATAAATACAAATTATTTATCAAACTTCGGAAATTCATATCTTCTTCATACGAACTCCGTTTTTGACGTTCTTTATATCCACGGAAAGGTGAGACTACGCTCTACAACTTTTGTTTAGACTCCGTCGACTAATTTTGAATTTATTTTTATTATTTATTTTTAATAGTCCGGGACAGAAAATTTCGTTATAAATTCATAACTTCTTCGTTTGACGTCCGTTCTTGCCTAACTTTTTATCGCTTTGATACTAACAACGAGATCTTCGATTCTCGTTTAGATCACTAAGGCTAAATATCGGTTTAACGTAAATTTCCCTTTTTACGTTAATCAGCGTTGCCGGTTCTGTCGTGAAACTTCAACAGGTCATAACTTCCTCGTTATAACTCGGATTTCGGCATTCTTTATATCTTCGGAAACCTTGTTTCAACCACTACAACTTTATCTAAAGATATCAAGTTTATTATACACTTAAATTTTGACGCTTATTTTTATTCTTAATTAATCAAACCACAAAATTAAGCAATTATGCACAAATCACATAATACTCAAATAATACAATCTTATTATTTCAAAACGGGTTACAAAGGTTAACCTAGACCATTACATTGCTAAAAATGGCAAGCCCGGAAACACAGGCATTACACGCATGTAGTTGATGTGAACCACGAAACGAAATACCTAAAGAACCTCCCCGTAGTGTGCGACTTCCCCGACGTCTTCCCGGAAGAACTACCAGGATTACCACCCCAACGTCAGGTTGAATTCAGGATCGACTTAGTTCCAGGGGTTACTCCCGTAGCCAAATCGCCCTATCGTTTAGCACCAGCTGAGATGCAGGAACTATCCGGTCAACTTAACAAACTGCTTAGCAAGGGATGTATAAGACCAAGCTTCTCACCTTGGAGAGCGCCGGTCTTTTTCGTAAAGAATAAAGATGGATCGTTCAGAATGTGTATCGGTTACAAAGAACTGAACAAGCTGACTGTCAAAAATCGTTACCACATGCCCGTATAGATGATTTATTCGATCAGCTGCAAGGGGAAAGCTATTTTTCAAAGATTTATTTGAGATCTGGGTATCACCAATTACAAGAATTAGAGGAGGATGTTCCAAAGACAACCTTCCAAACTCATTATGGACACTATGATTTTGTAGTGATGCCATTCGGATTGACTAATGCACTCACGATATTCATGGACTTAATGAATAGGGTGTGTCGTCCTTACTTGGATCAGTTCGTCATCATCTTCATCGATGACATACTTATCTACTCTAGAAGTAAGGAAGAGCATAGTCATCATTTGCGTCAAGTCTTAGAAACACTACAGTCGGAGAAACTCTATACAAAGTTCTCAAAGTGCGAATTTTGGATACGAAGAGTCGAATTCGTAGGTCACGTGGTTAGTGAAGAGGGAATCCACGTGGACCCTTCTAAAATCAAAGCCATTAAGAACTGGTCAGCTCCGAAGACGCTTACAGAGACTCGTCAATTTCTTGGCCTCAGTGGCTGCTATTGCATATTTATTCAGAAATTCTCACGGATTGCGAAACCTCTTACAAAGTTAACCTAGAAGGGTGTGGCCTTTGACTGGGAAAAGAAGCAAGAGAAAGCATTTCAAACACTGAAACGAGCCTTATGCACCACACCGATACTATCCCTCCCATAAGGGATAAAAGACTTCGTAGTTTATTATGATGCATCCAACCAGGGGCACAACTGTGTCCTGATGCAACGAGGTAAGGCCGTCGCCTATGCCTCAAGACAGCTAAAGACACAAAAGGTCAACTACGCCACACATGATCTTGAGTTAGGAGCAGTAATGTTTGCTTTGAACATCTGGAGACACTACATTTATGGTAAGAAAATCACTATCTTTATAGACCACAAAAGCCTACAACATATATTCGACCAAAAGGAGCTCAAAATGAGACAACGACGGTGGGTCGAGCTACTTAATGATTACGAATGCGGAATTTGTTATCATCCCGGTAAGGCCAATGTAGTAGCTGACGCCTTAAGTCGGAAAGAATACTCCGGTCGTAAAGTCAAATCATTGAGTATGACTATCCATTCACAGTTGTCCACAAAAATTAAGGAGGCTCAGCTAGAAGCTTTGAAACCTGAAAATGTGGCGAGTGAATCCCTGAGAGGGGTGGGTAAGAACTTGGAAGTCAAGGGTGGTGGAGCCTTATATCTCATGGACCGGATGTGGACACCAAAACACAGTGTCTTTAGAGACTTGGTCATGACTGAAGTGCACAACACTCGATATTCTATCAACCCAGGTTCAGATAAGATGTTTTGGATCTTAAAAAGTTATAATGGTGGCCTAACATGAAAGCAGATATTGCTACCTTCGTGAGTAAATGCCTTACTTGCGCCAAGGTTAAGGTTGAATACCAGAAACCCTTAGGTTTACTATAGCAACCAGAGATACTAGAATGGAAGTCGGAGCAGATTGTAAGGCCCGTAGATCCAGGTTATTCAATTTAGAGATAATAGGGGTTGAAAATGACATTTCGACAAAAGATTATTTAGAATAAATAATCTTAACCAAGTTGTAGAATATGTCTCAAGGGTTCCATACATATAAAGATCGCTGAAATCCGACTTATAACGAAGAAGTTATGACCCGTCGAAGTTTCACGACGGAACCGACACGACACTAGGAAGACGTAAATAGTGAGTTTATGATAGAGTGACTTTTAGCCTTAGTAATCTAAATGAAATTCGTAGAATATGTTAACCTGAGGGCATCCATAAAAAGAACTCCCAAATCAGACTTCGTATGAGGAAGTTATGATTTTTCAAAGTTTCAGCTTAGTAGTGTACGACCCGAAACTTGAATTTTAGTTCGAGTGGTTTTTGGCCTATGTGATCTAAATGAGAGTTGAAGATCTCATTAATAGGAACTCAAATATAAAAATACAGATGAAAACGGAGTCCGTATGAAGGAGTTGCGAATTCTTCATGGTCATTTAATAGTCCAATCACCTCCTACTGATTAAAATTTAAGACCAGTCGAGAATTAGCCAACGGAGTCTAAATCAAAGTTGTAGATATTGTTTTTACCTATGCGTGGATATAAAGAAAGTCGAAAACAGAGTTCGTATGCGAATGTTATGAATTTTTGAAAATTGGCTGATTTCCACCCTATGTGCGATGCCATGTACCAGCACCAGGCTGTGTCTGGCTGTAGCCATCCTGGCTCACGACATGAGCACCTTAAACTGAAAACGTGCGTAACCCTCCATCCTCCTACAAATAAGAGGTGAAGCCCTCTTCATTCTTCACACGTCCCTTCACTTCCCTCTCTCTTTTTAGAACTTCTCTCTAGCCCCAAACCCCCCCCCCCCCCCCCCGCACAACCCCCCGAAAAGCCTAGGGAACCTCCGTAGCACGAGGCGGAAGCCCCGGAGTGCGCTACGGCTCTTAGAAGCAGAGCCTTTCAGCTCGGGCACGCTGCTCCAGCGGCGCCCAGTTTTGAGAAAAACCCGCTATAAGTGAGCTACACCTACGTTATTTTTAATATAGCTTTTATTTAATTATAGTAACATTATTAGGAACTTATAATAAATACTTGGGCTATTATTATGGGTTATATAAGTATTTTTTAATGCTTATATAATAGTAATAATAGCTAGACTATAAATTAGTCTTGGTGAATGTTAAACTAAACCCTAGTGGTAATGATACTAGGTTTTGTCGAGGGAAATTGTTTTAAGAGTAACAATGTGCTGTCTGAATTTAGGGTCACCACCTTATCAAGTGAATGCATAGTTACCTTCATCTTACACATAGATATGAAGTATTTTATATAAACTACATGCTATGTGTGCATATTACTTGAACACTTTCTCCTTATGCTGGATGAACGATTTTATATATGTTTTAAATGATTTGAACTATATACGTATTTTATATCTACAAAATGTGTTGGGTAGAACATGGGTATATTAAAGATGAGATAAATGATGAGTGATGAGAGATGAAATGAATGATAAGCGATGATATATAAGTGGTAAAATATGGTGAGAAGCAATAACCTAAGCGATGAGCCAAAACGAGGAGCCAAACGATGACCTAAGCGATGGCCCCGTCATTAGCAGAGTATGGATGAAAACCATGGACTATTTTAAACAGTCCAGTGGAACACTAGCAGGATCGCAACCTGTAGGTGTTGTGAACGATGTTTTCACCGGTGTACTCTAAAACCCATTGACATGTATTGCGAGTGGATTCTTGGAAACAATATTGTCGATAAACATGATAACCCTGACTGCTATGGATTTAGTGCATGTTGAGAAAACTCTGACAAGGATGGATTTTGTGCCTATTCCTTAGGATAATCCTTATGAAATAATGAATGAGCAATAGCTAATTGTTAGGGTAAACCCTTAAGGGTAAAGAAGATAATGGGGATGGGTAATTGGGTTAATTGTTTGATGATTAAACATAATGATTATATTATTGTGGGTTGAAAACCCAATGTACTCAGCAAGTTTCCCAACCTTCCCCACTCAGTTTATTTTGTATCACAAGTGTTGATATGAAGTCACATTACACTGAGAGATTAAGGAGATATACATCACTGATGATAATGAATGTAAGTTCTATTTATGCTTATGTTTCTGTATTGACGATGCCATCCCAAATGTTTTAAAATGAATAAAAATAATTTTCTTCGGAAATGCCTTGATAACGTATTTATCAAGTTTTACTGGGAACAAATTCCGCAACATTTTTAATAAAAGAGGTACTCTGATTTTTTATAAAGCATAAACAAAATTGGTATTTTCTAGCCGTGAAAATGGGGATGTTACAGTTGGTATCAGAGAATTAGTTTAAGTGAACTAGGAATATGGATTTATTTCTAGAATTAAACTTAGATTGCTAAGCAATGATTGTGAGGAGTATGTCTAATCAAATTTAGGTAATACACATGAATAGACACAAGCACTAGCTTTTTCAGCGAAAATGCCTAACATGCTTTTATGTGCTAAATAATTTATGATATGAATTATATGATCGGATCTATGGTCTATTGTCGACCGGATCTGGAAAACTTTATATGTTCAGGTTTCTAAACGTGTAATTACGGTATTAGAACTGGCATGTAACGTTTCGGAGTAATAAGGAGGATTACACGTCTAAATCTTCTCTATCTATATTCTCATCTCGATGCAATGAATGCATGCTCGTCATGGTGAAGACTCATAGAGAATTGAGTAAATAGAGGAAGTGAAATGGCTTACGATACTGAATAGTACCTATCAGAAGATATCGTAAGAGTGATATCTTGCCTTTAGAATATGTCTAATAAATAATTCTTCTAGTACGGGAGAAGTACACTTTCGATTATCAGAAAGAAAGATTTTTGGTATAATCCATGATGTTATCCCATCGTTTGACATTTCCATCACCAACCGAGTTGAATCAGAATTGATGATTGAAGATACGCATGAAGGAAGTCCTAATAGAGTCTAGGGGAAATATATGATTGTTCGGACACATTTGTATGTGTTAAAATTGTTTTTGTGATAATGAGTTGGAGAACTGCGAGACAATACTTGGGACGAGTATGAGTAGGTGTGAATGGTAGTAGAGGCCTAAACTACCGAAAGCACAAGACTCACACTTGGATCAGGGAAAGTCACAAGGTTACCAAGGAGCTAGTAATTGATTCCGTTTTATTCAAGTACATCGTTACCATCGTTTCGGTAATGACTAAGAAGATGATTGTTATTCCGACCCTAGTAGTCATATCAAATTGAGTCCGACTACGATGAGTATGTTACGTGGTTCAGAGAACCAAGTTTGATGTAACATCTGACTTAAGCCGGAAGATTGAAATAAAAGATAATTAAAGTGATCGGTAAAGGTATCGCGATAGTTGCTTGCTGCTAGAAATGCTACCTTTTAAGATGTGATTAGAACATGAAGGAAGGTATAGTCTGTTCTGGAATTTGAATCTAAAAGACCTGAATCCAAGCAATGCATCATACGATGAATGGTCATTAGAACATGACCCATCGGTCGATTATGATAATCGAAGGAAGAAACTTATCTCAAGTCTGTTAAAGAAGGAGTCTCCAATAAAGATCGAGATCGTGACATGAAGATCATAATTGGAAGTCTAACATGAGATAGATAGCAGGTCAATGATCAGGCACCGCTGTAGTCAGGAAGTCTTAGAGTTAGATACTTGTTCGAAGAAACATGAAAGTTACGGTTATTACTTAGGATGAAGAGATAACGTATGGAGTCATCATATGAGTCATGTTTCGTTGAGGATTCCGGGACGTAATGATCCTAAGGGGGAGACAATTGTAACGCCCGTAGATCCAGGTTACTCAATTTAGAGATAATAGGGGTCGAAAACAACTTTACTAGAAAAGATTATTTAGAGTAAATAATCTTAACCAAGTTGTAGAATATGTCTCAAGGGTTTCGTACATATAAAGAACGCCGAAATCCGAGTTATACCGAAAAAGTTATGACTCGTGGAAGTTTCACGACGGAACCCGCACGACACCGGGAAGATGTAAATAGCGAGTTTATGATAGAGCGACTTTTAGCCTTAGTAATCTAAATTAAAGTCATATAATAAGTTAACCTGAGATCATCCATAAAAGGAATGCCCAAGTCTGACTTCGTATGAGGAAGATATGATTATTCGACGTTTCAGCTTAGTAGTGTACGACCCGAAACTCGAATTTTAGTTCGAGTGGTTTTTGGCCTACACGACCTAAATGAGAGTTGATGATCTCATTAATAGGAACTCGATGATAAAAAGACAGACGAAACAGAGTCCGTATGAAGGAGTTACGAATTCTTCGCGGTCACTTAACTGTCTAATCTCCTCCTACTGTTAAATTTAAGACCGGTCAAGAATTAGCTGACGGAGTCGAAATGAAAGTTGTAGATCTTGTTTTTACCTACGCGTGGATGTAAATAACATTGAAAACTGAGTTCGTATGCGAAAGTTATGAGTTTTTGAATATCGGATGGTTTCCACCCTATGTGCGATGCCACGTGTCAGCACCAGGTTGTGCCTGGCTGTAACCAGCCAGGCTCACGGCGTGAGCACCTTAAAACTCACGATGTGAGTGACCCTCCATCCTCCTATAAATAAGAGGTGAAGTTCTCTTAATTCCTTACACCTCCCCTCACTTCCCTCTCTATGTAGAACTTCTCTTTAGCCACGAAACCCCCCGAAAAGCCTAAGGAACCTCCCTAGCACGAGGCAGAAGCCCCAGAGTGTCCGACGGATCCGAGAAGAAGAGCCTTTTAGCTAGGGAACGCTGCTCTAACGACGCCCGATTTTGAGAAAAATCTGTTGTAAGTGAGCTACGCCTACACTATTTTTAATATAACTTTTATTTAATTATAGTAACAGTATTAGGAACTTATAATAAATACTTGGGCTATTATTATAGGTTATATAAATATTGTTTAACACTTATATAATAGTAATAGTAGCTAGACTATTAATTAGTCTCGGTGATATTAAACTAAACCCTAGTGGTAATGATACTAGGTTTTGTCGAGGGAAATTCTTTTAAGAGTAACGAAGCGCTGTCTGAATTTACAGTCACCACCTTATCAAGTAAGTGCATAGTTACTTTCATCTTACACATAGATATGAATTATTTTATATAAACTATGTGTTATGTGTGCATATTACTTAAAAACTTGCTGTTTTATGCTGGATGAACGATTTTATATATGTTTTAAATGATTTAAACTGTACATATATTTTATATCTACAAAATGTGTTGGGTAGAACATGTGTAGATTAAAGATGAAATAAATCATGAGCGATGAGAGATGAGATTAATGATGAGCGATGATATATAAGTGGTAAAATATGGTGAGAAGCGATGACCTAAGCAATGAGCCAATGTGATGACCCAAAATGATGTGCCAAACGATGACCTAATCGATGCCCCAAGTGATGGCCCCGTCATCTAGTAGAGTATGGATGACAACCAAGGACTATTCTAGGTAGTCGAGTGGAACACTAGTAGGCTCGCAACATGTAGGTGTTGTGAACGATGTGTTCACCGGTGTACTCTAAAAACCCATTGACATGTATTGCAAGTGGATTCTCGAAAACAATATTTTCGATAAACGAGATAACCCTGCCAACTATGGATTTAGTGCATGTTCAGTAAACTCTGGCAATGATGGATTTCATGCCTATTTCTTAGGATAATCCTTAGGAAATAATGAACGAGGAGTGGATAATTCTTAGGGTAAATCCTTAAGAGTAAAGAAGATAATAGGGATGGGTATTTGGGTTAATTGTTTGATGATTAAACATGATAATTATATTATTGTAGTTTGAAAACCCTATATACTTACCAGGTTTCCCATCCTGACCCACTCAGTTTATCTGTATCACAGGTGTTGATATGAAGGCACATTGCATTGAAAGATTAAGGAGATATAAATCACTACGATAATGAATGTAAGTTCTGTTTATGCTTATGTTTCTGTATTGACGATGACATCCCAAATGTTTTAAAATGAATAAAAATACTTTTTTTTCATAAATGCCTTGTTAATGTATTTATCGAGTATTGCTGGGAACAAATTCCGCAAAATTTTTAATAAAAGAGGTACTATGATTTTTATAAAGCATAAACAAAATCGGTCTTTTCTGGCCGTGAAAATGGGGATGTCACACGGATCACCATGGACTTCATAACCAAGTTACCCAAGACAACAAGTGGCCCCGATACCATTTGGGTGATCGTAGACAGGCTAACCAAGTCCTTACACTTCATGCCCATTAAAGAAACCAATAAGATGGAGAAATTAACCCGAACATACATTAGGGAATTCATACGACTGCATGGTGTTCCTATATCTATTATCTCCGATAGAGATAGTAGATTAACTTGAAGGTTGTGGCAGTCGCTACAAAGTTTCCTAGGAATGAGGCTGGACATGAGTACAGCCTACCATTCTCAAACCGACGGAAAAAGTGAGAGGACTATCCAAACTTTGGAAGATATGTTGCGAGCCTGTGCAATCGACTGTGGGAAGGCATGGGATACTCATTTACCCCTTGTCGAGTTTTCCTACAACAATAGTTATCATGTAAGCATAAAGGCTGCTGCATTTGAAGCCTTCTATGGCCGAAAGTGCAGATCTCGTCTGTGTTGGGATGAGGTGGGTATCACACAGTTTGGTAAAGGATGAGTTCCTGACAGCACTCTCACAGGTCCACAGATCATAAAGGAAATGACAGAGAAGATCGTTCAGATTCGTGAGCAATTGAAAGCCTCTAGAGACCAACATAAAAGCTACACAGACAAGCGAAGGAAACCTTTGGAATTCCAGGTGGGGGACCACATCCTTTTGAAAGTCTCACCTTGGAAGGGCAGGATACGCTACAGTAAGCGTGGAAAGCTAAATCCAAGATACGTAGGGCCTTTCGAGATTCTCTCTAGAATCGGCCCTGTAGCTTACAAACTCAACCTACCCCGCGAACTTAGTAACATACATTCTACTTTCCACGTATCGAACTTGAAAAAGTGCCTATCCGACGAGACTCTTGTAATCCCACTCGACAAGATCGATATCAACAAGATCCTCAACTTCATGGAAGAACTTATAGAGATCATAGACCGTAAGGTCAAGCGAACGAAGCAAAGCCATGTCATGATAGTGAAGGTTCGCTAGAATGTCAAGCGAGGACCTGAATTCACTTGGGAGTGTGAGGATCAAATGAAATTGAAATATCCTCAACTTTTTTCTTAGTTATTTGCAAGGTTGTAAAAATCGCTTGACGGTAGCTCGACGGTCGACTGGTGTTAAGGGATTAATCGGTCTTGGCGGGGATTAATCGAGGATTAATCGGGTACCATAAATTATTAATAAAATATTAAAATTAATTAAATATTAATATATCTTAAGAAAAACAAGTACTTCAAAATTAGAAAATAAGAAAAATTGTAATTTGGAAATTTGGAAATATGAAAATATGAACATTTTGGTATAATATTTGAAATTTTGAAAATTTGAAAATTTTGGAGTAAAAAAAGAAAGTTGGTTTTTTTGAATTTTTTTTAAAAAATTTTAACATTTTTTGACATTTTTTTTTTGACTTTTTTCCACTTTTTTGTGTTTTGTTGACCGATTAATCCCGCCAAGGCTGATTAATCCCGCCAAACCCGATTAATCATAAATTTCCAATTAATGTCCTAATCCTCGATGGTTGGAGAACGCCAAGCGATTAATCCACGATTAATCACCGATTAATCCCGATTTCTGCAACCATGGTTATTTGTAACTACTTAATTGCATAAACTCTAATTTCAGGACGAAATTCACTCTGACGGGAGAATGATGTGACAAGAAATCGAGCTTACGGCCCTAAACTAGAGTTTATAGTCCTAAACTAGAGTTTATAGTCGTAAACTCAAGGCTAGCCATAAACTATTGGTTGGCCGAGAACTCCCCCTATATATATGATACTTAGCCATTTTTCCAACACTTTTACCATTTCTAAGCTAAGAAATCGAGTTTTGCTCTCAACTATCATCAAGAATCTTCACTTTTCTTCCAAAAATGTAAGTGTTTTATCCCTTTTCTAGTTGATACAACCCTTATCTAGCATTACCCCTTGATTCAATCCACTAACTTCATCTTTTTGGATTAGATCTTCAAGAACACCAAGAACACATTTGTGTTTTTGTCCAAAAATCACCCTCTTAAGCTCCTATAGCGTAAGTATTACTTCCCTATACTCGAGATCTAGTTGAATCACATGCTAAACACTTTGAAATTGCCCATTCCCAAGAACAAGAAGTGTTTATAGCCAAGAGCATATCCTTTGGCCGTAAACCCTAGTTAGAGGTGCATATGAGTCTTAAACTCTTCCTAAGGCTTGGACTTGAGCGTAGAACCCTTCCTTGTGGTTTGTAAGACCTTAAAACACCCCCATTGACACTTGTCATCATGAGTTTTTAGTCGTAAACTCATTGTTCGTAAACACTTATGGCCGTGAACACTTGCCGTGAACCCCAACTGTGGCTGTAAACTCACCTTATATACAATCCTTTGTGATTATACCTTTCCATTCAAGGGTACCCTAGTCCCTAAGGTGTTTCCCTTACTTGATTAGTTGTATAAGCACTAATTTTATGCATATATGTGTCATTATATACTAAAGAGGATCCGTGTGTGCTCAAGACGTCACCTGACACTTAGCATCCTATACAACTCTTTCATCCGAACAACTCACTACAGGTGAGTTCATACCCCTTAATTTACCTTTTAAATGATTTTAAATGCTTTTATGGGTGGGGGGGGATACAAGTTCAAACATTGTAGTTATTATATCAATCACATGTGATTAGTAACTTTCAAACAAGTGGATTTTTCATATACTTCAAAATTATTTACCAAACAAAATCTTTAAAATGTTATATAAACTGATATCAAGTTAATTGTTATTATTCGAATGGTTAAAACTTCTTTTTATTTTAAACTCCTTTTAAACTTATATATTGTCAAAATCATGTCTATGTAGATATAGTTATATAAGTGAGGTTGAAAGGACTTAGGACTGATAACTCGCTTTATTTCCTATTCCTAGTTCGGTTGTGGACTTAGAGTATTTGGTTGCTTGTTTGAGTGTCGTTTGAACCTTAGTTATATATTATGTATATTTGTATAGATATAAAAGCTTTTATTTCAGTACAACTCACACGCAGTCAGTAAAACAACATTACTAGTAAACTACAATAGGCATAGTTTAAGAGATTCCTACTCACTCTTTCTAGTACAATGAAACATATAAGAGTCAGTTCATTTATGACTCGGTACAAACTTACTATTATGAGAAACAGAAAGAACATATTATGATGAGAAACTAAGAGAACATACAATATGCTATACAAAAGAACATACTATACACTAGTATAGAGAGAACATTCAATACACTGTAACCTACTATACAAACACTAGAATACAATAACTAGAATGCGAAATACTCTTTCATGATACAAAAATACATTTTTGTATCACATTGTAAAAAGAGTATCCTCGGGGGAGAGCGGGCATTGTGTGTATAGATTGATACGGGACAGACTCTCCCACACCCCGACTGCTAGCTACAGTCCCACCTGGTAAGGCCAAGGGGTGACAAAATGTCACCTCACTATTTTATGACACCGAAAAGGTCGTTAGGTATTCATCCGTCAATCAGCATGGTTACAAACAAATTCATATCTAAACCTTTAATTAACCAAATAGGAATTAAAGGAAATAAGACTCTCCAAGGTGTATGGTAAATTTAATATGACCTTGAGTCTTCATTTTTATCATTTCTTAGTTAGTAGTGTCACTGCTGAGATAGAACATTCTATTTCCCTAATAGATGATGGAAATTAAGGGGAGAAAACATACTTTAACATAGTAACGAAGTGCTACCATATTTTCCATACTATTACAAGTACATATGTAAACATTACATGTTTATACAAAAACAAACATGTAAACCACTCGAGCCTCGGGTAGAAGGCTACATTATTATAAGCAGGAAATATAGGATTTTCTGGGAAAACTTTACCAACTTTTCAAGGTTTTAAATACCAACATTTTGAGCTTTTTAACTACTAACTGACACTAAATACTTATGAACTCACCAACATTTTATGCTGATACTCTCTTTCAAAATAACTTGTATTCCCAGAGAACCAGTAAGACATGTACACCCATACAGATTTTGAAGGACGGAGTGGATTCAAGACTCGTCTTTATTTTGATTGTACATTTTTTCCGTCATTTAAACCTTACAAAGGAACTCATGTACATGACGTCCTCCACCCCCGAATGTTTCTGCCAATTCGGTTTGGGGGTGTGACATATAAGGTAAAGAGTTGAGGAGTTTCGAATGAATATGTTTTAAGATAGATGGCTTATATATATATATATATATATATATATATATATATATATATATATATATATATATATATATATATATATGGTTAGGTTCATGTGAGACGACCTAATTTTGTGAGACTGTGAGACACAATCCCATCCACTCATTTAGTAGATAAAAAACATTTTAAAAATACAAAATAATTGAAAATTATCGAATTTTTTTTTTTTCAAATGTTACTTTCGGAATTTATATTTTGCAAAAGGAAATAAAAAAACATACCAAATAAATAAATAAATAACGCATTTTTTTTACAGATTCTAGTAGAATATTAGAATATTCTACATATCTGATAAATCTAATAAAAATATTTTTAAATTCTAAAAATCACATTAAAATATTTACAATGTAATATTCTATTACAATATTTCACATATTTTTCAAAAAAAAATGGTAATTTTTTTTATATTTTTTAGGTAACTATAGTTCCGAAAATAATAATTAAAAAAATAATTTTTGCATTTTTCTTTTTATATTGCATTTTAAAATTATTTTAAGATTTGGTCTCACGATCTCATAAAATTAGCATGGTATCAAATGAACGTTAATATATATATATATATATATATATATATATATATATATATATATATATATATATATATATATATATATATATATATATATATATATATATATGGTTAGGATCAAATGTGAACGAGAAATATTATGCGAGTGTATAACCATTTTTTGTTCATTGGATTAAAAGAATGAATCGTTGAGATATGATGGTACATATTCTTAACGTGTGCTAGCATTTACTGTATAATTGGATTTAATTAATTGTAAGGGAAATTTCGTAAGAATGGTTAAAAATATATATTTGGAATATGAGATTTTCATGGGGACGTTAATTTCAATATCATTTTTATTTTGAATTTCGATTATAATTTCACTTTTAGTTTACATCATGCGATATTTTTTTACTCAGTAGTCACAAAAATGAAACCTATTTCATTCCTTATGAATTAGAATTTCTTTTTTACTTCCTACAAAGTTGATTTTTTTTTTATCATGGAAACAATTAAGAATTAAATGTTGTGACTTATTTTATGTTATTCTTATGATTAAGATTTACTATCTGTTACCAATTCGAATGGATGATGATAATATGATTAAGAATGAAATTCTCATCAAACATTCTTGTAGAATAAGCATTAATTAGATGACCATAACTAACATTATTGATTAATATTTTAACATTCTTGAATAAGAGTTTAAAATTCTTGAAGAATAAAACATTAATTTCAAGTGCATAACCAACATTCTTGAATACTAATTCAACATTATTGAAATAATAAATGAACATTCTTGAAGAATAAGACAATAATAAAAGAATATTCTTGAACAATAAGATAAAAATAAACTAAAAACATAAAATTCAAAGTATAGAAATATGAGATTCTCATAAGAATGTAGATAGTTTACTATTACAAATGTAACATTCTTATGAGAATGAAAATTAAGTATAATTGCATAAATCTTATGGCTTTTTGTACAATAGAGGAGTTGACTACAACAAGAGGAGTTGACTACAACAATAATGAATATGTTATAGGTCTTTGTTGCTTCCCATAAGGTGGATAAGAAACCAAAAGATGTGGATCTGTTCCTTGTTTTGTAAAAGGAGCATGGTAAGATGATTTTCTAGTGACCTTGCTTGTAAATTCATGTCCTTGATCAGCATGCTCCCCTTCATGTAGTAATTATCTCTATTGTCTTCTTGCCCTTGATGATAAGGAGTAAGAATGCATAAGTAAGAATAAGAATAAGTGAAAATTGCAAACAATTCTACCAGAATGGAACATGTTTATATTAGTAAAACAAACCTACATTTATGATGATTCTAAAGGAACACATGAAAATAAAATTAAAAGGTTGAATAATTGAAACATCCCAAAACACAACCCAAAAGCTTTTGTTTAATAATTTCAAACAAAAACACCATGATAATATCATAAGGTAAAACTCATACGTCAATATCTCAAAAGCAATAGCAAAGTGTTATGAATAAACTGTATCAAGACTGAGTCAATCACATCTATGAAAACCAAAACAACTCCCAGGACAGCTGAAGTTGTGGTGTGTGCGATGCCATCAACCCGAGCTCTTCCCTTTGCTTACGGAAGTACCTGAAACCAAAACTGAAATTGTAAGCACAAAGCTTAGTGAGCTCCCCCAAACTACCACATACCATAATAATACATATAAACACATACTAGGCCTTGCCCACTGCATCGGACCGAAGTCCGGAAACTGCATCGGACCCAAGTCCGGAACTAACCAGGGCCTTGCCCTCTGCATCAGATCAAGATCCGGAACTACTGAGGCCTTGCCTCCTGCATCGGACCAAAGTACGGAACTAACTGCATCGGACCGAAGTCCGGAACTGACTGCATCGAACAGAAGTCCGGAACATACTGAACGTACCATCACATAAGTATATCAACTAACATGGGCACTTAGATAACATACTACATTGGGCTGTAACCCGAAACACATAACACCAAATCCTGTCTGAGCCACGAAGGCATCAAACATACTAAAATCTGCATCGGACCGAAGTCCGGAAATTTCTGCTAGCTAAACGGGCCGGCATTGTGGCCTTAGACCCGTTCCTACTGAAAGGAAACTCACCTCGTGATCTGGCTGCTGATTGTGTGGCTCCGAGAACTATCTGCTGCTGCTCCGGTATCTCCCCGGCTACAATTCCACAAATACACTCCATCAAATTACTAATAACTGCATTGGGGTAAATGACTCTTTTACCCCTGGCTAAAGTCAACTTTCCTGGTCAAAGTCAACTTTACAGTTGACCTGACTCGCCGAGTTGGGCCGCCAACTCGCCGAGTCCCTACTCTCATTTCTCAACCCTGTTCACTGCTACTCGTTGAGTATGGCATACACTCGACGAGTTCCCGCTCTATATCAACACTCAGGTCATCTGCATCCGACTCGCCGAGTCGTATGAACAACTCAACGAGTTGTTCTTGAATCATAAGAAGATTGCCTTGGACTCGCCGAGTTGTATGAACAACTCGTCGAGTCCCACCATAACTGAGTCTACCCTTCGAATCACTGAGTCCCTCCTACAGCTCACTGGCCTCCACTCGGAATCACCCAAAGGGTAAAGATTCGGGACTTGCGACCGGACTCGCCGAGTTCGAAGAACAACTCGCCGAGTCACATGCATGCACATCCTAAAAACTCTATTCTAATCAAAACCACCGCATACACTTTATAGATCTGAGCTTCCTTAGTCCGATTATCATGTAAAGATTCTATCTTTACGTGTCCAAAAGCATCAATGAAGATTATAAGGTTCAAAAAGCATGATAAAGGCAAGATCTAAGGTTCTTATGCAAGTCAACTTCAAAAAGGCAATAGATCCGGGTTCTACAACTCCTAAATGAACAGATCTATGGATATGTCGACCTATTAAGGCAGCCATACAACTATATGGTTGGAAAAAGCATCAAACTAGCCTTAGAAATGATCTAATGGAACTTTTAAGCATAAAACAGAGGGATTCCGAGAAATACCTCAATGAACTCTGATTTTGATCTTGGATCTGTGCTCTACAACACTTCTCCTTGTTCCTTTCTCCTTCTCCTTCTTCAAGCCTTCAAGAATCCACACAAAAACACTTAAATCAATGAAGGAAAGGATTAGGGTTTCTCACAGCTCACTCTGAGGGTGAAGGAGGTGAGTTTAGGGCACATATCATTGCTTAAATAGCGAGCAACCCGGGGATTTAGGGTTTCAACCTGGCAAGCAGACTCGCCGAGTCGCCGACTAACACGTGCTCGAAAACTCGACCCTACTCGACGAGTCAGGCCATAGACTCGTCGAGTCCCTCTATAAAACTTCTAAATAAATGCCACGGGAACGACATACCAGAGATGGGGCGTTACAATTCTCCCCCACGTGTCTCAGACTTCGTCCTCGAAGTCTACTACGGCTGAATCTACGAATAACTCCAGGTAGTGCTCTCTCATTTCCTCCTTAGCCTCCCACCTCCACTCAGACCCCTTCCGGTGCTGCCACTGCACCTTCACTAATTGAATTGCCTTGTTCCTCAAGGTCTTTGTCTTCCGGTCCAGAATCGCGACCGGCCTCTCAATATAATTTAGGCTGCTATCAACCTAAATATCCTCTAGGGGAACAACTGCTGACTCATCTACCAAACACTTCCTTAACTGAGACACATGGAAAGTGTTGTGAATCTGACTAACCTCTACCGGAAGATCCAACCGATAAGCAACCCGACCCACCCGGGCCAAAACCCTGAAAGGACCAATGAACCTGGGACCTAGCTTTCCCCTCTTCCGAAACCTGATGACACCCTTCCAGGGTGAGACCTTCAGAAGGACCATATCGCCCACCCGGAACTCCAAGTCAGAACGCCTCCTGTCGGCGTAGCTCTTCTGCCGACTCTGCGCAGTCTGCAGTCTACTACGGACCTGCTGAATCATCTCAGTCGTCTTGAGCACCACCTCCGTGCTCCCAACGACTCGCTGACCAACCTTGCCCCAACAAATCGGGGTCCTACACTTCCTCCCATAAAGCATCTCAAAGGGAGGTCGATCAATGCTCGCATGATAACTGTTGTTATACGAAAATTCCGCTAACGGAAGATACGTATCCCAACTGCCACCGAAGTCTAGAACACATGCCCGGAGCATGTCCTCGAGAGTCTGAATCGTCCTCTCACTCTGTCCGTCCGTTTGATGGTGGGAAGAGGTGCTGAAATGAAGACGAGTACCCATCTCGTCGTGAAACCGCTTCCAGAATCTAGATGTAAAGTGGACATCTCGGTCTGACACCACTGAAACCGGCACACCATGACGTGCCACGATCTCACGCACATAGATATCGGCTAACTTTTCTGCTGATATACTCTCCTGAATCGGGATAAAATGAGCACTCTTCGTCAACCGATCCACTACTACCCATATCGAATCTACTCCTCGTGCGGTCTTGGGAAGCTTGGTGATAAAATCCATGGTGATGTCCTCCCATTTCCACACGGGAATGTCTAACGGCTGCATCTTGCCGTGAGGCCTCTGGTGCTCCGCCTTGACCTTCTTGCAGGTCAGGCATCTCTCAACATACCAAGCAACATCCCGCTTCATGCAGGGCCACCAATAATCGGGTCGAAGATCTCTATACATCTTTGTCGCCCCGGGGTGGATAGAAAATCCAGACTTATGAGCCTCATCCATCAACACCTGCCGTACCCCACCCCAGTACGGTACCCGCACTCTCCCCTGAAGCATCAGCAATCCCCGACTGTCATAATCAAACGAAGATACTCGGCCCACTATCCTTTCACACTTTTGCCTCTCCTCCTTGAGGCACTTAACCTGAGCCTCCTTGATCCGCTCCAACAATGGAGTAATCACTGTCATCCTCAAACACAAATCTCTGATAGGGGCTGCCGATACTTTGCGGCTTAGGGCGTCGGCCACCACGTTGGCCTTCCCTGGGTGGTAAAGGATCTCACAATCATAATCCTTCAGCACATCCAACCATCTCCTCTGCCTCATGTTCAGACTCGGCTGGTCCATAAGGTACCTCAAACTCTTGTGATCCGTGTAGATAGTACAACGGACCCCATAAAGATAATGTCTCCAGATCTTGAGGGCAAACACAACCGCCCCCAGCTCTAAATCATGGGTAGGATAGTTAGCTTCGTGAGGCTTCAACTGCCTCGAGGCATAAGCTATCACATGCCCCCGCTGCATCAACACTGCTCCCATACCTGTGATTGAGGCATCACAATAGACTACAAAATCCTCTATTCCCTCGGGCAGGGAAAGAATCGGAGCCTCGCATAACCTTTGCCTGAGGGTCTCGAATGCCGTCTGCTGCTCAGGTCCCCAAAGAAACACCACCGACTTCCTAGCAACTAGTGCCTCTGCTCGGCCCTGACAGCCATCTGTAATCCTCAAAGTAGCAGGGGCAGGTGCAACCACCCTTCCTGCTGCAGTTAGACTCGAACACTGGGACATTTTATGTCCCCTCTGATTGCACTGAAAGCAAATCAGATCTGATGCCGCAATAGCGGTAACAGGAGCCGTACAATCCCTACTCAAATGCCCAGTTCGACCGCACTTGTAGCAGCCAGAACTCCCTGCCTTGCATACCCCGTCGTGCAATCTCCCACACTTGCCACATCGACCGTGGCTCTGCTGACTCCTGGATCTGTGATCTGAAACCTTGGGCTTTTTACCCGAAATGCCTGTACCCGGAACCGCCTCCGGTTTCCTCTTCTTCTCCATCTCAAGGTCAATCTCCCTCTCCCGAGCCCTAGCAATCATGTCATCCAGCATTTTACAGCTGGACCGACTCACAAACTGGTGGATGTCGCTCCGCAGCATCTCATGATAACGGGCCTTCTTCATTTCCTCATCAGCTGCATACTGAGGAATGAGAAGAGCCCTCTCCCTGAACTTGGCGGTGATCTCCGCCACTGTCTCTGTAGTCTGGGTGAGGTCCTGAAACTCTCTGGCTAACTGCTGCACCTCGATAACCAGTGCAAACTCCACCCTGAACGTGGTGGAGATATCGGTCCAGGTCATGGCATCTAACGCTGCATCATCTCCAATAGTATGTCCGACCTCCTCCCACCAATCTCGTGCCCTGTCCTTCAGGAGACAGGACGCCAATCTAACCTTGTCCCCCTCGGGACACCTGCTCGTGCGGAAAGCGTTGGTCATATCTGCCAACCATCTCGTACTCGCTATGGGGTCCCGCATCCCATGGTACTCTGGAGCTCCACATGCTCTGAACTCCCTGAACGTAAGTGTGCATGACCCCATCATGGCCGCCACCTCAGCACGGAAGGTGCCCAATCTCTCATCCATCAACTCTAGAATACCCTCCTTGATCGAACCGAAGATCACAGGAGTCTGCTCCAGTATGATGCGGGTAACCTTAGAAGAAAGAAACTCTCTGGTCTGCTCATCCAACTGCCCGGCCTCTGGGCCTGATCCTGATCCTGATCCCCCTCTGGCATCTGAACTGCCGACTACTGGCCTCGAACGCAAAACTACCATTCTGAAACAAATCATAGCAACAATAGAAAACTAAAATATCTCAAGGGATCACTGATACCAATACTAGTTTCCTAGTCTTGTCTCGGCCTTCCTTGATTCGAGTACGGATCCTTTGCTTTCAGTAGTACGGGCCCATACTACCTTCCACATCTATCCGTACTTTCCTCAAGAATTGCCTTGACTCCACCAAGTCACTTCTACTACTACTGATCTCTGCTACTCTCATCCTAGGCTTACCCTAGGGAAATCTCTAACTCTATTCAAAACAGTCGTCAGCTGCTGAAGGCCTCCTTGTGGCAATAATTAGTCATCACCTGAATACCATCACATGTGATGAGGCTCAGATAATCCTTCGAGTAAAGGACTCATCCCTACCACGGTTAGACTCAAACAAGAGCTGCGCAATAGAGCCAAATCCAACACTCTGAGATTATTCGACCCTTGTCACATGTGATGTGTCGTATTCACCTAATGACTAACTCCTGTCACTCAGAGTCCCACAAAGCACGAAGCAAGCATCATTCGGATACAGGAAATTACTCAAGCAAATCTATTCCCATAACGAGATACTGTTCTAGCATACAATGCTAAGCTCATACTATCAGGCATAACCTAACAGGCTATCCTACTACTGTTTACTTCAATACTAGCATGTAGATCTCGTGAAGCTTAAACACATAAAGCAGGCACATAAGGCATCCTTCTAGATCCTTAGTCCTATTCTAGCATGCTGTTCTACTAAAACTAAAACTGATAAACATAAAGTAATATGTATGGGTAGTTTGGGAGTACTTACTTGAGCTCGGCCGATTGCATGCACCACACCCTTTTCTCTTTTTAAAATTGTTTTCACTTTTTCTAAAACTCTTTTCCTTATACCGTTTCTAAAAATTGTTTTCTTTTCTCAAAATATTTTCTAAACATGGTCTTTCTCTTGAAAATTTTATACCACTTCCTTAGTTTGAGTTCAGACACACCCGAAAGTGTGCCCAAATCGCTCAAACCAAGGCTCTGATACCAACTTGAAACATCCCAAAATACAACCCAAAAATTTTTGTTTAATAATTACAAAAAAAACACCATGATAATATCATAAGGTAAAACTCATACGTCAATATCTCAAAAGCAATAGCAAAGTGTTATGAATAAACTGTATCAAGACTGAGTCAATCACATCTATGAAAACCAAAACAACTCCCAGGACAGCTGAAGTTGTGGTGTGTGCGATGCCATCAACCCGAGCTCTTCCCTTTGCTTGCGGAAGTACTTGAAACCAAAATTGAAACTGTAAGCACAAAGCTTAGTGAGCTCCCCCAAACTACCACATACCATAATAATACATATAAACACATACTGGGCCTTGCCCACTACATCGGACCGAAGTCCGGAAACTGCATCGGACCCAAGTCCGGAACTAACCAGGGCCTTGCCCTCTGCATCGGATTGAGATCCGGAACTACTAAGGCCTTGCCTCCTGCATCAGACCAAAGTTCGGAACTAACTGCATCGGACCGAAGTCCGGAACTGACTGCATCGGACAGAAGTCCAGAACATACTTAACGTAGCATCACATAAGCATATCAACTAACATGAGCACTTAGATAGCATACTACATTGGGCTGTAACCCGAAACACATAACACCAAATCCTGTCTGAGCCACGAAGGCATCAAACATACTAAAATCTGCATCGGACCGAAGTCCGAAAATTTCTGCTAGCTAAACGGGTCGGCATTGTGGCCTTAGACTCGTTCCTACTGAAAGTAAACTCACCTCGTAATCTGGATGTTGAGTGTGTGGCTCCGGGAACTATCTGCTGCTGCTCCGGTATCTCCCCGACTACAATTCCACAAATACACTCCATCAAATTACTAATAACTTCATTGGGGTAAATGACTCTTTTACCCCTGGCTAAAGTAAACTCTCCTGGTCAAAGTCAACTTTACAGTTGACCTAACTCGCCGAGTTGGGCCGCCTACTCGCCGAGTCCCTACTCTCATTTCCCAACCCTGTTCACTGCTACTCGTCGAGTATGGCATATACTCAACGAGTTCCCGCTCTATATCAACAGTCAGGTCATCTGCATCCGACTCTCCGAGTCGTATGAACAACTCGACGAGTTGTTCTTGAATCATAAGAAGATTGCCTCGGACTCGCCGAGTTGTATGAACAACTCGTCGAGTCCCACCATAACTGAGTCTACCCTTCGACTCACTGAGTCCCTCCTACAGCTCACTGGCCTCCACTCGGAATCACCCAAAGGGTAAAGATTCGGGACTTGCGACCGGACTCGCCGAGTTC
Source organism: Lactuca saligna (assembly GCF_052625555.1). Lineage (NCBI taxonomy): Eukaryota > Viridiplantae > Streptophyta > Magnoliopsida > Asterales > Asteraceae > Lactuca > Lactuca saligna. The sequence continues at coordinate 139,118,245 of NC_136420.1, forward strand.
GAAGAACGACTCGCTGAGTCACATGCATGCAGATCCTAATAACTCGATTCTGATCAAAACCACCGCATACACTTTATAGATCTGAGCTTCCTTAGTCCGATTATCACGTAAAGATTATATCTTTACGTGTCCAAAAGCATCAATGAAGATTATAAGGCTCAAAAAGCATGATAAAGGCTAGATCTAAGGTTCTTATGCAAAGCAACTTCAAAAAGGCAATAGATCCGGGTTCTACAACTCTTAAATGAACAGATCTATGGATATCTCGACCTATTAAGGCATCCATACAACTATATGGTTGGAAAAAGCATCAAACTAGCCTTAGAAATGATCTAATGGAAGTTTTAAGCATAAAACAGAGGGATTCTGAGAAATACCTCAATGAACTCTGATTTTGACCTTGGATCTTTGCTCTACAACACTTCTCCTTGTTGCTTTCTCCTTCTTCTTCTTCAAGCCTTCAAGAATCCACACAAAAACACTTAAATCAATCAAGGAAAGGATTAGGGTTTCTCACAGCTCTCTCTGAGGGTAAAGGAGGCGAGTTTAGGGCACATATCATTGCTTAAATAGCGAGAAACTCGGGGATTTAGGGTTTCAACTTGGCAAGCAGACTCGCCGAGTCCCGAATATGGACTCGCCGAGTCGCCGACTAACACGTGCACGAAAACTCGACCCTACTCGACGAGTCAGGCCATAGACTGATCGAGTCCCTCTATAAAACTTCTAAATAAATGCCACGGCAACGACATACCAGAGATGGGGCGTTACAATAATGAATTACAATATTTAGTTTGATATTTAGATAATATTACTTAAAAGAGTTTACACACAGGAACACATTATTTGCAAAAAAAAAATATTGCCAACAATCAATTATTATGCATCATCATAATAAAATAAACTTTGTTACATAGATGCTATATCTGAGAGAATCAAAGATTCAGTATCTAAAAGAATCAACAAACATAACCATTTTTTAGTGAGATCTATAAGTAACTGGTAACAATTTACCTTCATCAAAGTTATAATTTCTTTCGTTTCATTCAAGATATATTAGCATCAAACCTTGTTTAACATTAAGAAATTTATGAGTTGATAGTACATGAACCCGCAAAAAAGACACTTTATTTTGACCAAAAGTCATATGTTACTCTACAGATAATCATTTAATCTTATGCATAATAATTTGGAGTTTTCATGATTCATCTTATAAGTATCTATGATTATGTCAGCATTAGTACTGGGGAAGAAATTGAAGTGGAAATCAATAATTCTACTTTAGTAATCAGGAAATTTGAAGCAACACAAAGTATAATAACAATAATTTTAACCAAAGTTAGCTTCCAGTTCACAGTTGTAAGAAAAAAAATTAAAATATTGGGATGATGATGATTAATTTTATGGGTAGTATAATAGCTGGAATCAATGATCTAGTTGTGGATGGCTTATTCTTTATCTTCATCTCCTTAAGCTCTAGGTGAGCTTCCATAAACGAATTCAAAATATTCTGATGTTCAATAAAAGAACATGAATCCAAATCCATACTAGGTGCCTCGATAAAGCCACCTCAACTTAGATTGAAAGATAAAATCATATGGACATTTTGAATAAGTAATTGATGGAGACGGGATAGAGGTTGGACGATCGTAATGAAGGCAGGGGATCGTCAGAGGAGGGTTGCTATATTAGATATAAATGACCTGAAATCTCGTTGAAAGTGGTTGCCGGAGGTGGGTTGCGATATCATAAACCCTAATCAGACTGAAATCACAATTGTAGTCTATTGTAACTATAAACAACATTTACTCACTTTAGTCGAGTAAATTTTCTCTCTAATTGCATCATTCCATAAATCAACTACAATATATAAGTTAATTACAACAAATTACACTACTAACTCATATTGAGAGATAAAGAATAAAAAAAATAATTAATAAAAAACATTGTATAATTGAAATTAAATGAAAAGGGAATTGATATAACCTACGAGAAGGTGGATTATGAAATCAAAAGTTGAATCGATGGAGATCTTACGGCGATCAAAATATAGTACGTAAAATATAAAGCAGAGGGATTATATATTATTTATATTTGGTTTTTCCTTAATTATAGGTTTCATATTTTAGGATATAAAATATCATTAATTGATGTAGAAAGTCAAATTACCATCTTGCTCTTATCTGGATATTTGAAATTAGTGGGTGAGATTTGTTCATACATTCACACAATACATATGGTTTATACATGAAATATTCTAATTTGAAACCATTCTAATTTTGTGAGACCGTGAGACCAAATTTAAAAATAATTTTAAAATGCAAAATAAATGGAAAATTCCAACAATTCTTTTTTTAAATATTATTTTTGGAACTTGAATTAACTAAAAAAAAATAAAAAAAATAAAAAAAAATAAAAAAATCCCGTTTTTTTAAAATACGTGAAATATTCTAATAGAATATTAAATTAACATATTCTAAAAAATAATTTTAAAATGCAAAATAAATTGAAAAATATAAAAATTATTTTTTTAAATATTATTTTCGGAACATTCTAATAGAATATTACTAAAAAAAAATTAAAAAAATTAAAAAAAATTCCATTTTTTTTTTAAAAATACGTGAAATATTCTAATAGAATATTACAATATACATATTGTTAAAAATAATTTTAAAATGCAATATAATTAGAAAAATCCGAATTTTTTTTTAAATATATATATATATATATATATATATATATATATATATATATATATATATATATATATATATATATATATATATATATATTAGACGGGTGCATTTAGTCCATGTTTGTTTATTTCTTTTTAGTTATTATCTTCAGCGCATGGCAAGGAGTTTGGTACCTAGCAATACTCATAACCTTGAGGTGACAGGTTTAAATTGTGTCTCCACAATACTTTTTGTCAAAGAAATTGTATCTTATATTCAGGTAATTAGTAATTAGTAATTAGTTAACGATATTTTTGTTTTATTATATTACGTCTAACATAATTGCAACTAAAAGCTAATCCATGCACCCATTTCTCCTTCGTGAACTTTTATAAATAGGGTTCTTTATCATTAGAATTTGTCATGTTGTAGAGGTTTTGTTTGAGAGTTATAAACACTTTGAAAAAAAATCTAAAGAATAGAGAGACTCTTGCATTCTTTTGTTCTCACCGATTCTGATCAGTTTGTGTTCAACCTTCCTCTATCACATACCCTTCCTCATTGATTAAATAAATTAAACAAAAACATGTTTTCTTAGTTGCACATCTCATATTGTAATATGGTGGAGGAATTAAACAACATTATTGTCCAACTCAACAACTCAAAAGTAGTATATAATATTAAGTTGTGAGATATATAAAAGAAAGTTAATTAAAAACCAATTGTAACGATAAAACAGACATACATATTTGTTCAACAACTTTAGAAACTCTCTAGATTCAAAGAAAAGTTCAAAGTCTATAGACTTGTGTACCAAAGATTAAGGAAAAAGTATTAGTTTTACCATTAATTAATAATCTAAAATAAATAGAAAACTTGAATATCTTACCTATGAGCCATTATTTGTAGCATGTGGCTGAAAGATCCAAATTGACCTTTCAACCATCAATTATTAATTACATTAATAAGAGTGACCAGACAAAAAGATTGATCGCATATGTAAATTATAAGCCAATTAAAGTATTAAATTGTTTAAATAATAATAAATTAACATAAGATAAATGAATAATAAGTAGCCCATGTAAGGTTTTTTTTATTTGTTTTTTATTATATATAAATAATCATGTCTAGCAAGAAGCTAGACGAGGGAAAAGATACAACCAGAAAACGAAAAATTACAAGAGGTATCTTAAGACATAAAAACGGATAACACACCAATCAACCGAGTTTTGGACTCATGTTGCACCACTATGTTTAAACCACAAAAACACTTGTGACTTAATGTTATCTGTCCACCATTGTAAAGGCGATCCTGATATTTTTGAATAGCCGGTCATTCTTCGCTTTTCAGATGAGCCATAAGGTACCATAGAAAATGCCTAGTAATAGTTTTTTTTTTTCTTGGCACATGATTCCATTTATCAGCAAATTCTAAGACATTATAAACCGATCAAATAGGATAGGAGTGATACTACACCTTTTGGGCACCCATTCCCACGTCGTTATTGCAGCATGACATTTGCATACGAGTGTCTAATTTCTCCGTACTTTATTGAGCGCCAAGTTGTTTTGTCTACCTAAATAACTTTGTTTTTACCACATCTTTTTATTAAAGCACAACACCGGGTCACATGCATTGGTGTCTTTGCACATTTCTATCCTTTTTTATTACCTTTATGCCCTTTTGTTTCTTTCCAAGTTTTAGTGATTTGATTTTATCTTTCAAGTAATGGGTAGGTTTCCTTTATGTTCTCAAGTAGATGTTAGTGATTTACTTATTTTTTTGCACTTTCCGTTTCTATGTAAGCCTAATGTGGCTACCTAGTTTTCAAGGTTATGTAATTTACTTCTTCAAGAATCAAGTAGCACAGCTTTTGTGTAAAGTACTTGTTTGTGACAACCCGATATTTTCGGATCAGTGTAATGACCTAAAAAGTCAAGAATTGTAATCTATTTTAATGTAAAGAAATTTGCATTAAAATTTGAATGTTCAAAAGTTTTTATTAGGTTACATAAAATGATAAACATCGTATCAAGGGTTTTAGAAATATAAAGAACACTAAAATATGAATTATAACAAAGAAGTTATGAACAATCTAAGAATCACAGTAAAAACCAGCAATACTGATAAGCGTAAAATGCGAAGTTTCAATACAATTATATTTAGCCTTAGGTATCTAAATGAAAGTTGTAGATATCATTAGACCGTATGCGTATATAAAAGAATGTCCAAATCTGACTTCGTATGAAAAAGTTATGATTTTTCCAAGTTCCGAATATAGCAGCAGACAGCTAAAATACTCGAAATAGAGATCGAGAGATTTTTAACCGATACAACCTAAATGAGAATCGAATATCTCAATAATAGTAGCACAACGGTATAAAGTCTGACGAGAACAAACATCACATGCAGAAGTTATGGATTTGTAACTGACTTTTCATGTCCCGACCCGTTAAAAATAAAAATAAATTCAAAATTTGCCAACGAAGTCTAAACGAGAGTTGTAGAGCATAATCTCACCTACGCGTGGATATAAAGAACGTTAAAAACGGAGCTCGTACGCGGAAGTTACAAGTTTTACAAGTTATCGGCATAAAATCCGAGGCTGTCATGCCCACCACGACGTGGTATTCCGATTGATGTGTGCCAGGTGCGCCAGCAAACGTCTCGTCAACTGAAGAGGATAGAATCCCTCACCACGACGTGGTGACGTGTACCACGATGTGGCGCCCAAAATAGGGCTATAAATAGCAGCCGAAGGTGTTGGGTTCCATTGCTCATTTCTTTTTTTTCTCTCTTTCTCTCTCTCTCCCTCTCTCTCTCTCTCTCTCTCTCTCTCTCTCTCTCTCTTTCTCTCTCTCTTTCTCTCTCTCTCTCTCGTGTCGAAGCTCTGCGTTTAAATCCCCCGAAGTCCCGGTCTTCATATCTAAGTTCTGAAGGAAGGTTTTTCACTCCTGTGATTCCTGAGAATCCCGAGAAATTCAACTTTCCCTAGTCGAAGTTCTGCTCAGTTTTCGTTTCACCTTCTTCTGTCTATCAAGTGAGTTCATACCCCTATAACTACGTTTTTAAATGCTTTTATACAGTTTTAAGGGGGGGGGGGGGGGGGATACATGTAAACACACGGTTATCCTCGTGGGAATAATATAAATCTTTTGCTATACTTTTTGTTATAATCAACCATATGTGATTTATAACTTTCATACGAAAACGTTCTCATGCAACATATCACGATAACACATTGTCCATTTTGAAATGAAACATGTTGTTATATAAATAATCAAAAACTTTATTTATATTTTGAGTATAAATGTTTAATGATGTCATTACAAATGTTATACTTTACGTACAAAGTCGACACTACACTAGGGCATACCATACACGCGAAACGAACTTTTGGAAAAAACTATAATAGGTATAGTTTATAGGGAAATCATGAGATTTTTCATACTATAAGTACTATATCAAGGAAATACTTTCATATACAAGAACAAATGGACTTTTCATACGTAAATCTATTTGATAACAAGTTTTGTAAGACATTCAACTTCACGTACTTTCAAGTATGCTGTTAAAGTCCTGAATTATATAACATAACCTCTTGTAGGGAGAGCGTGAACTTGTGTATAGATCTATACGAGATTGACAATCCCACACCTAAACTGTTAGCTACAGTTAGACCGGCAAGTCTGGGGTGACACACGTCATAACATTCCAACGCCTGAAGAACGTTGTTACAGGCAGTCAAGGTCAATAGTATGGTTATAAAACTCACATGGAGTATTAAAAACATGTTGATTTACGGTGTTATCTAATGCCTTAGTGACTCTTTTACATACACAAATCTACTATTCTAGGCATGAAAAACACTATTGTATAATAGTTTTTGGAACTTTTTAACTACCATACACTTATGGAAAAATATTGAAATTTTAGAAACAACATTTGAAACAGGTGGGTCTTAGTAGAAGACTACTTTTATACTAGTAGGAAATATGGGATTTTCTAGGGGTTTTCAAACATCTACAAACAAATTCATTTATATCTATACAAACATTGACATTAAATACTTATGAACTCACCAGCTTAAAGGATGATCTACTCTTTCAAATCTACTTGTATTTCTTAGGGATTCAGTAATACAGGTAAACTTCTGCTTTTGGAGAAGTGATGCTAAGGCATCAGTTTTAAACTCATTTTGTCATCATATTGTAATTTGATTTTGAAACAAGTATCATCCAACAATTTAACCCTTAAATTATATATATGATGGTTGTGTTACTTTCTTTACTATGTATTGAACTGTTACAATACTACATGAAGTCATCCACCTCGAACGATTCTGTTGTTCTCTGCAAATACTTCATTTAGGTTAACAATCTGGTATCAAAGCCAGACCCATGGCTGATATTCAAGTAGTAGGTGGTGTCAAGAAACATAATAACCAAAATTATGAAGACAATAATTGAAGAAGACATTCTTGAACACATCCAGGATGCTATGACTCCAGCTGAAGCTAGGAAAACTGTTCAATCACTGTTGTTGAAAAAGAATGACACAAAGTTTCAACTTCTGGAAAATGATTTGCTCTCTGTGACTCAATGTGAGATGTCTATTCCTCAATACTTCGATAAAGTGAAGTCAATTTGCAGGGAGATTTCAAAACTCGATCGAATGACTCATATCAGTGAGACTCGTATGAAACAGATCATTATACATGCCCTAAAATCAGACTTTAGAAGCTTTGTGGAAGCTATTTAGGGATATGATGTACAACTATCCTTAGTTGAGTTTGAAAACCTCTTAGCAGGGCAAGAGGCTCTTGCAAAAGAAAGGCGAATGTCATCATGGTCAATGGTCAATGGGTTTCCCCATGACAGAGAGTTGGTCGGTGAGGATTTTGATGGATTGCATGTACTCAGTGATACTTTGGGTGGAGAGTTTTGTGAGTCGATTGAGATTGTGTTTGATTTGTAAGAGATGACCACGTGATGGATTGGTATATGTTGATACAAGGATGTGTCAAATTTCAGCAGAAGTTAAGGAGTGGGATACAAGAGGTACAACAGTGGCTAAGAGACTTCCAAGAAGAGCACCAAAAATAAGTTTATCTTGGCGCACCCATGTTATATATGCTAGATTTTTAGTTGTAGTAGAGTTGGTTGCGATTTTAGGGGTGGGTGGTGGATGAGTACCATCTACAAATTTATATAGATCGTAGCCAATTAGGGTTGCTTGAGTTTGAGAATTCCTTGGAATGTAATTGATTGGAGTGAGCTTGATTATGTTGTTGAAGTTGATTATGCTGAAGGGTTTTGTAGGTTCGTTGTTGTTAGGAATGGTAGCATCATTGTTGTTGGTCATGGTTGATGAAAAGTGTTTGAGAGTATAGAGGAGGATCAATAAAGCTCTGATACCATGGAAGGGTTGAGAGTAAGATGATTCTTTCATTAACATGGTAGATAACTTTAAATAGCCAAGAACATCCCAAAGTATATTACACACACACACAAACACACACACACACACACACACACACACACACATATATATATATATATATATATATATATGTGTGTGTGTGTGTGTGTGTGTGTGATAGAGGATATTTGCAATTAAGGAGATTCCACTAAACTTAGGAAGCTAAATAACAAACAAATATACATAACCAATTATATCAATATAGAATATATGCAGAATCACTTATATATAAGGGAAGATTGAGGAGGATATTTCTCCTTATCATGCAATATTGCTAAACATATGACTTAGTGGAAGTTTATGGCTATCACAATTAAATATGATTTGGCAAAATCAAGTGTATAAGTGAATGGGCAACGTCCCCTACATGTTAGATGAATTCAAATTTTTTTTAATTATGTTTATTATTAATTGGTTTAATTTATATATATTATGTATTTTATGTGTATTGTGTATGTTTCGTCTGTACTTGTACCTAAAATAACTTGAGCAAACACAAACAAGAATGTAAAGGAATAAAATACACCTTTGGGTCTCATTCAAGCAATAATATTTAAGTATTGATGGGTTAATCCAATCCCTAAAGCTTAAGATGACTTCTTGATTAAAGTCACATCTGGACAGATTCGTTGGCCTGTCTTGCAAGGCATGTAGAGACTATTCTGCTCCAAATTTGGGCCACAAGAGAAAAGTTGAATGAAATAGATTCTAGTTTTCAGAAAGTCCAATTATCTCCTATTTGGAGCTTTAGATTTGGATTTATGCACAAAACACTGAGTGTGGGTAAATCTAGGAAAGCCTAAAATTTTAATAAAATGGGCATAAACATAATTGTATTACTAACACCATAGTTGTGAAAGTATTAAACTTGAAAACACTTAATAATGTGCTTATTTGTGTTGTATTAGGGGGAATGTGACATCTCAAGTACTTACATGATCCAAAGTGAAGAAAAACGCTTATGTGTCAAAGGTGAGTTAATGTTCGTTGAATTTAAGTACTTCTTAGAGACTTCCATATCTTAGAGGGATTAGAATGAACCTATATTGTATTGGTTTCATGTACCCTATTATTAATTTTATATTGATTTTTTTTTGTGTATGAGTATCTAGGATGCATTACATTCTAGATTATTAGTTTCATGTACCCCTATTATGAAACAAAGTTTTGTGCTGATTGTATGCATGTTGTAATTTCTTGGAAATATTTATGTTTGATGATTAGGACAAAAGCGTGTTAGCGATGTGATATGCCATAATGATGCTATGGTGAGATGTTCATGTTATTGCATGTTAATGTGAAATGGTTAATTAGAATAGCTAATTTTCATGACTACGAAATAAGTCACTTGAGAAGTAATATGCTTTTAGAAGATGATAATGAATATGCATGATTACGTATGGAGGTTAAATGTGTAAATTCCTTATATAATGGATTAATAACTTACTACTAAAAAAGGAATACACATGGTGGACTTAAAGTTAGCAACCTAGACTTAGGTGTGTATACTAACCGAATTTATGAGGTGACCCTATGGGTTGGAATATACCTATAGGATAAGAGCTTAAGCCAAATTGGGCATCGAGTGGTTTTTATAGATAATCACTCGGGACATGGTCCTTGAGGTGGGTGTACTAGAGTGATATCTTCCTTGAGGTGGGGCCAATACAAGAATCATGTGGTATTTAGGAGGTATAACATTATGGAATTGGCACGTTTGGTTTCAGTAAATGCAGCGTCGAAGTATCGAACTGCAATGTCCCAAAACCTAGAACGAAAAAAATTAGTTTCTATATTAAAAAAACATCAACCAAACATGTTTATCAAAACCATAAGGAAATCATAGAGTATTCATAATCATCCCAAAAATACATCAGAGCCAATGAAACGGAAAATCATGGTGTGCGCAATGCAATCATCCCAAGCTCTTACCCTTTGAACCAGAAGTACACGAATCATAAAATGAAAATCGTTAGCACAAAGCATAGTGAGTTCCCCAAAATACCGCATACCCTACATACAATGGGGCTTGCCCGACAACCTTCATCCCCCGCCCAGAAAAGATCTGTCAATAACATGCGATGGGCCCAAGCCAACACACCCATTAGGCCCTGCCTGGAATAGAGCCTCCCTCGGTATACATACAAACACATACAACATATGCAAGAGTCACACAAATAACTAGCAAAAGTCTGATTGGAGATATCTATACATCTTCGTCGCTCCGGGATGAATAGAGAATCTAAGCTTGTGCGCCTCCTCCACCAGAACCAGGCGCACGCCACCCCAATAGGGAACCCACACCCTCCGATTAAAATTCGATTATCCCCGGCTATCATAATCAATGGAATCCACCTGACCCACTATGCGCTCACTGTTCCGGTTCTCTTCCTTCATAGCATCAACCTGAGCCTCTCGAATCTTCTCTAAGAGTAGGGTAATCATTATCATCCTCAAATACAAACCCCTAATTAGGGTAGCAACCGCCTTGTGACTGAGAGCATCGGCCACCACGTTAGCCTTCCCCGAGTGATAAGGTATCTTACGATCATAATCGTTCACCACATCCAACCATCTATGTTTCGTCATGTTCATATTTGGTTGATCGATCAGATACCTCAGACTCTTCTAATCCTTGTAAATAGTACAATTGACCGCATAAAGCTAATGTCAAAAAATATCGAGGGCAAAAACAACCGCCCTATCTCCAAATCATGCGTGGGATAATCCGCCTCATGAGGCTTCAGTTTCCTCGAAGCGTAGGAGATCACATGAGCCCACTGCATCAGCACCATACCCAAACCCGTGATGGATGCATAATAATACACTAAAAAATTCTCCACACCCTCCGGTAGGGTCAGAATTGGACCCGCGCAGAACCTCTGCCTTAGAGTCTCAAAAGCTACCAGTTGCTTTGGTCCCCAAAGAAAAGTGAAAGTCTTATTCATCAATCGGGGTAAACAAAACTGCTATTTTAGAGAAATCCTGAATGAATCTCCGATAGTAACCTACTAATAATAGGAAACTTCGAATCCCAGATGGAGACCTTAGAACTTCCCATCTCATCACCGCCTCAACCTTGGCTGAATCGTTGAGAATACCACTGTAGTTAACAAGCTGTCCCTGAACTGCACCTCGCGCAACCAAAAATCACTCTTAGAGAACTTCGCATACAATCTCTCCTTCCATAGAGCCTCAAATGCCTCCCTCAGGTGCTCCTTATTATACTCCTAGGTGTTGGAATAGAACAGGATTTCATCGATAAACACAATCATAGACCGATCCAGCATAGGCCTACATACGCGATTTATGAAATCTATGAATGCGGTTGGACCATTGGTGAGCTTGACGGTCATCACCACGAACTCGTAATGACCATAACGAGTCTGGAAGGCTGTCTTCTGGATATCCTCATTTGTGACCCTCATCTGATTATATCTTGAACGCAAATTAATGTTGGAGAACCAAGATGCACCCTAAAGATGGTCAAATAAATTGCCAATCATTAGGAGAAGATAAGTATTCTTCACTGTTATCTTATTCAACATCCGGTAGTTGATACACATCCGATGCAACCCATCCTTCTTCTTTATAATGAATTTCATCGCTCCCCATGGTGAACCAATCGGATAAATAAATCTATTGTCTAGTAGCTCATGTAGCTGCGTAGATAACTCCTTCACCAGTGGGGATGCTAACCGATAAGGTGCTTTCGACATCGAAGTCGCACCAGGAACCATTTGTCAATCCAAAAATCCACCTACCTATTTAGAGACACACCAGGAGAATCCTTAGGGAACACATCCAGGTACTGCCGAATAATCGATACATCATCCACAGTTGCCATAACCTTCTATTAGGTATCCATCACATAAGTAACAAATCGATATCAACCATGTTGAAGGTAGCGTTTGGCCCGAGACACTGAATAATCGATATATCAACTATGTTGGACATCCTATATTTGAATCAGTAACTCTCCGTAACTTGGGGTCTGGATATGCACTAACTGTTGCTCTCTAGAAATTATTTCCGCATTGGGGCTGAACCAATCCATCCCTACAATGACCTTGCTATTCCTCAAGGGAATAGGGACCAAATTAATCAGGTACGACTCACTAAGAAAATCCAATATACATCCTCGATGAACGCTTGATACACACATAGGACGATCATCAACAATATCAACCTCTGATGGGTAATCCTTCTCCCCTGTAGCATCGATAAATCTATAGCTAAGCACGAGAGATACAAAGGATCGAGTAGGCCTTGAATCAAACAAAACCAAAGAAGAGATACCATTAACGAGGAATGACCCTAAAAACAAAAGGAAAATATAAGCAGGAAAATTAACATAAATAAAAAGATAGGATAAGATACATACCTGACACCACATCACGTGCCGCTCGGGCCTCCTCAGTTGTTAATTGAAATGTCATGCTCCTCACAGAAATCGCTTCCCCCTTGCCATGACAGCTATCAGTAATCTACAATATCGTCAGAGCAGGCGCTACAACTGGTCCTCTGCTACTAAAATCGGGTAGTTGGCTTTCTTATGGCCCCTATAATTGCAATGAAAGAAAATTAGATTGGATACTTGGGTTGTGTGGTGGCAGTCCAATCCATGCTAAAGTGACTCGTCATGTTGCACTTGAAGTAGCCAGAACCACCCACCCTGCATGCCCCATCATGCGTCTTGCCTCACTTTCCACCGTAACCCCAGCCCTGTTGGCCCATCGATCTCGAGTCATAAACCTTGGGTCTCTTTCCCAAATCCGCAGAACTTTGAACCTGATCCGCCTTTCTATTCTTCTCCATCTCCACATCAATCACCCTCACTCTGGCTCTTGCCACCATATCATCCAGAGTCTTGCAACTATATATGCTAAAAAATTATCTGATATTGCTCCTCAACATCTCATGATATCTTGCCTTCTTCATCTCGTCATCCTCCGCATACCACATAACTAGTAACACCCTCTCTCAGAACATAACATTGATCTCTACCACCATCTAAGTAGTTTGGCGAAAGTCATGAATCTTCTTTTCAAACTGCTAGACCTCAATCACTAGTGAAAACTCAGTCCAAAACCTTATCACGAAATCCTCCTAAGTCATAGACTCAATAGCCTTGCCTTGCAAGGCATATCCAACCTCCTCCCACCAGTCTTGAGCACTATCTTTTATCAGACATGATGAAGGTCAGATCTTTTCCCCTTCGGGGCAACAACTAGTATGGGAGGTTTTCATGACATCCGTTAACCAACGCTGCTTGTGATAGGGTCCTTCTTCCCGAAGAACTCTAGAGCCCTACATACACATAACTCATGGAAAATCAAAGTTTGGGTTCCCATCATCACCACCATCTCAGAAAGAAAAGCGCCCACGCTCATTCAGAATCTCCATGATACCATCCTTGACTGTACCAAAAAATATAAGAGTCTGCTGAAGAATACTATAGGTAATCTTTGATGAAATGAACTCTCATATTTGATTATCCATATTCCCAGCCCCAGAGCCCAAACCTAAATCCTCACTGGCACCGGCACCCGCATCTCCACCATAACTTCCTCGAGTGACCACCATACTGAAAATAAACCATACAAACCATCATACTATACTTGAAGAACCCACACCTAACAAGATTCTTGGTTTCATCATGACTTTCTTGAATCGAGTATAGATCCTATGCTTCCAGTAGTACGAGCCCATACTACCTTCAAAATCAATTCGTACTTTCCTCAAGGATCACCCCAAATCCCCCAAGTTACTTTCCTATCAAACAAATAATCTCTAGTAAAGCAAAGCTCTCAACACCAAATCACCTCCAAGGTTTTTCTAGGGATACCGCGACACCACTCTTCGCCATCAGCTACAGAAGGAACCCCCCCTCCCCCGCCTAATATCCTCCAACTAACTAATGAACACAATGAAATATTACTGACACTAGATAACCTTCAAATGAAATGTCTTACACTACAACGGTTGGACTGAGTAAAGAGTTGCATAATAGGGTTAAACCTAACATTCTAAAATCATATAATCTCAGTAATATGTAACTTAGCGTATTCGCTTACTAGTTAGCAGATGTTAATGGGAATTCCTACAAGCACAAAACAAGCAACATTCGAGCATTTAGTAATCGGAATCAAAGCATAACCTATACATGTCATCCTATCACTAACTAATCTAGTACAAGCATGAAAGTCTATAAACTCATATAGTAGGTATATAAAGACATCTCTCCTAGAATTCTATCATGCAATCCCAAGCAAATACTTAGCCCTAATTTAGCATGTGGCTCATAAATTCATAATTCAAAGCATATCACATAGAACATGTATGGGTATTTTGGGAAAACTTACTTGAGATCAGTTAATTGCATGCACTACAACCCTTTTTTTTATTAAAAAATCCTTTAATTAACAAATTTTTTTTTATGAAACAAATCTATCAAACCCCCAGTTTGAGTTCATGCACAACCGAGAGTATGCCATAATCCCTAAAACCAAGACTCTGATACCAACTTGTAACATCCCAAAAACTAAAACCAAAAATTTTGTTTTTATATTAAATAAAACATCAATCAAACATGTTTATCAAAACTATGAGGAAATCATAGAGTATTCGTAATTAGCCCAAAAATACATAAGAGTCAATAAAGCGGAAAATCATGGTGTGTGTGTGGTGTAATCATCTTGAGCTCTTCCCCTTCGAAATGGAAGTACCTGAAACATATACTGAAAACCATAAGCATAAAGCTTAGTGAGTTCCCATACCTTACATAAAATGGGCCTTACCCGACGACCTTTAGGCCCTATCCGATATCAAGCGCCGCCCATAACAGATCTGTTAGTAACAGGCGATGAGACCTGCCAATCTGGTCGTGCCTAGCATCGGGCCCACCCGATATATATACAAACACATACAATACATGCTAGATGCCTACAGAAAAGT
Organism: Lactuca saligna; assembly: GCF_052625555.1. NCBI lineage: Eukaryota > Viridiplantae > Streptophyta > Magnoliopsida > Asterales > Asteraceae > Lactuca > Lactuca saligna. Next base: position 139,133,359 of record NC_136420.1, read on the forward strand.
AGCATAACAATAACAATAATCCATGGAACAACATTAGTTCCTTCGACCTGCCAAACACTGAGAGTAAACTCACCTCAATCTGCTGAAAAATTTAGATAAATGCTCGGAGTACTGATCCGGGAAATCTCCACACTAGATAAGATCAAATAATACCCTAATTAATAAATATGTCCTAAACCATAACCAAGAGCCTAAATCCGCAATCCCAAATCATAAGGTAAAACACAATTTTACCCCTCAAGGCTAAAGCCACTCCAATCTAAGCCCAATTTTGCAAAACCAAAAAAGCATTTTTGGCCCATATCGGGTAGTATACCCTGTGTAACTGGCCTGTATGCTCCGTATACTCCAGTTGACAACATACAGGTCTTAAACCCATTACGTGCAGTGTATTCAGAAGTATCCCTGATGTACTGGTAAAAGTCCCATAATAGATTCAAAGGTCTTAATCCCTTAAGATCTTAACATCCAACCCTCATATCTACATATAAATAAGGTCTTAATACATAAAGTGTGTGAATTAACTCACTTGAATGTCTTAATGGGGCTGAACACTAAATTCTAGGTCCAAAACTTCATAAAAAGGACAACAACTCAAACATGGGTGAACTTTAACTTCCAAGATTTGATTTTTATGAATCCATGCACTACGAAATACTCAAAAGGACAACTCAAATGGTCTGGAGTATTCCATACTCCATAAGACCAAGGTTTTGGGACAATAAGGTGCATCAACATGAACATAATGAGATCTAGAACAAAGAACTCCAAGTTGTGAACTTGGTACCTGCAAAAACTGCTCAAGAAGGTGTAGAAACTGGATCCAAGGGCTTGAATGCAACAATCCTTCTTCAAGGAACTTCCTTCACCACTAAGAACCACCCAAAAACATCACAAGATCACTATAAGGCTCAAGAACACTAAAAAGAGGGCTAGGGTTTTGTGGGATAGCTTCCAGGGTAAGGAGGCTGATGAGGGGGCAAATTCAAGCTCCCTAATGATGCTTAAATAAGCTCCATACCCTAATATTTAGCATTTTTCTCCTGACTAAGTACACCTAGAATACATACCCCATCCAAAAATTTACACTTTACACTCCTTTGGACCAAATTTGCAAACTAAATCAATACCAAGGATCAAAATGAGAAATACCTAGAATCTGGGTGTGTACATGAACGTAGGGAATTGGGGGCAATGTTGCAGGTGATATTTACACCTCACTTGTTGCTCCCATACTGTGCTAGACATGTTAGTAATGAATGGTATATGTACCTTTGGGTTATTGATGAACACATAAACCCGTAAATAGGAAGTATGTCACACCGAAAAATTCGAACGGTGGAAACATTCGGGGGAGGAGGACGTCATGTACAGTATCAAAAGACATGCATTATTGTAATCAAAGTAAATAAACAACAATTTCATTAGAAAGAAGTTTACAAAGTGTGTGCTCACAAAACATAGAATACATAAGCAAATAACAAAACAAGACTTGAAGCTATACTGCTCCATCTTCTGAATTCCCAGTGCGAGTACCTGTCTACTAGTTTCCTGAGAATACATGTTATTTTGAAAGAGTTGATAAGAAATTAAGCTGGTGAGTTCATAAGATTTTAGTGATGTATGTATGTTGTAGAAAGCTTAGTAAATTGTAAGTTATGTTTTAGAAAAGTTCGTATGTTCCTCCATAAAATCCTATATCTCCTGCTTTGATGAAAGATAAGTTAAAATGACTATACATTCCTTTCTATGAGTGATAAATAGATACAAGTTATATAAAACTTAGAGTAAAAAAAAACAATCGATTATGTGTATCTGCCCTAAGCCCACAACCAAACAAGGAACATGGAATGAGGCGGATGGAAAACCTCCCATTGGTTGTTAGATCATTGTTGTATATAACCCTGGTGTATTCACTTGGCACTCATGGAGTTAACTGTAATAGTTCCTTTATATTTAATGAAAATATCCTTTAAGAAAACCCTTATTTCTTATAATAAAATAGTTACCACATCGGTTCCTTCTATAATCACTTAGTTTATACTAGCTATTTATAATCTAATATCGAATAGATAGTTACTTGTGTGAATGTGCCCTAAGCCCACAACCAAACAAGGAACAGGAAATGAGGCAGAAGGCACACATCTAACTATCTATCGAGTATTAATTATAGGTACCCCTAATGTATAAACTAAGGTATTATAGAGTTAATCACCTAAGTTCCTTTAAGTTATATCGGCTTAATAAAATGGATTACACCATTTACTGGTAAGTTTCTAGTTTTGTATACCAAAAGTTCTAATTTGGAAAGTATGTTTTGTACTAGAAAACTGTGCATTGATTTAGTGTCCTATGACATGACCCATACCTAGTACCCCTTATGATGACTTAATGTATACATAACATATATATAACTAAGATACAATGGATAATAGGTTGGGTGAATCCGCTCTAAGCCCACAACCAAACAAGGAATAGGAAATGAAGCGGAAGGCACACATCCTATTACCTGTCGGATCTTGTTAGTATATATCGCTTGATGTATACATTAAGGAATCATAAGGTTAGCATTATGGTACCTTTCTACCAAATGTACTAGACTCGATTGTTCTGATTGTCATTTGTAAAATGTAAGTTTTCCCTAGTTTATAACTATCTTGACTCGAAAATAGTTTGCATTAACTTTCAAGTGGAACTGTGACTTTTATGAAAGTAATGGGAAAATGACAGTACTCAGTTGTCTTTTAAATTGACAACCTGGCATATGGATTTCCTTAAAACATGTTTGTTTTATTAAGGCCATAATGTGAAGGCTAGCATCCATAGTATACACTCTCCCTGTCAAGAGATTCTGGGAACCAAACATGACTTCTGCAAACCAGTTGCTAGGTCGTGTAATCCACATTAAATATATGTGATCATGTATACCTAATATAACTATCACCTTTTGTTTAGAACAATGAGTTAGTGATTCATTGGTATAATTAAATCCTGTAGTAGTTCCATGCTATAACAACTTAGTATGTTTGTTCTATTATAGTATCTTAGTATGTTCTTCCTGTTATCGTGTATTGTATCTAGTATGAACTGAACCTCTAAACTATACCCCTTATAGTTTACTAGTATTTACTTGAACTATTATTGAAAAGACTCATTTTACTATTAAGTTATGCTTGTGCTTTTAAAAACGGAGTTTTGTTAAACTATAAAGAAACATAACTTTAAAAGAGTTTTGAAATGTTTTGATCACTTATATAAGACATAAGCAATCTTTTGAAAGATGTTTATAACAAAACTTAACATAATTATCAATTTGTTCAACTTGTATCCCCCTTAAAGCATGTAAAATAGTTTAAAAGATTAATTACGGGGTATGAACTCACCTGATGTGGGTGATTCAAACGAATATGTGTGTAAGGATGAGAAGCTCCACGAATGAAGTCCCGAGACTTAACGAGTCGATATAGAGGCTTGAAATGGTGATTAAGGTCCAAGAAACACTAGTGTGTGTTCTTGTTGTTTCTTGAAGATCTAAGAAAAGATGATTTCCATGGATGAAATCATGATATGATACTAGATTAAGAGATGTATCAGTAAATCAAAGGAAGAACACTTATGTTTTGAAAGATCTAGGACGAAATGTTCGATGATACTTGAGAGAAAACTTGAATTCTTGGGGTTGGAATGTAAGAAATGGCTAGAACTGATAAAGAGCCATATATATATATATATATATATATATATATATATATATATATATATATATATATATATATATATATATATATATGGACTAGAGTTTACGGCCACATGAGTTTACGGCCAGGGTGTAAACTCTATGAGTTGGCGGCCAGGGTGTAAACTCATGGACATTGTGGCCGTGAACTCCTTAGGATGAGGTTAAGGCTTGATTTGTTGTACAGTTGCTTTAGCAGGTACTTCCTAATACTTATTCCTTAAGTGTACTAGGCTAAAACTCCTTTGAATAACTTTTGACAAGGCTAGAACTCATTAGAAATGAGTCTGACACTCAGTTGAGTTCACTGACTGAGCATTGAAAGAAAAAAAATTTAGGTTGTCACAAAGTATTATAATAATAATTACAAAGGTAACTAGAGTATTATTTAATAACATTATAGTGATGAATGAAGTAATAATTAGTTACAAATATGAATAATGACTTATAACTAAATGAAAAAATCTCTAAGGATGATAATTTTAATTGAGCATAATTATGTTGGTTATGTGATGTATGTGATGTCATGCTATGTGAGTGTTTGAATGAATGCTTACATGATGTCTTATCTGAACCATTTAGGATATGTGCATTCCAAAATAGTGTACTTATCATTGACTCACTTATCTTATGCCAAAACTTGTATCTTTGCTTGTTATTTTGGATTTAACTGGAACATGTAGCATGATATAATGCATTGGAGAGGAAGTGGCCTTTTGGGGTAGTTACATTTACTATATCTTTAGTAATGATACCATTTTAGACATTTCGTTGATTTTCATTTATGTTTGATTTTGAGAAATTACTTTGGAGTTGGTTTTTGAGAACCTTTATTTTAATTGAACTTGTTTTGATAATAAAGTAAAATTGGTGAAGTTTTTATAATTAATTAAAAAAATATTTCTGCTAATGTACTCTGGTTAAAAGGTGTTTAAAATAAAAGAAAATTTCGGTTGAAAATTTTCGGTGCAGATCAGATTCTTGTACAAATGTATGTAGATGACATCATTTTCGGGTCAACGAGTCCACAAATATGCAAGGAGTTCGAGGATGTTATGAAAAAGAGATTTGAGATCAGTTCGTTGGGTGAAATGACGATGTTTTTGGGGCTTCAGGTCCAACAATGTTCAGCCGGAATCCTGCTCCATCCAGCCAAATATGTGGAGGATATGCTTGAGACGATCGAGTTCAGAGATGCCAAACCTGACTTGACACCCATGGTTGAGAGACCCCTACTGACTCCTGATATTGAAGGCGAATCCGTAGATCAAACATACTACAGATCAATAATTGGCTTGCTAATGTATCTAACTGCAAGTCGCCCAGACATTATGTTTGCGGTGTGTCAATGCGCGCGTTATTAGGCTAGTCTTAAGCTTTCTCATCTTATTGTTGTCAAAAGAAATTTTCGGTATCTCAAATGCAGCCCAAAACTGGGTCTTTGGTATCCGAAAAATTCCAAATTTGATCTGTATGCTTTTGCTGACAACAATTATGGAGGCTGGGAGCTTGACAGGAAATCGACTTCAGGCGGATGTCAATTTCTAGGTGATCGGCTGGTGTCTTGGCAGTGCAAGAAACAGAACATTGTCTCAACATCAACAGTCGAAGTGGAATACATGGATGTGTCTGCCTGTTGTTCTCAAGTCATATGGATCCAACATCAGTTGTTGGATTACGGTTTGAATTTTCAAGAAACCCCTTGTCACACCCCGAAAACCAAGGCGAAATCATTTCCGGGGCGGACTCCACGTTGAGTATCAAATCTAATGCACATAGTAAGTAAAGTAAACAACCATTACATTACATATAAAAGTTTACATTTGTTCAAAAGTAAGTTGTACAAGTATGATACATAGTATATATGAATAAAAGTAAGACGTGTCTTCTACGCACTCCGTCATCGCCAAAATGGATCACCGGGTACCTGTCTAATTCGGACCTGAGAATACAAGCAGTTTGAAAATCAACATAAAGATGGTGAGTTCATAAGCGGTTTTGTTTTGTGAAAATGTACGTGTTTCCTTTCCGGTTTCTGAAAATGTTACGACCCATGAAAATCCCATATTTTCTTAAAAGTAATGTTTGGTTAACTGTTAGGTTACACGCTTCTGGTTATGTTTAACTGTAATCTCAAGAAAATCCCATATTTTCCTAATGTGAAAGATGTATACTGAAAATGTATTAGTTTTAACACGTTTATAAAACTAATAATTACCAAGTAACTAGTTACTAAACCCATTATTACTATAAAGTAAATCTCTGTTATCCAAATTGCGAGTTGCATAACCATACAATAGACTAATTAGGGCAAGAAATAGTCCATCACCCTATACGACTTTCGTCACCCTTGACCCTTTCGGTTCGGCTGTAGCTAGCAGCTAGGTGCGGGGTAGTTAGCCCTGTATGGATCTATACACTTAATTCACGCTCCTTATCTAAGAGATTCTGGTTACGGGGGCGGTCCTCCACTCGCGTATCTCTGTGGAGTGTTCACCGAGGACGTGTCTCCAATTATAGGATTCACAAATTTACTAGTAATAATACTGAAAGATCAAATGACTATCCTCCACTCGCGTATCTCTGTGGAGTGTTACCGAGGCCAAAACCATGTTCAAATGTTATGCTTTTAACTGTTATAATGTTGGAAAACATTTGTGAAAATATAAATACAACAATTTATAATGTATTTCACAAAACATCTGTGGCGTATATGGCTTGGATAATGATTTAGGACTTCAAGAGAAAACTCCTTAGGGAGTTTACTGCCCTAAGACCATGCCCATATGAGTTCACGACCGTGAACTCATGAATATGGGATTTTATAGTGCCAAATGGTCAATTAACACATGGGAAGGGTCGCTATGAATTAATCTAAGGCATAGGAATAAGTTTTACCACCAGATGGACCATCAAACAGAGTTTATGGCCCTAAACAAGGAGTTTACAGCCGTAAGCTCCTATACCCCCCTTTAGATGTTGATTTAATGGCCTTAAACTAATCATATGTGATTCTAACAATTTATACAAGCCTTAGGATGGATTTTGGGCACCATTTGACTCATCTAAATGAGTTTACGGCCCTGGAACCTTTCCTTGGGGGGGTTATGGCTGTAAACTCTCAAATGAAGGGTTTTATTATGTTTAAGGTCCCAAAACTGGTTGTGGTTGATTCTAGTATTTATTCCAAGGCTAATGGTGTGTTTAAATGGCTTTTAAACACTTGGTTTTGAGTTTACTCTCCATGAATGAGGAGTTTATGGCCCTAGCTTGTTCTTGGGTAGTAGAATCATGTTTACTCCTCAAAAATGATGTTTAAAGTGTTCCAAGTCCGAATTGGTAAGCCATAAAGTCATATCTAGGTCCCAAAGTTGGTTTGGCGAGGTTTTAAGGCTCAATAACCCAATTTATTTGAGTTTACAGCCCAAGCATGCTCCAGGGCCGTAAACTCATCAAGATGGTCCTAATTCAATGATTAAACTCGGATTTGAAGGCTAAATAGGGTGAATAACATGTTAAGGAAGTTACCTTAAGGATTTGAAACCTTAAATCAATGCTTTTGGACCTTGAATTTGGATTGAGGAGAGAGGTTAGAGAGAGAGTAGTGAGAGAGACAGAAAAAGCTTCAAATGGAAGCTTAAACCTCTTTAAATAGGTTCTATGTTTTGGACATGGTGGAATTCTACCCGATACCAACGTTATACGGTGCTCTTGGTCGCACCCGATTAAGTTACTGTAACCCGATATGGCCGATTCTAAAATGTTTCCGATTACTAATATGAAGTGTAAATGTGAGTTCTAAACATGTTTAGACACTCATGAAGTCATAATAGAAGTCCCATAATTATGACTTAATTTAATGACATTACGGAAACATAATTGAAAACGAAGAATATATTAACGAAAAGGGTTACAAATGATGGAACGAATTTCGAGATGTCACACCCCTATCTTCGGTGATAATGAGACTGTGATCCAAATTGCTAAAAATCAGGTCCAGCATTCAAAAACCAAGCACATCAACATCAAAATTCATTTTATCAGAGATTGTTATGTGCGCTCGCTCATTCGGCTAGAACAGGTTCCCACTGCTAATAATGTGGCGTATTTGTTCACAAAGCCGTTTAACAAAGCTCGATTCGATGTGCTGGTAAAGTTTTTGAAAATGATTCGTTTTGAGGATTGATTTTCGTCAAGATTAGTTTAAATTTGCATATTTAGTTTTCACTCTCACCCATGCACAAATTTAGGGGGGAGAAATAAACAAAAAGCAAACAAAAATTAGAAAATACGAAAACCCAAAAAAATTAGAAAATCAGAAAACTGAAAAAAATACTACTGAAATGATTCTTTTGTGTAAGAAGTATATAGGAAGTGATATGAACAAGTGATAATAGGCAATCTGAATCTATGTAAGGTACCAAAGCTGAATTGTCTAGATTCTGTGTTCGATGCGCTGGTAGGCACGAAAAGTTTAATGGACTTGTCTAGGTACAGATGAACTTAAGGAATCTAGACACTTGATAAATCTTGACATAGATAGTTCGGATTAGCCTGACAATATGATGCTTGGGTAGGTTGAGCAGGGAGATATACATAGAATCTACCGGTCACATTAAGAGAACCCGTATCTAGAACTGTGGTTTAACTTTTCATTAACGTATGGATTTTGTCCTTAATTCCGATATTGACGGGGCGACTGGGGAATTACGATAAATTAGATCTATAGAAAGTTATTTTCTTTCTTTCCTAGTATTAGTAATATGTTGCCTCCTCTGTGTGATCAAAAGATCTGACCTGGACTGCAACATATGCAAATCTGTCTCTCTACATCTTCTATCTATGCTATTCTTTCTACATGTTAGCCATATGTTGTCTCCTTTGTGTGATTAATAATCTGACCTGGTACACATCATATACAACGTTCTGCTTCTCAATCCCTCTTGAATTCTAGTTAGTCATATGTTTCACCCGCTACATGATTGGAAGAGATCCGACCTAGGTGCACATCATATGCACTCTAAATCAATTCTCTATCCTAATAATTGTCTGCTCACCTAAAGTTTGGAGTATCTCGGAAGTCCTTGATTATTGGGGTATATCAGGAAGCGGGAAACACGTTCTAGTACAACTAAAATTTAACAATTATAGATTGTTTGTAGATCTTGCTGCTTAATTTAGGTGGAGAACAGTATCCTTGGTCGTCGTTAGATAAATGATCCTTAGGAATTTTACCTAGGAACATAGGATCAACTTGTCTTGTCACTTATAGCATGTCCAAAATTTGTCACAATTTTTCATGTTTAAGATGACCACGATACCAAAGATCGACTAGATCTATTCATGAAAGTAGAGGTACTGACAAATGGAAAATGATTGTCTAACAACTTTGATCCCACATCTCAAAAGGTTATTAATTTCAATTTGAGGTAAATTTTTGGTTAAAATTCAAATCTAGTTTTATTTTAATTTAATTTTAAATTTATTTTATTTTATTTTATTTTTAGTATTTTTAATTGTAATTAATCCTCAAAGAGTCTTATTTTTGAAATGTTTTGAATACTGGGCTTTCATAATTTTAAAACGGGATGCCGCCCATGAGTTATTGATCCGGGTTTGGATCTGATATATAAATGGGAATAGTTCAACCGAAATCAGTCCTCCCATTCATTCCTTTGTGTTCAACTAAAAACCCCTTTACTTTCTCTTTACTCTCGAATATTTTTTTGTGAAATCGGCTTAAATCGACTCATTAATCTTAAAGGTAGGCAGATTTCAACTATGGAAAAGCATTTGTTACAGTAAATCGACACAAAATCTGGGAGTATTCATCAAAAATGAACTGTCGTCGAGCTTTCGGTCGACTTGTTTTATGTCAGGAGCTTTCGGCCGAAAGCCGTCTTTCGGTTCATCGGCTACAGCTTTCAGTCAAGCCGTTTTCAGTCCACTGGCTCACAACTTTATCGACTCATATTTAAGCTGTTTTTAAATTCTAAGGAGCTTTCGGTCTTGAACATGTCAACCGAGAACCTAATTTTGTCTAATAAATTTTAAATCAAATGCCCAATTAAATTGATTTAATTGAGAAAATTATTTTAATTGTTAAAATCAAAAGTTTTTCTCACTTGGCTAGGTTTGTGCAGGTAGAAATGGCAAGTCTTAAGGTTGCTGAAAGTCATGACGTGTGAATTCTCCTAGATGACCCCCCAGTGGCACACAATGAATTCAAGTCAATGATTTTTCGATTAAGGGAATGCTGCATCTTCACTGCACCAACCTGGAATCCAATCATCTATCTGAACCTAATAAATGAGTTCTAGAGATCTGCAAATGTCAAGAATGGAGAAGATGGCTCAGTGATCATTGAAGCTTATGTCAAAGGGTGTAAAGTTGTTATAACTAAGCAATTTATCAGGGATGCTTTAATGATTGATGATCAAGCAACATACCCAACTGATATCGATTTGGAACAAGTTGAAATATATCTCGAGAAAATGGGATATGAAGGAGTCTTCCCACCTATTTTGAAAAAGTGTTACCTCCTGATTGGAGGTTTCTAGCTCACATGTTCGTTAAATGCATTTCTGGATGGAAGGGTGGCTCAGATGAGATCTCTTCAAGGAATACTCAGACAATTGTTGCATTGGTTGCGGGCATTGACTTCAGTTTTTCAAAATTCATTTTGGAGGAGATGACTACAAATGCCAGCAAGAAGTCAAAAGATCAATTCCTACTGTACCCAAGAGTCATTCAAATCTTTATCAACAGGCAATATCCTGAGATGGTCAAGACATGAGAGATACTAGATATGAAAGCATTTGGTCCCAACACTATAAGCCTCATCAAGCAAAATCAAAAAGGGAAAATCTTGTTTTAAGGAAAGTATACACTCGCGAAATTTGGAAAGTTTGTGGATCAGGCTGACTCATCAGAATCTCATGGGTCCCCGGAACAAGAGTCTACAGATCAGGCAGCGCCAGATCATGCAAATGTGAATGATGTTGTCATCACCGTTTCAGACCATGAGAATGAAGATGTTGCTCCATCTACCATAGTTGCTGAAGAACATGATCTTGCGAATGTGACACTTCAAAGTGATTTCAGTGGAAGATGATGATTATGAGGATCTTGATCTATTCGGTTACGATAGAGATGATGTAGCGGTGAATTGTGGTGTAAATGAGAATTTTTGTCAAATGAAGACCTTGATGACTTCTTTGACTATATCCATGATGGTGTTAATCAAACACCGGAGATAAGGGAGAAAGCTGATGCTCAAGAGACTATGCCTCCGTCTACCGTTTAGATGGCTGATTCATCAATTCCTATAGACACATCATTAGGGATTCCTCCCCTTCACAATGTTGTTCCTACATCCGAGGCCATTGTATGTAATTCCCAGACAACTCTGACCTCCCAGCCTCCTTTGAAGAGACGCAAAAATGATCCAAGGCTAGGAGTACTTTTCCCGACCTGACTCAAACTACCGTGACTCCTCCACCCACAAAACTTGCCCCTTCTTATTTTGTACCCTCTCTAGATGGTTCCAGCTCAATCCATAAAGCTGGTGGTTCGTCTGCCGGCCAGGGATCATCTCCTCCAAGGCCATCTCATGATGCTGCCTATGAGCGGCTAGCTATTCACATGGTCCAGCAATTAAGTCAAACTAATTCCTCTCGTGGAAAAGGAATATCTTTTGAGGAATGTTTTTCTGGAGATGATTACTCCTCGGTGCCTGAGTTGCGAAAATAGATTGGTGTGTTAAACCAGAAGCTTATCGAGAAAGACCTTGTGATCAGTCAACATTCGTCCCGAATTGATGATCTTGAGGCCTCTTATGCGCAACTCATTTTTCGTATTGATGATCTTGAGGAAAATACGTAACTGAAGACTGAGAAACTTTCATCTCTTGAGAATCACCTTGGAGCTCTATCAGCATGCTACTTTAACATGAAACTAAAGCTGACAGACGAACTTGGTGAAAAATTCAACTCGTTAGTGGAAATCCTTCGAGTTGACCCACCATCTAGAACCCATCCTGGTGACTCCTCCACATCCAAGAAAACTAAGATTTATGATAAATTTACCATAGAATTTGTTGAAGCTCCACATATAATTGCCATCAAGAAAGCAATGTTGAAAGAATCCTCCAAGAAAAAGCAAATCATGTTCAAGCGAAATTCAAATGATATCACGCCTCCTGGTCAACCAAAAATCACTCGTACTAACCTTGAATAGAAGAGATTTGTTCATACCTATGGTGACCCTTCTGGAATCAGATCATGTGGATTCCACGACCGTTTGAACATGTGGATTGTGAGACGAAAGAGCAATAATATTGAATACTACAAGAATATTCATGATTTCGAATCTTGGAAAAGTGTTGATCTCACTAAACTTGTTAACGCTACATTTTCGAATCTTTCAAGCAATCCTCAAGCAACTCAATTCAGGTTATTCCTGGAAAATCAGACAAAGAAGGGATTTCCAACCACGAAGACTACCAATTCTATCATCAAGCTATGCCCAAAAGTTATCGATCCAAAGACAGACAGACCTTTTAGAACAGTGATGCGGCCTCCCACTAAACAAGTAAGGCAAGTTCCTGTGGTACAAAACTTCAGAGACAGGTCACTTGAAAACATGCTCTACTCGATTTATGATGAAACAATAGCTACCGCTATCATCAAACTTCCAAATGGCAGTTTTCATCTCTATGAAAAAAATAACCTGCTTTAGTTTAGAAAATGGGATATCCATCACTTGTCTCTGTATCAAATTAAAGTCACTGAGGAGATCTTCGAGCATGCTGCAAAGGAGTACACTTCGATGGTCGCAGAAATTATCCAAAATGGAATGTGGAGTGGATTAAGGGACCGATGTGATGTTGTTTGATAAAGACTGAATTATGCTAGCCGCAAACCAAGGAGGAGGTTGAAAGGTCAAAGCATATGGTTTGGGCTAGGCAATACATGTATACATGAGTTAGGGCATTTTTGATTGTTATTTGGAGCCTTTTCGGTATGTTTGATGTTTTCAGTCTAGGAAGCTTTTCGGTTAGGGTGTGACCGAAAACTTGTTTTTGGTCTATGTATGTTGATATAAATAGGTTGTCAGGTTGTCATTTGTCAGTGGTTGTTCACTTTGAAGTTTTCGGTCCATTGAGTGGTATCAGAGAATTTATAGATCTAATCGTATGCAAACTCAATTTCAATTATTCTTCTACTCATCTTCTTCTTTATTTAATTTGCTTAATTGATCATTGGTAAAGATCCTTCCATCAAGGACCTTACAATTTTCGAGTTGGCCATATAAACTAGAAATGCATCATAAAACTCCAAAATGATGGGATCTTGGAATCATTTGATTTAGATTTGAATTATGTATCTAAGTCTTGCTTACTTAGGAAGATGACGGAAAACCCTTTCACTGGAAACTGTGAACGGGGCAAAGATCTACTAGAAATTAGCCACACTGACATGTGGAGAATTCAGATCCGCCACTAGACATGGTGACCATTACTTTGAGACTTTTATTGATTATTTAAATAGTTATGGCTATATATATTTAATGAAATCATAAGTTAGAAACTTTTAAAGTGCTCAAAGAGTGCCAAAATGAAATTGAGAACCCACTTATCAAAAAGATCAAGATGCTTCAAACCGATAGAGGTGTAGAATACTTGACTCTTGAATTCATCAATAAATTAAAGGATTATGGAATCGTTTCACAATTTTATCCTCTTACAATACCACAACTAAATGGTGGTTCTGAGAGAAGAAATTGAATGCTACTTAATATGATTTGATTTATTATCACATGAGCTACGCTTCCAATAACTTTTTGGGGTTACACTATTCAGATAACTAGTAATATCTTAAACCTTTGACCAAGTAAGAAAGTCTCTACGACACTTTCTCAAATGTGGAATTGGAAACCTCGCAGTCTTGCACATTTGAATATATGGGGTTACAAAGTTTATGTTTGTGATATCCCCAATTTTCCAAAACCAAAAAAAATAGTTTTCTTTACATTTAAAATCATATTATCATTATTTGAGAAAAATGCCAATATATTAAAAGATTTTGAGTACAAATGTTTGTTTTCAAAATAAAAAATACCCTAAGGGTGTTATAATCAATACATAACATAGTTACCACGTAAATACCTAATGGTCTTTGATATGGGTATATTTAGTCATATAATTTATATATTATCTAAATAGTTTATGTTGATTTTATCTCATTTAATGAACAAAAGGTGTTTAATTAGTTTATAATTTCATTTTTCAGCAACAATGACATGCTCGGATGAAAAGAAAGCGGATTTAGCAATTGGAATCTTGGATCATGGATTTTGAAGAAAGAAGGATGTTGCTGGACAACTTGACCCCTCGTCAGTGTTTTGCCCATATCTCATGAACCATAACTCCGATTCAAGAGATTCAAAATGTTATGAAAAGTAGACACAATTTCAGACGAATTTTGTGTTTTTAGAAAATGTTGATTCCAAGCGAACTCCACAGTTGACCATGAACTCCGTGCGTTGATCAGAAAGTTTGCGAGTCTTGATGCTAACTTGCTGTACACGGGATTTTAACGACCAACTCGACGATTTGGGTAAAAAAACTTGTCGAGATGGCTCTATTTTCAGAATGTATATAGAGAAACGACTTCATTTAGAATGAGAACTGATTCTAGAAGCCTTGGACGATTTTTGGAGGCTATAAGGGTTCTTGGAGATCTGTTCTTCGAGAATTCAACCTAGAAGTCAAGTTAGAAGAGATCAAAGGCAATAAACACTATACTTTTTCTTAATATTTTTCATAAGCTATGTTAAAATCGTTAGATTTTGTTTTTGGAGTGTTAATTACTGTAGACATGAGCTAAAAACTATTTGCTTCTTTTTAGGGTAGATAAACTTATAACTATGCTTTGATTTTATGGCATGAATTAGTTTTGATTTGGTGAATTGTCTTTTTAAGCTTGTTAAAGACCCTTATGTGTTAACAGTAATTATTTTCTATTAATAATCAAGTTATTAAGTTGCATGAGCATCATCTTAATTACTTGAATCATATGGATTTGTGAAAAAAATATTGTATGCCTGGAATTAGTGAATATAAACCTAGGGTTATCTAAGAAAATAAGTAAGTTAATGTGTAAGCATGTACAATGAACAACCATAGATGAGTTAATTGAATTGACAAATTTAGTTAGCTAATACTACAAGTCTTACTTGATTCAAAGTGAACAACTAGGAAACTCGTTAGTTTAATTAATTGGCCATTGTTTGAATTAACTAGTTTGCTAAGGATTAGTATTAGTGAACATGAATTTAATCACATTAGAAATCGGTTTCCAATGACATATTAATCCATTGCACTTGCCATGAAATTAACCATAGGAATAAGTAAGTCGAATCTAAACAGAAGACATGTCTTTTGTTAGTTGTATTTGCTTACTTAAGTTTTCTAGTTTTGCAAAACCAGAGAAAAACCCCCATTTTAATTAATTGTTTTATTTTGATAATATTAGTATTAATTTTAGTTGTTACCATTCCATGTGTTCGATACCCTACTTGCTTAAACAAAACTACTATTGATAGGTACACTACCTGCATGTATTTGTTTTTATTTGAGTTTGTTCGTATTAAAACTAGTTCGTTTAACACACATCAAGTTTTTGGAGCCGTAGCCGGGGAACGGTTTCCTAATTGTTATCATTTTTTATTTTATTTGTTGATTAACTTTTTTTATATAGTTTTTTTTGTTTTACTATGTATTTTCTAAATTTCGATGCTTTTGATGCTTTTCTTGAGGAAGTAGTACAAGAAATTGAGCAAGAAGATGAAGAGTATGACTCAGATGAAGATTTGATAAAATTAGGAAGATGGTTAGATAACATCTTCTCTAACAAACAAGAACAATCTGAGTCACAAGAGGTAAAGTTAGAAGATGAAGAATTTAATCCAAAAAGAGATTTGGAGGAGCTGGAAAGGTTGCTAGCAGGAGGGTCAGACGAAGAACAAGAACAAGCTGAGTTGCAAGAACCACAACATGGTTTGACCATTACCACAACATGGCCCCCTATATTTTTGGTTTGTGTTACGAAACATGGGGTGATGATTCCAACTTTGGACAAAGTTCTAAAGCACAATCCATTTCTGATTAGTATCCGACCGGTTCCAACCCTTGTCAAGATTCTAGGGTTACATGAATTCAAGCTCGTTTGGCCAATTTTTGAAGCAAAGAGACAAATTTTATAAATTGGTCCAACAAACATATTTAATGCAACGGATGGATTGACATTGAGTTTATTGGAAGTTTATTAAGTTAGGAGTGCAGCTCAAGAATCGCACAAAAAGAAGCGCTTGCTGGAGGCAACCACTCATTAGAGTTTGCTTTTCTTTTTCTTTTTCTTTTTATTTTATGTGTTTAGTTTGGTTTGTTTCTAAACTTCTAGTCTATTAGAGTAATATACGGTTGCTAATTTGATGTTTGTATTTTTTTTTTGTCTTTGATCTTTGCAGAGGTTAGGGTGAGATTAGAGCGATATCTTAAAGCGCGAGGAAAATAAACTGAGGGGTCGAGTCGTAGACGAGAAGATTAGAAGACTTTGAGCGATATGTTGAGTCTGATGTTTATATTTTCTAAAAGAAGTCTCGTCATTGAAGATTATAAGGTGGGGTATTACACTAATACTCTCCTTAAACACCAAATAAGAACTGAATCAGAAGGAAAAGTTTTTTTGATCAAAGCCAAAAACTCGTCGAGTGCATATACAACGTGACGAGTACCAGAGGAAAAATATGATTTTTGCCCAAGTGACGATCCAACACGATGAGTTCTCCACTATCAACTTGGCGTGTTGCTTAGTCATTTTATTTTTGAGTCTTCGACTTCATTCCATACGACGCTAGCATTGTTTATATTTTGAAGGCCAGTTGTAGGCGATTCCAAAAAGCTGTTTCCACTACATCATGAGTGGTACCACACGAGATTTTGACACCCAAGGCGTGGATGAGTAGTTCGCACGCCTAAAGCCAATAGAAGATGGAGCTTAAAAAAAGAAGATCAACCTCGCAACTACTATCCCAGAGGAGGTTGCTCCAATTCCTTCTTTACTTTTATGTTTTCTTTATCATGCATAACATGCAATGGGGACAGTGCATGAATTAAGTGTGGGGTAGGGGTTGGTTATATGAGTTAAATTAGTAACATTAAAATCCTAATTTAGGTATAATTTTAAAAATAATTTGCATAAAATTCCTAGGCTTAATTTAGAAATTTTTTGTAAAGGCAATTAGAATTCCATGCTAGTATTGTGTTTGATGATTCCTTGAGGTCCTAAATGTTTAGTTGATCTCATCTGCGTTCTAATGCATTTGTGGCCCCCTTTATTCTAGTAAAATCATGGAACAAAAAAAAGCACAACCTTGCTTAGTTTGATGGACGCAACATATTGTGACAACCCGAAATTTTTTATTTTATAAAGCTCAGTCAATCAACCCAACTGGGTGTCAAAATCATTAGTACAAAGTTCTAGCCAGGTTATAGGCCAATCTAAGGAGTTTTGAGCCTAATACACTTAAGGAATAAGTGTTAGAAAGTACTCGCTAGAACCACAGTGTAGCAAATCGGACCCTAACCCTATCTAAGTGAGTTCACGGCCACAAGACCATGAGTTTACGGCCGTAAACTCATATGGCCGATAACTCAAGGGTATATATAGAGCATTGGGTCATTTCCTCTCATTTATTCCTTTCTTGGCCGGATTTTCTCCCAAATCCTCTCAAGTATCATCCCGATCTTCATCCCCAAACTTCAAAACTCGTAAGCTTATTGTCTTAACTAGTTGATATCTTGCATGAACTAGTAATCTTACATGATTTCATCTATGAAATCATTCCATTTTGTAGATCTTCAAGTTTCACCAAGAACACCAATGATGAGATATAAATCTTTTAGATCGTTTAGATCTTACAAAGGTTTGGCAAAACGATTCAAACAAAGTAGTAAACAAGAAATGGAATCAACAGTATGCTTAATGATTCAAATGATTCAAGCCTCAGCAGAGCTCGAAAAAGAACTTCCACTGTACAGGCTTTAGGGTTTACTATCGATAAGAACAATAAACGCTATTAAATTATCTCTAAAATCTTACGTACTAAGATGCATGCAAGCATCTATAAATACTCAAACCCTAACAAATAAATCACGGATGGACAGGCCTAATCCGGATACAAAACAGGGATAAGAGCCGAGCCCAAGATGCAACACCTTCTGGACCTAATAATCTCCCCCTTTTCGTCAATTGGAGCGAGACTATCACTTCTTCTTGCTGCGTCCAGCTGCAGGAACTTCCTTAGTGGTTTCAAACAGACGTGGGATAAGAGCGAGGATAGTCTGTCTGAAGCGAATATACCACTGGATCATGTCATCGAAGTACTTCTTGTTGTCTGCTGAATTTTGCTTGCAATGATGAATGATTCCTAGAACATGTTCCAGGCATGCAGTGGTGTAAAGATGTTTGTTAGCCAAGGCGAATAGGCATTTTTGGCCTCCGTTCATTTTAAACATGACATAATTTCTTTTTGGGTCAATCTTACCCATCTTCATCATGTTCAAGTCACTGGCAAAGCCAACAGGAGAAATAGTGGGCTTTTTCTTGAAAATGCTAGCGATCTCCTGATCCATCTTGGCAACTTCCATGATGTAGCAAACAAGCATCCTCTTGAAATGATCAATAATCGGACCATACTCAGATTCGTTAGTAAGGAGGATGTTGTGCAAAATAATCCAATCATGTGGATTCAGATTGGGAAGATCATCAAGCGATAAGGCATGTTCGGTCTTAGCAGAACCCCTCAGCACCTTGAACAGAACGTTCGTGAAGTTCCCCTCTCGAAACGGCTTGATGACCCGAACGTTGACTATCTTCTGAGTGCTCCAAGTTTGATACTATGGTTGGTCAGACTTTAGATAGAATTCAACTACATCCTTATCAACCTTTGGATGAGGATGAAGGATTTCAGCAACGTTATCAAAGGCATGGAAGATGAAGGCCTTTCGGGTCATTGGCATGTGAAACTGTGAATCGACAGAATTGATACGATCCAATGAGATCACTGGTTCGAGCCACAAAATGCTGGGAGTTTCAATCGATTCCTTCAAAAGCTTTTCAAGAGTCCACGGAGGAAAAAGGGTTTTCCTACTCTCAAGAAGGTCATGAGCCTCTTTCATTTTTCTTTCAGTGGCCTCAGCCTCTCTGGCAACTCGAGCGCTCATATCAGCATCTTTATCACGACCTTGCTTCTTTAAGAGATCTGCAATCGTCTCTTTATCGTGATCACTATCTTCAGCAATTTTCTTCCCTTTGTCTTTGACACCCGAACCTGAGGCTTGTCCTGTTGAAGGAGGTTCGGTTGTTTTTGTTGCTGTAGAAGTGGAAGGCGGTTGAGATTAATCCTCTCCCCCTTGTTTCGGAATGGACACAAACTCAAGGAGCCCTTCAATTTTGCTTAGGAGAGAAAGGGCAGGAGCAAGCTTCTCTGCGAGAGTACGTCTCACCGAATAATTCAGAATCGGATCATGGGCTTCAAGGATGTTTGAAAGGGTGGCGTGGACATCCGAAACACTTGAAGAGACAACCTCTCGCTCAGATCGAAGAGATTCAATTTCCTTTTGAGACTGGAAAAGCTGAATACTCTTGACCTTAAGGAGCAGTAGTTTTAAGAGCGAGAGCATCCATGAGTGAGCTCTCTGCAGCAAGGTCTTCATGCAGCTTCGACAGTCGCTCCTCAATAGACGCTTTAAATGAGGAGTTGTCATCACTAAGAGCTTGACGAAGAGTGGCGAATGACTGCAGTTCAGAGGCAACTGATGTAGCAAGCTGGTTGACAAGAGAGTGAAGCCTCTCTGCATTAGAGTCAGCAGTGCCCTGTAAAGACTGCAAAAGAGAAGAAGCTGTTGGATAATGTGTCTAAGTCCATAACTTATTTGGTATATACTTGACCCGACCGGCATGGTCCATTTGGGTTGCATCTCATCCAAACTATTATGGATAATTTTATGAGAGTTATACACATATGTTTATTAATATATTATGAGTTATAATATATTAATATGAAGTTACGTTATTTAATTAGTTTTAGTCTTAAATTAATTATGAATTAATTTAGAGATTAAAAGAAAGACTAATTAGATTATGGGCTATTTGTTTTATATAGTATGGGCTAATACTCATTTGTTAATGGGCTAGGCTTATGTGGAAGTCCATGGATGATCCATGGAGCTTTTAACCCATGGATCCTTGGAAAAGGAAGAGACATGGGTTATTAGGGTTTCACCCTAACCATGCATACTATATAAGCATGCTTATGCAGCATGAAATGGAGCCTAAGAGAAAACTAGTGAACTAGTGTGTATGTGCATGTGTGTGGCCGATTTTATACAAGCTGTATACTCTCTCAAAGTTTTCTAAGAGTTTGTGGTGTTTGTGATTCCATTTGAGGCATTCACACTATTGGTGCTTGGCCCTCAAACTCCTTAGAACCAAACTCACCAAAAGGTATGTAATCTCTTCTAACTCTTTTATGTTGAAATGTTCCCCATGCCATGTTAGATAGGTTATAAACCTTGGAAAATTATTATTTTGCATGTATTTAGACAAACATAGATCCAAGGTTTATTAGGGTTGCATGCACACTTAAGAAGTGTTAGATTGCTCAAAACCCAATAGTGGTATCAGAGCCTAGGCTTGCTTGTTTGATACTTGATGCAAAATAGTGAAAAAAGTTGAAATCGTTGCTGTCAGCATGGTGGACTCGCCAAGTCCATTGGGGGGACTCGACGAGTCCAAGGAAAACTTCAACCTACTCGACGAGTAAGTTCATGCACTCGACGAGTAGGATCGAAAGAGTGCAGATTCTCGACTTTTGCTGCTGGAAATGGACTAGAAACATTACCCTAAATTGTTTTGGTGTTATAAAACTTATTTTAGTTGATGTAATGGTTGTTCTAATCCATTTACAATAGCATATATCAAAATTCCATGATTTTATGTGTTCATATAATTCTTGAATTTTTGATGATCATGTTCATGTTCTTATGAATTTAGAAAATGATAGGAATTATTTGCTGAATTGTTTAGAATTAATTCTTGATCGTTTATGTGTTTTAATGGGATTCATAATTTGTCCTCAAGTTATGGATTTCCAAAGGTCACTCTTATTTAACACACACTTAAAACACATAAGTTACATGAAAAATGAAGAGTCTTCATTTTTATGAACCTTTAATTCATAAGTTATGAAATGAAGGGTTTTGCAAAGTTACAAAACTTGCCCTCAAGTTTTGGAATTTGTAAAGTTTCACACACTTTAATAAACTTTAATTCCAAACCTTAGAGTTTTAATAGTTAAAATTCAACCCTTATACTATTTATAACATTAATAGTTAATTATTATATATATGTATAAGAATAAGTCGTTTTACCGTTAGTAGGCCTCATTCATGAAGCCGGTCTATAAGGTGGGTGTAAGGTTGTTGCCTATAAAATGGCGACTTAATGGGTGTATACTCTCACCCACCGCTTGCTTGATCGGTGGAGGGTCGTTAGCCGAACGGGTAGAACAATGACTTTAAATCCTCATTAAAAGTATAATGAATATTATAAAATAACTAAACTCTTTTAATTACCAATCTTAGTTATTTTAGGAAAATGTGAACATGGTGATAGTCCATGGAATTCACACTTTGTACCTTACCAAGTCGTTGGTGGAGCGTGTGTGGTTAACCGGCACACTAACTAGGACTATTAAGGATCACGAAGGGTGACTTAATGTTTGTCATAGATCAATGGAGCGTGTGTGGTTAACTGGCACATTGATTAGGTGATAACATTAAGGGTACCAAGTGAATTAGCATGGTTATTCACACCTTGTTTTGTGATCCTCGGCATCCGAGTCACAAAACTTGAAGGGCACAATTGAGATTGAAACATGCCATTGAAAAGTTCAATGAATCTCAAAAGAATCTAGGAATTTCAAATCCAATTAAAACCTAATAAATCATTTCGTTTTCATGGTGGAAATTGGTGAATCGTCATTCACATACCTTTCAAATATATTATTACTTAGATTACGGCATCCCTCTTCTAAGTGTAATATATTGTGATTGGATCCTAGCCTTAATATTACATTTGGGTGTCTTATTAAGGATCCTATATATATCAAATCTAAACTTACTCTCTTTTTAGATGTCTTCCAACACTAATGCTTCAGGCTCTAACCCAGTTCTTTCTCTCTCATGAATCTTTGTGGGAGGGTCATCTTTGATGGTTCCAACTTCATGGATTGGATTAGGAACATCAGGATGGTTACTCGTTAAGAGGACAAGGAATATGTCCTCGATAAGGAGTTAAAAGAACTTGATGAGTCTACTGCTACTCCTGAGGAGATCGCTGAATTCAGGACTCATGAGAGAGATGCAACTAAGGTGGCATGTATCATGATGGCCACGATGACAGCCGATCTACAAAAGTCATATGAAGATTTCTACCCTTTTGAGATGCACCAAGACCTGATGGAAAGGTACCATCAGAGTGCTCGTCAGGAGCGGTATGAAATAATCTCCTCCATAATAACTACCCGCATGAAGGACGGTGAATCCGTCACGGGCCACATGCAAAAGATGCAAAGGTATGTGGACCGTTTGCTGAAGCTGAATGTTAACATCCCCGAGGAGTTGGCAATTGACATCATTTTGCACTCCTTGCCTTCTTGTTATGATAATTTTCGAATGACATATCATATGAACAAGGAGGAAGTTACCCTCAGCAAGCTTCAAGGACTCTTGAAGACCGCAGAATCCGGTCTTAAGGGTAAAGCGGTAGTTACCTCTACTACTCCTACTCCAACATCTACCCCTGTTTTAGCTATTGGGCAAGGCAAAGGGAAGAAGAGGAAGCACCCTTCGAAGGGTACCAAGGGAAAGTCTCTTGAAGGCTCCTCATCAAAGACCAAGAACGGTTCTGTCACTCCTTCTGCCATTCCCAAGGATGCTGAATGCTTTTATTGCCATGAAAAGGCACACTGGAAGTGAAACTGCCCTAAGTACTTGCAGGATCTAAAGGATGGGAAAGTGAAACCCACCTATGCAGGTATTTACACTATATTGTCTAATTACTCAACATACTCTAACTCTTGGGTGCTTGATACAGGATGTGGTATTCACATATGTTCTGATTTGCAGGGCCTAAGAAGAAGTGAGGATGTGAAGCACGGGAAGATAAACTTAATCATGGGGAATAGGAAGGCTTCACCTGTTTCCAAGATTGGAGTTTATACTTTGTTGCTTAATAATGGGTTAAAATTAGATTTGAATAAATGTGTGTACTCGTCTGAAATGGCGAGGAATATTATTTCTTTTCATGCTTTGTACAAACAAGGTTTTACCTTTTCGTTTGATAATGAATGTGGTGGTATTAATGCTTTCTTTAAAAATGTGTTTTATTTTAAAGCATTACCTTGTGATGGTGTGTATGAAACTGTGTCGATTGTAGACAACTTAGGAAATAATGTGTTGTATATTGATTCTTCTACTAGCCTAGATAAAGCATCATTGTGGCATTGTCGTCTTGGACATGTAAACAAGAAACGCATAGGCCAACTCCAAAAGAGTGGAGTCTTGGAATCATTTGACCTTAAATCGGATGATAGTTGTGAATCTTGTCTACTTGGAAAGATGACAAAATCACCCTTCACTGGAACTTGTGAGAGGGGTGAGGGTTTGTTGGACCTAATACATACTGATGTATGTGGGCCATTCAAAACCGCCACAAGGGATGCTAATCGGTATTATGTGACTTTTATTGATGATTTTAGTAGATATGGGTATGTCCACTTAATCAAACATAAGTCAGAAACCTTTCAAAGGTTTAAGGAATTCAAATAGGAAGTAGAAAATCAATTGGGTAGGAACATTAAGATGCTTCGATCCGATCAAGGTGGTGAGTATCTTAGCACCGAGTTCCTTGACTATCTTAAGGAGTGTGGGATTGTCTCGCAATTGACTCCTCCCAGGACACCATAGCTGAATGGTGTAGCTGAGAGGCGTAATCGAACTTTGTTGGACATGGTTCGCTCTATGATGAGTCAAGTTTCATTACCAATCTCTTTTTGGGGGTATGCCTTAGAGACTGCCGCCCATATCCTTAATCTAGTCCCTACAAAGAAGGTTACCAAAACACCTCATGAGATGTGGACTGGGAAGGTTCCCAATTTGGACCACATCAAAATTTAGGGTTGCGAAGCTTTCGTGAGGCGTGAAACTCATGATAAGCTTGAACCCCGAAGTGAAAGGTGTATTTTCATTGGCTACCCACAGAAATCCTTCGGTTACCTATTCTACAGACGCAGTGAGAATGTGGTCTTTGTAGCACGAAGAGGGATCTTTCGCGAGAAAGAATTTATAAGCCAAGGAGACAGTGGGAGGCAGATTGATCTTGAAGAAATTCAAGAATCAATTAGTGAAGGAACCTCAGATACTAGCAATCAACCTGAGGAGGAAGCTCCTGTTGATCCAGCTGACGAGTCTGTACCTCCGAGGCGTTCCACACGGGTTAGGAACACACCTTCCTTTTATTATGGTTTTCATATTACTACGGAAGGTGATACGTTCATCAGTGATAGTACATTGGTAAATTTGGATGAACCTAGCAGTGTTAAGGAAGCCATGGCAGGCCCGAAGTCTGCTAAATGGAAGGAGGCTATGGACAGCGAGATACAGTCCATGTATGACAATCAAGTTTGGAACTTGGTTGACAATGTACCAGGCCGTAAAACAGTCGGGTGCAAATGGATCTTCAAGAAGAAGACAGACATGGAAGGAAAAGTGCATACTTATAAGGCTCGACTGGTTGCGAAGGGTTTTACTTAAACTCAAGGTATTGATTATGATGAAACCTTCTCGCCGGTAGCAAATATTAAGTTTATTAGGGTTATGTTAGCCATTGCAGCATTTCATGATTATGAAATATGGCAAATGGATGTCAAAGCCGCTTTCCTTAATGGAAAGTTGGCTGAGGATGTGTACATGAATCATCCAGAGGGTTTTGTCAGTGTAGAGTACCCTAATAGAGTATGCAAGCTTGAGAAATCCATTTATGGATTAAAACAAGCATCTCGTAGCTGGAATCTTTGTTTTGATGAGAAGGTAAAAGAGTTTGGCTTCTCGAGAAGAGAAGATGAGTCTTGCGTGTATGTCAGAGCTAGTGGGAGTATAGTTAGCTTCTTGGTATTGTATGTGGATGACATACTACTCATAGGAAATGACATCCCGACCTTGCAGGAGGTTAAGTCCTGGCTTGGGAAGTGCTTTGCTATGAAGGACCTAGGGGAGGCTACCTATATCCTAGGGATAAGGATATTAAGAGAAAGGAGTAGAAGACTAATTGGACTTAGTCAGAGTACCTACTTGGATAAGGTGTTGAAAAGGTTCAACATGGAGAATTCCAAGAAAGGAGATTTACCGATCCAAAGCAATACCAAACTGAGTAAGACTCAGAGTCCGAGTACAGAGGCAGAGATAGCTGAGATGAGCCAATTACCGTATGCTTCCGTAGTTGGCTCAATCATGTATGCTATGACTTGTACCCGTCCTGATGTGGCATTTGCTTTGAGCATGGTCAGCAGGTTTCAGGGGAACCCTGGCAAGGCTCATTGGACCACGGTAAAGAACATACTCCAGTACCTGCGGAGGACTAAGGATTGGATCCTTACCCTTGGTGGTAGTGATGACTTGAGAGTATTAGGGTATAGTGATGCTGGTTTTCAGACTGATAGGGATAATTTCTGTTCTCAGTCGGGCTGGATCTTTACCTTAAATGGAGGGGCAATTTCTTGGAAGAGTTCCAAGCAGGAGACGGTGGCTGATTCGACTTGTGAATCAGAGTATATAGCAGCGAGTGAAGCAGCGAAGGAGGCGATATGGATAAAGAACTTCATCGGAGACCTTGGAGTTGTACCAGCTATTAAGGAACCTATAGAGATTTTCTGTGACAACAATGGTGCGGTTATCTTAGCCAAGGAACCCAGAGATCATGGCAGATCCCGACACATTGACAGAAAATATCACTTCATAAGACACAAGATTGAAGAAGGACTCCTTGTGACAAGGAGGATATCATCGGATGAGAATCCTTCAGATCCCCTTACGAAGGGACTAACGAGGGTTAAGCATTTTCAGCATGCGAGACGCATCGGGCTGAGGGACGATATTAGTTTTACAGATTAGATAGTTTTCCTGAAACTAGTAAAATGTAATCGACGTTTGATGATGAATAAGATTTGTGATTTATTTATGAGTAAAGTGTTACTATCATTGTCAATTATTTACTATTGTTTCAGTTTTGCATGTTTTGACTTCCAGAATAATTAATTTATTCAAACCTCCACAATCGATCATACGTCGGAAGTAGGTATGAATCAAGATTGTCATGAATTGGGTTTGTAGATGCCTTAAAGGTGTTTAGACATGGCAGTTGTTGCTGCAACATTCATGAGTACTCATAAGTTATGAGTATTGGTATAAACCCACGCTCACTTGTATCACTTCATGGAATTTATCTCGAGTGATCGTGAGACGATAACATCATATAAATCTTTAAACCTAGAGATATAAGTTGTTACCTATGAGTTGGTTGTGCATTGATTGCACGTAAACACATCAGTAACTTGATGTTATAAAACGTGCCTTTTTGTACAATTCAATAATTAGTAGAACAAGCATATCAGTTGAAGTTTATCTGTTCCTTCTAGAAATAGAAGCGATATCTGGGCCCCTTGATGATTTTGTGTTGACCCATGTACCAGGCCTGGTCAGAACTAAACCGATGTGTTCAGTGAAGTTCTTCGTCAAACAAATCGAAAAATCGAGAAACAACTGCTAGACAATAAGCAAGACATAGTTCCATGTGTTTGTCCGGCTGATATCATGAGAACATAGGATTATGTGATCACTTATCTTAAAATGGCGCTTCATAGTTCGACAGAGTCTTCATTGTTCGAGGGAGTTTTCGAGAGCTACGATTGCTGGTTGGTTCCTGAAGTTATAGGCAAATATAGTTATTAGACTTATCCAAGTGGGAGTCTGTTGGATAAGGTGTCTAAGTCCATAACTTATTTGGTATATACTTGACCCGACCGGCATGGTCCATTTGGGTTGCATCTCATCCAAACTATTATGGATAATTTTATGAGAGTTATACACATATGTTTATTAATATATTATGAGTTATAATATATTAATATGAAGTTACGTTATTTAATTAGTTTTAGTCTTAAATTAATTATGAATTAATTTAGAGATTAAAAGAAAGACTAATTAGATTATGGGCTATTTGTTTTATATAGTATGGGCTAATACTCATTTGTTAATGGGCTAGGCTTATGTGGAAGTCCATGGATGATCCATGGAGCTTTTAACCCATGGATCCTTGGAAAAGGAAGAGACATGGGTTATTAGGGTTTCACCCTAACCATGCATACTATATAAGCATGCTTATGGAGCATGAAATGGAGCCTCAGAGAAAACTAGTGAACTAGTGTGTGTGTGTGCATGTGTGTGACCGATTTTATACAAGATGTATACTCCCTCAAAGTTTTCCAAGAGTTTGTGGTGTTTGTGATTCCATTTGAGGCATTCACACTATTGGTGCTTGGCCCTCAAACTCCTTAGAACCAAACTCACCAAAAGGTATGTAATCTCTTCTAACTCTTTTATGTTGAAATGTTCCCCATGCCATGTTAGATAGGTTATAAACCTTGGAAAATTATTATTTTGCATATATTTAGACAAACATAGATCCAAGGTTTATTAGGGTTGCATGCACACTCAAGAAGTGTTAGATTGCTCAAAACCCAACAGAAGCTTCAACATATAGTTTTTCGATTTTTCCGATCACAGAAGCACATGCCTTGGTAGAGGCATCAATAGTGGCAGTGGCAGAGTTGATAGAGGCTTCCTGGGCCTTAGTAAGCTTATCAACAATCCCCTGAATACCAGACTCTGAGGGGGTAGACTGTGAGGATGAAAATGAGGAAGCAGTGAGAGAATCAATCTTCTCATGGAGCTCCTTGAGATGCTTCTTGGTAACTGGAGTGTCATCATCATCGTCACTTTGCATCTGATACGGATTGAAATAGACTGAGTCAAATGTCATGTTCTCTCCGCCAAGACAAGGTTCTTCATCATCTGCTGAGTGAGCAGGAGATGAGGGAGGAGGGTCGGTTGTGGAAGTGGGTTCGGGTGCGGATGTATGTTTGGTAGTGGGAGTGGTTTCGGGTGCTTTAGTAGGAAACCCCATATCAGATACATTGGTTCTAACTTAAGTGGTGGTTGTGGTAGCTTTAGTGAAGATGGGAGGGGTACTGGGATAGAGGTAGGTGGTATTTGAGTGGTGGAGGTTATGGGGCGAATGAAAATAGAAACGGAGATTGGTGCAGGAGAGATAGGTCTAGGAGAAACATGTTCCTCAGGGGTAGGCGAACATGGAGGAGTGTTACGACATAGGGAATCTTCGGAGTCTGAGCTCTCTTCCTCAGATTCGATGGAGGAGGAAGCAAGAATTAGCTTTCGCCTAGGTTGGGTCTTTCTCTTCTTCAGTGGAGGAGATTGAGCCTCTTTCGTAGGTTTACGTTTCTTTGGAGAGGGACCTTTCTCTCCTTTGGCAACCCTCTTGCCTTTTCTCTTGCCATTCTTCTTTCCCCTTGGAGCGGGCCTATCAGCATCATGGATGGATTTAGTCATGTCAAGAGTGAGCTCTCTAGGACCAGAGCGACGAAACTCCTTGTAGGTTCTGATGATGCGGCTGTCCCTTGGAACGTCTCCAAACATCGACTCAGGGATGGAGCCAACGAACTGAAACTTAGATGAATCAGAGACAATAATCTTCGTAGTATGAAAAGTACCTATCGAAGAGAGTGGAGAATCAACAAGAATTGGAATGTAGTACTTGTCCATCACCCACTTTGTTATCAGCGTCCAAAAGCGGGCGTAAGAGATCTCTGAATGACGAGATGTAGATGCTAGGCTCTGAATCAGCTGCTGTCATAGAAGCGACCCATAATCGAGGTTGATGCCGTGGTAAACCCCGTAGATAATAGTCATAAACAGACGAATCACCCCATCTGACCCGACACTACGTTCCGATAACCCCTTGACCAATACGGTGAAGAACCTGTTCCACTGAGGAGGCAAGCACGATTTCTTGAATTTAGTTACCGTCCTCAGAATCTCAGTGTATCCCATGTTATAGAACATGGAAAATAACTGTCCCACCGGGATAGATTCAGGATTAACCCTAGATTCATCAGGTTGAAACCCTAAAAGCGAACAGAATCGCTGCTTGGAGATAGAGGCCTTGTGATCAAGAATGTCGAAGAAGATTCTCTCGACAGACTTATCATAGTGAGCGGTGGAGAAGATTTGTGATAAACACTCCATGGGAATAGTTTCAACTTTGGTGAGAGCGGGAACCAACGGCGAATATTTGAGACATTTGATAATTAGAAACATGAATGCATCGTAAGCTTGTGGAGTGAGATCGATGATCAAGCTTTGTTGAGGACGAATCGACAGAATGTGAGAAGTAGCATGAACAGAAGATGAGTCCGCCACTGAAGTGAAGAAGTTGGGAGAGATGATGAACAGTAGAATAATCAAAGATTTTCTTGCTCTCTGAATATTGGGTGCAGTAAAGAGGTAAATAATGGTCGATGTTACCTTTTATACCGTGGTGAGAAGAGAGAGAAGAATCTATCCCAAATCTTCGAGAAAAGTACAAAGAGTTTCCTTAGGTGATGGACGCGTGACAGGTTGGAGCCCCGATGATTACACAGGAGAGAGAAAACTATCCTGTTCCACACGCCTTCCCATCAGACGCCCTTTGAAAAAAAAAAACGGTTCCACTTTGCACGGCATCCCATCAGGGGCCGTTTGAAAATCAAAGCGATTTGACTTCCCGTTGATTCAGCAAGTTATCCCTTTAAAGTGAGCGTCATCTTAAAGCATAATGACCACGTGTAACATTGAGAGCCACAACTCTTTTATAACTTCAAATTCCATAGCGAAACATAGCTTGTAAGTAATGAAACCAGAATTAGGGAAAATCAAATAGATTTTCGTGCATAGTGTGTAAAAGAAAAAAAAAAGCAACACATATGTGGGAATTTGTGATGTCAGTAAAGACACGAAACAATGGATCCTGGGCACGAATCTCTTCCTTCAAAGTCAAGAGAGACCTTAAAGTGTTTGCTTGGTTTCCCGTTGAATTACGACCAGACACTTATTGAGAAGTGTTGAAAGGCTTCTTTTAATTAGGCTAATTTGGGTGGCTTTTGCTTCAATGCATAATTCCTGATCTTGACATAAGATAGAAATCGACTGAAGTACTTGTTAGACCAATGTGGTCTAATGAACAAATAGGTAGGGATGTATTTGTGGTGACTTGTTCGAAATGTTTGTTTGTGAAATCTCAAAATATTAAAACTGGATTCTATTGGAAGAAATGTCATGGTTAGTAACAATTTCATAATAATCACAAAAAGGAAAGAAATTTCATGATACAACTACAAATGTAATGGTTTACCATCAATTCATGGTAGGTATTGAATTGTGGGTTTCACTTAGCACGTAGTGGCACGAAGCTAAGATCATGAACACAAAAATTGTATAACCATAAACCTCAGTGGTAATTTCTAAGAGTCTCAAGAGTTACATTTATGAAGCGAATAGGATGGAGAAAAGTATTGGAGATGGTGTAAAGAAACCAAAGTACCTCTGCTGTTAAAATAAGGACCAAGCAGATAACTCTGATCTCATGTGAGAAGAAAGTAAGGTAGCTCATGATTAGAATAAATATAAAAGCGTAATTGGGAAGACAAGGTTTGTATATACCAAGTCAGTAAGGCTATTATTCAGAATCAAGTGAGGCTTTAGACACATACAACAGCATGCTTCTAGGGACACTTAACTAATAAAAATGTGAGAACCATAATTTCCCCATAAATGTCCACACATGAAACTTAACGAACACAAATAATGATAAAAAATTTTGGAATTTTTTATTTAAAGAAAGAAAAAAAAAACACACAAAAATGTTTTGGAACTGAACCCGAGCGTTCGGTCTATTTCGGTTGCAAAAAAAAGAATTTGAAAAAGAAAAAGTTTTGGAAAATAAGAGAGATGTAATTGAGAAGAAAGGATACAAAAATTTTACAACCAAAGAAACTACCTTTAAGTGATAAGCGAAGATAAGAGAATAGGACCGAACCCGAGCGCTCGGTTCATTTCGGCACTGACGTGAACCGAACCCGAACGTTCGGTTCATTTCGCTTCCAACTTTTAGTCTTGAGAAATAGTTTTTAGTACTGACTCCGATTCCATCATACCTAACCCTTGTATAATTTTGTTGAAACTTGCTTCAGGAAGAGCTTTGGTGAAGATGTCATCCAGTTGATCAGTAGTGCGTACAAAATGAATCTCTACGTTTCCGTGTTCAACGTGATCTTCAATGAAGTGACACCTTAGTGCAATGTGTTTGGTTTTGGAATGTTGCACTGGGTTATGACATATCCTAATTGCACTTTCTAAGTCACAATATAGTGGGATGTTTTTCCTTTTTGAGTCCATAGTCCCGGAGTTGGCTTTGGATCAAAATAAATTGAGATGTGCAAGAGGCGGCTACAATGTATTCTGCTTCGGCTGTAGACAGTGAAACACATGTTTGTTTCTTAGATTGCCAGCTCACCAACTTCCCGTCGAGGAATTTACATCCTCCTGTAGTGCTTTTCCTGTCTAAACCACATCCTCCAAGGTCTGCATCTGAGTAGGCTTGAACAAAGAAACTTGAGTTTGATGGATACCAGAGACTGAGAGAGGTGGTTCGCTTCAAATACCGAAGTATATTCTTCACTACTAGCATGTGTGGTTCATGAGGATTTGCTTGAAACCTGGCACAATAACACACATAAAACATTATATCGGGCCTGCTAGCTGTGTGGTACATCAAGGATCCAATCATATGGCGGTATAACGTTATATCGACTGCCGGTTTATCCAAGGATGGTGTGAGCTTTGTGCCAAACGCCATTGGAACTTTGACTTTTGAATCTCCCATCATGCCGAATTTAGCAAGAGTCTTGGTGTATGCTTCCTGATTGATAAAGATGCCTTCGGGTCTCTATCTAATGTTTAAACCATGGAAAAAGTTAATCAGACCCATTGAGCTCATTTCAAATTTAGTCTCCATCAACTTTTTGAATTTAGCTGTTAAGCTAGGATTCGTTGAGCCAAAGATGATATCATCGACATAGATTGAACTATCATAAAGTGGTTACCTTCCTTCTTTCGAAAGAAGGTTGGGTCAACTGAACCTTGTTTGAATTTAGACATTTTTAAGAACTTAATTAGTGTTTCATACCAAGCCCTAGGCGATTATTTCAAACCATAAACTACCTTGTCCATAATATAACAGTGATTTAGATGCTTTTCATTTACAAAACCAGGAGGTTGCTCCATGTAAACCGTTTCTTCAAGTTCTCCATTCAGAAAGGCGCATTTTACATCCATTTGGTAGACCTCGAAGTTCTTGTGTGTAGCGTAGGCAAGAAATATTTTTACAGATTCCAGCCTTGCTACCGGAGCAAAAGTTTCTTCGTAATCAATTCCTTCTTCCTGGCAGTATCCTTTCACATGAGACGTGCTTTATTTCGAATTACATTACCTTCCTTGTCCATTTTGTTTCTGAATACACATTTTAGACCAATGACTGAGGCATCTTTAGGTGTTGGAATAAGGCGCCAAACCTTGTTGCGTTCAAACTCATTGAGTTCATCTTGCATAGCCTGAACCCAATCAGAATGATCAAGAGCCGTATTGACTGTCTTCGGCTCAACTTTGGACACGAAAGAATTATACATGCAGAACTCTACTTTGGAGAATAGAGAGGCTTGCTTTGCCTTCACTTGGGATCGGGTCAGGACCTTTTTAGATACATTACCCACTATCTGAGATACAGGATGATCTCTAGTACATTTAATGATGGGAGGATAGTTTGGAACATAGGATGGATCCAATTCGGCGTTGATCATTTCTTCCAATTCAGATTGACTATCGTCATCATAGAACATATTGGAATTCTCCCCCTCGACTGATGATGAATCATTTGGTTTTTCAGGTTTGTTCAGACCTACAGGTGCAACAGAACTCTCAGGTGTAGCTGGACTTTCTGGTGCTTCTGGACTTTTGGGTGTGGTTGGACGTTCGGGTGCTACAGGACCTTCGGGGTAATGCAGGACCTTCAGGTGATGCAGGACTTTCGTGTGATGCAGCACCATCGGGTGATGCAGGACTTTCGGGTGATGCAGGACCTTTGGGTGCCACTGGGATAGAGTTCTCCCCCTGAAAGTGTGTGTTCGGTTGATTTGAAGAGAATGGATTCTCCCCCTCGACTGAAGCGCTGTGCTGAGGAGGTTCGTTTTTAACATGCTCTCCGTCACCCATTTTGTTGTCTGCTGCATTGACTTCCGAGAGAGTGGCTTTCTCAGGTTCATCGAATCAGTCCACAAACTGATCAAATAAATTGGCAATCGTGGCTGTGACTTGACCTGTTTGAGAGAAAATCTCTCCAATTGCTCCCTAAGTAGTGTTTAGCTTCTTGATGTAGCTGTCATCGAAAGTCACATAATAGTTTTCTTCAATCTTTCTAGAACGCATGTTTAAAATCCGATATGCTTTTGAAGTGAGAGAATATCCCAGAAAAATTCCTTCGTCTGCTTTAACATCAAACTTGTTATGATGTTCTTTGGAGTTGAAGATGAAGCATCGTGAACCGAACACATGAAAGAATTTTACATTCGGCTTCTTGTTATTGATGATCTCATAAGGAGTGAGAGAGAAACGCTTGTTGAGATAAGACTTGTTCTGTGTAAAGCACGCTGCAGCAATAGCATCAGCCCATAAATATAAAGGAAGAGAAGTGAAACTTAGCATAGTTCGGACCGCCTCACACAAGGATCGGTTTCACCTTTCGACAATACCGTTCTGTTGAGGCGTGTAAGGGGCTGAGAAGTTGTGACTGGTTCCTTTTTCTGCCAAAAAGTCTTCAAATTCTTTGTTCTTGAACTCCAGTCCATTGTCGCTCCTAATGTTTCGAACCACTTTTCTCAATTGGACTTCAACTTGCTTGATAAACATCTTTAGCTTAGGAGTGGCCTCAGATTTGTGCTTCTGAAAGAACACCCATGTAAAATGTGAGAAATCATCAATAATAACAAGAATATACTTGCTACCGCCAATGCTTTCGATTGATGAAGGACCACACAAGTTGATGTGAAGCAACTCAAGTGGTTCAACAACTTTTGTGTTTATAATTGATAGGTGACTTTGACAACTTTGTTTCCCCATTTCGCATGCAGCGGACAAGTGTTCTGAATCAAAATTGAGTAATGGAAGACCCCGAACATGACTTCCAGTGACAAGCTTGTTAATGTCTTTGAAGTTGAGATGTGAGAGCCTTCGGTGCCACAAGCATCTTTCGTCAGAATGAGCTTTGGACAAAAGACATATAGCTGGATTTATTTTGATTGGTTTGAGATTTAGAGGAAACATTTCGCTTTTTCGATCTGATTTGAGGATCACCTTGTTGGATTTCTTCTCTATAATCTCGGAACCTTCATCGTCGAAAGAAACTTTAAGACCGGTACCTCCCACCAGTTGAGATACACTGATGAGATTATGCTGCAACCCTTCAACGTACGCCACCTTTCTTATTGTGAAGTCTCCATTAGTTATCATCCCATAACCCTTTATCGTTCCGTAGGAGTTGTTACCGAACTTGACATTGCCACCAGTTTGAAGAGATCGAAACTCCCTTAGCTCTTCCTTTCTTCCCGTCATGTGACGTGAGCAGCCACTGTCAATGTACCATTCTTCGTCAAACTGCTCGCCACTAATAACCTGCAAAAATTAAGCAGATTTAAGAACCCAAAGTTTCTTGGGTTCACATGAGCCTTTCACAGGAACAGGAATAGTAATAGAAACATCAACAAGATATGTTCGTTTTACTAAGGTTGTTTCATCTTTTCTCTTAATAGTAAACACTTTGATTTTGTTAGAGTTAGCTACATACATTTTGGTTTCAGATTCTGGTGTTTGGGCATTATTTTGCTTTCGGTCTTCCTTGACTAAAGAAATCTTCGACTTTACTTTTAAGTTCGTTGATGATTTTGAATTTTGTGCAGGAACAAAATTAGGTTTAGAAGAGAATTGAGAATGAGAAGAATTAGAAAAAGAGAATTTATAATGGGAATTTTTCCTGACTTGTGATTCGAAATGACCTTTTTGTTTATGGTCATTAGAGGGACCGAACCTGGACCTTCGGTAGCTACTTGCTGATGAGCCGAAGTTGGATTTTTCAGTGTTGTTGGTCGGACCGAACCTATCCTTTCGGTTGTTGTTGCTTTCTGGAGCGAACTTATCCTTTCGATTCTTGTTGCTTTTAGGACCGAACCTATCCTTTCGGTTCTTGTTGCTCTTAGGACCGAACCTCTCCTTTCAGTTGCTGTTACTCTTGGGACCGAACCTCTCCTTTCGGTTCTGTTCTTCATGTGGCCCGAAAGTCTTTTTCCCTGACTTTGAATCTTTATTAGGATAAGAGAAGTGAGCATTTTGAGAGCGCCAAAACTGCTTTCGGTCTGAGAGATTCTTTTTGTATCTCAGGTTTCTCTACTCTTTTGATTTTTCACCTATTTCGGTTGTGTATGGATATTAGCTTTTTGTTTCAGCTTCATGGCAGCCGGTTCACTCTTCATAGATGAGGTTTCGCTTGTGGAGGTGACTTCTTCTACAGGTATTTCTTTTGTGCCACTTATACTTGGTACGTCAAAGTTGTTAGGCTTATTCAGTGGCTCTGGTACATATCTTCCTTTGGTTTTCCAGGACGTTCGCTCTGACAGACCAACTGTTTCGTTTGCATTGTTTATAGGAGCTGACCAGAAAAACCCATCACAACCATCTGCATTGTCTTCATTCACCATGGCAGTGAGTTCAACAGTTAGATGTTCGGTTACTCCTGTGACTTTATATACCTGATTTGGAGTAGTTCTAACCTTCTAAAACACAACAACTTTTTCTTTAAGGACTGGGGACTTAGATTTCGACAAGCGACCGAATTCTACAGAATTTTCAGAAATCAGGTTTTTGTGGTTTGCAGGTTCGCAATTGACAAATTCCGAACAGTCGACTTCATCCTCTAAAGAAATTTCACTCATATCATCATCCTCATTAAGTTCAGACGTGTTTTCAACATCGATATTGTTTTCTGAACTTAAGTTGGCACTCAATGAGTCGAATTTTTTTATGGTTTCGGTCTTGATTTTCAGCTTATCATTTTCATCCAAAAGATCTTTAAGCATGTCCTTATGGTCTTTGTACTTTATAAAAGACTCTATTTTGTCCAGACCATACATATAAGTAGGATTCACATCATCGAAAGATACAACACTTTCACAGTTGTATGCTTCTGCATCGATTTCATCCTCCTTAAACTCAAGAAAGGGTAAAATCATGCGATGTATCTTCTGCCCTATTTCACAATTCAGATGCAGTTGAGTAATGTTAGCATAAAACCTTTTAGCGATTAAAAAAAAAAATTCCTTTGTTTTAACAATTTCAAATTGTCTCTTTGCAAAGAAATGTTTTCATCTCTACTCTTAATGATCTCCAACTCCTTCTGCTCAATCCACATTCGACGCTCCTCACTCTTGGATGACACCTTGCTTATTTGGTCAGTCAGGTTAGAATTTGTTACCCATGTTTGAGTTAAACAACTATCTAGATTTGAGATTCTTGAATTCAAGTTATTTAATTCCTTTTCATATGATTTCTGTGGAATTTTAAACGAAACAAAAAGAGATTGTACCTTCTTAATCAGTTCATCAAGTTCAATTATTTGCACACTGAGAGGTTTTGTTGTGAAGCATAAGTCCTCTCGCTCCTTGGCGTCTTCATTTCCGCCATCAGTATTATATCCCCTCATGTGAGATACATCAGTCACCATCAGACACTTTCCACTGCTTTCACCACCTCTTGCGACATAAGCCTTTCCGTGAGAAGGCTTTCTCACCTCATCATCTTCTGAGTCGGTTGACCACACCTGTATGCCACTTAACTCGTCATCCTCTGCCAAACCCTGTACAATAAGAGCATTCATAGATGGATTAGTAGTAGCTTTCTTCCTTTTAATCTCCTCCAACTTTTTCATAAGGATTGCCTCTTCATCTTTCTCCTCATCTTTCTTAGTCATTTTCTTAAAAACACAATCTTTGGTGTAATGATTCTTTGCTCCACAGTAATAACAGCTGACACCAGAATCCGCTTCAACCTTCGCCTCTTTTTTTCGTTCTTCAGTCTTTGGCTCCTCCCTTACTTTTTCAGAACTGTAGCTTCCCTGCCAATTTCGGTTCTTATTGGTAGGAAACTTCTTTTGGATGAACCTTTTGGGATTGGAAACCATCATAGCATAATATTTTGAAGTTAGATCGTAGTCCTCCAGGTTCAGATCTTCGTCTTCTACTGCATTCTTACTTTTAGATAGGAGGGCCAAGGACCCCAAGTTTGAGACCACACTTTTCTCTTGCATCACTATCTTTTCTTGGGATTTCAGAATTCCCTCCTGTTTTGGCAGTGAATATGATTTGAACTGCTCGTGTGCTTTAACTGTAGACACAACAGCTCTCCATTCGGATCTTAAGCCATTCAGAAAAGTGACCTTCTGTTTAATAAGCTTCCTTTCGATATCATGTTTGATCATCTTGCTGAGAAGATGATTGAAGCGATCAAACGTGTGTGTAACAGACTCATCATGATTTTTCTTGAACTCTCCAAACTCAGACAAAAGCAAGGTCTGAATTGAGTGCTCCAAATCTTCATCTATGGAATACAACTCTCGCAGCCGATCCCAGATTTCTTTAGTAGTATTGCAGGAACTCACCAATCTAAACGTGTCAGATTGAAGAGCGAATCAAATTAGTCTCAATGCTTTGATGTTGCACTGAAACTTCTCCTTTTCGTCATGAGCGACGTCTTTCACATCTTTTAACAAATCATTATACTCCTTTTGAGTTTTAATAATTCTGGATGTTCCTGAATGAGCAAATGGTCCAGACACAATGGCTTCCCATATTAGATACCCATTATCTTTAGATCCAATGACGTAGTCTTCGAAATGATGCGCCCAAGCCTCGTAATCTTGAGTGTAAAGAATTGGAATCTTTGTTGTTGATCCAATACTGTTTGAGATGTTGATAGGATTGGATTGAGAATCGTCCATGCTTGATCGTTTAACCTGTTGCAAGATCAGACTTGTAATATGTAATATTAGGGCAAAATGAATAAATAATGAGATACATCAATTATCGAGTGACGGCTCAATAAATATTAGTTAATGCAGAATAAACCCTAATCACTTCTTTCACAGAAGAGATGTGTATGAATTACACAGCCTCCTGCTCTGATACTAATTGATGAGATATAAATCTCTTAGATCGTTTAGATCTTACACAATTTTGGCAAAACAATTCAAACAAAGTAGTAAACAAGAGATGGAATCAACAGTATGCTTAATGATTCAAATGATTCAAGCCTCATCAGAGCTCGACAAAGAACTTCCGATGTAGAGGCTTTAGGGTTTACTATCGATAAGAACAATAAAGGCTATTAAATTATCTCTAAAATCTTAAGTACTAAGATGCAAGGTAGCATCTATAAATACTCAAACCCTAACAAATAAATCATGGATGGACAGGCCCAACCCGGATACAAAACAGGGCTAGGAGCCGAGCCCAAGATGCAACACCTTCTGGACCTAACAACCAAGAACATACCTAGTGTTCTTGGCCAAAAACCGACCATTCGAGCACGTAGATCATAAATACTCTTGATCCAACTTGTTGTACACTAAGTTTATCATATTTAGAGCTTAGAAAACATAAGAAATCAAGGGATTCAAGGAGTTTACGGCCAAGGCATGTTCGTGGGTCGTAAACCCCTTTTAAGGGTGCAAATGACACACTGACACTTTAGTGAGCCTTGGATTTTAGCATAGAGCCTTACCCCTTTGAGTTAAGGACTTAATTTAACGAAATGGTACTCCTTACCTTGAGTTTACGGCCATAAACTCATGGGGGAGTGGTCCCAGGGCCGTGAACACCAAACAAGGTCATTTTAGGACCCTAAACCCACCAAAACACTTGTTTAAAGCTTGGGAGCACTTAACTAATTAAGCCCTTAGAGTTTTAAGCCCCTTTTGCAAACCAATTGAGAGTTTATGGCCAGGAGTAAACTCCCCTGGGCGGTAAACTCCAACAAACACGGTCATTGGACCATAAACTCCCTTATGAGGCTTTTCACTCCTTTGTTGCAAGCCGATAGCCTCCTAGCACTTGACCAAAGTGTTTTCCTCGCAATAGGATGTTTATACATTTTTAATTAGTGTTAAAATCACTAATTGTTTATATACATATTCCTTCATATGTAATTAGGATCATTGTGTGTCTAAGTCTTCACTTGACACCAAGCACTTGTCGGACACTTCCTTCCGATCCGCTCACTGCAGGTGAGTTCATACCCCTAAATCAATCTTTTAAATGTTTTTAAATGCTTTAATGGGGGGGGGGGGGGGGGGAGGGGGAATACAAGTTGAATCATGCTAGTTATTATATCAATTATGTGATTAATAACCAACATACTAAAGGATTTACTACACTTTAAGCTGTTTTACCAAACAGATTTCTATAAATTGCTTTCCAAAATGTTTTACCAACTAACATCAAGTCATCTTTCTTAGTTGTTAAACTTTACAAAGTTTTTTTCAAAACTTTGTTATACTTTGTTATGAAAGGTTATACTTTTGAAATGCTTTATAAAATGACATCAAGTCATTATTATTTATTCATTTATTGTTCAAAACCCTTAAATCTTTACAAAACTTTTTTTATACTTTAAAATGTTAAAAGCATGCATGTGTCTAGTTATATAAATAATGTTTAAAAGACTTACGAAGGCTAAACCGCTTTATTTCCTTTTCTCCGTTGGGATGTGGTCTGGTAGGGTATCGGGTATACGTCCGAAGGTCGTTTAACTATCAGTTATATATCATGTATACATATAGAGACATAAAAGTTCCATCAGTCAATTCAATACCTTTGGGTAGCAAAGGTATACTTGGATTACACACGTTCATTACTAGTAACTATAGTAGGTAAAGTTAGGAAATAACACTTGGTATTCCTAGTACAAGGAATCACACAAGAGTCAGTTCATTCATAAGTCCATACGAATACATGTTGTTTGTGGAGATACACTTACTTGGATACACTTGCCATGATACTTTTACATAGATACCTTGTTAAAAGCAAGCATGTGTATGTATAGTTATATAAATAATGTTTAAAGGACTTAGGAAGGCTAACCCGCTTTATTTTCTTTTCCCCATTGGGATGTGGTCTGGTAGGGTATCGGGTATCCGTCCGAAGGTCGTTTAAATATCAGTTATATATCACGTGTACATATATAGACATAATAGTTCTAATCAGTCAGTTCAGTACCTTTGGGTAGCAAAGGTATACGTTCATATACTCTTACATGGATAGTTTTACATAGATAATATATGATGAGTTACTATTACATTTTATATGTATAGGTTCTTTTATATAATCCTCCTTCTTATCTTTATTTTGTGATACAATCACATAATCAACGAGGCAGACTGGACTTAATATCCTAGTACCAAAGGATACTTTGCGGGACTAACCATTCCTAAAACCTTGTTAGCTACATAGGTAATGCACATATACGGATGTCTACGATTGATACCATTATAGGTATACTTTAAGGGACTAACTATTCCTACACCCAGCTGTTAGCTACAGAGGTAAATATACACCTACATATGTCTTCAGTTAACACTGTTAGTTATCCTAGTACAAAAGGATAATACTTGACTTATTATATTATTATTACCTTTATATTGTGAATCATTCACCTAACCTATGAGGTGAATTATATTTAAGTATCCTAGTACCAAATGATATAATCTCTTATATTAATAATAATAGTAGTACAGTCGGGTCTTGGTAGAAGGCTACTTTCAAAACAGTCGGGTCTTGGTAGAAGAGTACTTTCAAAACAGTCAGGTCTTGGTAGAAGACTACTTTCAAAACAGACGAGTCTTGGTAGAAGGCTACTTCTAAAACAGATAGGTCATGGTAGAAGATTTCATCTATACTAATAGGAATCATAGGATTTTCTAAGGTGTTTCAAACGCTTTCAATTACTTACAATCATTTCCACACTAATACGGACATTCTTTCAAAACAATGTCAAGTATTTCATTACAAGTTTTACAAATCAAAGACATATTAATACTTATGAATTCACCAGCTTTTTGGCTAATACTGGCTTTCAAAATAACTTGTATTCTCAGGTCACAAATAGACAGGTACGACGACCAGGTTTTGTGAAGATGGAGCAGTCCAAACTCGTCTTATATTATGATTATTCACTTTATTGTTGTATATTGTGAAAGAACACACTTGTAATTAAAATTATACTATTAATGGAATGGATGATGTTGTTTCTTGTTTACTACTTTACATTGTTGTGATACATTACATGACGTCCTCTGCCGCAGAACGTTTCTACCGTTCTCGATTTTGGGGTGTGGTAGATTGGTATCAGAGCATTGTTTATAGTGAATTAAGTATAGCAACCCATAAAAGATATAATAACTATAAATACTTAGGGATTAAAAAATACTCTGACCAAGAGTTTGTACTTTAAATAATAAAATATTTGATTAATTATACATGCCTGGATTCATACTAATATCCGTGTCACAATGACAAGAACAAAAGTATTACGATAATTGAATATCATAGGTAAGCTCGGGGATGTATGGTCAGTATTGGGAGTGGTATAGCCTGATCAACTACGTTTGTCCGAGGAGTGATTAGCATATGTCTAAGAATGGTTGTGGTATGGCAGCAAGTCTAAAAACTTACCAATACTACCACGATGAAATACCATAGGGGTATTTGGTGTTACTATAATTACTTACTTGAGAACTAAAAAGGATCTTCATTACTAAGTTGATAGTTGCTAAGTGCATACACTAAGGCTATATGTAACTAGGATGCTATAGACTTAGAATCTATGAAATTTTGCTTTACCCCCATTCCTTGTGAATTTGGAGTTAATGTAACTTATTCGAAGGCCTATCATGTGTAGATTACATATGACTGGTATGCACTTTACAAATAGCGATGTAACTAATGATGATTTTCTAATAATTATCTAGATAGTTCATCTAATAATTATTTCCTTACCCCAATTCTCGCGTAGATAACATGACTGGACTCCATCCCCACGGCAACCTGTACCTTTAGAACGAAGTCATTGCTGGATGGTTTGAAGAAGAACCAGAGAATGATCATCCGATTTCTTTGAATGATCACCACGCTGAAGACCTCGCGGATGATGACAACTCCAAACTCGAGGTTGAGAACCTACCCCAGGAAGCTCCCTTTCCAAATCCTAACCCTCGTCCGACTTTTCATGGCCCGACGCCTCCTTGGGTAGAATGCTTGGAGACATGGAGACAAGGACAGGACCAGTACATGCCATTTAATGAAGACCGAAGCTTTTATGAACTGAATAATGGGGGCTCAGTAGAAAGAATCTTGCCAATCCTGGTCTGTAGAGTGGACCAAAATGAGATTCAAGGCAGGACAGCTGTACATCGAATCACAGAAGTTATCGCCAATGCGAGAATGCATACCCTTCGCACCATTCTTCTGGAAGATGCTCGTGAGGGATCTGAAAGAGACCATGAAACCCTGCTTCAAGCACTGGCTGAATCACGAGCTGAAGTCATAGAACTCCGAGTACGCTAGAGGGTGTACGAAAGACACCTGCTTGATATGGAAAGTCAACTGGCTGAGCTAAGAGTTCACCAGAAGGATGATCGTCACCGGTAGGAAATACTTTACTTTCTTTCTTGTTTTAAAGAAATGTGTTCGTGTTTATGTCCTATGTGGCATTTTCTATGAAACTGCCTTGTACTGTGGATACTTTTAGTTAGGCCTTTATGCGGCCAAAACTTTTGCTACTCCGGATATGATCTAAGACCTTCTTCAAGGTCAAATTTTTCCTGAGCTTATTACATCTTAAACATCGATGATATTGACAGTCGGTTAACTTCCGTGTCACGCTTTTGTTCAAATACTCTCATTGTACTTTCATTGGAGTCTATCTGAAACATGTGTTAGTCATGTCATTGGACTATAGTAATTTAACTCCGGAGACAGTTCCAAGTCTCTTTTAGTGCTTGGATCATGTTATTCACCAACTAACGATACCTCGGCTTGAAGGAGAAACGTCTTGAGACCATTGTACGAACTTACTTCCACTGTTTTCTAGGACTGCATCATAGGGATGTAGGTTGAACCCACGAGAACATACTTCTATTCTTTACATGAACGATCGAACTACGTCTAGGTTCAACCATGATCGCTCACAAATTCATTTTCTTTCCGTGAAACAGAATAATGTCGCCAAAGATAAACGATCAACCCATCAACCAAACACCAACTCTTCAGATTGATCCAACTACCTTTCAAGTTGCAGTCTCAGCTGCCGTGTTAGCTATTCTGACCCACCTTAACGCTAACAACGCGAATGTTAGCGGGATTGTTAACAACAATTCCAATCCAGGTAACAATCAAGTACCTCAACGAGCAACAAACTACCACAACACCCAGAATTCCAAGACCAAGAGTAATAAACGAAAGTTTTAGGCTAAATCTAAGGACAAATTGCTTTGAGGGGCGGACAAGAAACAACCACCGGTAATGACCTTCACAGCCGCGACAT
Organism: Lactuca saligna; assembly: GCF_052625555.1. NCBI lineage: Eukaryota > Viridiplantae > Streptophyta > Magnoliopsida > Asterales > Asteraceae > Lactuca > Lactuca saligna. Next base: position 139,177,089 of record NC_136420.1, read on the forward strand.
CTGTACCTCCTACTACCATCCCTTCAGGTATCCTAATTGCCCCTAACCCAACCAAATAGTATGCTGGAAATTTACTGAAGTGCAATAAGTGCAGCTTCCATCATCTAGGGGATGTCGTCTACCGCACTGCTTTAACTGCAACAAAGACGGGCATACCACCCACTGCTGCAGGATTTGGATCCAACACATTACTTCATCCACCAATGTCGAAACCACTTGGATATGCCATCTATGTGGCGTAATGGGACACTTCAAGAGGGACTGCCCATTAGAGTAGAAAGATGATGGGACCGGAGGAGTTTGACCACCGAATGGAAAGAGGCAACGAAGAAGCCTACTATAGTATAGGTTCACTTCTAATTGTCAGTATTTTGTATGTTTTTAAAACATGTTTAAAACTAGTGCAACTCGAGTCTTATATTTTGCGAGATCCCGTTGGTTAAGGGACCCTCGTGCTGCGTATACTTGTGTTTTGTAGTATACTTTGTTCGTAGCAGTATTCCTATACTTACTCTAAAGTACTGTAACCCTGTTAAAAGTTGCACCGTTGTGTTTTATCGATAACGCTTTTATGTTTAAATCTAATGTCTTTTAATTCTATGTAAGTCTGACATTATCAGGCATCTTAAGTCAAATCGATCCATACAATAACAGTTTTGTGCGTACATCTCCTTCTCCGAAAACGTCTTGCTAGCGATGTCGTCATTTCAGAACTCCGAAGTACTCATGCCAGAAGTACCTCATCTTCAAAGACCTCAACATGACTTCCATTAGAAATCATTACTCTCTGCCTCGCATAGATGAATCAGTTGACCAACCGCAAGGAACGATGTACCTTGCAAAAATGGACCTAAGATCCGAATATCACCAGTTGCGAGTGTTAGTAAAGGATGTCCCAAGGACAATCTTCCAAATTGGACACAGACACTACGAGTTCGAGTGATACCCCTTGGATAGGACCAATACGCCCGTAGTATTCATGAACATAATGAATAGGTAAGCCATTCTTACTTGGATCAATTCGTTATTGTCTTTATAAATGGCTTACTTATCTACTCTCGTAGTAAGAAGGAAATCATAAAGAGCATCTACAACAAACCCTGGAAACATTACGATCAGAGAAGCTTTATGCGAAGTTCTTTAAATGCGAGTTTTAAATTTGAAGAGTCGAATTCCTAAGACACATTACTAGTAATGTGGGAATTCTTGAGGACCCTGCCAAAAATCAAAACCGCTAAGAATTTGTCAGCACCGAGGATGCCGCCAGGAATTCGCCAAACTCTAGGTCTCGTTGACCTACTGTTGAGAGGTCATTCAGAACCCCTCACGGATTATGAAACCTCTTATGACTTTGACTCAGAAGGGAGTGGCCCTTGACTAGGAAGACAAGCAAGAGGAAGAAAACCTTGGAATTTCAAGTGAGAGGCCAAATCCTTTTTGTAAATCTCATTCTGGGGAAGGCTTGATACGCTTCGGAAAGCGTTGTAAGCCAAATCTGGAATAGTTAGGACCTCCGAGATTCTTGCCAGAATCGGTCTTGTAACTCACAAAACCAATATACACCATGAACTTAGTAACGTACATTTTACCCTTCACGTCTTGAACTTGAAAACCGTAACAACCCGAAATTCATATCCTTAATTGTAACCCTTTTCGCGACTCGTTTCGATCATCCAATCGCCGTTTCCGATTTTGTTTCCGTTTCCGACCTTTTATTAAGTCGTTAATGTGAATTTTATTTTTTGACTTAATAAGTGTCTTAATACCCTTAGAACTCATTCTAACGTCTCATATTAATGATCGGAACATTTTTAGAACCAACCATATCGGGTTACGGCAAATTGGTCGGGTGCGACCAAAAGCCCCGTCTAACGCCGGTATCAGGTAGAATTCTACCATGTCCCGAACTTGGACACTATTTAAAGTGATTCAAGTCTCCATTTTGAAGCTTTTGCTCCATTTTACAACTATGACTCCAACCTCTCTCCTCAAACTAGATTTAAGGGTCAAAATCTCAAGTTTAAGGCTTCAAATCACCAAGGTACCTTCCCTAATTTGTTATGCAACATCTTTAGCCCTCAAATTTGGGTTCAAACCATGGGATAGAACCATTATCATGAGTTTATGGCCCTAGAACAGTCCTAGGCCGTAAACTCACATAAAAGGGGTTTTTGGAGCAACAAAACCCTTCCAAACCTTAATTGGACTTTGTATATGGCTAGAGGACTTTATGAAATGGAATTAGAATGCCTCAAACCAAGATTTGAAGCCTTGTATATGAGTTTACAACCCTGGAAGGTGCCTAGGCCGTAAACACATATTTGAAGGGTTTTTAAGCCATTTAACCCTTCCAAAACACAAACAAGACTTAGATATGATTTTTAGAATATTGGAATTGGACTTAGAACACTTCAAACATAAATTTTGAGAGGTTTATATGAGTTTACGGCCAAGGCATGTGCTTGGGCCGTAAACTCCTCAAAATGGGTATAAATGCATTTCTAAGGTGTTAGAAAGCCATCCAACACCACCAAAAGCCTTGGAATAAATCATAGAACCAACCAAAAATAGTTTAAGGGATTCAAACACATCAAAATCCCACATTTGAGAGTTTACGGCCATAGAACATGCCTTGTGGCTGTAAACTCCTAAATGGATGTCAAATGGTGGCCAAAATTGATTTCTAGGCTTGTTAGAATTTTTAGAATCACATGTGATTAATTTTGAGACCTTAAAAACACTTATTCAAGAGGATATGTGAGTTTACAGCCATAGACCCCATGGTTAGGCCATAAACTCCCTTAAGTGTTGTATTTGATGATTTTAATTCAATCCAAGCCTTAGTTAAAATTATTCCAAACATTTCCAAGTGCCCATATCCATTTGTGAGCCATTAAACACCATAAACTACCCCTATATGAGTTTACAGCCGTAAACTCATGAGGAATGGGTGTTTAGGCTGTAAACATCATTAGGGAGTTTACTTTTGGGGAGTAAACTCAAATCCCAAGTCCCACGCTTCAATTCCCGTCCGTAGATGTCACCCGGATCACTCCAAATACCCGTTTTGAGGTGTTTTCGTTCGTTGGAGTGTAACTTCATATCTAATTAGAGATTGTAAATCTTATTAAATATATTTGTATGCCATTTCATTTTACATAGGAACCTCACGTGTTATCAGGCCTCGATTCGACGTTTAGAATCCGAAATCGACTCATATCCGCGTCCGGTGAGTTCATACCCTTACCCTTTTTCAATGGTTTTTCAATGTCTTCAGGGGGGGGGGGGGGATACAAGCAAAAGTACAAGAATATCTTGTACTCAATCACATGATTTCAGTTAAATGGTTTCATAATTGTACATTTTAAGAATTGAAAACCTTTTTAACAAACTGTTTTAACTTGCAGAGTTGTTTGTTTTAACCCGATTTTCAATTCTCATTATACACTGTTATATTGTGTACTTTGCATTTGATTGTTCACACTTAAACTGATAGAATACATAAAACATTGTAATGTCTGTAATAAAACACTAAGGTTCGAGTGTAAAAGACAGACTCCATTAGAAAACATAAAACATCTGTACGTCCTTAACAATACACCTAGGCTCGAGTGTGATAGATAAATACCATCATAACACACAAATCACTATAATGTCCTTAATAATACACCTAAAATCGAGTGTAAAGGACCATAATCATTAAATAACACCTAAGCTCGAGTGTAATGTTCTTAATAAAACACCTAGGCTCGATTGTAAAGGACATGTACGTTGAACATAGCCAGTTGTAAATACTACTTTCCTAGTCGAAAAGTAAAGAGTAATCTTAATGATTGGAGACACGTCCTTGTAACACTTCCATTGCATGAGATACTGGAGGACTAACCCTGTAACCAGAATCTCCGATCATAGGAGAGCGTGGCTTGAGTGTATAGATCTATACGGGACTGAAAATCCCACACCTGGCTGCTAGCTACAGCCGAACCGAAAGGTTCAAGGGTGACGAAAGTCATAAAAAGATATTGACCACGGTTCGAGTCATATCTAGTCTGAGTATGGTTAAGGGCTCGCAATCTAGATTATTAACGTTTCAGACTCATTTACTAGCTTTATGTACATAGTAAAGCTAATGCACGTCTAGGGATGACAGATACACACACATAGTCAGGAAAACACTGAACATAACCAAAACCAGTAAAGACACACACACAGTCAGGGAAACATAGGGTTTTCCTGGGGAGAACACTGAACATAACCAAAACTAGTAAAGACACACACACACACAGTCAGGGAAACATGGGGTTTTCCTGGGGAGAACACTGAATATAACCAGAACCAGTAAAGACACACACACACACAGTCAGGGAAACATGGGGTTTTCCTGGGGAGAACACTGAACGTAACCAGAATCAGTAAAGATACACACAGTCAGGGAAACATGGGGTTTTCCTGGGAAGGACACCGAACATAATCAGAACTAGTAACAGTTCACACACACACACATTCAGGAGAACATGGGGTTCTTCCTGAGTAATAGTAGTACGAAATTAGAGAAGTGTAATAAGTTAAACAATTGAACTACATTTCACAAGAACAATGATGTTTTAATTAAACATCGTTTACTTTACTTTCGGATTTGGAAACTAACTTTACATAAGAAAATATGGGATTTTCTTGGATAACCACTTTTCAGGAAACCAAAGGAACTCATACATTTTCAGAAAAACTAACCGCTTATGAACTCACCAGCTTTATGCTGATTTTCAAACCGCTTGTATTCTCAGGTCCGCGTTAGACAGGTACTCGAAGATCCTTTTGTACAAAGACGGAGTTCTCAGAAGATTCGTTTCGTGTTTGTATAACTTATACTTTTGAAACAAATGTAAAACTTTCATATACGTAATGTAATGGTTGTTTTACTTTACTTACTATGTACATTGGATTTGATACTCAACGTGGAGTCAACCCCGGAAATGTTTTCGCCTATGGTTTTCGGGGTGTGACAAAAACATACCTTTCCGTCAGGACTCTCATAATCCCACTCGATGAGATCGAGATCAATGAGATCCTCACCTTCGTGGAAGAATCATAGTGACCCTCGACCGAGTGGTCAAGCAGACGAAGCAACGCCACCTCCCATTAGTGAGGGTTCATGAGGATACCAATCGAGGACCCGAATTCACTAATGAGCGCGGGAAACAATCAATTAGGATGTTTTCCCACCTCCTTGCTCTATTATTCATGCCTACTCCTTTACTTAAATTCTAATTTCGGGACGAAATTCCCTCTAACAGGGGGATGATGTGACAACCCGAAAATTTTTATTTTATAAAGCTCAGTCAATCAACCCAACTGGGTGTCAAAATCATTAGTACAGACTTCTAGCCAAGTTACAGGTCATTCTAAGCAGTTTTGAGCCTATTACACTTAAGGAATAAGTGTTAGAAAGTACCCGCTAGAACCACAGTGTAGCAAATTGGACCCTAACCGTATCTAAGTGAGTTCACGGCCACAAGACCATGATTTTATGGTCGTAAACTCATGTGGCCGTAAACTCAAGGGTATATATAGAGCATTGGGTCATTTCCTCTCATTTCTTCCTTTCTTGGCTGAATTTTCTCCCAAATCCTCTCAAGTATCATCCCGATCTTTGTCCCCGATCTTCAAAACTCGTAAGCTTATTGTCTTAACTAGTTGATATCTTGCATGAACTAGTAATCTTACATGATTTCATCCGTCAAATCAATCCATTTTGTAGATATTCAAGTTTCACCAAGAACACCAAGAACACACTAATGTTCTTGGCCAAAACCGACCATTCGAGCTCGTAGATCGTAAGTACTCTTGATCCAACTTGTTGTACACTAAGTTTATCATATTTAGAGCTTAGAAAACATAAGAAATCAAGGGATTCAAGGAGTTTACAGCCAAGGCATGTTCTTGGGCCGTAAACCCCTTTTAAGGGTGCAAATGATACACTAACACTTTAGTGAGCCTTGGATTTTAGTATAGAGCCTTACCCCTTTGAGTTAAGGACTTCATTTCACGAAATGGTACTCGTTACCATGACTTTACAGCCATAAACTCATGGGGGAGTGGTCCCAGGGCCGTGAACACCAAACAAGGTCATTTTAGGACCCTAAACCCACCAAAACACTTGTTTAAAGCATGGGTGCACTTAACCAATTAAGCCCTTAAAGTTTTAACCCCCTTTTGGTGACCAATTGAGAGTTTATGGCCAGGAGTAAAATCCCTTGGGCAGTGAACTCCAACAAACATGGTCATTCGACCATAAACTCCCGTATGAGGCTTTACACTCCTTTGTTGCAACCCGATAGCCTCCTAGCACTTGACCAAAGTGTTTTCCTCGCAATATGATGTTTATACATGTTTAATTAGTGTTAAATTCACTAATTGTTTATATACATATGTCTTCATATGTAATTTTGTAACAACCCGAAGTTGTTCATCGCCGAAACCCGTTCTACCCGAAAAATTCGCCGTTATCAAATTTGTTCCGTGTTCACTTTGGGTTAAATTATTTAAACTTATATGTTTATTATAATTTAATGAGTGTCTAAACCACTTAGGAACTCATGTAATTAACCCAAAATATTTATTTCATAAGTTTTAGAAACGTCCCCGCCGGGTGACGGAAACTTAATCGGGTGCGACCTAAAGCCTCGTTTAATGCCGGTATCGGGTAGAATTCCACCGTGTCCAAGTTTTAGGACCTATATAAACGTGTTTAAGCACCCATTTGAAGCTTTTTCTTCCTCTCTCTACTCTCTCTCTAACCTCTCTCCTAAATCCAAAGTTTAAGGGTCCAAAACGCAATTTTAAGGCCTCAAATCCCTAAGGTACCTTCCTAACCTTAATATATAGCATATTTGGCTTCCAAATTAGGAATTTAATCATGATTTAAAGCCTTGAATGTGATTTTACAGCCATGGATTAAGCTTAGGCCGTAAACTCATAGTTAAGGGGTTTTTAAGCCCTAAAACCCTTCCTAAACACAAATGGACTTTAGATATGGCTAAATGACTTCATGAAAAGGGCTTATAGCAATTTAAACATGGATTTTAATGCATTTGAAGGAGTTTATGGCCAAGGCACAAGCTTGGGCCGTAAACTCATGTTTATAGGGTTTCTTGACCTTAAACCCTTCCAAATCACTAATAAGGCTTAGATATGAATTATAGAATATTGGTTATAGCATTTGGACACTTGAAACATAAATTTTGAGGGGTTATTGTGAGTTTACGGCCAAGGAAAAAGCTTGGGCCGTAAACTCCTTATAATATGGTATAAATTCATTTTAAAGTGTTATTTAGACCCTATAACACCCCTAAAGCCTTGGAATGAATTTTAGAAGTCCTTTCAAACAAATTTTTGGCTTTAAAACACATGGAATCACACTCTAAGAGAGTTTACGGCCATGAGAGGGGTCTCATAGGCTGTAAACTCCAAAAACCTCTTCAAAACTTCAAGCAAATGCATGTAAGGCTTAGGAATAAATTTACCAATCACATGTGATTTGTTTTAGCATCATTTAACACCATTTTCTTGAGTATTAAGGAGTTTACGGCCAGGAGCCTATGCTAGGCTATAAACTTCCATAAATAAGTCATTTTGATGTTTTAAATCCATTCCAATCCTTTGAACCAAACCTAGAAAAATGTCCTTAAGTTTTACAAGCCATTTTGTGCCATAACTCACCCCACCATGAGTTTACGGCCATAAACTCATGGGTAGAGGGTCAAGTGGCCGTAAACTCCCAAAGGAGTGTTCCTTTGATGTCCCAATTCAATATCCTAACTATATGTGTCCCTAAATGTCACCCGGGTCCCTCCAAACACTTGTATCCGAGTGTTTTCGCGACTAGAAGTAATTGTCCTTATCAAGTAATCAATCTAGGTCCTAATTAGATACAAATGTGTATCTTTACATTATAATTAGGAACCTCGTGTGTTTGCAAGCCCCGGACCAACAATTAGCATCCAAATCGTCACATTTCTCGTCCGGTGTGTTCATACCCCTACGCCTTTTTTCGTGTTTTTCAATGTTTTCAGGGGGGGAATACAAGCAAACTATAACTTTTTTCAAATCATAATATTGATATGTTTCAAATATATATAACAAACTTATAAACTCTTTTACTCCTTATGTATTATGTTGAGCATAAGGAATGATTTATCAATTACAACTAAATGTATTTTAGTTAAGAAAATAACCAAACTAATATCTATATAAAGTTATTAGATAAACTATGTCTGATTGAGTTTATCTCCGTATCATTTGAATGTATTGTCAGATAATTTCATCGTATGTATCTATATTCGCTGTATTACATTTCATAATCTTTTGTATGTTGATATCGTATGAGAACCCTGTGAATAGATTAGTACTAGTTTGTGAGATAGTCACTACCCTTTATGGATGATCAGTAAATCCTCCCCGGAAGTGTAACCAGAGTCTCCTGGAGGGAGAGCATGGAATTTGTAAATAGATCCATTCGGGACTGACAATCCCACACCTTAACTGTTAGCTACAGTTAGGCGGGCATGCATGGGGTGACAAATTTCTGGATATCGTTTCGATGTCTGACAAATGTCAAGGAGGTCTCGTTGTCGTATTAGCATGGTTACCCGACTCACAACATGTATTAACATAAGTTTATTCACAGCTTGGGTTTTAGAATCTATATCTCGTTCAGGATAGTGATCCCATGGTTTTATCAAACTATTTTGTATCTAGTACGGGATAGTGATCCCATGGTTTTCAAATACATTTCTTAGTATATCAAACTATCTTGTAATTAGTTCGGGATGTTAGTCTCAAGGTTATCAAACTACTTTCTATCTACAATTCGTGTATATTATGGTATTTCATATCTAATTCGGGATGTTTGCCCCATGATTTTGAATCTATAACTATTACAGGATAGTAATCCCATGGTTTAAACCTATATCTTGTCCGGGATAGTGATCCCAAGGTTTTCAATCTATATAATTTCAGGATAGAAATCCCATGATTTCGATCTATATCAAGTACGGGATGATAATCCCATGGTCTAAATCTATATCTTTTCCGGGATAGTGATCCCATGGTTTTCAATCTATATTTCCATATATATCAAATTATCTCGTGTCTAGTCCGGGATGGTAGTCCCATGATCTTAAATTTGTATTTTCATATGTGTCGAACTATCTTATATCTCTTTCGGGATAGTCATCCCAGGATTTTCAATATATAGTTTTGTGTATTAAACTATACTTTGTGATATTCAACTGGTCTTACAATTAGGAAAATATGGGATTTTCCTGGGGTAAAATACAACACGTAATCGAATTGGTAACAAATGATAACTAAACTAACTTTACATAAGAAAATATGGGATTTTCTTGGATAACAAACCTTTTCAGAAAACTAAAGGAAACCGATACATTTTCATAAAACAAAACCGCTTATGAACTCACCAACTTTATGCTGATTTTCAAACCGCTTGTATTCTCAGCTCCAAGTGAGACAGGTACCCAGTGATATCTTTTGGTGAAGACGGAGTGCTCAGAGGACTCGTCTCAACTTTTGTTAATATGATGCATATGTATATCTTATATAACTTTACTTTTGAAACAAATGTAAACTTTCATATATATGTAATGTAATGGTTGTTTACTGTGATTACTATGTACATTGGATTTGATACACAACGTGGAGTCCACCCCGGAAATGTTTCCGCCTTTGATTTTCGGGGTGTGACAGATTGGTATCAGAGTCCTTGTTTATAGTGAACGGAGTATACCAAACCCTACATGGTATAAAACTATATTCACTAAAGGGCCTCAGTGCTCTGAATTAAAAGTATCTTCAAAACTATAAGTATTTTCAAAAGTATACAAGTATACCGAACCGTGGAAATCCGTAACAACAAGTAGAACCAAAACATAAGTAAATGGGTGTTGTACACTGTGGTTAAACCTGGGCAGTTATGTAGTCATGTCTAGGATCAACATATCATGGCCAACTATATTCATTCGAGACACGGCCAACATGTGCTTGGGAGTGACTGTGGTGTGCAGCATGCCTAAAAATTACCCAATACCCAAACAATGAGTCGTCGTTGCAACGAGACAAGAAATACTATGGGAGTATTTCTCGAGCCAATCCTTCGTAGAAAATCCTCGTATATGCGATGTTACTTGACCATTCATCCAGCGATAAAATGTTCTGTCTTGATAACTCTTTTCTACTTTATTGCTTTGTATAATGACATATTTGTCTTGAAGAGATATCCTCTGTTTCTTATCTCTTGCTTAAATTCAGAGGACTTATGATCCTCTCTTTCCTAATCTTTTTAGATCAAGATGCCTCCAAGGAAGAGACCCAGCTCGAAGAACAACAACAATCCTCCTCCACCACCACCTCCTCCTCAATTTGATCTCGCATCACTTCAGACAGTTCTGACTGCTGCAATGGTGGCAGCCATGTCACAAATGAATCCCGGTGGCTCCGGAAGTGGTCCCCAACCCCAAAACCCAGAAGACAGCCAGGGATACCTAAGAGGGGGGGGGGTTCCTATAAAGACTTCATGAATGCGCAACCCAAAACCTTTGATGGCACTGGAGGTGTCATTTCCCTAACTCGATGGTTCGAGAAAATCGAATCAATCTTCGAAATATGTGGCTGTTCGGAGTCTGACAAAGTAAAGTTTGCCGCCTGCACCTTCCTTGACAAAGCCCTGACTTGGTGGAACGGCCGAGTCAAATCCTTAACTTTACCAGTAGCAAATGCGATGGGTTGGGAAGCTATGAAGGAGCTTCTGCTTGCAGAGTATTGCCCTTGGGGCGAAATACAGAAGCTAGAACACGAACTATGGAACCTTAATATGAAGGTTTCCGACATAGCCGCTTATACCTCAAGATTCGATGACCTGGTATTACTCTGTCCAAGAATGGTTACCCCAAAGAGTAAAAATATCGAGAGATTCATCTGGGGATTGACCCAACCAACACAAGGGAATGTCTTGGCCGCGAAGCCAGACACCTACGATAGCGCTAAATGTCTTGCAAAAATCTTAATCGATCACGAAGACAACTCTGATGAGGAAGCTACCACCCCCGAGCCAATCGTCAGTGGAGACGGAAGCAAAAAGAAATCTTGGAACAAGCGGAAGGCCCCGAGTACACAAGGGTCTTCTAAGAAATAGCAAACGGTAGCAGTCCATGCTGCTACTGCCCCTGTTGCTGTTTCAGCTGTCGGTTCCACAGCCCAAACTCCCGACAGTGGATACACTAGTACCCTCCCTTGGTGTAGTAAGTGCAACTACCATCACCGTATTCCTGGTCCATGTCGCGAAAGGATTTGTGACAACTGTGGCAAAAAGGGTCATCTTGCTCGAACCTGCAGGAAACCAGCCAAATCAACGAACCAATCATCCGAAGCGGGAATCAGTCCATCCTGCTACAATTGTGGCGAAGCAGGGCACTTCAAAAGGAATTTACCCAAAGCATCTACAACCACTGATCCCTCTGTCACCGCAGGTATACTTCTCTTTGATAATTCTTATACCTGCAACTCTTTTCGATTCCAGTACAAAGAGGGAAACCTGTTATCTATCTATTCGAACGTTATCTAAGCTCAATCCTTCGTATGTGATCGAAATGTGTATCATCGAGACGACTAACCAGTGAGATTGAGAACACTAACTTCATACCTATAGATTGAACCCTCAGTCCGGAGGACTATTCTGTTCCATTCGATTTAAAAGGGGGAACACTTTTCACGAAAATGCTTTGATGCTACGTTTAACATGGAATGACTGAGCCTCATTCATGTTGTTATCTTGATTTCGAGAGGTTCGTATGTCTATATCTTTTCCTCGACCTGACTCTCATGATCTTCGGCATCAAACCTTCGTATTGTTTCATGCTTTAAAACTCAAAAGTTTTCCTGATACGAATTACCACACATCCCTCGTTTCTGTGATCATTGAGAAACGGGAAGTTAGTAACTCTTTCTTCTAAATGTCTATCCCGAAGGATTTTCGGGAATTTCATTCGAACATCTAAAGTTTAGTCCTACCTCAGACCTTTCAAAATCTTCGTAGCAATTGACTCTGCAATCTTTAGATTTCGGATGCCTTTAGAGCTTGGTAACATCTATCCAGTACATCACGTCTCGAATCCATAGAAACATCTACCCAACGAGACCCTAGTGATTCCTTTGAGGAAACCAAAGTAGTCCAGGGTTGGAACTTCCATGAGAAAACCGATTGATATCATAGATTGAGAGAGAGAGTCAAGGTACGAAACAAAGACACGTCCCGATAGTGAGAATTCACTAGGACGCCCAACAGAAACCTGATTCCACTTGAGAAAGTGAAGATCCGAGGTAACAAATCCATTCGTGTCCCATTCCAAATTCATGATCTATACCTTATTCTTTGAATTTCTGGATGAAATTCCCTCTAACGGGGGGATAATGTAACAACCCAAAGTTGTTCATCGCCGAAACCCGTTCTACCCAAAAAATTCGCCGTTATCAAATTCGTTCGGTGTTCACTTTGGGTTAAATTATTTAAACTTATATGTTTATTATAATTTAATGAGTGTCTAAACCACTTAGGAACTCATGTAATTAGCCCAAAATATTTATTTCATAAGTTTTAGAAACGTCCCCGCCGGGTGACGGAAACTTAATCGGGTGCGACCTAAAGCCTCGTTTAATGCCGGTATTGGGTAGAATTCCACCGTGTCCAAGTTTTAGGACCTATATAAACGTGTTTAAGCACCCATTTGAAGCTTTTTCTTACTCTCTCTACTCTCTCTCTAACCGCTCTCCTAAATCCAAAGTTTAAGGGTCCAAAACTCAATTTTAAGGCCTCAAATCCCTAAGGTACCTTCCTAACCTTAATCTATAGCATATTTGGCTACCAAATTAGGAATTTAATCATGATTTAAAGCCTTGATTGTGAGTTTACGGCCATGGATTAAGCTTAGGCGGTAAACTCATAGTTAAGGGGTTTTTAAGCCCTAAGACCCTTCCTAAACACAAATGGACTTTAGATATGGCTAAATGACTTCATGAAAAGGACTTATAACAATTTAAACATGGATTTTAATGGATTTGAAGGAGTTAACAGCAAAGGCACAAGCTTGGGCCGTAAACTCATGTTTATAGGGTTTTCTTGACCTTAAACCCTTCCAAATCACTAATAAGGCTTAGATATGAATTATAGAATATTGGTTTTAGCATTTGGACACTTGAAACATAAATTTTGAGGGGTTATTGTGAGTTTACGGCCAAGGCAAAATCTTGGGCCGTAAACTCCTTATAATTTTGAGGGGTTCATTTTAAAGTGTTAGTTAGCCCCTATAACACCCCTAAAGCCTTGGAATGAATTTTAGAAGTCCTTTCAAACAAGTTTTTAGCTTTAAATCACATGGAATCACTCTCTAATAGAATTTACGGCCATGAGAGGGGTCTCATAGGCCTTAAACTCCAAAAACCTCTTCAAAACTTGAAGCAAATGCATGTAAGGCTTAGGAATAAATTTACCAATCACATGTGATTTGTTTTAGCATCATTTAACACCATTTTCACGAGTATTAAGGAGTTTACAGCCAGGAGCCTATGCTAGGCTGTAAACACCCATAAATAAGTCATTTTGATGTTTTAAATCCATTGCAATCCTTTGAACCAACCCTAGAAAAATGTCCTTAAGTGTTACAAGCCATTTTGTGCCATAACTCACCCCACCATGAGTTTACGTCTGTAAACTCATGGGTATAGGGTCATGTGGCCGTAAACTCCCTATGAAGTGTTCCTTTGATGTCCCAATTCAATATCCTAACAATATGTGTCCCTAAATGTCACCCGGGTCCCTCCAAACACTTGTATCGGAGTGTTTTCGCGACTAGAAGTAATTGTCCTTATCAAGTAATCAATCTAGGTCCTAATTAGATACAAATGTGTATCTTTACATTATAATTAGGAACCTCATGTGTTTGCAAGCCCCAGACCAAGACTTAGCATCCAAATCGTCACATTTCTTGTCCGGTGAGTTCATACCCCTACGCCCTTTTCCGTGTTTTTCAATGTTTTCAAGGGGGGGGGGGGGAATACAAGCAAACTATAATTGTTTTCAAATCATAATATTGATATGTTTCAAATATATCTGACAAACTTATAAACTCTTTTACTCCTTATGTATTATGTTGAGCATAAGGAATGATTTATCAATTACAACTAAATGTATTTTAGTTAAGAAAATAACCAAACTAATCAAATTATTATGTGAATAATTTGGGGTTCTTTACTGTTCATTTTATCATGTACTGATATCTATATAAATTTATTAGATAAACTATGTCTGATTGAGTTTATCTCCGTATCATTTGAATGTATTGTCAGATAATTTCATCGTATGTATCTATATTTGTTGTATTACGTTTCATAATCTTCTGTATGTTGATATCGTATGAGAACCCTGTGAATAGTTTAGTACTAGTTTGTGAGATAGTCACTATCCTTTATGGATGATCAGTAAATCCTCCCCGGAAGTGTAACCAGAGTCTCCTGGAGGGAGAGCATGGAATTTGTGAATAGATCTATTCGGGACTGACAATCCCACAGCTTAACTGTTAGCTACAGTTAGGCGGGCACGCCTGGGGTGACAAATTTCTGGATAGCGTTTCGACGTCTGACAAACGTCAAGGAGGTCTCGTTTTCGTATTAGCATGGTTACCCGACTCGCAACATGTATTAATATAAGTTTATTCACAGCTTGGGTTTTAGAATCTATATCTCGTTCGGGATAGTGATCCCATGGTTTTATCAAACTATTTTGTATCTAGTCCGGGATAGTGATCCCATGGTTTTCAAATACGTTTCTTAGTATATCAAACTATCTTGTAATTAGTTCGGGATGTTAGTCTCAAGGTTATCAAACTATTTTCTATCTACAATTCGTGTATATTATGGTATTTCATATCTAATTCGGGATGTTTGCCCCATGATTTTGAATCTATAACTATTACGGGATAGTAATCCCATGGTTTAAACCTATATCTTGTCCGGGATAGTGATCCCATGGTTTTCAATGTATATATATTTCGGGATAGAAATCCCATGATTTCGATATATATCAAGTACGGGATGATAATCCCATGGTCTAAATCTATATCTTGTCCGGGATAGTGATCCCATGGTTTTCAATCTATATTTCCATATATATCAAATTATCTCGTGTCTAGTCCGGGATGGTACTCCCATGATCTTAAATCTGTATTTTCATATGTGTCGAACTATCTTGTATCTCTTTCGGGATAGTGATCCCAAGATTTTGAATATATAGTTTTGTGTATTAAACTATACTTTGTGATATTCAACTGGTCTTACAATTAGGAAAATATGGGATTTTCCTGGGGTAAAATACAACACGTAATCGAATTGGTAACAAATGATAACTAAACTAACTTTACATAAGAAAATATGGGATTTTCTTGGATAACAAACCTTTTCGGAAAACTAAAGGAAATCGATACATTTTCATAAAACAAAACCGCTTATGAACTCACCAGCTTTATGCTGATTTTTCAAACAGTTTGTATTCTCAGCTCCAAGTTAGACAGGTATCCGGTGATATCTTTTGGTGAAGACGGAGTGCTCAGAAGACTCGTCTCAACTTTTGTTAATATGATGCATATGTATATCTTGTATAACTTTACTTTTGAAACAAATGTAAACTTTCATATATATGTAATGTAATGGTTGTGTACTGTGATTACTATGTACATTGGATTTGATACACAACGTGGAGTCCACCCCGGAAATGTTTCCGCATTTGATTTTCGGGGTGTGACAAATTTGGATCATTGTGTGTGTCTAATTCTTCACTTGACACCAAGCACTTTTTCGACACTTCCTTCCGATCCGCTCACTACAAGTGAGTTTATACCCCTAAATCAATCTTTTAAATGTTATTAAATGCTTTAATGGGGGGAATATTGGTTGAATCGTGCTAGTTATTATATCAATTATGTGATTAATAACCAACATACTAACGGATTTACTACACTTTAAGCTGTTTTACCAAACAGATTTCCGTAGATGGCTTTCCAAAACATTTTACAAATTGACATCAAGTCATCTTTCTTAGTTGTCCAACTTTACAAAGGTTTTTAAAAAACTCTGTTATACTATGTTATCAAAGGTTATACTTTTGAAATGCTTTATAAAATGACATCAAGTCATTATTATTTATTTATTTACTGTTCAAAACCCTTAAATGTTTTACAAAACTTCTTTTTTACTTTAAATAGTTAAATGCATGCCTAGATATGTATAGTTATATAAGTAATGTTTGAAGGACTTAGGAAGGCTAACCCACTTTATTTCCTTTTCCCCGTTGGGATGTGGTCTGGTAGGGTATCGGGTATCCATCCGAAGGTCGTTTAAGTATCAGTTATATGTCATGTATACATATAGAGACATAAAAGTTCCATCAGTCAGTTCAATACCTTTGGGTAGAAAAGGTATACTTGGATTATACACGTTCATTACTAGTAACTATAATAGGTATAGTTAGGAAATACCACTTGCCATTCCTAGTACGAGGAATCACACAAGAGTTATTTCATTCATGAGTCCATACAAATACATGTTGTTTGTAGAGATAAACTTATTTGGATACAGTTTCTTGGATACACTTGCCAGGATACTTTTACATAGATAGCTTGTTAAAAGCATGCCTATCTATGTATAGTTATATAAATAATGTTTAAAGGACTAAGGAAGGCTAACCCGCTTTATTTCCTTTTCCCCATTAGGATCTGGTCTGGTACGGTATCGGGTATCCGTCTGAAGGTCGTTTAAATATCAGTTATATATCATATGTACATATATAGACATATTAGTTCTAATCAGTCAGTTCAGTACGTTTGGGTAGCAAAGGTATACATTCATATACTCTTACCTGGATACTTTTACATAGATAATATATGATGAGTTACTATTACATTTTATAGGTATAGATTCTGTTATATAATCCTCCTTCTTATCTTTATTTTGTGATACAATCGCATAATCGACGAGACAGACTTGACTTAATATGCTAGTACCAAAGGATAATTTACGGGACTAACCTTTCCTAAAACCTTGTTAGCTACATAGGTAATGCATATCTACAGATGTCTGCGGTTGATACCATTATAGGTATACTTTAAGGGACTAACTATTCCTACACCAAGCTGTTAGCAACATAGGTAAATGTACATCTACAGATGTCTTCAGTTAACATTGTCAGTTATCCTAGTACAAAAGGATAATACTTGAGTTATTTATATTATTATTACCTTTATCTTGTGAATCATTCACATAACCTATGAGGTCAATCATATTTGAGTATCCTAGTACCAAAGGATATGCTTTCTTATATTAATAGTCATAGTAGTACAGTCGGGTGTTGGTAGAAGGCTATTTTCAAAACAGTCGTGTCTTGGTAGAAGACTACTTTCAAAACAGTCAAGTCTTGGTAGAAGGCTACATTCAAAACAGTAGGTCTTGGTAGAAGATTTCATCTATACTAATATGAATCATAGGGATTTCTAGGGTTTTTCAAACGCTTTCAATTACTTACAAACATTTCCACACTTATACGAACTTTCTTTCAAAACAATGTCAAGTCTTTCATTACAAGTTTTTCAAATCAAAAACACATTAATACTTATGAATTCACTAGCTTTTTGGATGATACTCGCTTTCAAAATCAATTGTATTCTCAGGTCACAAATAGACAGGTACGACGACCAGGTTTTGTGAAGACGGAGAAGTCCAGACTCGTCATATATTCTGATTATTCACTTTATTGTTGTATATTATGAAAGAACACACTTGTAATTAAAATTATACTATTAATGCAATGGATGATTTTGTTTCTTGTTTACTACTTTACATTGTTGTGATACATTACATGACGCCTTCTGCCATAGAACATTTCTGCCGTTCTCGGTTTTGGGGTGTGACATATATATAGCATCGTGTACCAAACATGTATCGTAGTCACTGCACATGAGACTAATTCTTTTAACCAATAAATGATGAAGTTAAACACCCATGCGTAAGCATATTGTTTTTTTTAGTTTCTAGTTTTAAGAGAGAAAAAAGTGAGTGTTGAAAGCATTAGAAAAAAAAATTGAAAAAGAAAAAAAAGATTGAAGCAGTATTTGAAAGAAAGAATCTACAAAGCTATGAAGAATATATATATATATATATATATATATATATATATATATATATATATATATATATATATCAAGAAGAAAAGCTACAAATTATTGAAGATTCAAAGTATCAATTATTTTTATTTGCATTATAATTTTATTTTCTAGGTTATTTTATGGTATGATTGCTTGGGGGTTTAACCAAAAATGACTTGAGGTAAAGGATTTTTTTTGGGGATGGATTCGGAGGTATACATAAAATGAGTGTTGTGTAAAAGAAGTGAGAGAATGTTTATGAGTATTGTTAGTATATAGAATTAGGGTGTCCTTAGGAAAAATTTAGACACAAATGCATGTGTTACGGTCTGGGCATAATGGTTGGGTTCAATTGGAATTGTATTATGTGATACTAGTGTGCTAAAATTCAGTTTTGCTTGGGGGCAAGCAAAGGTCAAGTGTGGGGTATTTTGATATAGGCATATTTAGTCATATAATTTATATAATATCTTAATACTTTGTGTTGGTTTTATCTCATTTAATGAACAAAAGGTGCTTAATTAGTTTAGAATTTCAGTTTTTAGCAACAATGACATGCTCCGATGGAAAGGAAGCATATTTAGCAATTGGAAGCTTGTATCTTGGATTTTGAAGAAAGAAGGATGTTGTTGGACAGCTTGACCCATAGTCAGTGTTTTAGCCTTATCTCATGAACCGTAACTCCGATTGACGTGGTTCAAAATTTTATGAAAAGCAAACAAAATTTTGGACGAATTTTGTGTTTTGCGAAAATATTGATTCCAAGCGAACTCGTCAAGTTGGCCATCAAATCGACGAGGTGATCAGAAAGCTTATGATTCTTGACACTAACTTGTCGTACACGGGATTTTAATGACCAACTCGATGATTTAGGTAAAAAACTTGTCGAGTTTGCGTTGTTTTCAGAATCTATATATAGAAAGGCTTTCATTCAGAACCCTTCTAATTCTGGAAGCCTTGGACAGTTTTTGAAGGCCAGAAGGGTTCTTGGAGCTCTGTTTTTCGATAATACAACCTAGATGTCAAGTTAGAAGAGATCAAAGGCAATAAACACTATACTTTTTCTTAATCTTTTGCGGAAACTATGTTTACGTCATTAGATTTCATTTTTGGATTGTTAATTGTTGTAGACATGAGCTAAAAACTCTTTGCTTATATTTAGGGTGGATAAATTTGTAACTATAGTTTGATTTTATAGGTGGATTAGTTTTGATTTGGTGAATTGTCTTGTTAAGCTTGTTAAAGACCCTTATGTGTTAAAAATAATGATTTTCTGTTAATAATGAAGTTATTGAGTTGCACGAACATCATCTTAATTACTTGAATCATATGGATTTGTGAAAACAATATTTTATGCCTAGAACTAGTGAGTATAAACCTAGGATTAACTAAGAAAATAACTAAGTTAATGTGTAAGCATGTATGATGAACAACCATACATGCGTTAATTGAATTGATAAATTTAGTTAGATAATACTATAAGTCTTACTTGATCCGAATTGAACAACTAAGAAAATCGTTAGTTTAATCAATTAGCCACTGTTTGAATTAACTAGTTTGCTAAGGATTAGTAATAGTGAACATGAACCTAATCACACTAGAAATCGATAGCCAATGACATATGAATCCATTGCACTTGACATGAAATCAACCATAAGAATTAGTTAGTCGAACCTAAACAGAAGTGTCTTTTATCATTGAATCTAGTTAGTTTCTATTCTATTTAATTGTTTAGTTGTCTTTTTTTAGTGTTATTTGCTTACTTAAGTTTTCTAGTCTTGCAAAACTAGAGAGAAACCCCCATTTTATCTAACTGTTTTATTTAAATAATATTAGTACTAATTTTAGCTGTTACCGGAGGTTTCTCTCCCCTTTTGTTTATATTCACTTCCCTACCACAGTTACATGCATGCAAAAAGTTTCAGTATTGGCAAAAAAAGAACACTATAAAAGGAAAAAAACCCTAAGAATATTAAATGTAAACCAAATACTTACCGTTTCAACTTTGAGCTAAATTCATACCTGTATTATGATTATTTTCCTAAATCACGAATCACATTAAAAAATGATTGTCGGTATAGTGGTAATGTCTAGTCACAAACTACGACTCATATAATATATTTCAGTTCAAAGTAAATTGAATAATAAGTGCTTAGTTATACCTAATATTGCGATAGTATTATATAAAAATGAAATTTGTGTTTAAGATTGATTATGGAATTAGTACTCATGCCTAGCTACAAACTAAGACTTAAAAGGAATCCTCAGTTCAATTAAGCTGGATTTTGGGTAGTTCTATTGTAACATCCATAAAATTCATGAAAAAGTTAAACTTTTTAAACAACCCATAAGTCATCATTGTTTACAGAATACTTATCAAAACATGTTTAATATTAGAGTCTTCCTAAACTCACAAAACAAAGCATAAGTAGTTGCACGATCATGCCTTTGCCTTCCTGCGATCCTTTGAGGTACCTGAAACATAATCTAAAATCTTAAGCCAAAAGCTTAGTGAGTTCCCCCTAAATACCAATACACAACAAATAGCACATATACAATAACAACATGTAATGGGTCCATAGCTAACAAATTGGATTACCCAAAGCCCACAACACAAGTTTGGCTTTCCCTTGGCCAACAACTTATGTCTGGCTTGCTCCTCAGACTGATACCACTAAGCCTTCAGTACTAGTCTGGCATGCCCTTCTTGGCCGTCAGCTTGTATCTGAAATACTCAAGAGCTCTCAGTATGTGTCTGATATGCCCTCCCTGGCCCTCAGCTCATATCTGGCTTGCTCTGGCATTTGTTAGCTATAACACAGAGTAGTAGAACCTCAACCCAACCCACACAATATGTCGACATATAACAGATGATAACATACACAAATAAAAAAATAAGCATAACAGGTAGTCCTATGGATCTAGTAGACTATCATATCAAAACTAGCATGCATATCTACTCCATACTCAACATACCAATGGGCCAGCCTAGGTGCCTTTGACTCGAAAGTAGAGTGAGGAAACTCACATTGCAAACTGAACATAATTGATGAGGACTGATTCTGAATCTCATCTCCAACCAACAACTATTCATCAAATAGAGACCAATCCTTAGATACCACTCAAAATACCTCAATACCCCTTTATGTTAAACTTGGTAAAAGTGAAAGGTCAAAGTCATCAGTCCATGTTGACTCCAACCACTGCTCCTATGAGTAGAGATGAGAACTCCAAGAATTTCACATTTACCTCCAATCCATAACAAATTACGTGTACCCCCATCTTGCAAGACACCTGATACATGATGAATAACTTTTGATACAAGACTTCATAACTGGCTCCCAACCTTGATAAGCCACCCTTATAACAGCTTGCGGGAAAGAAGGACTATAATACAAACATCCCATAGAGACTTTTTGATATCCGACTAATACTCCCAACCACCTTAAACTGTTTCCCTTTATCCAAACCAACTGATTTGGGAGCTCCCCAGCATCTAAGAATGCATCCACACCAAAAGTACCATAAGCAAAAGAAGCTCATGATCATGATTACTGGGCCCACAACCTATGTATGCAATGCCCCTACAAGGTCCTCAACATAGGTCTGGATTGCCAGCAAATCCACAAGATGAGTCTAGAATACCTCGCCCGACCCTCAGCCCATGCTTGGAATGCTCCTGCCATTACACCGATCTTGATGACATTACAACTTTCACCTACAAACTCATGACCCAACCACGTACCTAAAGATTGTCAACCTCATTCCATCGCCTTGTAGGCAAAAGCAATGTTCCACTCAACGCTAACCGAGCATAACAATGCGATAACTATACCACACCCAATTCCTTTCACAGAATAAATTGCTTCCAATGCAAAACCCAACGAAGTCATGGTTGCACCCAACCCGAGAATAGGTTGAATGGTTGCACCCTTTATCAAATTCAAAGGCTAACACCCGAAAGAATTATATGTATAATCAGGTCCCAATGCTACCTTGTCCAGCTGACTAACACACAAGGAATTATCTCAATGCACATCCTTAGGGTACACATAACCTTCTCCAAAATATGATAAATACCAAAGTTCTATCGAATGAAGAGCCTCAATCATTAACAAAGACATCCTCAAGATCGATCGAAACCAAAATTTCGTACTTGATTGAGACTCGACAGGTTCCACCTGAATTTTCGTAAACACAGTCTCGCCCACGGGTTCCATACTCCTATAGATACAAAAGTCTGACTCCATCTCGGTCCCTAT
This sequence comes from Lactuca saligna, assembly GCF_052625555.1. Lineage (NCBI taxonomy): Eukaryota > Viridiplantae > Streptophyta > Magnoliopsida > Asterales > Asteraceae > Lactuca > Lactuca saligna. The sequence continues at coordinate 139,199,611 of NC_136420.1, forward strand.
TGGTCCTTAACCTAAAATAGAGAAATGATCTCCAACCATCCTGCCTGTCGACTTCAATGCACAAACTGACACCCCCTTTATATACACAATATTTCCTTAAATGATTGCCTCCCTTAAAATATGAATCATAACTTCCCTAGTTCCACAACCAAGTCTGCTCCTGAAGATTCTGATTGATTCTCCCCTACTTAAATATTCCAAAACTCACCCATCCCATCAATTTTGTTGGGTTCCCAACCCATCTTATTCTCAAGAAACGACTATAAGCGACATCTATCACTATCATCATTCCATTACTAGCTGGTATCTTATTTTCACTTTCCTTTGTGTTAACTATAAAGACTAAAGATTTCAAAAATCTACAACAACCGAATCACGTCTTCTGTACCATACTAACATTTTTTGCAGTCGTCGAACTCCTATCATGGTGAGTAATTCTCTCCCACTTGGAATTCGAAAAACTTTTATTGATGCCTCTTGATGGATCCAATCCCAACCTATCTTAAACAAGTCACATAATTCACATTCCAAAGTATCAACTGTATTATGAAAATAAGTATACTTTCTTCCTTATGAAACTCTACTATGCATCACCCATCATAAGAGTAATATGGACCAGATCCAAGCACTGATGGTATCCCTAAAAACATTTCCAAGGACATATCCACAAAACTATCTTTATGATGTGTTCCTCTTCTATTGTCTTGTATTCTTCGTCATCGTACATATTCTTCATAATTGATAAGTACCTTACAGTGTAACATAGCATGTAAATCTGAGCTCTACGTCCACAAACAGATCGTCCTGCCCTGACTAAGGTGTCACCATCACATCCTCAAGATCGATCTAAACCAAAATTTCATACTTGATTGAGACTGGACAGGTTCCACGTGAATTGTCGTAAACACAGTCTCGCCCACGGGTTCCATCCTACTACAGATACAAAAGTCTGACTACGTCTCAGTCCTTAGTGGTCCTCAACCTATAATAGAGAAATGATCTGCAACCGTCCTGCCTATCGACTTCAATGCACAAACTGACACCCCCTTTATATACTCAATATCTCGTTAAACGATTGCCTCCCTTAAAATAGGAATCATAACTTCCCTAGTTCCACAACTAAGTCAGCTCCTGAAGATTCTGATTGATTCTCCCCTACTTAAATATTCCAAAACTCACCCATCCCATCAATTTTGTTGGGTTCCCAACCCATCTTATTCTCACGAAATGACTATAAGCGACATCTGTCACTATCATCATTCCATTACTAGCCGGTATCTTATTTTCACTTTCCTTTGCGTTAACTATAAAGACTAAAGATTTCAAAAATCTACAACAGTCGAATCAAGTCTTCTATACCATACCGACATTTTTGCAGTCATCGAACTCATATCATGGTGAGTAATTCTCCCCCACTTGGAATTCGAAAAACTTTTATTGATGCCTCTTGATGGATCCAGTCCCAACCTATCTTAAACAAGTCAGACAATTCAGATTCCAAAGGATCAACTGTATTAAAAATAAGTATACTTTCTTCCTTATGAAACTCTACTATGCATCACCCAGAATAAGAGTAATATGGACCCCATCCAATCTTGGATGGTATCCCCAAAAAAATTTCCAAGGACATATCCACAAAACTATCTTTATGATGTGTTCATCTTCTATTGTCTTGTATTCTTCATCATCGTACATATTCTTCATAATTGATAAATACCTTACAGTGTAACATAACATGTAAATCTGAGCTCTACGTCCACAAACATATCGTCCTGCTCTGACTAAGGTGTCACCCTCAGATCCTCAAGATCGATCCAAACCAAAATTTCGTACTTGATTGAGACTGGATAGGTTCCACCTGAATTGTTGTAAACACTATCTCGCCCACGGGTTCCATCCTCCCATAGATACAAAAGTCTGACTCCGTCTCGGTCCCTAGTGCTCCTCAACCTAAAATAGAGAAATGATCTCCAACCATCCTGCCTGTTGAGTTCAATGCACAAACTGACACCCCCTTTATATACTCAATATCTCCTTAAACGATTGCCTCCCTTAAAATAGGAATCATAACTTCCGTAGTTCCACAACTAAGTCTGCTCCTCAAGATTCTGATTGATTCTCCCCTACTTAAATATTCCAAAACTCTCCTATTCCATCAATTTTGTTGGTTTCCCAACCCATCTTATTCTCACGAAATGACTATAACCGACATTTATCACTAACATCATTCCATTACTAGCCGGTATCTTATTTTCACTTTCCTTTGCGTTAACTATAGAGACTAAAGATTTCAAAAACATACAAAAACCGAATCAAGTATTCTAGACCATACCAACATTTTTTCAGTCCTCGAACTCATATCATGTGAGTAATTTTCCCCCACTTGGAATTCGAAAAACTTTTATTGATGCCTCTTGATGGATCCAGTCCCAACCTATATTAAACAAATCACACAATTCAGATTCCAAAGGATCAACCGTATTATGAAAATAAGTATACTTTCTTCCTCATGAAACTCTGCTATGCATCACCCACAATAAGAGTAATATGGACCCCATCTAAGCTCGGATGGTATCCCCACAAAATTTCCAAGGACATATCCACAAAACTATCTCATGATGTTTTCCTCTTCTGTTGTCTTGTATTTTTCGTCATCGTACATATTCTTCATAATTGATAAATACCTTATAGTGTAACATAGCGTGTAAATCTGAGCTCTACATTCACAAACATATCGTCCTGCTCTGACTAAGGTGTCACCCTGACTCGGGATGAGTTATAAAACATGAAAGCCAGATCAAAACTAGAAAAGGACCTAAACCAGAACCAGTATAACTGGAAAAATGCTTAAATGGTCTGGGTAATGGGTCTAAAAGTTAGACATATCTGATTTCCATGTATTCCCGGTACGGGTATAACGGGTCCAGGTATTCCAGGTTTTAGAACCGGACTTGTAAAAAACCAAATCCGGGTGTAATGGATCGGAACTAGTTTAGTGGGCAAAGGAACTGGAAATAGAAGGGTTATCAATAAGTTCTCAAAAATTTCTCATTCTATTCCCTAATTTCTTTATCTTTTTTATTTGCTACACTGTTGTCAAGTTTTTAATTAGCCTCAAACTGTCATATTTGCATCGTTATAAGTCCGTTCAAGCAGTTTTTTTTTTAAATTATAGTTCACTGTTTAGGAATAGTTATAGACCTCAGAAACACCATATTTTCATATGTATCGAGTCACTTACAACCATCGGAAAATGAGATATAACTTATGTTTTGTTTCTATTACAACATTGTTGTCGAATTTTCTGTTAGCTTTAAACTGTCATATCTTTTTGGTTATAAGTTCATTTGGGATAAGTTTTTTTAAAATTGTAGTTTAATGTTTGGTAATAGTTATAGACACCATAAATACATTATTTGCATGCGTATTGAGTCATTTACAACCATCCAAAAATGAGATATCTCATAGTTTTTGTTTATATTACAACATTGTTCCGGAAGTTTCAGTTAGCCTTAAATTGTTATATCTTCTTTGTTATAAGTCTATTTGGAAATAGTTATAGACTCCAGAAACACCTTACTTGTATATGTATTAAGTCACTTACAATCCTTAAAATGGATATATCAAATCTTTTATTTAACTTTTTTTGATAGATCGTTCTTTTACACGAGATATGGTAATCCCCGTGAGTGAGGATTGTGTAACTTGTCGAGTAATGGTCCCCTTTCTTGTTATTAACAAGTATTCGATGTTACAACATATATTTTTTTCTTTGTCTCAAAATTTCACGTTTGAAGTTCCATTTCTGGGTTTCCGGTTATTTTCGGGTCTAATACACGAATCCGATTCAAATTATCATTTTTCTGTTCCAACTGGTTGCATACCCATTATACCCAGTTTGATACTCAGAATCGAACAAAACCGGTTATCGTATACCGAACCGGTTCTTGGTTCTTATAATAAGTCAATTTTGGGTTTCTAGTTTTCCAGGTTCGGGTAAATCTATCTGGTTTTGGACCCATTTTCGTTGATACTCTAAACCAATGGTTCTCCCCTACTTGGGTTAGAACCCATACCTATTCATGATGGTAAACAATCCCTGCATCAAGATGCCCATCCACCTATTTCCATTATCACACATAGTTTCTGCATCGCTTATATAATAAATCTATCGTTAACCTCTTACCAAAGGCCTCTAAGGTGCAACCTTGGTTATCATAGGTAACTATCACCATCCTATCATCGACAAACTCAACTTAAGACAATGGAATAGTCTCCAAATAACATGAATATGTTGATCCCAAAATCACGAGCTTCAGATGAGTAGTAGTTTCACCATCAATAATGACTAAGGCAGTTATGTAACGAATTCCAAAGGTACATAAACCTACTCATGAAAGTTTCAATACATAGTCATTTTGTAACTTATAAATATCTCTTTGTACATACCCAAACTATCACACCCCGAAAACTGAAGGCGGAAACATTTCTGGGGCGAACTCCACATTGAGTATCAAATCCAATGCACGTAGTAAGCAAAGTAAACAACCATTACATTACATATTGAAATTTACATTTGTTCAAAAGTAAAGCATTACAAGTGGTATACATAGGTATATATAAACAAAAGTTAAGACGAGTTCTTCTGTACGCTCCGTTTTCTCCAAAAGGATCGTTGGGTACCTGTCTAACGCGGACTTGAGAATACAAGCAATTTGAAAATCAGTATAAAGCTGGTGAGTTCATAAGATGTTTGTTTTCTGAAAATGTTTAAGTTTCCTTTAGTTTTCCGAAAAAAGTTACGAATCCAAGAAAATCCTATATTTTCTTAAAACTAGTGTTTAGTTAATTGTTTTCTTACACGATTCTGATTATGTACAGTTATTATCCCAGAAAAATCCTATAGTTTCCTAAAAGTAAAGTTTTAGTTAAAGACCACATTGTATAGTTTTATACATAAAACTATTTACTGAAAAAATCATGGGATTACTATCCCGTATCAGTTATAAAATAGTTTGACATACACAAAACTATAGATATATATAAATTTAAAGCCATAGGACTATCATCCCATAGTAGATTATAGATTCAAAACCATGGGATTATCAACCCGTACTAAATATAGATTTCCAAACCATGGGATTATCATCCCGTACTAAATGTAGATTCAAAACCATGGGATTATCATCCCGTACTAGATATAGATTGAAAACCATAGAACTGTCATCCCGTACTAGATATAAGATACAAAACCATGGGATTGTCATCCCGTATTAGATATTGATTGAAAACCATAGAACTCTAATCCCGTACTAGATATAAGATACAAAACCATGGGATTGTCATCCCGTACTAGGTATAATAATTATAGATAGAAAGTAGATATGGAATTCAATCCGTGAATAAACTTATATTAATACATATTGTGAGTCGGGTAACCATGCTGATACAACAACGAGACCTCCTTGATGTTTGTCAGACGTTGAAACAAGATCCAGAATTTGTCACCTTAGGCGTGCTCACCTAATTGTAGCTAGCAGTTTAGGTGTGGGATTGTCAGTCCCGAATAGATCTATCCACAAATCCACGCTCTCCCTCCAGGAGACTCTGGTTACACTTTCGGGGAGGATTTACTTATAATAATGACGAACCTCACAAGCTAGTATATATTATTCACGGTGTTCTCGAACTTTATCAAACATACTAATCGTTTAGAAACATAATACAACACAAACAGTTTGATACAATGAAATGATCTGGCAGTAATCTAATTAAACAGAGATAAACTGAATCAGACATAGTTTATCTATTAACTTTACGTAAGTCTATATTCGTAAAACAAGAACTAAGGATCCCACATTATTCCCATAATAATTTAATTGGTTTGATTATTTCCTTTACTGAAATTCAAGTAGTTATAGTCGAGAAAAAATCCCTTATGCTCAACATAATACATAAAGGGTAAAGACATTTAAAAGTTAGTCAGATATGTATAGAAATACATCAGTATTAGGTTTTTGAAAACATTTGTAGTTTTTATTGTATTCCCCCCTGAAAACATTGAAAAACACGGAAAAAGGGTAGGGGTATGAACTCACCAATTGCGGAATGTGTCGGTTTGGATGCTAAACGTCAGTTCAAGGCTTGAAAACGCATCAGGTTCCTATGTAATGTGAAATGATATACAATGGTATCTAATTAGACTTTAAATCACTAATTAGATATGATTATACACTCCAAGATGCAAAAAACACTTCGAATCAAGTGTTCGGAGTGACCCGGGTGACATCTAAGGATGTGTGGGACCCAGATATGGAGTTTACTCTTCAAGAGTAAACTCGTTGAGGAGTTCACGGTCCATTGACTATATCCCCATGAGTTTACGGTTGTAAACTCATGGGTGGTGTGTTCTTGGATGCCAAATGGTCATACAATGCGCACGGGAAGGTTCTAGGATTGATTCGATGGCTTAGGAAGTGATTGGGACTCTAAATGACCTTGGATAAGAGTTTACGTTCTATGAAGATGTTCTTTGGGAGTTTACTAACTTAAACACGAGTTTACTACCTTAAACACGAGTTTACTACCTTCAACATGAGTTTACTACCTTAAACACAAGTTTACTACCTTAAACACGAGTTTACTAACTTAAACACGTGTTACTCCATGATTCATGAGTTTTAGTGGTTGAAAGTTAAGCATACTAAGTTCTAGACCCATTTCTAAGCCATACAAGGTGTTAAGGGCACTTTAACACCCATATAATTAGTTTAAGGTCTAAGGAGATGAGTTTATCATCTAAGAATGTTCTTGGACCGTAAACTCAAGCTTGTCCCATTTGAATAAGTTTTGGTGCATTTCTTGAAGGATTATAAGGTTCTATACTCTCATGGAAGCTTGTTGGAGGTGTTTAGGGGCAAACTAACACCTTAAGTTGATTTTACTCCCTAAAAATAAGTGTTTACGGTCCAAGCATGTGCTTGGGCCATAAACTCATGCTTATGTCCCAATTGAAGAGTTAAAGGTGTTCTGAGTCCATGCAAACAAGTCCTTAGGTCATATCTAGGCTCCAAATGAGTTTTGGAAGGGTTTTAAGGCTCAAAACCCCTCATTACATGTGTTCACGGCCTAAGGAGGTTCTAGGACCATAAAAACATGTTTATGGTCCTATTCCTCATCTTTTTCACGAATTTGAAGGCCAAAGGTGTTATACTAGAAGTTAGGATAGTTACCTTGATGATTTGGAGCTTGTTTTGGATGATTTTGGCTTGATTTCGATTTCTAGAGAGATAATATAGAGAGAGAAAGTAGAGAGAGTGGAAAGGCTTCAAATGAGGCCCTCTCAACTTTACATATGCTGAAATTTTGGGACACGGTGGAATTCTACCTGATACTTTCGTCCAGCGAGGCTTTTGGTCGTACCTGATTTAATTATTTTTATAATTCGACAGAATAAAAGAATTATTTTTCCAAATAATAAATTGGGGCATTTCCATGGATTTCTAACGTATTTGGACAATTATTAAGTCATAATAATAAACTTAAAACTGATGACTTAAACGAACGAAAACAATTCTATGAGACGAATTTTTAATGACGGAAACGGGTTACAACGACGAAACGAACTTCGGGTTGTCGCACAAACATATGTAGAAATGATACTATAACAACAACATAAAGCATGAGGATTACATGCCTCCACTCCTTGCAAACCATGGACATCGGAACATGTGCCACCCCTACCGTTAAACATGAATGTTTAGCCATAATGTTACCATGCATTAACTTCACCCTAGTACTCAAAACTATAGCATCTAACTCTTAATAGTTTTCAACAGAGTTGGACCCTACAACCGATTACTCTTCCCATCTATGTCTCCAAACTAAGCTCTCTTTCCTAAGATGCCTCAACAATCCTCTCAACATCCTAAATGTATGCAACCCACTCCTCGATCATCTCAAACTACATATCAATGATCCAACCAATGATAGCAACAAACTCCTCCAATAAGGTCTATGAGGCCTCAACAACAATTCAGTCAATTATTGATGTTTTTTCTAAACCAATCCCATAGACCTCTATAACAATTTTTATAGTATTCAATCTATTTAATATAAACATAACTTATAGCCACATATTTAAAGTGTTATCATTACAATACTCTCTACCTACACTCTCACTGGTATCGTCGATCATCATTCCCAATTGACACGACACGATTGTCGCAATCATCTTTAGTATCTCATTGACTCCTAATTCAGTAACATGTCCCACCATACTATATCTTGTATTCATTTTTCTATATAGAATGGGAAACTTTAAGGTTACTACAACTTATCAATACGCAAATAATAATAAAAATAAAACCAATCTCATCTCCTTAGAATTTCCATGAGTTCTACTGACCTGAGCGTGCATCATGTGCTTCAGATAGTAGGAACTCTACTAATACCTTTCACACATATCCATGTTTATTCTGAGGTCCATTCTTGACTATCCAATTTGCTCCTTACTGACAATTTTATCACACTCTCTACATTAGCAATTAGTATTCTTTCCTAGTGTAATAGAATTCACTTCCTCTTAGCTACTCTAGATCATGTGGAGGTTCTTCTGGTCTTGATGTGTCATCTCGTGAATATATAGTCATATACAAGGTGAAACTGGATAGTCATTCGAATAACGGATTTTGTGCCAGAACGGTTGGGCTCAAACGCGAGCTATGCACTAGGCTAAATCAGGCAATCTAAGTCTATTTAGTTCCAATTACATACGATCTAAAGCATTCATTTAACGACCAATCATTATTAGCATAGGTTCCTAGTGATATTTAGTAGTATTTCAATAGGGCACATAGGTATTATGCTATCTAGTTCACATACATCCTACGTCCTAGAAAGCAATAAACCACATCAAATTATTAAATCATTTTCCTTCGGCTTCAACCGACTATACATATTGTGTCCTTGATCATTGGCACCAAAAATGTCCATTTTCCTTTTCAAAACTTCTAAGAAAGAATTTTCGGGCTGCAATCTAGAGTTCAAAGACATGGAGATGTGTCTGATTCACTCAGGTTGTTCTCTGATACCAACTTGTAACGTCCCAAATTTACTATAAATTTAAACTTTTAAAACCATATGTAATTAAAATAAAGCTCTATTTTTTATATTACATAACCAAATCCATTAAGTCAAATACCCAATTATCATATTTAAAACATCAATTTAGTATCAAACTAAAACTAATAACAGAATTAAGAATAACAAATAATAAATGATCGTGACAAGAATACTATCTCTAGATCGTGCCCTATGTGCATTCAATCTTTGCACTTCCATTTACTAGTACCTGAAATTCCAAAAATAATAATTTTAAAAGGGAAATGGTAAGCATGAAGCTAAGTGAATACAAACACAACATTACATCAAGGTAATATACAAAGTGCCAAGAACATATATCATTCCATTAATCAGGAATCTAACATATGTATCACATAAAAATACACATCCATATAAGACATGCATGTTTAAGAACACATAACAAAGGAGCATCCAAAAAGGACTTGACATTACTGACTTCGGTCCACAGTCTCAGCGTCTCCGCCTTAGGTCCCATGACTCGACACGATGGACTTAGATTGGTCTGACTCGACATAATGGCCTTCGGTTACCCAAATCGAACTTTTAGCCTTCAGCCCAAACACAATATATACAAACAATATAAGTAATAAAATATATTAATAATCATACGTATCCTGGTTCTCACACAATCTAAAGCAAACATATAAAACATTAATGTCATGTGGTGAGAAACTCAACTATAACTGTATGTGAATCAGTCCTGAATAAGGACCTAAGCTCTCTGAATCAAGCTACTTCCTTATTACCTATATTAATGTTTTATAGTGTTAACAAACACTCATTTGTCCTTGAATTCATTGAAATTGCCCTAACATTAAAAAATAAGTATTTTCAAGACCTGTTGACCCCCCCCCCCTTTAAACCCATCCAAATGAGATTACGAAGCCACTTTCATGAATTTTATTTCATCACCTTTTCACGTACTACTTACACATGTTCATATAATTTTTCTACAATTTATAGTAAAATTTTAAAAAATGAATATCATTGCAGCTAATTTCAGACCTGTATGGAAAACTGTCAGTTTCACCATTGTTAGGAACAATAAAAGGCCAGGTAAAACATCAGGGGGAAATTAGACTAAACTTATGAACTTTGAGAAATGATGGATCCTAATTCCGACTCTCGATGAGTTTTTTACAATTTTTCTAAGACATGGTCGAATTGGTCAATTTCTTAATATTTTCTAGCTTTTGTTTTTAAGGGTGGATTCCCTCTTAACCCATTAAGCCACAACCAAAACAACTTATAACTTGGAATTTGAGTCCATAACCAAAAAAACAAGTTAATGAGCCCAAATGACATTCCTAATCGTAATCATGCCTCAAAGTAGGTTTCATTAAAGAGGATAATGTAAGGTTTATTGCTATATCAAGAACAAGATTAAACTAAGGTTTATCTTGCATTAATACAATACTTAACACCACCAATGACTTAACCAAACTTGGAATGACACCACCCACCGCCACCATGGCAGTGGTGATGGGTGGTGGCTACCACCACCCAAACAATGGTGGTGGTGGAGATATTCTCTATAAGATGAGTAGACTTACAAAAGGAAACGGAAGTTAAACATACCTTTAATGGAGAACCCAATTCTAACATCCCTAGATCAAAATTTTCCCATCACCCTTTAGCTTTCCAACGAACCAAAGAGTAGGGTGGAAGTAGTGGTTTTTCAATGAGATTTGTTGAGGTGGGGGTGTTATGTCACACCCCCAAACCAGAACGGCGGAAACGTTCGGGTGCGGAAGACGTTATATTCAGTATCATAACAGTTCATAGCAAGGAAAGTACATACCACCATATATATATATATATATATATATATATATATATATATATATATATATATATATATATATATATATATATATATGTTTCAAAATGTTTACATAATTGTATTCTTTACATGTTCAAAAGATAATTACATAAACCTCTTTCAAAAGAAGTAATTGACGTCAGAGCATTAATCCCCAAAAGTTGGTTTCCAAACCTGCTTAGCTGTTCCCAGAGAATACAAGTTATTTCAAATAAAAAGTGTCAACAATTAAGTTGGTGAGTTCATAATTGTTGTTGAGAAAAATGTATTCCATTCCAAAGTTCGTGCGTTTTCCAAGAAAATCCCTTATTTTCTTATAAGTATGAAATGCATATGAATGCTTGTGTTGTTGAATGTAATTAGTTGTACCAGGAAAATCCCTTATTTTACTGTTAGTTGATTGTTTTGGATACAGGAAAATCCCTTATTTTCCTAAAGTAATTGGCAGTCTCTAACATCCAAGACCGAAAATCCCGAGCAACTGACATGCTTAAAAGGTTGAGGCATAGTTTTATATAATAAAGCTATGAGAAGATCGCTCTCGTTAGATGAAGAAAAGTTTTGGAAACTACTCAACCATAAAAGCAGAATACCATTATAATTGTCCATCCATTCAGTTTTATAACCATACTAAACATAATATGCTTGTGGCGACGGTCTTCAGGTGTCGAAACGTTGTGACAAACTGTCACCTAATGGACTGTACCTGACAGTCAGGGTGTGGGATCATGACTTCCCATATAGATCTATACACATTTTACACGCTCTCCAAAACGGGAGACTCTGGTTATAATAGACAGGACTTTAGGTAGTACCTTTTAATAAAAAGGTAGCATTGAAGATGAAATCGTCTCACGGATTCTCAACTAAGTCTGTATTAAAATAATATTGTTGTATGCAATGTTTATCCCCTTTCACAATGTTTGACAAGCATAAATCATAAGTTCTTTGAATGCATAAAATGGATTAACAAGGATGCCTACCCTGGATAGTATGCATTTTGTATAAATCTAATGCATGTAAAGTATAACAAGAGTTTTCACGTTTTCACTTGGGATCAACCATGTGTTTACTTGTATTCTCCCCCCGAAATGTATTAACAGTACATTATAAAGTATTTGAAGGTGTATAAAAGGGGGTATGACCTCACTTGACTGAAGTGGTTGTTTTGAAGTAGTCAGGAGAAGAATCGAGCAGAACTTCGACTAGTGAGATCTAAATTCTCGAGAATGTCGGGAGTGTGGAGCTTCCTTTGGATCTTGAGTATGAAAATCGGGGTGTTGGGATGGCTTCAAGAGGTTTAAATGCAGAGCAACGACACTTAGATGGAAACAAATGAGCACTAAACCCGGCACCCCTCAGCTTATATTTATAGGGAGGGTTTTGGGGTCTCACGTCATGAATATAGCCTTGTTCACGTTGTGAGGCTGAGTCAGATCTATCCCTTTCGATGATTTGATGTGGCTAACACTCTGCAACCCATCAGTCACAGTCTCACGTTGTGATATGGAACTATTCATGTTGTGAGGCTGAGTCAGCCTTGGGTTTTGTGTTCTAAACTTGTAAAATCCGTAACTTTTGCATACGAGTTTAGATTTCGATGTTCTTTATATGCACCCGTAGGTATGAGAATGCTCTAGACCTCTCATTTAGACTTCGTCGGATAGTTTTGACTTTATTTTTATTATATTATTTTTAGTAGGCCGGGTGAGGAAATGTCCGTTTAAATTCCATAACTTCTTCATTTGGTGTCCATTTTCGTTAGCCTTTTACCATTCTATTCTAGTGTCGAGGTCTTCAACTTTCGTTTAGGTTGTGTTAGCTGAAAATTGCTAGATCTGTAATTCGAGTTTTTAGCTGCCTGCTACTAGGTCTGAAACTTCGAAAAATCATAACTTCTCATACGAAGTCAGATTTGTGCGTTCTCGTTTTATGTTTAACAACGCTTTACTGGTAGTGTTATGAATCTTTGATTGGTCATAACTCCTTCATTATAACTCTGATTTTGGTGTTCTTTATATTTTTGGAAACCTTATCACGATATCTACCACATAGTGTACTCAAATGGAGCTTTTTGAACATTTCATTTTTGAACATATTCTTACTACTTCACAAAGAGGTTATAAGTGTCAACTTTTAGTCATTACATTGACCTGAAATAACGGGTTGTTACATCATCCCTCCATTAGAGGGAATTTCATCCCGAAGTTAATTACAAAATAAGTGTCAAAGGACTAGGGAAGAGATGTGAGTACTTTTTTTTGCTTCTGGTCTTCTCGCTCCTAAGTGAATATAGGTCCTCGCTTAGCATTCCAACAAACCTTCACTATTGGTTTGCGACTCTGGTTAGTTCGTTTGATTTCCCTACCCACAATCTCGACGGGTTCTTCCACAAATTTAAGATTTTCATTAAGTACGATTTTGTTAAATGGAATCAAAAGAGTTTCGTTGGACAAACACTTTTTCAGGTTTGATACATGGAACACTAGATGTACTTTGTTAATCTCGATTGGAAGTTGAAGTCTGTAAGCCACTAGACCAATCCTTGAAGTAATTTTGAAGGGTACAATGTACCTTGGATTTAGTTTTCTACACTTCCCAAAGCGTATCATGCCCATCCAAGGTGAGGCCTTCAGTAGAACGCGGTCACCAACCTGGAATTCCAAGGGTTTTCGTCTTTTATCGGCATAGTTCTTTTGCCTATCCCTATAGGTTTTCAGACACTTTTGAATTTGGATGATCTTTTTAGTTGTATCCTTATTGATCTCCGTACCAGTGAGAGTGCTATCAGGGACTAGACCTTTTGCCAACTACGTGTCGCCCACTTCCGTCCAGCACAGAGGTGATCTGCACTTACGACCGTAAAGGGATTCAAATGGAGTAGTCTTGATACTAGTATGATAACTGTTGTTGTAAGAGAACTCGACTAATGGTAGGTGAACATCCCATGCTTTACCAAAGTTGATCACACATGATCGCAACATGTCTTCTAGAGATTGGATCGTTCTCTCACTTTGTCCTTCAGTTTTTGGGTGATAGGTTGTACTCATATCCAACCTTGTTCCCATAGATTTTTGCAACGATTGCTAGAATCTGGAAGTGAATCTACTGTCTCTGTCCGATATGATAGACGTTGGCACTCCATGAAGTCGCACGATCTCTCGGATGTAGGTTCTCGTTAGCTTTTCCATCTTATCAGTTTCCTTAATCGATAAGAAATGAGCAGACTTGGTTAGTCAGTCGATGATCACCAAAATCGTATCGTGACCACGCCGAGTCTTGGGTAGTTTTATTATCAAGTCCATGGAAAATCTGTTCCCATTTCCACTCAGGTATTTCAGGTTGATGGAGTAGACCTGAGGGCTTCTGGTGTTCTACTTTTATCTTAGTGCAAGTCAAGCACTTGCTCACATAGGTAGCAATTTCTTCTTTCATGTTTAGCCACCAGTAGAGTTGTTTGAGATCCAGATACCTCTTATCTGAACCTGGGTGTACGGAGTATGGAGTCTTGTGTGCTTCACAGATAACTATCTCTCTGAACCCACCAAACTTTGGTGTCCAGATGCGGTTCATGAGGTCGCACACTCCATCACTCTTGATCTCTAGATTCTTGTCCATCCCTCTAAGGGTTTCACCTGTCACGTTTTCAGGTTTCAAGGCTTCTATTTGACCAGGGTACTCCTTATGACTAAGGGAATCATTCACTACATTCACCTATACCCGGATGGTAATGAATCTCACATTCGTAGTCATTGAGAAATTCGACCCAACGTCGTTGTCTCATGTTTAAATCCTTCTGGTCGAATATGTGTTGAAGGCTCTTGTGGTTTGTGAGGATGGTACACTTGGTACCGTATAGGTAGTGCCTCCAGATTTTTAGAGCGAAGACCACAGCTCCATGTTCTAAGTCATGAGTGGTGTAGTTGACTTCATGTGTTTTCAGTTGGCGTGAGGGATACACAATAACCTTTCCTCACTACATTAGCACAAAGCCCAACCCTTAATTCGAAGCATCTCAATACACCACAAAATCTTCGATCCCTTTTGGAAGAGAAGAATGGGTGCACTGCATAGGGCTTGTTTCAGAGTCCAAAACGCAGCATCTTGCTTTTCTCCCCAGTTGTAGGTCACACCTTTCTGAGTTCGGGAGGTAAGAGGCTTTGCGATGCTGGAGAAGTTCTGAATGAACCTTTGATAACAACCAGCAAGGCCTAGAAATTAGCGAATCTTCGTTGGTGTAGTTGGTGCAGACCAATTTTCGATAGCCTTGATTTTAGATAGGTCCACATGGATTCCTTCTTCGCTAACCACGTGACCTAGGAAGTCCACCTTCCTAATCCAAAACTCGGATTTTGAGAACTTCGCATAAAGTCTCTCTGCTCATAATGTCTCTAAGAGTTGTCTCAGATGTTGACCATGCTCTTCTTTACTCTTTGAATAAATGAGTATACCATCTATGAATACTATCACAAATTTATCCAAGAATGGAAAACATACCCGATCCATTAAGTCCATGACCACGGCAGGGGCATTGGTTAGTCCGAACGGCAACACTACAAACTCGTAATGGCTGTATCTTGTTCGAAAGGTCATCTTGGGAATATCACTCTCCAAGACTCGCAGCTAGTGATATCCCGATCTTATATCGATCTTGGAGAAGTAGTTGGCTCCTTGGAGATGGTCGAATAATTCGTCGATTCGTGGTAGGGGATATCGGCTCTTGATGGTAAGTTTGTTGAGCTCTCGGTACTCGATGCACATCCTAAATGATCCATCCCTGTTTTTCACAAACAACACTAGTGCTCCCCAAGGCGAGAAGCTCGTCTTGATGAATCCTTTGCTGAGTAGCTCATTCAGTTGGCTATATAGCTCCTGCATCTCCGTTGGGGCTAATCGATAGGGTGCTTTGGCTACCGGGGTAGCTCTGGGAATTAGATCGATTCTGAATTCAATTTGTCTCGTGGGTGGTATTCCTGGAATATCTTTGGGAAAAACATCGGGAAACTCGCAAACATCAGGCACCCTCTTGATGTCCTGGACTTCGCGTTTCAAATCCACGACATGTGCTAAAAACACGTGGCATTCCTTGCGTAGGCACTTTTGAGCTTGGATACACGAGATAATATGAAGAGTGGTATTGGGTTTGGCACCATAGATAATGAGGGTTTTGCCGGTTGGCAGATTAAGGCGAACGGCGTTATCGTAAAATAAAATGTCTACATGATGCGAACTCAGCCAGTCCATGCCAATGATGACATCGAAACTCTTAATTGAGATTGACAGGAGGTTGATTGGTAAGGGATTATTGTTTAGAGTTAGGGTATAGTTTAAGTATATCTCCTTAGTGTCTTTTGTTTTACCGTTGGCTATTTCTACTATAAACGGTTCACTTAATGATTGGGGTGTTTGTTTCAGCAGGCCTTAAAAATTATGACTCACAAAACTCCTCTCCGCTCCACTATCAAACAAAATGCATGCATATGAGTTATCGAGAAGAAACGTACTCGTAACAATAGTGGGGTCTGCAACGGCTTCATCCTATCCCATTGCGAACACTCCCCCCCTTCCGCCGGTATTCCTATTGTTTTCCTTTGGGAAGTCCCTATAGTATTGCCCCATGTCTCCATACTCAAAACAGGTGTGGCTTACGCCGACATTAGCAGTGGGGGCGGCTTGTTCGGCTGGCTCCTTGCAGAAGCGGACCGTATGCCCCTTCTTATTTCACCTCGTGCATTGCAAGTCACAGCAAGGACTATGGTGGTGGAAGTTGCATTGGTTGCACTTTGTAAATCTCCTACTGTATGAACTTGTGGGTGTAGTGGTGGTAGGAACAGTAACAACGTGAGCCGCCACCACTTGTTGTTTCTTGGGGTTCCTTTGTAGGGTTTGTCCCTTTCTCTTGTTCTAAAGCCTCCCCTGGTCGTGTACTTCATTTGATGGATCGTTAGTAGCTGCAACAGTACCTTGTTTGACCCTATGGTCGATGAGGCGCTGAGCCAGGCGCTTAGCGCTGTTGAAAGTGATAGGGTTGCAAGCCAAGACATGACCTTGAATCTGGGGTGACAACCCCCAAATGTACCTCTCAACCTTTTTCGGTTCTGGGTTGACCATGGCAGGGCACAAGGCAGCAAGGTTGCTAAACCTAGCCGGGTAGGTGACTAGGTCAGACCCAGTTATCTTTAGTTTCCAGAGCTCCTACTCTAGCTTTTGTATCTCGCCCCTTGGGCAGTATTCCTCCAGTAGTAGGATCTTCAAGTCCTCCCAACTTAAGGTGTTGCTGATTGTGAGAGTCATAGACTTCACATGGCTTTTCGAGTATGTGAGGGTGCAAGCGGAGGACTTGACTTTGCTTGCTTCTTGGCAAGAGCAGATCTCAAAGACCGTTTCGGTCTTTTCAAACCATTGCATCAGTGCAATGACCCCCCAGTGCCATTAAAAGTTTTTCGCTTTGCGGTGGAGAACTCTTTGTAAGTACATTCCCTTACGTGACCATGACCAGTGCCATGGTTGGAATGATTTGTGCTGCTTCCTACCCCTCCATTTTCATTGGAGTTTATTTGTGAGAGGGCTACGGTCATTGCTGTTGTGATAGCAGCCTGGACCTTGGCCGGATCATAAGCTGCTGGTGTAGGTGGTGTTGGTACCGTGCCTAGTCTGGGTCTTAGGTTTGGATGAGGAAGCATCATGCTACCAAGAAATAAATACGAAAGATTATTAACTTTGGTGTTTGAGGGTTGAATGATAATGAGTTAACTATCTTTAATAGTTCAAAATTTTGGTTTGATCTACACAGGGCTTTGAGTTTGATTCACAAATGGAGTTTGAATAGAAATAGATAAACTCATGAAATCGAATGAAATGCACATAATTAACACACACGAAAGAGATATTCCCTATATATTTTAAACATATGGTTGCGTTACATCCGAAGTTAGAAAAAAAATTGACCTTCCTAAAGGTCTCTGATTACAGAAAGTCAAAGAACGTAAGACTTTTAGCCGATGGTCCGATTCTATATCAAAATTTGGGAGTTAGGCGAGCACTACTTGCTGCGCGGATTACGCTTGGAGCTTGACTCCGCATCCGATTGCTTGGCTCCCATGAGATGCATGTCAAAGGCAGCTTGTTGCTCCCTCAAATCCCTCATTCCGGAGAGAGCTGTAGTCATTTTATCTTGGAGGGAGTTGGTGTGGAGTTGAGCATTCCCTTGTAGCATGTTTAGGCGACGCATATCAATTGAGTTTTCTTCCATCCTTATGTCAACCTTGTGAATCCGGTTTGCTTGGACTCCGGATTGATAAGCCTGATTAGCAAGTTTACCTACCACAATTGGGAGTGCTCGATCAGCTGAACTTCCTCCACTGACATCGTAGAAATCCCGACACATACCATAAGGAGCACACAATCCTTGTTGCTGGCTCCAATAGTGGATGTGGCTTCCCCAGACGGGAGATGGTCGTTGAAATCCCATCCTAAAAGGAGGTCGGACAGCTGGCGGATTGATTACCTCAGTCTCTGAGGTTGAGCTATCTGAAAGTTCCTCTTCCTTGTCTTCCATGGATTCCTTCTCGTGGTCATCTTCAATCCGCCCCCCATTACCTTGGTTGGGGTAGTAGGGGTTGCCAAGGTGATGGAATCCAGCCATTGACTCTAGACGAGAATAGGGTTAGAATTGACTATAAGCTAAAGCATGTAAAATTTACCCTTACGTTTGACGGTTGAAGGTACCCAAATACTCCCATAGTATTCTTAATGATATGCTCTTGGTAAGTTTTAAATTTGTTGTCCACTGCAGACACTCCCTGGCATACGTTAGTCGGCTCTCGGACAAATATAGTTGATCAGGCTATATTCATCCCAGTTCCGATTACATGCCCCAAGGCACACCGCCACTGCACAATTTATATATAATACTTCTATATTGATCTATTTATGACACTGCTATTAATAAGAAATGAACGCATGCCTACTTTACAAAAATTAAATAAGTTTAATTTTAAAAGTATGACTCTTACTCAGAGTGTTTTGCCCAGTTGTGTTTATAGTTGTATACCAAAAATGGTTTTTATATACTTAATTCACTATAAACCATCCTCTGATACCAATCTGTTACACCCCCAAACAAGAACAACCGAAACATTCGTGGGCGGAGGACGTCATATTCAGTATCATAATAGTTCATAGTAAGGAAAATACATACCACCATATATATATATATATATATATATATATATATATATATATATATATATATATATATATATATATAGAGAGAGAGAGAGAGAGAGAGAGAGGTTTCAAAATGTTTACATAATTGTATTCATCACATGTTCAAAAGATAAATACATAAACATCTTTCAAAAGAAGTAGTTAACGTCAGAGCGTTAATCCCCAAAAATTGGTTTCCAAACATGCTTAGCGGTTCCCTGAGAATACAAGTTATTTCAAAGAAAAAGTGTCAACAATTAAGTTGCTGAGTTCATAAGTGGTGTTGAGAAAAATGTATGCCATTCCAAAGTTCGTGCGTTTTCCAAGAAAATCCCTTATTTTCTTATAAAAGTAGGAAATGCATATGAATGCTCGTGTTATGGAATGTAAATAGTTATGCCAGGAAAATTCCTTATTTTCCTGTTAGTTGATTGTTTTAGATAAAAGAAAATCCCATATTTTCTTAAAGTAACTAGTTGTCTCTAATGTCCAAGACCGAAAATCGCAAGCAACTGAGATGCTTAAAAGGTTGAGGCATAAATTTATATTATAAAGCGATAAGAAGATATTCTTTTTTAGATGAAGAATAGTTTTAATAGCTACTCATTCATAAAAGTAGAATACCATAGTAATTGTCCATCCGGTAAGTTTTAAAACCATACTAAACATAATATGCCTATGGCGATGGTCTTCAGGCGTCGAAACGTTATGACAAATTGTCACCCACAAGACTCTAGCCAACAGTAAGGGCGCGTGATCATGACTTCCCGTATAGATCTATACACATTTGACACTCTCTCCACACAGGAGACTCTGGTTATAATAGACAGGACTTTAGGTAGTACCTTTTAACAAAAAGGTAGCATTGAAGATGAAATTGTCTCACGGATTCTCAACTAAGTTTATATTAAATAATAGTTTTGTATGCAATGTTTATCCCCTTTCACAATGTTTGACAAGAATAAATCGTATGTTCCTTGAATGCATAAAATGGCTTAACATGGATGGCAACCCTGGATACTATGCATTTTGTATAAATCTAATGCATGTAAAGTATAACAAGAGTTTTCACGTTTTCACTCGGGATCAACCGTGTGTTTACTTGTATTCTCCCCAGAAATGTATTCAAAGTACATTATAAAGTATTTGAAGGTGTATAAAAGGGGGTATGAACTCACTTGATTGAAGTGGTTGTTTTGAAGTAGTCGAGAGAAGAATCGAGCAGAACTTTGAGTAGTGACATCTAAATTCTCAGGATCTCGTGAGTGTGGAACTTCCTTCAGATCTTGAGTGTGAAAAGAGGGGTATCGGGATGGCTTCTAGAGGTATAAATGCAGAGCAACGACACTTAGATGGAAAGAAATGAGCAATAAACCAAGCGCCCCTATGCTTCTATTTATAGGGAGGGTTTTGGGGTCTGACATCGTGGATATAGCGTTGTTCACGTCGTGAGGCTGATTCAGCTCTATCCCCTTCGACGATTTGACGTGGCTGACACTCTAGAACCCATCAGTCACAGTCTCACGTCGTGAATATGGAACTGTTCATGTCGTGAGGTTGAGTCAGCCTCGGGTTTTGTGTCCTGAACTTGTAAAATCTGTAACATTTGCGTATAAGTTTCGATTTCGACGATATGCACCCGTAGGTGTGAGAATGCTCTACAACTCTCGTTTAGACTTTGTCGGCTAGTTTTGACTTTATTTTTATTATACGATTTTTAGTAGGCTGGGTGAGGAAAAGTCCGTTTAAATTCCATTATTTCTTCATATAATGTCCATTTTTGTCAGTCTTTTAACTGTTGTATTGCTAGTGTCGAGGTCTTCAACTTTCGTTTAGGTTGCGTTAGCTGCAAATCGCTTGATCTCTAATTCAAGTTTTTATCTCTGTATTACTAGGTCCGAAACTTCGAAAAATCATAACTTCCTCATATTAAGTAAGATTTGTGCGTTCTTTTTATGTATGTTCGCGGTTTAATGATATTTACGACTTTGATTTAGATACCTAAGGCTAAAAAGTATTTTATTGAAATTTCTCGTTTTATGTTTAACAACGCTTTATCGGTAGTGTTACGAATCTTTGATTGGTCATAAATCCTTCGTTATAACTCGGATTTTAGTGTTCTTTATATATTTCGAAACTTTATCACAATATCTACCACATAGTGTACTTAAACGGAGCTTTTTGAACATTTCATTTTCGATGATATTCTTATTACTTTACAAAGAGGTTACAAGACTCGACTTTTAGACATTACATTGACCTGAAATAACGAGTTGTTACATGTTATGATCACCGGCTCCATGAAAGAAGCAATAAGATGATAGTGATTAGGGTTCAAGATGGAGCCTTGGTTGCCAAGTCGATGTAAAGCGGAGGGAAAATAAAATTATCGTTATTCCTCTGGAAAACACAAACACATTTCTAATAATTGGCAAGAATAGTCCCTACTCCATAATCTCTTTTCAAATGAAGTTACAACTTGACAAATTTATTCCTTAAGATCCATAATCTTCCTAAACAACTTTCTATTTGACACCCTTTGGATGAAACAAACAGCCGAAAACGGACGTCGGATGAAGAAGTGATGAATTTATGATGGAGTTTTCCTGTCCCACCCTACTTAAAATAATATAATAAAAATAATATCAAAATTAGCCGACGGAGTATCAATTAAAGTTGTAGAGCATAATCTCACCTACGCGTGGATATAAAGAACGTAAAAAACCGAGCTCGTATAACGAAGATATGAATTTTGGAAGTTTTTAAATAATTAAAATATATTTATAAAATTATAAATTCGCATAATATCTGAAGAGGTGACACATCCGACCTGGTCGACCAAGTATGCCCTGCCTACATGTCGATACCGAGGTACGCCCTACGTACGAGGTGGTTACGGCCAGCGTACATCTGCATTGCTCGGTCCAGAAGAGTCCATGTCGCCCCACCGAAGCCTCGACTCCTTGCGTCCCCATTCGAAATACGCCCCGTGTAGAGCTTCGTACATCTATCGTACGTGCGAGGGTGCAACCCTATAAAATGCATGCGAGACCTTTGGGTTTTGTTGCTTCTTTTTCCATTTCTTCACCTCTTTCTTTCTTCTTCTTGGCAATTTATACCCCTGAAGCCCCGATATCAATCCCGACTTCCGAAGCAAGTCTCGAAGCCCCTAAATTATCAAAAAGCTAACCTCTCTCCAATCAAAACTCTGCCCACATAAAGCCTGATTTTTCATCAAAAACTCGCGGTTACGTCAAGAAAGCTCATTCCTAGAAACAAAACGCTACCTAAATCAACAGTTATCAGTGAGTTCATACCCTTATATTCTACATTTTAAATGATTTTAAATGCTTTATAAGGGGGGGGGGGAATACAAGTTGAAAACAATCACATTGTGTTAATAATTCATGTGATATCGATCACATAAAGGTTCTTCTTATCCTTTTAAATATAGACTTTACAATAAAGGATTACGAATATTTTCCAGAATAAATCTAAGTAATATAAACTCTTTTAGAATAACGTTAAACGCTTTAAAATGTGTTTATAACTCTTTTCACTTATAATTGCTAAGATTATGTTTATACATGTATAAATATATAAATAAGATTTGAAGGGATTAGGACTAATGAATTACCTTAATTCCTTTTCCTTGTTTGGATGTTCGATTAAGGTGGTGTTATTTGTCCGAAGGTCATTTCATTCTTAAATTATATATACTACACATATATGAACATGAATGGTTACTTCATTCTGTATCATTACCTTTGTATCATGTTGAACAAAGGTGTTCATCCATGAGAAATGATGTTAATCAGATAGAATATATAAATTATAATAGGTATAATTTATGGGTCAATTTTCAATATCAATCATCTTAAATTTATATATGAAGAAGTTTCATCATTACTGTCAAAAGGCTTTTTCTACTATATTACTCGTAATCTCATTGAAACAATAAATTGTGAGACACTTCGTGGTGTATTTATCTAAGTACGACCTTAAGTCCTGACTTATTAACCATAATCTCTTAGAAGGAGAGCGTGAATTTTTGTATAAATCTATATGTGACTGAAAATCCCGCACCTTAGATGTTCGCTACAATTAGGCCGGTAGGCCTGGGGTGACAAATGTCATATCATTCCGATGCCTGAAGAATGTTGCATCAGGCAAATCAGTCATATTACTATGGTTAATTGAACTCATGTGGAGAAAACAACGATTAAGTTACGTAGTAATATATTTCTTTTAAAACAGTAAGAAATGGTATTTACATCCTATCTATTTTACTGTCCAAATATACCTTTAGTTAGTTTTACTTATGGTTAAAACTATGTATCATGAGATTATGTATATCAAGTATACTTCTACTTATTGGTTTTGGAACGTTTAAAAACACAAATCGGTATTATGGAAAATATAATATTTTCCAGGATCATATCAATGTTTTACAATAGAAAGGATATAACTAAGAATATGTTTACAAATGGAACAATTTGTGGGATTAAGCTACTTTTAAAGATGGAATGGAAAACATTCTTATTATAATTTTATCGAGAGTTAAAATTATGTCCAACTAGGTTATAGGTACTATAACACGTAAATCAAAACGGTTTTAATGAGATAAAACTACTTTTCAATTGTAAAGCAGAAAGTATAGAACTTTCTGCAGCGTGTTCAATCACTTTCTTTAAACTAAGAACAACCCTAACTAAACACTTATGAACTCACCAGCTTAAATGCTGATCCTCTCTTTCAAAATAACTTGTATTCACAAGAATCCAGTAGACTGATACAATACCGGAGCTTTTAAGAAGACAGCCTTGTACCGTACTGCGTCTCTTGTCTTCTAATGTATCTACCTTGTTGTTTTAATATGTAATACTTGAACACTTATGTAAAATTTATACTTACTAATGCAATGGTTGTTTGTATTTGATTACTATAATGCATGTGTTGTGATACCTACATGACGTCCTTCACCCTCGAACGTCTTCGTCGTTCTGGTTTTTGGGTGTGACAGATTGGTATCAGAGCATTGTTTATAGTGAACTCAGTATATCAATTGATAAAAGATATACAACTATAAAAACATCGTGATAAAAAAAACTCTAACCAAGAGTTATACTTAAAAATATAAGAATATTTTATAAAAGTATAAATACATGCAGAATATATATACTAGAACGAGTATCACAAGCAAAATAAAACAAAAGTATTTGGATGTTGGACATTACAGTGAAAGCTAGATCGTTATGTAATCATATATGGGATCAGTATAGCCTGATTAACTATATTTATTTGAGATATGACCAACATGTGTTTGGGAGTGAATGTAGTTTCGCAACAAATCTAAAACTTACCTAAGTATTAGAAGAATTCTAGAACAAAACATAAAGGTTAAATATTATAGGAGTATTTTAGGATGCTATAACAATAAAATTGAAAATGTATCAACTTCTTATATCTGAAAGCTCAAGAATCAAACTTATAATTAAAATACCATGAAGTATTTTATGTACCATAAATAACTTTTGGGAAATATTAATAAGATCTTCTCTGGTAAGTCTATAATTACTAAGTGAATACCATAAGATTTCATATAATTGAGATTTTATACACTTAAAATATGTGATTTTCACTCTACTTCCTTTTCCTTGTTTGGTTGTGGGTTTAGAGTAGGATCACTTATTCGAAGGTCTATTTAATCTGGATTATATATATCTAGTAAATACTATGTGATTATAGAAAGACCCAAAAGAATCATCTTCGTAAAATTTTAAGTTTTATTAATCTCATAGATTCTTCAGACATTTTTATTCTCATGTTAACCACTTAGATAGATTTAGCCACTCCAACAATCAACAGAGGAATTAACGAGGATCAATTAGAGTTTCATTAGGAGAATTCCGAGAAAGAAACAGATGAGAAGTAAGGAAACTATAGAAGACATTTAGTTCCCTTACCTTATTAAGGACACTGATAAGAATTTCGCATGAACTTCCGGGATTCGAACTCTCCATTTTGAAGTAATGGGGATCAGTGTTAGAATCAGAAGTAAGACGACACAAAAATGTAATATACCTATGAAGAAAGACACCATATAAATACCAGGAGAGAACAAATCACTACCGCCCATAATAGAACTAAGAACAAAGGAAAACCATGTGTGATACATGCGAAGTCTTTGAGTATCTTTTCGTCACTCTAATATCTAGTAAATCGACTAAACCTAGTGATTCAATATTTAAATTACTCACATTAGGTTTTGGATTTATCATCTTTTCCTATCACTTGTAATACCAATAGATCGGATCACGAAATCTCAATCAAGAGTGATTACTTCTCAGATTCATAAGTATATTTTATGTAGAGTCTATGATGAATTACTTTCAGATATTTTCGAGAGTTGGAACATGATATCCATCAATTAAAGATAACTCCGTTTGGATAACACTCGTTTGGTAACCATTCTACAAACTAACTTCTGCTCTATACTAGGACTGCATCATAAGGATGTAGGTTGAACCTTTGAGATCAGTATAAAGAAACGAAAAACTTATATTCATATAAATGATTAGAATACAACTAGAGCCAACCATTGTTATTCACGAGCTCGTGTTCTCATCTTATAAAAAAATCATGCCTCCAAAGAAACGTAACTAACCCACCGGCAAAACACCAATCCTTCAGATAAATGCGGCTATGTTTCATGTTGCAGTCACAACAGCCGTAACAGTTGCCATGGCCCATCTTAATGCTAATAACGAAAGCGATAATGTTATCGGTAATTTCGATCATGGTGATAACCAATTTCATCAACGAGTGCCTACTTGTAAGGACACTCCGAACCTCAAACCTAATATCCTGAAAGGAAACTTCGAGAATGAGAAAAGGAGTTGTTCAACTCAAGAACCTAACAGAGGGAAACAAAATGGGGCAGTCAATACCCCCATCAGCCTTGTTATACCAGCACCGACCATACCATACATACGAAACCTCCCATACTATAGCAAGTGCAACTACCATCATCATGGAGTCTGCCAAGTGCTGCATTGCAATAGATACAACATGAAGGGGCACACCGCCCACATCTGTAAGACTGAGGTCAAGTTCATCACTTCAACTACCAATGTTGGAATCAGTCCAATATGCAATTTATGTGGGGAAATAGGACACTTCAACAGGGACTGTCCAAAAGAAAAGAGTAACAAGGGAGCTACAGGAGAATGGCCTTAGATCGCGGGGAAGCATCAAAGAACCCTGCTATATTTTGGTACGCTTCCAAACCCCAATAATTACTGATATTTATAAATTACTCTCTTGTTCGAAATAGATCATAACACTTATATAAAAATCAGAACCTAAACAGGTAAGCTATGATGGCTTAGTGTATACATTAGGGTCACTTATAATTAAGATTTGTAGACTTAATGTGAGTGATCCTGCCTCACTTCATGTTCCTTGTTTGGTTGTGGATGTAGGGCAGGATTACTCAATCAACTGTCTTACCAATCTTAATTATATATGACATGTGTACACCAAACAGTTATAGAGAGACCTAGCAGGGATCATTTCATGAAAGTTCATAATTTCAATTTGCAAGAACCCTGATATTAATAGTATTTGCCATGATCAAATTCAAAAAGGGGTTGGTACTAATATAACATAATAAAAATGAAGGCACTGAAAACATATGTACTTAAGATTGTTCATCATCCTAGTAATCATCTCTTCCAAAATAACTTAATATCAAGTTCATCGAGAAGTTCCAACATTCTCATCCGACATGGTTTGGCTTGGTCCTTACCATGTAAATATTCTCATGCCATGCAAAAGAACTTTTTGCTTAATCAAACTTTAGATGAAATTCCTCCAATCCATATTGCAAACTCTTATATCAACTTTCATCTCAAGACCTCAGAAGTACCCAGGCGAGGGATACCATACCTTCGAGCCTACTCAGTAGATAGAAAACTTAAAGTGAAAAGCACAAAAGAAGTCTCTGAAGTCAATAACCACCCGTAGTATACCTAATAGATCTCTAAGGAAGACCACTTTTTACCGTAGGTCAAGTTCAATAATGAAGTCTTAAACATGTTTATATAGTGTTTAAGTTTTGGACACGGTGGAATTCTACCCGATACCGGTGTTAGACGAGGCTTTTGGTCGTACCCGATTGAGTTACCGTAACCCGATATGGTAATTTCTAGAAATATTCCGATCACTAAAGTTGGGTGCTAAAATGATTTCTAAATGTATTAAGACACCCATTAAGTCATTTTAAATGTGTACTAAATAATGACTTAATTAAACGGAAGATCGGAAATCGAAATGGAAACGACGATTGGTTGCGCGAATTGTACTACGAAAAAAGTTACAGTAAAATGATACGGAAATTTTGGGTTGTTACATTATCCCCCCGTTAAAGGGAATTTCGTCCTGAAATTCAAGTTTAGAACATAAGACAAGATACAAATCATGGATAAGAAAAGAGTTGTGGATACTTCTGTTTCATTGAATCTTCTCGTTCCCAAGTGAATTTCGGTCCCCGCTTGGCATTCCAGCGAACCTTCACTAACGGGATGCGACTTTGTTTTGTACGTTTGACTTCTCGATCCATGATTTCGATCGGTTCCTCTACGAAGTTGAGGTTTTCATTGATTTCGATCTCATCTAAAGGAATTGTTAGGGTTTCATTGGATAGGCACTTTTTGAGATTTGAAACATGGAAGACAGGATGAATGTTACTGAGTTCGTGAGGTAAATGAAGTTTATAGGCAACTGGACCGATCCTGGAGAGGATCTCAAAGGGTCCAATGTACCTCGGATTAAGTTTCCCACGCTTACCAAAGCGTACAGTGCCTTTCCAGGGCGAGACTTTTAACAGGACACGGTCTCCAACCTGGAATTCTAGTGGTTTCCGACGATTATCAGCGTAACTCTTTTGACGATCACGTGAGGCTTTCTGTCGGTTACGGATTTGAATGATCTTTTCGGTGGTTTCGCGGATGATTTCAGGACCAGTGAGAGCACTGTCGGGGACTCGACTCCTGGCTAATTGTGTATCCCCCACCTCGGCCCAGCACAGAGGGGATCTGCACTTACGACCGTATAGGGCCTCGAACGGAGCAGCCCTAATGCTGGTGTGGTAACTGTTGTTGTACGAGAACTCGATCAAGGATAGATGTGTATCCCACGACTTTCCAAAGTCAATGACACATGCTCGAAGCAAGTCCTCCAGGGTTTGGATTGTTCTCTCACTCTGTCCATCGGTCTGGGGATGATACGCCGTGCTCATATCTATTTTGGTTCAAGGGCTTTCTGAAGGGATTGCCAGAATCTGGAGGTAAACCTACTATCTGGATCAGAGATAATGGATACAGGTACACCGTGTAGACGTACTACCTCCTGGATGTAGATTTGCGCGAGTCTCTCCATCTTGTATGATTCTTTGATCGGGATGAAGTGAGCGGATTTTGTCAAACGATCGACAATTACCCAAATGGTATCGTACCCACTAGAACACTTGGGTAGTTTGGTGATGAAGTCCATGGTAATCATCTCCCATTTCCACTTGGGAATCTCGGGTTGTTGGAGCAGACCTGAAGGCTTCTGATGTTGACTTTGACTTTGGCGCAAGTCAGACACTTGCCCACAAATGTAGCTATCTCAGCTTTCATGTTCGGCCACCAGTATTGTTGTTTGAGATCCAGGTACATCTTGTCCGAACCCTTCTGTGTGCTTCCTTCATGACTATTTCCATGAATCCACCGGATTTGGGAATCCAGATTCGATTCATGAAACAGTGAACTCCGTCACCTCTGATCTCAAGTTTCTTTTCCATCCATCTCAAGGTTTCATCTGATACATTATCGGGTTTGAGGGCTATATCCTGAGCTTCTCGGATTTGCATGGGTAAGTTGGAATGGATGGTCATTGTCTGGTTCTTCACTTTGTGGCCTGCACTATCCTTTCGGCTAAGGGCATCTGCTACCACATTGGCCTTGCTGGGGTGGTAACGGATTTTACACTCATAATCACTGAGTAATTCTACCCATCGCCGTTGCCTCATGTTTAAGTCTTTTTGATTAAAGATGTGTTGCAAACTCTTGTGATCAGTGAAGATCGTGCATTTGGTTCCGTAGAGATAATGTCTCCAAATCTTCAATGCGAGGATTACTGCTCCTAGTTCCAAGTCATGTGTGGTATAGTTAACCTCGTGTGCTTTTAGCTGTCTAGAGGCATAGGCAATCACCTTTCCTCTTTGCATAAGCACACAACCTAAACCTTGATTAGACGCATCACAGAAGACAACGAAATCTTCTGTCCCTTCGGGTAAAGACAGAACAGGCGCGCTGCATAAGGCTTTCTTTAATGTTTGGAATGCGGTTTCTTATTTATCACTCCAACAAAAGGGTACACCTTTCTGTGTTAGAGTGGTTAAAGGTTTGGCGATTTTGGAAAAGTTCTGAATGAATCGTCGATAGTAGCCGGCGAGACCCAAGAATTGACGAATTTCTGTGGGTGTTTTCTGTGCCGACAAACTCTCTATCGCTTTAATATTGGAAGGATCTACATGAATACCCTCCTCGCTTACCACGTGACCGAGGAAAGTAACCTTCCGTATCCAGAATTCACATTTGGAAAATTTCGCGTATAGCTTTTCAGATCTAAGGGTTTCCAACACTAGCCTCAAGTGTTGCTTGTGGTCTTCCTCGCTTCGAGAGTAAACGAGAATGTCGTCAATGAACACGATGACGAATTTGTCTAAGAAGGGACGGCACACCCGGTTCATCAGGTCCATGAACACAGCCGGTGCATTGGTTAGACCGAAGGGCATCACTACGAATTCGTAGTGTCCATACCGAGTCCTAAAAGTTGTCTTGGGAACATCATTCTCCTGGACTCGTAACTGGTGGTACCCTGACCGAAGATCTATCTTAGAAAAGTAGCTGGCTCCCTGGAGTTGATCGAAGAGGTCGTCTATTCTTGGAAGAGGATATCGGTTCTTGACGGTTAACTTGTTCAGTTCACGATAGTCGATACACATCCTAAAGGATCCATCTTTCTTTTTGACAAACAGAATCGGAGCTCCCCAGGGTGAGGAACTCGGTCTAATGAATCCTTTATTGAGCAACTCATTGAGTTGACTGGATAACTCCTGCATTTCTGCCGGAGCTAAGCGATACGGAGATTTTGCTACGGGAGTAGCTCCAGGAATCAGGTCAATATGGAACTCGACCTGTCGTTCGGGAGGAATTCCTGGAAGTTCTTCGGGAAACACATCGGGAAAATCACAGACTTCGGGGATGCTCGCGAGGTCTTTAACTTCTTGTTTCTCGTTGATCACATGAGCTAAGAATGCAACACACTCCTTTCGAAGGAGCTTTCGAGCTTTGATGCAAGAAATGATATGAAGGTTGGAACTGGGTTTGTCGCCATAGATTACGACAGTTTGATCCGAAGGAAGATTGAGATGGATAGCTTTTTCATAACAAAGAATGTCAGCATGATTGGGACTCAACCAATCCATGCCAATGATAACATCAAAGCTCTTAATGGAAATGGGCATGAGATCTATAGGAAATGAGTGATCATTTAGGGTAAGCGTACAACCTATGAATACATCGTTAGCGCTTTCTTTCTCACCGTTAGCCATCTCGACGGTAAACGTTTCAGTTAGTGGTTGAGGATTTGGTTTTAGATTATGTTTGAATGCATGATTAACAAAACTCCTTTCAGCACCCGAATCGAAAAGAATACTAGCATATGAGTTGTCGAGAAGGAACGTACCCGAAACAACAGTGGGATCAGCAACTGCTTCTTCCCGTCCCATGGTTAGAACCCTTCCAGTGTTATCGGCAGTTGAATTCTTGGGACAGTTCCTTTTAAAGTGCCCAACTTCTCCACAATTGTAGCAGGCTTGACTAACACCTGCTCCCGATGATTGGTTGGCTGATTGGGTAGGAGTTCTGCAGTATCGAACTGTGTGCCCTTTCTTACCACAGTTGGTGCAAGACAATTCTCGACAGGGACCAGGATGATGATGGTATTTACACTTGTCACACAGAGGGAGGTTACCAGCATATTTACTGGTAGGAGTTGAGGCTGTGGATCCCATGGCAGAAACAGCAGCAACAGGAGTAGTAGTAGCATCATGGACTGCTACCGTCTGTTGTTTCTTGGATGATCCTTGAGAATATTGACCCTTCTTCTTCTTCCAGAATTTCCACTTTTCACCACTCCTTTGAGTCGGCTCAGAAGTGGTAGTGATTTCCTTAACATCGTCGCTGTAATCAATCAGAATTTGAGCTAAAGTCTTGGCACTATCATAAGTATCCGGACGAGCAGCTAAAATGTGACTCTTTATTGGTTGAGATAACCCCCAAACGAACCTTTCGAACTTTTTGTTTTCAGGAGTGACTAATCCCGGGCAGAGAAGTGCGAGATCATCAAATCGGGAAGTATATGCAGCAATGTCGGAACCTTTCATCTTTAGGTTCCAGAGCTCGTGCTCTAATTTCTGCATTTCACCACGGGGGCAGTACTCGGCAATGAGAAGTTCTTTCATGGCCTCCCAGCCCATGGCATTGGCTACGGGTAAGGTCAGAGATTTGACTCGGCCATTCCACCAAGTCAAGGCTTTATCCACGAAAGTACAGGCTGCGAATTTGACTTTATCGGACTCCGCACAAGCACAGATTTCAAAGATGGACTCAATTTTCTCGAACCATCGAGATAAGGAAATGACACCTCTAGCGCCATTAAAAGATGTTGGTTTCGCATTCATGAAATCCTTGTAGGAACCCCCTCTCTGGTGTCCCTGGCTACCCTCAGGGTTTTGAGATTGAGTACCACCACCTGAACCACTAGGGTTCATTTGTGACATAGCTGCTACCATCGCAGCGGTCATCATCGTCTGGAGCGATGTTAGATCGAACTGGGGAGGAGGTGGCGGCGAGGAAGGATTGTTGTTGTTCTTTGAGCTAGGTCTCTTTCGGGGAGGCATCTTGATCTAATAAGATCAAGGAAAATAGGATGGTAAGTCCTGTACATTGAATCGATAGATATGACAGTTATATGATCCGAGCATGCGATAAAGCGAGAAAGAGTTATCGAATAGATAATTTATCGCTAAGAGTAATCACAGAAAACCACTCGAATGAGGATTACTACAGAGGATCGGGATCGAGAAATACTCCCATAGTATTTCATGAATTGTTTACGACAATGATTCGATGTTGGAATATTAGGGTAAGTTTTAAGCATGCCACATACCACAGTCACTCCCAAGCAAATGTTGGCCGTGTCTCGAATGAATATAGTTGGTCAGGCTATATTGATCCTAGACACGACTACATAACTACCCAGGTTTAACCATAGTACACAACACCCATTTACTTATGTTCTGTTCTACTTGTGGTTACGGATGACGACGGTTCGGTATACTTGTATACTTTTGAAAATACTTGTAGTTTGAAGATACTTTTAATTCAGAGCACTTAGGCCCTTTAGTGTTTATAGTTTTATACCATGTAAGGTTTGGTATACTTCATTCACTATAAACAAGGGCTCTGATACCAATCTTTCACACCCCGAAAACCGAAGGCGGAAAAACATTTCCGGGGTTGACGACCACGTTGAGTATCAAATCCAATGCACATAGTAAGTAAAGTAAAGCAACCATTACATTACATAATAAAAGTTTTACAGTTGTTCAAAAGTAAAGTTTGTACAGTTGTGATACATAGTATATATAGACAAAATGAAACGGATCTTCCTGTACTCCGTCCTCGAGCAAAAGGATCTTCGGGTACCTGTTCTAACGCTGACCTGAGAACACAAGCGGTTTGAAAATCAGCATAAAGCTGGTGAGTTCATAAGCGGTTTTGTTTTATGAAAATGTATCGGTTTCTTTTCTGTATCTGAAATGTTATGTTCACCAAGAAAATCCCGTATTTTCTTAACGTTGGTTATTGTTTCACAAATGTAAAGTATAGTAAGTTTGTATACTGAAAATATGTTTATTCATGTGAAAATGTATAGTTGGTTATCTGACTGATTGAACTGTTCTGTTTACTTATCATGTGTTACCAGGAAAGTCCCATACTTTCCTTATTGTAAGTTACAAATTGTAAAAGATGTAATGTCATCCAATTTGTTACTCTTTCTA
The DNA here is from genome assembly GCF_052625555.1 of Lactuca saligna. Classification (NCBI taxonomy): domain Eukaryota; kingdom Viridiplantae; phylum Streptophyta; class Magnoliopsida; order Asterales; family Asteraceae; genus Lactuca; species Lactuca saligna. The sequence continues at coordinate 139,232,961 of NC_136420.1, forward strand.
GTTATGTAAATGTTACCCAGGAAAGCCCCATGCTTTCCTGCATGTATGTATCTAATGTAAACAATATTAAATATGTAAAAGATGTAATCATGATTAGGTTCTATGTTTTCCCCAGGAAAGTCCCGTACCTTCCTGAATGTTGGTTACAGTAAGTAAAAGATGTCAAAGATGTAAACGATGTATAAAGTAATCCATTATTACTGTAAGTAAATCTCTGTTATCCTAATTGCGAGTTCCATAACCATACAATAGACTGAAACCTGTGGAAATAATTAGTCCACATGTGGCAATAAGTCGTCCACATACTTATGACTTTCGTCACCCTTGAACCATTTCGGTTCGGCTGTAGCTAGCAGCTAGGTGTGGGGTAGTCAGCCCCGTATAGATCTATACACTCAAGTCACGCTCTCTAAATACCAGAGATTCTGGTTATGGGCGTAGTCCTCCACTCGCGTAATCTGGGTGGAGTGTTCTCCGAGGACGTGTCTCCAATCATACAGGAATAACAATTTTTACTAGTAATAATATGATAGTCCTCCACTCGTATATGTGTGGGGAGTGTTACCGATGACAAAACAATGTACAGGTATTATGTTCAAATGTTTTAACGTCGTGCTTTTAACTGATAAAATGTGGAAAACCATTTGTGAAATACATGTAAAACATACTAGTTTAAAGACTTATTTCACAAATATATGTTACGTGATCTGTATGTTCGATCTGTTATCAGTTGTAATATCAGTTATAAAAGTATAAGAATATGAAACACACATTTGAAAACATGTTTTGAGTACAAGAATTCCCTTGTACTTTGCTTGTGTTCCCCCCTGAAAACAGTGGAAAACAGTGAAAAAGGGTAGGGGTATGAACTCACCGGACTCGGAAACGTGTCGGTTTTGAATGCTAGATGTTGGTTCGGGGTTTGATTACTCACGATGATCCTATGTAAAATGATATAATGTCCATATATATATATACGATTAGAGATACATTCACTAATCATATGGGACATTACACTCCAATGAGGTTAAACACCTCAAAACGAGCGTTCGGAGTGACCCGGGTGACATCTTCGGACTTGTAATGGCACTAGGGACTTGGGACTTGAGTTTACTCCCCAAGAGTAAACATTTTAAAGAGTTTACAACCATAAAACACACTCATACATGAGTTTACGGCCGTAAACTCATGTGGGTGTGGTTTTGATGGTTTAAGGGCTCAAATGGACATAGGGGTTGCTAAAATGGATTATCTAAATTGCCTTGGAACACTTGGAATGAATTTAAATCATCAAAATGATTATTTTTATGAGAGTTTACGGCCTAATATAGGCTCCTGGCCATAAACTCCTTAATCTTCATGAAAATGGTGTTAAATGTTGTTAAAACAAATCACATGTGATTAATAGGATTATTCCAAGACTTTACATGAGTTTTATGGGACATTTGAGAGGTGTTATGGAGTTTACGGCCCATGAGACCCTCCTCATGGCTGTAAACTCTTATATAGGGTCATACAAATTGTTTCAAGGTCTAAAACTTGCATAGAAGGACTTCTAAAATTCATCTAAAGGCTTTAGGGGTGTTTAGTTTGCGTTCTAACACCAAAAATCTTGGAGTCTACGGCCCAAGAACAAGCCTTGGCCGTAAACTCTTATAAATCCCACAAATGATGTGTTTTAGGCCCTTAAAGTATTTTTGGTTGGTCCCTTGATTTATTCCAAGGCTTTTGGTGGTGTTGGATGGCTTTCTAACACCTTAGAATTGGATTTATGTCAAATTTTGGGGAGTTTACGGCCCAAGCACATTCCTTGGCCATAAACTCACATAAGTCACCCAAAATTCATGTTTCAAGTGTGCAAATGCTTAAACCAAAGTCCTATAATTCATATCTAAGCCATAGGAGTGATTTGGAAGGGTTTTAGGGCATGAAAAACCCCTTTTACATGAGTTTACGGCCTAAGCTTATGCATTGGCCATAAACTCCTTCAAATGGCTCAACATCAAAGTTTCAAATGTTCTAAGTCCATATCTTGAAGTCCCATAGCCATATCTAAATTCCAATTGAGTTTAGGAAGGAGTTTAAGGGCTTAAAACCCCATTTAATGGAGTTTACGGCCCAAGCTTGTTCCTTGGCCGTAAACTCAAGTTCTTGGTCCCAAAACTCAATTAATTCATCAATTTGAAGGCTAAAGGTGTTGAATAACATGTTAGGGAGGTTACCTTAAAGATTTGAAGCCTTAAACTTGAGATTTGGATCTTAATTCTAGCTTGAGGAGAGAGGTTGTAAGAGTTTAGTGAGAGATTGGCCAAAGGCTTCAAATGAAGTCTTAAATATGTTTATATAGTGTTTAAGTTTTGGACACGGTGGAATTCTACCCGATACCGGTGTTAGACGAGGCTTTTGGTCGTACCCGATTGAGTTACCGTAACCCGATACGGTAATTTCTAGAAATATTCCGATCACTAAAGTTGGGTGCTAAATTGATTTCTAAATGTATTAAGACACCCATTAAGTCATTTTAAATGTGTACTAAATAATGACTTAATTAAACGGAAGATCGGAAATCGAAATGGAAACGACGATTGGTTGCGCGAATTGTACTACGAAAAAAGTTACAGTAAAATGATACGGAAATTTCGTGTTGTTACAGTTTTCCTATCCCGGCTTACTAAAAATGATATAATAAAAATAAAGTCAAAATTAGCCACATAGTATAAATGAAAGTTGTAGAGCATAATCTCAGCTACGCGTGCATATAAAGAACGTAAAAAACGGAGCTCGTATAAGGAGGACATGAATTTCAGAAGTTTTTAAATAATTAAAGTATATTTATAAACTTATAAATCCGGATAATATCTGAAGAGGTGACGCATCCGACCTAATCCACCCGGTATGCCCTGCGTACATGTCGACACTGAGGTACGCCCTGCGTACGAGGTGGTTACGTGCAACATACAACTGCATAGCTCGGTACAGAAGAGTCCATGAGGCCCCACCGAAGCCTCGACACTTGGCAAACCCATCCCTAACTATTCCCAACAAAGAGCTTCGTACATCTAGTGTACATGCGAGGGTGCAACCCTATAAAAGGCATGCGAGACCTCTGGGTTTTGTTGCTAATTTTTCCACTTCTTAAGCTCTTTCTTTCTTCTTCTTTGCAATTTATACCCCCGAAGCCCCGATATCAATCCCGACTTCCGAAGCAAGTCTCGAAGCCCCGATATTCTCGAAAAGCTAAGCTCTCTCCAGTCGAAACTCTGCCCGTGTAAAATATGGTTTTTCATCAGAAACCGACAGATACATCAAAAAAGCTCATTCCTAGAAATGAAACACTGCCCAAATCACAAGTTATCAGTGAGTTCATACCCCTATATTCTACCTTTTAAATGATTTTAAATGCTTTATAAGAGGGGGGGGGGGGGGTTTACAAGTTGGAAACAATCATATTGTGTTAATAATTCATGTGATATCAATCACATAAAGGTTCTTCTTATGCTTTTAAATATGGACTTTACAATAAAGGATTACCAATTGTTACAGAATAAATCTAAGTAATATGAACTATTTTAGAATAGCGTTAAACTCTTTTAAATGTTTTTATAACTCTTTTAACTTATAATTGCCAAGATCATGTTTATATATGTATAAATATATAAACAACATTTGAAGGGCTTAGGACTAATGAATTACCTTAATTCCATTTCCTTGTTTGGATGTTCGATTAAGGTGGTGTTATTTGTCCGAATGTCATTTCATTCTTAAATTATATATACTATACATATATGAACATAAAAGGTAACATCATTCGGTATCATTACCTTTGTATCATGCTGAACAAATGTGTTCATCAATGAGAAATCATGCTAATCAGATAGAACATATAAATTATAATAGGTATAATTTATTGGTCAATTCTCAATATCAATCATCTTAAATTTATATATGAAGAAGTTTCATCATTGATGTTAAAAGGCTTTTTCTACTGTATTACTCATAATCTCGTTGAAAAAATAATTTGTGAGACGCTTTGTGGTGTATTTATCTAAGTACGACCTTAAGTCCTGACTTGTTAACCATAATCTCTTGGAGGGAGAGCGTGAATTTGTGTATAGATCTATATGTGACTGATAATCCCACACCATAGTTGTTTGCTATACTTAGGCCGGTAGGCCTGAGGTGACAAATGTCATATCATTCCGATGCCTCAAGAATGTCACATCAAGCATATCTGTCATATTAGTATGGATAATAGAACTCATATGGAGAAAACAATGATTAGGTTACATAGTAATATATTTCTTTTAAAACAGTAACAAAAGGTATTTACATCCTATCTATTTTACTGACCAAATATACCTTCAGTTAGTTTTACTTGTGGTTAAAACTACGTATCATGAGATTAAGTATGACAAATGTACTTGTAATTTTTTGGTATTGGAAAGTTTAAAGCCACAAATCAATATTATGGAAAATATAATATTTTCCAGGATCATATCAATGTTTTACAGTAGAAAGGATATAACTAAGAATATGTTTACAAATGGAACAATTTATGGGATTAAACTACCTTTACAGATGGAATGGAAAACATTCTTCTTATAATTTTATGGACAGTTAAAATTATGTCGAACTAGGTTATAGGTACAATAACACGTAAATCAAAACGGTTTTAGGGAGATAAACTACTTTTCAATTGTAAAGCAGAAAGTATAGGACTTTCTGGAGCGTATTCAATCACTTTTTTAAAACTAAGAAGGCCCATAACTAAATACTTATGAACTCACCATCTTAAATGCTGATCCTCTCTTTCAAAACAACTTGTATTCACAAGAATCCAATAGACAAATATACTCCTGTAGCTTTTGAGAAGACAACCTTGTACCGTACTGCATATCTTGTCTTCTAATGTATCTACCTTATTGTTTGAATATGTAATCTTTAAACATTTATGTAAAACTTATACTTATTAATGCAATGGTTGTTTGTACTTTGATTACTATAATGCATGTGATGTGATACTTACATGATTTCCTCCACCCTCGAACATTTCCGCCGTTCTGGATTGGGGGTGTGACAAGCATCTTATATAACTTCGGTTTGGATATCATTGTAGTATTTATCACCTTCTTCAGTTCTTCCAAATTCGTAATCCGTGACTGCTTTAATTTGGTCGTATCTACAAATCATGAAATTCTATTCTTCTCGACTGTATATGATCATACCTAAAGTCTATTTTCCAAACAAAATTAAATGTACCTCAAATTTACCATATTATGCCAAAGGTACTATTACACTCTTTAAGAAGATACTAATGTTAACTATCGTTAGTCCTTTTATCACCCTAAATAGTTACTTGACAACTCTAATACAATAGTTATACGTTTAGAATCATGTACACAAAAATCAAGGTAAGCAATAGACTTTAATCTCTCAAAGTAATAACAATCTAGGTAGGCAACTTAAGGCATGCTACAATACATATCATTTAGCACATATAAGTAGAAAAGACAAATTTCTTAAAGTATGCTAGTTTACATAATATCAATTAATGTATATGACCTAAGGAATGCTACAAAATAAATCTATTTGAAAATAATAACTAAAATATACTACAAAAATCACCATCTTCGCTTAACAATATAAGTTTGACTTTATAATTTCTCAAAATTCCTAATTCACTTAAACTAAGGCTCTGATACCAACTATAACATCCCCTATTTTCTAGAACCAAAGAAACTTTTCTTTACCTTTTAAAAATCATCTATCTTTGTTTGCAGAAAATTCCAATTTGTTAAAAACATTTTGATCACATACGTATTTTTTCAAAATAACAAAAACCCTAACGCTGTCATATTCAATATGTAGCATAGTTACTGTGTAAACTGCTAACGGTCCTCAATACTATTGCAGTCTTGTATCATTAATCACTCGACATTTTATTTAAGATCCAGAAACCTTAACACCACTACATGTGATACATATAAATTGTGTGTGCTAGGTTGGAGAACCTAGTGAGGCACATGGTTATGTAAGAATTGCAACTTTTGCATCGATCGTTATTTATGAAAAATGAACAACATCAGATAAAATTGACTGAATATATATATATATATATATATATATATATATATATATATATATATATATATATATATATATATATATATATATATCAACATATGATAAAAATATATTGTTTTGTATTTAGAAAAATATGAAAAATCAACAAAATCGTCTGGAAGTCGATAAAAATTAGTGCGCTGAAGCATATATATCTTGAAAGTACGCGTCCTCGTGATCTGGAAAATATAAATTTCATAAAAATATGGGTTTATATGAAGGAGATATGATATTTATAAGATATAAAAATTAGTCATGTAGTTATAACCTATTAACATCAAAACGTACGGAGAGAATTGTTCACTTTTAGATAAAGTCACTAAATGAAAAATCATACTACTCGTTAAAATATGAATTTTGGTACAAGGAACGTCAAAATCAGAGTCCGTACGAAAGAGTTATGATTTTTACAAAATCATTAAATTATATAAAAATAAGGACTAAAAATAAAAGTCAGAATTAACCAATGCAACATAAATGAAAGTTGTAATACTCGCTGATAGCTACACATGGATATAAAAAATGTCAAAAACGGAGCTCGAATGAGCAATATATGTATTTTTCAAAGCAATTAAAAATTCACCCGCATGCGGAAAGAGTGAGACGCGCACAACGTTCCAAAAGAGGCAACCCCGCACAAGCAAAATTTGGATACGTGGCACCAGTTGAAACGACATCACAACTGCGTGGCGTGCAACACAAATGCTCGACGCGCATTTGTTTTGTTGGTCTATAAATGGTCATGTCATTTGTTCATGTCTTACACAATTCACTTCAAAGTCAATGTGACTCCGATCTTTTTTTTTTTAATTTCATTTAATTTTAATTTTAATTTTAATTTTAATTTTAATTTCCTTGGAGCTTCCTATTTCGAACATTATTCATCTCAAGTCTCTGACAACTTTTTGACAACATCTAACATCAGTTAAAACTAGGGTTCTAAATAACGCGTCATAGCGGTGCCAAGGCGTGCCATGGCGCCGAGGCGGCGGGTAGCTGTAACAACCCGTCATTTAAAGTCGTCAAAGATCAAGTCTTGTAGCCTCTTTGAAAAAGGGATTACGATGTCATCGAAAAATGAAGTATTCAAAAGATCTGTTTGGAGTACGCTATGTGGTAGGTGTCGTCTTAAGGTTTCCAAACATATAAATAACACAAAAATCCGAGTTATAACGATGATGTTATGACCATTCTAAGTTTTCTGACAAAAACCGGCAATGCGAAGTTACGTAAAAACGCAAAGTTTCAATAAAACACTTTTTGACCTTAGGTGTCTAAATGAAAGTCATAAATATCGTTAAACTACAAACGTGCATAAATAGAACGCTCAAATCGGACATCGTATGAATAAGTTATGAATTTTTAAAGAAATTTCTTAATCATGTCATTTTAATAAATAAATAATAAAAAAATAATTTCGGAATTGCTGACGGAATCTAAACAAAAGTTGTAGATCTTAGTCTCACCTACGTGTGTATATAAAGAACATCGAAAACGGAGTTCGTATTAAGTTTGATAAATAATTAATATACATTTTTATTCAAAAATTCGGTATTATCCGAAGTCTGAGTCACGCGAGTACGCCCAGCGTACTCGAGGCCACGGCCTCAGATCGTCCACGTCGCCCCTATGCGAGCCTACCCCCCCGTCCCGTCCGAAGTGCGTGGCAGTCGAGGACTCGGCCACGGCCTCGGATCGTCCACGCGTACCGAGGCGGTTCCAGCCCCCTATAAAAGGGATGCGAGGGTTCCCGGAAAAAAATGCTCATTCTCTCTCTCTCTCTCTTTTCTTGCGTTTTGCCTTGTTTTCCGTGCTCGCACTACCCCGAAGCCCAGGTCATTTTGTGCAAGTCCCGAAGGTCGATTTTACTCCCGGGAAATCCCGAGAATCCCGAGGAAAATCCATTTCCCGAGACAAAACTCTGCCCGGTTTTCCATCTTGCTATCTTCAAACTTTCAAGTGAGTTCATACCCCTTTCAAACACACTTTAAATACATTTTAAATGCTTTTATACTCTTTTAGGGGGGAATACAAGTAAACATACGGTTATTATCGTGTATTTTATAAAGTTTCACTTCGCTTGTTTTACCGAATAAATCACTTGGAACTCATTACTATTATGGAAAACTCTTGTCATACTTTGTGTGCATTAGACTTATGCAAAGTATATAATGATTTCAAAGTACCTTTCATTGTTAAGTTGTTTTATACATTCTAAAAACATATGATTTCTGCTTTGTCAAACATTGTGAAAAAGGATAAACTTTGCATACAAAAACTATCACTTAAATACAGGCTTAGTTGAGAATCATGAGACGTGTATATCTTCAAACGTTACTTTTCTTTATTAGAAAGTAATGCTGCAAGTCCTATCTATAACCAGAGTCTCCCGTTCGGAGAATGTGTCAAATGTGTATAGATCTATATGGGAAGTCATGATCCCGCGCCCTGACTGTTAGCTACAGTCCGTCCTTTGGGGTGACAGTTGTCATAACACTGCGACGCCTGAAGAACGTCATTACAGGCATATTATGTTTAGTATGGTTATAAAACTCATCGGATATACAATTATTATGGTATTATGCTTTTATGAACGAGTAGCTATTAAAACTATTCTTCATCTAACCGATGCGATCTTCGTATAACTTTATTAAATAAAACTATGACACACCTTTTAAGAACGTCGGTTTCTTGCAACTTTCGGTCTTAGAGACCGCCAGTCATGTTAGGAAAATAAGGGTTTTTCCTGTATACAAACCAAACAACTAATAGGAAGATAAGGGATTTTCCTGGTGCAATTATTTACAACTTATGACACGAACATTCATATGCATTTCATACTTTTATAAGAAAATAAGGGTTTTTCTTGGAAAACACAACAATTCATATCACAACCATTAGGGAAAATATGGGATTTTCTGGATCTAATACATTCATTTTCAACACAACGAGTCATAACTCTTTACATTTAAATCACTGCGATTTCTGGAAAACATACACCCATTTTGGAATGGCATTTAATTTTTCTAAACCAGTTACGAACTCACCAACTTAATTGTTGACACTTTATCTTTGAAATAACTTGTATTCTCAGGGAACCGTTAAGCAGGTTTGGAAGTCAACTTTTGGGATTAACGCGCTGACGTTAATTATTTCTTTTGAAAGATGTTTATGTATTTATCTTTTGAACATGTAATGAATACAATTATGTAAACATCTTGGAAACTTTAATATATATGTATGGTGGTGTGTACTTTCCTTTCTATGAATTGTTATGATACTGAATATGATGTCCTCCGCCCCCGAACGTTTCCGCCGTTCTGGTTTGGGGGTGTGACAGATTGGTATCAAAACTTTGTTTATAGGGAATTAAGTATATCAAAACCATTTCTTTTTGGTATACAACTATAAACTCAACTGGGCAAAAACACTCTGAGAAGAGTCATACTTTTGAAATTCAATTTATTTAATTTTAAGGTAAGCATGCACTCATTTCATACTAATAACAGTTTCATATCGAATAACTCTATATGTATTATAAATAAGTTGTGCAGTACAGGTATGTCTTGGGACATGTAATCGGAACTGGGAAGAATATACCCTTATCAACTATATTTGTCCGAGAGCCGACTAACGTATGCCAAGGAGTGTCTGCAGTGGACAACGATTTTAAAACATACCAAAAGCACATCATTACATAATACTAAGGGAGTTTTTGTGTTGCCGTCAACCATTAAACTTAAGGGTAAGTTTCATGTGCTCTAGCTTATAGTAAATTTTTAACTCTATTCTCGTACAGTCTAAATCACCCCAATGACCCCTACTACCCCAACCAAGGTAATGGAGGATGGATCGAAGAAGATCCTGAAGAAGACGAAGACCGTATAGAGTTGGAGGAAGGGGATGACTATGGCACAGATTCGGAGCCAAAACTTATCAATCCACCAATCCCACAACCTCCTGTTCACGTGAGGAACTAACAAGGACCCACTCTTGCGTGGGGAAGTCACCTCCATCATTGGAGCCAACAACAAAGCTTACGCCCTCCCTACGGCATGTGCTGAGACTTCTATGATGTCAGAGGCGGGGGATCAGCCGACAGAGCACTTCCGGTCATGGTTGGCAAACTCGCCAACCAGTGCTATCAATCCGGAGTGCAAGCCAACCGAATCCGAGAGGTCAATGTGGAAGTACAAATCCACACGGCCGATATCAACCGCCTAGAGATGTTGCAGAACGACATCCACATTCGCGCCGAAGCATTTCAAGCACAAGAAAATGCAGCCTTCACAGAATTGAGGGAGCAACAAGCTGCGTTTGATAGGCGCCTCATGTAGTCGAAGCAGTCCGACACGGAGTCGAGCTCCAAACGCAAACCGCGCCGCAAGTAGTACTTGCCTGACTCTAAAATTTTGTTATAAATTAGGACATCGGATAAAAGTATTATTTTCATTAAATTGTTCTGTAATCGGAGACCTTTAGAAAGGTCAAGAACTTTTGTCTAGACCCCACTGTAACACAACTATATGTTTAATATATATAAGGGTATATCCCTTTTCTTGTTGTTAATCATGCGTAGTTCGTTCAATTCATAGGTACATCTATTCAAGCTTTATTTTCAAGCCCAAAACCTTGTGTCGATCAAATCCAATTTCTTAGAACTATTAGAAGTTAACTCAATATCATTCAACTCTGAACTACCAAAACTTATAAATCTTTCATTTTCTTTTGGCAGTGCGATGCCTCCTCGTCCAAACCTAAGGCCCAGACCGGGCATGACACCACCACCACCTCCACCACCAACTTATGATCCAGCCATGGTCCAGGCTGCTATCACAGTAGCAGTAACTGCAGCCCTCTCGCAAATAAACTCCAACGGAAATGGAGGGGCAGGTAGCAGCACCAATCATCAAAATCATGGCACTGGTCGTGGTCAAGTAAGAGAATGTACTTTCAAGGAGTTCTCTAACGCTAAGCCAAAAACTTTTAATGGAATTAGGGGAGTCATTGCGCTAATGCAATGGTTCAAAAAGACAGAAACAGTTTTTGAGATCTGCTCATGCCAAGAAGCAAGCAAGGTTAAATTCGTTGCTTGCACCTTCATAGATCGAGCCCTCACTTAGTGGATAAGCCATGTGAATTCGGTGACGCTCACTGTCGCCAACGCCATGAGTTGGGAGGATCTGAAGGTTCTACTACTGGAAGAATACTGCCCAAGGGGCGAAGTGCAAAAGCTTGAGCAGGAGCTCTGGAATCTAAAAATGACTGGGTCTGACCTAGTCGCCTACACAGCTAGGTTCAACGACCTCGCTACATTGTGCCCTACCATGGTCAACCTAGAATCAAAGAAGGTTGAAAGGTACATTTGGGGGTTGTCACCCCAGATTCAAGGGTATGTCCTAGCTTCCAGCCCTGTTACCTACAACAACGCTAAACTCCTGGCTCAACGACTCATCGACCACGGAGTAAAACAGGGTACCATTGCAACAACCACAAATCCATCTAAGGAGGCTCAGGGCCAGAGTAGGCCTTGGAACAAAAGGAGGGGACAAACCCTCCAGGAAAACCCCAAGAAACAACAAGTATAGCGACCCACGCTATGACTGTACCTCCCAACCCTGCCCCCACAAGCTCATATAATGGGAAATTTCCTAAGTGCAACCGATGCAACTTCCACCACCACGGTCCTTGTCATGATCTTCAATGCACCAAGTGCAATAAGAAGGGACATACAACCCGCTATTGCAAAGAGCCAACCCAACCATCCGTCCCCACTGCTAATACCGGGGTAAGCCGCGCCTGCTTTGAGTGCGGAGACACGGGGCACTACCGCAGGGACTGCCCAAAGGCAAACAACCGGAATATCGGCGGAAGGGGCCGAGTTTTCGCAATGGGACAAGATGAAGCCATTGCGGACCCTACTGTTGTTACGGGTACGTTTCTTCTCGATAACTCGTATTCATGCATTTTGTTTGATAGTGGAGCGGAAAGGAGTTTTGTGAGTCACGACTTTAAAGGCCTGCTAAAATCAATACCACAATCATTAAGTGAACCATTCATAGTAGAAATGGCCAACCGGAAAACCGAAGGCACTAAGGAGATATACTTAAACTGCACCCTAACTTTAAACGATAATCCCTTTTCAATCAACCTCATGCCATTCTTGATTAAGAGTTTCAATGTCATCGTTGGCATGGATTGGCTGAGTTCTCATCATGCGGACATTTTATGTTACGATAAGGCCGTTTGCCTTAATCTGCCAACCGGCGAAACTTTCATTGTCTTGGGCGATAAACCCAGTACCACTCTTCGTATCATCTCAACTATCCAAGCTCAGAAATGCCTACGCAAGGAGTGTCACGCGTTTTTGGCACATGTTGTAGACGTGAAACGCGAAGTCCAGGACATCAAGAATGTGCCCGACGTATGCGATTTTCCCGACGTTTTTCCCGAGGACCTTCCGGGAATACCTCCCACGAGACAAGTTGAGTTCAGAATCGATCTGGTTCTCGGGGCTACCCCAGTAGCCAAAGCACCCTATCGATTAGCCCCGGCAGAGATGCAAGAGCTATCCAGCCAACTGAATAAGCTACTTGGAAAAGGATTCATCAGGCCTAGCTTCTCGCCATGGGGAGCACCCGTGTTGTTCGTGAAAAAGAAGGATGGATCATTCAGAATGTGCATCGACTACCTAGAACTCAACAAACTTACCATCAAGAACCGATACCCCCTACCCCGAATCGATGACTTATTCGACCAACTCCAAGGAGCCAAATACTTCTCCAAGATCGATCTGAGGTCGGGATATCACTAGCTGCGAGTCCTGGAGAGTGATGTTCCCAAGACGGCCTTCCGAATGAGATACGGACATTACGAGTTCGTAGTGATGCCGTTCGGACTAACCAATGCCCCGGCCGTATTCATGGATCTAATGAATCGGGTATGTCGTCCATTCTTGGATAAATTTGTGATAGTATTCATAGACGACATACTCATTTATTCAAAGAATAAAGAAGAGCATAGTCAACATCTAAGGAAAGTCTTAGAGACTTTACGACTTCCAGGCCAATTACTTATGACAGTGCCAAGAGACTGGCCTTTACCCTGAACAATTAGGTAATCCTCATGGGCACCATCGTTCTAAAGACTGATCTACGAGGATCAGAAAATTGCAAAAGAAAGCATGATCAAGATCCAGAGCCAATAGCATGGAAGAAGCAAAACTTATGGAAAGTTTATGTGGGAGCCATTATGTCACCCACTCCTTTAAGGAAGTATGCAAGAGATCATCCATTATGAAATAACTGTAACCACCATTACATTAGTGCATCTAGAGAGCTAACCTATAATAATTGCGGCAAGAAGGGCCACACAACTAAGTCTTTTAGGAGTTCGCTACACGCCCCTGCCTAAGGAATTGGTATTGATGGAAAGGTAAATCTTAAGAATGTAGAGAAGTCACTTCAAAAGAGAATGCCCAAGTTTGGCAAAAAAAAAAGAGTAATGTTCAAGTAAGAGCATTCGTCATTGGCAAAAAAAAGAGTAATGTTCAAGGATGAGTAATGTACTCTCGATATTCCGTCAAAAGTGCATCCGCATCAAGCACACCTAGTTGAATTTCGGGGACGAAATTCCTTAAACTCGGGGAGAATGTAAAATTTTTGACTTTTGGCACCGATCGTTATTTACGAAAATTGAAAAATAAACCAAATCATCCGTAAGTCGTAAAAATTAGTACTCCGAAGCATATATATATATATATATATATATATATATATATATATATATATATATATATATATATATTAATATTTATAGTTGGTGTAACACCCACGTATTACATAGGTTAATTAAAAAAATTAAATATAAATGCCTAAATACCTAAGAACTTTAGATTTATATGAAAATAAAAAAACAATGAAATATTAAAACTGGTTTTTTTATTATTTAAATTTTAATAAAAAAACAAAATAAACTAATAAGCTTTAAATTGAAAATTTTGAAATAAAAAGGTAAATCCATTAATGAAATTGATACACATTTATTACTAAATTTATTTTAATTATTACATTAAAGTATTATGTGGAATTTATTAATATAGAAAATCCCACAAAATGACATGTGGAAAAGAAATTAATTCAAAATAACCACAAAATGACATTTGACAAATTGAATGAGAGTGTGGTATATGGCAAAATAAACATCCATTTAATGGAGTGTATATATATATATATATATATATATATATATATATATATATATATATACACTGAAACGATGCGTCTTCTTGATCCTGAAAATATGAATTTCGTAAAAATCTGTGCTCATAAGAAGGAGATATAAATTTTATAAGGTATAAAAATCAGCCTCATAGTTAAAAACTATTAACGTCAAAAGATATGGAGAGAATGATTATTTTTGGGTAAAGTCACCAAAAGCAAAGTCGTGGTACTCGTTAAGATAGGTATTTAGGTAAAAGGAATGCTAAAATCGGAGAACGTACGAGAGAGTTTAGATTTTTGCAAAATCATTAAACTATATAAAAATAAAGGCTAAAAACAAAAGTTCGAATTAACCAATACAACCTAAACAAAAAATTGTAGTAGTTGTCGATAGCTATGCGTAGATATAAAGAAAATTAAAAAATGGAGCTCATATGAGCATGCTATTAAAATTTTAAAATAACTGAACATTCATGCGCGCGCGGGAAGATCGTGGCATACACAAGGTTCTTGAAGGGGCAACGCGACACCACCAACATTTGGACACATGGCGGCAGTCAAATGGAGCGACATCACAAGCGACTAGGCACCCCAAATCCGAGACAATATCTAATATCGGCTAAAGCGCGCTAAAAGGGTGTGTTTCACAACCCTTTTGCCTATTGTTTTATAAGATACAGGGTACATGTTTTAAAACTACTTTATTAATTTTACAAAATATTATTATTAGCAATATATTAAAGTAGTTTACGCAATAAATACGTTAGGATAATATGTTGGTAGAAACTCTATCTAGTTTTAAGCAATGATATTATGCCTATTGATTATATTGATCAAGTTGCTAGGATAACCTTACACCTAGTCGTTATGATGGACAATTCTTACTAATAATTATTATATGCCATCATCACTCTGCCCATATAAATACCAATATTTAGTATATATCGTCGTTACTTTGGTCATATAAATATCAATAATTATTATACGTAGTCGTTACACTGGCCATATAAATACTAATATTTAGTATACATCGTCGTTACTCTGTCTATATAAATATCGATAATTATTATACGCTTATGTCTCTCTGCCCATATAAATAGTGATATGAAGTATATGTCGTCGTTACACTCGCCAAACTTCTAGAGGAACATTATGCCTAGTCGTAGCACTAGCAAAATTTAGGATAAGGCACTATACCTACTTGTTACTCTACCATAGTATCATGTTTAGCTTTAGAATAAAAGATATAATCACTCTAATAGAAGTATCCAAGGGGCATACTTTTGTACTAAAAGATATAATTGATGGGTTCTGAGCATTCTAACTCCCCTAAGTGTACATGCAACCCTAGAAAACATTGGATCTATGTTTGTCTAAAATACATGCAAAATATGATTTCTATAGTTCATAATCCTATCTACCATACATGGGGAACTCTTAATCTAAAATATGGCTAGAATTACATACCTTGTAGTTGATTTGATTCCATGAAGACCTTCAGAGCCTAGCACCCCAAGTGTGATGCCTCAAATGCTTCACACAACAGCAAATGCTTTTGGAATGACTTTGAGAGAATACAAACTCTTGTAAAAATCGGTCTAGCCCTCGCTTGATCTTAGTGTAGCCGATTTTGTTGACTATGATGTCCTTTATATAGTGTGTCACATCTAGGGTTACACCATGTAAACCCTAATGTGACATGACTCTTCATTTCCATGACCCATGGGTTTGTAACTCACATGGAGCATCCTATGGGTTTAACCCAACTTGATAATCCATGAAGCCTTTTAGACAACTATACAAGTTATGGACGATTTACATAATCAACTCATATATTTAATTAGTTATCTTTTGATCACTTAATTAATTCCAAATTAATTATTGATCAATACTATTAATATATTAGAACTTACAATATATTAATAAACAACAAGTGTTATATCTCTTATTTAGTCTATCCAAATGCATGATGTCATGCAACCCAAATGGACCATGCCAGGTCTGGTCAAGTACATACGAAATATAGTTATGGACTTAGACACTTTATCCAACTCTCCCACTTGGATAAGTCTAATAACTATATCTACAAGTATGACTTCAGGAACCGATCGGCAATTGTATATCTTTCAAGGTCTCTCGGAACTGAGAAGATGATGATGCTCCGTTTAAGATAAGTGATCATATAATCCTTTGTTCTAGATATCAGCCGGACAAATACATGGAATAGTGTCTTTCTTATTGTCCACCAGTTTGTTTCCTGATTTCCGATTTGTTTGACAAAGAACTTTATTGAACACATTAACTTAGTTCTGATCAGGCCCGGTACATAGGTCAAAACAAAATCATCGAGGGGCCCAGATATCGCTTATAATCAAAGAAGCAATAGATAAACATCGACTCATATGCTTATTCTACTAGATGTTGAATCACACACAAAAGTACTTTTTAAAGCATCGAGTTACCAATGCGGTTTCGTATGATTAATGCATAACCAAATCATAGGCAACCAGTCATATGTCTTATTTTGAAGACTTATATGATATTACCGTCTCACGATCACTCTAGATAAATTCCATGAAGTGATACATGTGAGCGTGGGTTGAGTCCAATGCTGATAACTTATGAGCACTCATGAATGTTGTAGCCATGTCCAACAACTTAGACCTCTACAATCAACTCATGACAGTCTTGAGTCATACCTACTTCCAACATATGACCGACTGTGGAGAATTCGAATAATATGATATACTAAACATAATTATTCTGGAAGTCAAAACATACAAAAGAAATATAGTAAACGATCGACAAAAGATAACAAGACTTTAGTCATAAATAAACACAACTTTTATTCATCATCAAACGTCAATTACACTTTAAAAATTTCAAAATTATCTAACTACTAAAACTAATATCATCCTTCAGCCCTATGCTCCGAGCATGCTGGAGATGCTTAACCCAACTCAGTCCCTTCGTGAGGGGATTTGCTGGGTTATCATCCGATGAAACCCTTTTTGCCACGAGGAGTCCTTCTTCTATTCGATGTCTAATGAAACGGTATTTTCTGTCAATGTGTCTGGATCTACCGTGATCCCTTGGTTCCTTGGCTAAGGCAACTACACTTTCATAATCACAAAAAATTTCCATTGGCTCCTTTATAGCTGGTACAACTCCAAGGTCTCCAATGAAGTTCTTCAGCCATATCGCTTCCTTTGCTGCCTCGCTTGTTGCTATATACTCTGATTCACAAGTTGAATCAGCCACTGTCTCATACTTCAAACTCTTCCAAGTGATTGCTCCTCAGTTTAAGGTAAAGACCTATCCTGACTGAGAGTGGCGATTATTCCTATAATTCTGAAAGCTAGCATCACTATACCATACAACTCTCAAGTCATCACTCCCACCGAGGGTAAGGACCCAATCCTTAGTCCTCCGCAAGTACTTAAGGATATTCTTTACCACAGTCCAGTGAGTCTTGCCAGGGTTCCCACGATATCTGCTAACCATGCTCAGGACAAAGGCTACATCAAGACGAGTACAACTCATAGCATACATGATCTATCCTACTGCCGAAGCAAAGGTACTCGACTCATTTTTGCTATCTCAGCCTCAGTACTCGAGCTCTAAGTTTTACTCAGTCTGGCGTTACACTGGATAGGTAACTCTACTTTCTTGGAGTCCTGCATGTTGAACCTCTTCAACACCTTATCTAAGTAGGTACTCTGACTAGGTCTAATTAGTCTTTTACTTCGGTCTCTCATAATCCGTATCCCTAGAATATATGAAGCCTCTCCTAGGTATTTCATAGAGAAACACTTCCCAAGCCAGGACTTCACTTCCGGTAGAGTTGGGATGTCATTTCCTATGAGTAGTATGTCATCCACATATACTACCAAAAAGCTGACTATACGCCCACTAGCCTTGATATAGACACAAGATTCATCTTCACTCCTCGAAAAGCCAAATTCTTTGACTTTCTCATCAAACCTAAGATTCCATCTGGAAGGTGGCTGTTTCAATCCATAAATGGATTTCCCGAGCTTACACACTCTATTACGGTATTCTGTACTGCAAAACCCTCTGGCTGACACATGTAAACATCTTCATCCAAACTTCCATTGAGGAAGACAGTTTTGACATCCATTTGCCATATTTCATAATCATGAAATGTAGCGACGGATAATAGAACCCTAATGGACTTAATCTTTGATACTAGTGAATAGGTCTCATTGTAATCAACTCCCGGAGTTTGAGAAAAGCCCTTTGCAACCAGTCGTGGCTTATAAGTGTGTACATTATCATCCATGTCAGTCTTCTTACTGAAGATCCATTTGAATCCAACTGTCTTACGACCTGGTACATTGTAAACCAAGTTCCATAGTTAATGGTCATACATGGACTGTATCTCGTTGTCCATTGCCTATTTCCATTTGGC
The DNA here is from genome assembly GCF_052625555.1 of Lactuca saligna. Classification (NCBI taxonomy): domain Eukaryota; kingdom Viridiplantae; phylum Streptophyta; class Magnoliopsida; order Asterales; family Asteraceae; genus Lactuca; species Lactuca saligna. The sequence continues at coordinate 139,251,738 of NC_136420.1, forward strand.
AGACTTGGGGCCTGCCACTTCTTCCGCGTAACTGTTAGGTTCATCCAGACTTACCAATGTCCCATCACTGATAAGATTCTCACCTTCCATAGTAATATGGAAACCATAATAATTCTCAGGTGCATTCCTAACCCTTATGGCTCAGAGGTTCAGACTTGTCAATTGGCTCAACAGGAGTTTGCTCCTCAGGTTGAGTGCTAGGGTTTGAAGTTTCTTCACCACTTGGCTCTTGAATTTCTTCAAGGTCAATTTGCCTCCCACTGTTTCCTTGGTTTATGAACTATGTCTCCCGAAAGAAACCTCTCCTTGCTACAAAGACCACTTTTTCACTAGGGTTGTAGAAGAGGTAACCAAAGGATTTCTATGGGTAGTCGATTAAAATACACCTCTCACTTTGAGGTTCGATCTTATCATGAGTCTCACGTCTCACAAAAGCCTCGCAACCATAAATCTTGATGTGGTCTAGTTTGGGAACTTTACCAATCCACGTATCATGATGATTTTTGGCAACTTTCTTTCAAGGGACCAGATTAAGGATATGGGTGGTAGACTCTAAGGTATACCCCAAAAATGAGATTGGTAGCGAAGCTCGACTCATCATGGAACGAACCATATCCAACAATGTTCGATTACACCTCTCAGCCACACCATTCAGCTGTGGGGTCCTGGGGGGTGTCAATTGTGAGATAATCCCACATTCCTTAAGATATTCAAGGAACTCTGTACTAAGATACTCACCACCACGATCAGATTGAAGGATCTTAATGTTCCTGCCCAATTGATTCTCGACTTCCTGTTTAAATTCTTTAAACCTTTCGAAAGTCTCTGACTTATGCTTGATTA